>NC_072404.2:124831250-125551875 GCF_028858775.2 Pan troglodytes | reverse complement strand
TGTTGGCCAGGCTGGTCTCGAACTCCTGACATCAAGTGATCCACCTACCTTGGCCTCCAAAGAGCTGGGATTACAGGCATGAGCCACCGTGCCCAGTGCTGTATTTATATTTCTAAGAACTGTTAATACTGGAATTATTTAATACATAATATAAAATAATTATTTTTACATCGTTGGAAGTAGCAAAATATGGATTTAGAAACTATAAACAAGAAATAAGAACTTGTAAAAAATTACCTGACCAACTGTAAACAACAACAACAACGATAACAACAAAAGATTGAGAAATGAAGGAGATCATTATCAAATTTTAGAATCAATTGATGGGTTAGGCAGAAGATTGCACTAAAAACAGCATTAGAATTAGTGGAGTTCTGCTACCATCTTGGCAGAGTAAACCTTTAAAATACTGATCATCCCAAATATAATATGAATAGACTCTGGACCAATGCAAAAAACAACTACCTGAGGGCTCCAGGAAGTGAAGAAAAGTAGGTGGATTTTGGGGGGAAGTTGAAGCTTTAAGAAAGGAACTAGTATATATGCTCCCTATTTTTGTGGATTTGGCCTGAGGGTGGACTATGTTCATAGCACAGAAAGGTAAAGCTGAAGCTCTAATAAAAAAATTATCAGTTGTTCTGGAAAATGAGAAGAGATTCCTGGAATGGAGATAACCTAGAAAGAAAACCCTGTGTTCTGTGTACAATCAATAAGTGTCTGTACCTTATCTACAAACAACACACATAGACATCTTGGTAACAAGGTAAAAAAAATTTCTCATTTTAAGAATCGGGTTGCTATCCATTTCAGGTGAGACAAAGGTTGCAGTTTAAGCCTAATCAAATTATTTACTAAAAGTTACATTAACATTTTTCAGAGGAATGTAACAAAATCAAGATTCTCCATCACAAATCCTTACAATATCCAAGATACAATTCAAAATTACTTAACATAAGAATAAAAAAGAAAATGTGACTATTGTCAAAGGAGAAGAAAAGTAAATGAGATCAGCCTTCGGATGTTCCAGATGGTGGAATTATCAGAAAAGAACTTATATTGACTATGTTTAATATGGTAAAAAATATGCTTGCAATGAATAAAAATTAAAAAATCAACTGAGAAAAATATAATAAAAAAGTGAGTGGATACTTTAGAGGTGAAATATATGATTTTATATATATATATATTTTATTATACTTTAAGTTCTAGGGTACATGTGCACGACATGCAGGTTTGTTACATATGTATACATGTGCCATGTTGGTGTGTTGCACGCATTAACTCGTCATTTACATTAGGTATATCTCCTAATGCTATCCGTCCCCCTTCCCCCCACCCCACAACAGGCCCCGGTATGTGATGTTCCCCTTCCTGTGTCCAGGTGTTTTCATTATTCAATTCCCACCTATGAGTGAGAATATGCGGCATTTGGTTTTTTGTCCTTGCGATAGTTTGCTGAGAATGGTGGTTTCCAGCTTCATCCATGTCCCTACAAAGGACATGAACTCATCATTCGTTATGACTGCATAGTATTCCATGGTGTATATGTGCCACATTTTCTTAATCCAGTCTATCATTGTTGGACATTTGGGTTGGTTCCAAGTCTTTGCTATTGTGAATAGTGCTGCAATAAACATATGTGTGCATGTACGAATGACTTTCTTCACAGAATTGGAAAAAAACTACTTTAAAGTTCGTATGGAACCAAAAAATAGCCTGCAGTGCCAAGTCAATCCTAAGCCCAAAGAACAAAGCTGGAGGCATCACGCTACCTGACTTCAAACTATACTACAAGGCTACAGTAACCAAAACAGCATGGTACTGGTACCAAAGCAGAGATATTGACCAATGGAACAGAACAGCCCTCAGAAATAATACCACACATCTACAACTATCTGATCTTTGACAAACCTGACAAAAACAAGAAATGGGGAAAGGATTCCCTATTTAACAAATGGTGCTGGGAAAACTGGCTAGCTATATGTAGAAAGCTGAAACTGGATCCCTTCCTTACACCTTATACAAAAATTAATTCAAGATGGATTAAAAGACTTAAATGTTAGACCTAAAACAATATATGATTTTTGCAATTTTTAAAAAATTCACTGGATAGATTTAATGGAAGAATGGCGATGACAAAGGAAAGAATCAGTGAACCTAAAGATAAAATAATAGAAATTACTCAATCTTAAAAGGAAATACTATTTGAAATACTCTTATACTGCCAACAACCCAAATACTATCAATGCTATATTGGATAAATAATTAGTGGTATATTCATATAATTGAATGTTGCATAGAAAGGAAAATTAATGATGTAGAGCTGTTAATACCTAAAACAAAATAGATAAACCTTTCATACATAATACTGAGCTAAAGAAACAAAACATAAAATAATACATAGATTTCCGTTTGTATAAAGTTCAAAAATAGGCAAAACATTTAATTAATGTTCCTAAAAGGAAGTTTTCTGTTTTAATACTGGCTGGAATATAAACAGTTTTGTTGAGCCATCTTAAATCCCAGGAAGATATCAACATTCTGGGCCATGGTGAAGCAAAAATAGGAACATGGTAAGCAAACTACATTTTGTAGCCAAATCTTGCCCACCACTGTGTTTGACCTGCAAGCTAAGAATGATTCTCCCATTTTTAAATATTGGTAAGAAATAAAAAGACCAACATTTTGTGACTTGTGAAAACTGCAAGAAATTCAAATTAGAGTGTACAGAAATTTTGATTATCATTAATACAAAATTTGTAGATATTTATTTTCTCTCTTATAATAAAAGTACTTGCATAATATCCTCTTTGCCTACAAAGCATAAAATGCTTAGTATCTTGACCTTTACAGAAAAAGTGTTTGCTGACCCTGATATAAAGATGCTTTGATTCTCAGTTCAGCTAATGGAACACTAACTCCCAGACAGTCATCCAGGCTCACCTATTACTTACATGTTTCTCTGAGATACCAAAAAGAAAATAAAAACAAAAAAGTAACCACTTTTATAAGCTTTTGGTTAAAGCAGTCAAGTAAATATTAAGTCCTAACATAGTTCTATCGTTAAGCTACAGTCTAAAAAACAGGAACCATATGAGATATTTCAAGTAGTGAGAATTTAATAGATGGGATTGTATACTTGGGATTTGGAAGGTAGAAAGAGCAATAAAGGATCAGTGGTGTAAACCTGGGAAAATAACTACAGAAATAACTACAGAAAACTACAATAACTACCTAGAACTTTGAGTATAAAGGAAACAGTGATGTTAAATTGATTCTAGGGGCTCAGACACATGGTACTCCATGTAGTGCCCAGATTTTTAACAGGAAGCTCTGTAACTGTTATTGGTACTATGGATGCTAAAAGAAAGGTGGTGGCCAGAGCCAACCTCCTGCAAGTGTAATGCTGACAGAAGTAGGAAAAAGAGTAGGAATCCCTCTTCCCACCTTTCAATCTCCTTTTAATAGTTCCTCTTTTCAGATGGTCTGAGGAATATTGTTTGAGATTCTCAATCCTTGAGTCACAGAGCAGAGTATAGAAAAGCTGTCTCTCAGTAAGTCAAAAGCCCACCAGAAAACTTTTTTTCATCGATATATTTTTAGATGATTCCAGTCACACAGATACACAGGCTATCAATTAAAACTCTCCACTTCTGACCATTTATAATAAATGAACTTCTCCTCTCCCTAAACAGACCGTAATTTTAAAATATTTGGAAATAACTACCATGACCAACAAACTATGCTATATCTTGGGCAAGAAAGAGTCTAAAGATAAATAAGATATTGATTGAGAATGACATTTTGAATTTCTATTCATTTCATACCCTAATCCAAATAGTACAAGATTATTTACTATACAAAGCAACATGGTAACAAACATGTTATCTGAAAAAAAATTATTTTTCTTATTCTCCTAAAAAATTACTCTGTAAACACCTTTGCAATCCATTACACTAAATTTTAAAATATGAACACTTCAAATCAAACATGCATTGATACCAGGAAATGTATCTTAAAAATAAATGTTTTCTTAGTAGTAATATAATGTCCAGAGACAGTTTTAAATGCTGAGGCCCAATCATCAGGGATTCTGGTAGTTACTTATTCTCACATTCATTACTGAAGCCTCACTACTTGTTCTTCATTGGCCTTTTCGTTCTTATCACTGAAGCTGTTTCCTTTCAGAAATTTAAAAGAAAATATAATTGTAAATTTATTCTGCATGAGATGTCATAATGTTATAAACATACTCATTTAATAAAGAGACTTTGTGATCTTTTATAAATTAGAACTTAAAGCCAATTAGAACCAACTAATTAAGAGTTGAGTGTGACTAAATTAAATGCACTGTTCTTAGGAATAGGAAATTCAAAGGCAAAGGTAATGAGATGGATATATAAAAATAAAATGGTATATTAATTACATTATAAAGTATTAATACATTTTTATATTGGTCCAGTAAAGAGCAAGCTTCTACTCATGTGTGGGAAGAATAAAGACTGTATAGATTTGTGTGATCAAAGGTGGCTGTGGCTTCGGAGCTTGCCAGCTGCACTTCACTTAGAAATTGTTATAAAATATGTACCCTGGAAAAATGCTCAGAGTTCTAATTTTATTGAAGCCATATAACAGACAAAAGAAAAAGGAAAAAAAAAAAAAAACCCTAGACTGATTTACTGCTATAGATTTTCTCCTACCTGCTATATGAACATATATTTGTTAATATTTGTCCTTGAAGCATGTATATATGCTATTATTTCAGCTTTTTACATCTTAGTTAGCGTACAATGAATAAAATATTTGCCCTATATTCAATTTTATACTATACAGTATCTCTAGCACGATAGCTAATTTTTTTCTTAACTCAAGGCTTCCATGTCTTGAGTTAAGAAAAAAATTCAAATTAGCTATCGTGCTAGAGATACTGTATAGAATAAAATTGAATATAGGGCAAAAATTGCATGGCACATGTATACATATGTAACTAACCTGCACATTGTGCACATGTACCCTAAAACTTAAAGTATAATAATAATAATAATAAAAAGATGTCCTTTTATACTATGATTTACAAGTCACTATAATTTCCAGTCTTTTTATGTTTTAAGTGTACTTTATCATGTTCTTCTTTTTGCATGCTGTTTAGACGTATGAAGAACATGAGTCTTATCCCATATATTAATAAAACCTGTCTCTTAAGCAATTTTATGTGAAAGAGTAGCTTTAACTTAGTAACCTAAAATGAGTAACCAAATGCAAAAATTAAGAGAATGTTTAAGGTGATTAGATTCTCATTATAAATGAAAGCAATGACACTTAAACTTTATTGAAATATCTGATTATTTAAAGTATAAGTGTTTTAATAAAGCACTAATAATATAAAATGTATTAGCCTTTTAGAATAATAAAGGCTATTTTTCTCAGTTGAAGTTTGTTAGTTAACTGCCTAATTTTTGTCATTGTTGCTCCCAACTTTTTAATATTTGTTGCTTTCCATACTGTGAAAACATTAACTAGATTCAAGTTTGTCTAATAGTCTTTGTGATGACAGTTAGGAAAACAGTAGTTCCATAGATTAACTAAAATATACTAGGGAGAAATTCTTCTTCATCATCTTTTTTATTTTTATTTATTTATTTTTTTGCTGGAGTCTCGCTCTGTCACCCAAGCTGGAGTGCTGTGGCATGATGTTGGCTTACTGCAACCTCCACCTCCGAGGTTCTAGTGATTCTTTTGCCTCAGCCTCCCAAGTAGCTGGGACCACAGGCATCTACCACCATGCCTGGCTAATGTTTGTTTGTTTGTTTGATGTTTGTATTTCTTTTAGTAGAGGTGGGCTTTCAACATGTTGCCCAGGCTGGTCTCAGACTCCTGACCTCAAGTGATCCGCCTGCCTCGGCCTCCAAAGTGCTGGGATTCCATTCTTCTTTATGAAGTGAATTGGTGGAAGAGCTTTGCTCTAATGACCTTTAATGTCAATCCATCTTGTAAAAGGGATAATGCTAAAATTCACCTGAGGCCTTTTATCCAGCCATGGAATTACCATTTCTGTCTATGTCAGTTATTAATAAAACTTCTTATATGCTGGTTCCAGAATGGGGGTAATAAGAGAAGTAAGTGAAAATGTAAGGTTTTAGGAAACACTATGGAACATCTGTGAGTGAAAAACATGTGGCCTGCTGGACTAGCTCGGAGATAAACTAAGATGCTGTTGTAGAAGGAAGGAAGAATGAGTAAGTTTTATTTATAAACATTATTTTTAATAAGTTTGCAGCTTTCTCAAATGTTCAATCTTAAATATTCCTTGCTAACTACTAAAGTATGAACCTACAGAAACCTGCAAACATCTAGTGAAGGATGTCCAGTCTTTTGGTTCCCCTGAGCCACATTGGAAGAAGAAGAATGGTCCTGGAACACACATAAAATACACTAACACTAATGATAGCTGATGAGCTAATAAAAATGGCAAAATAAATCTTCAAATACTTAAGAAAATGTATAAATGTGTGTTGGGTTGCATGCGGTCCCTGGGATGCAGGTGGGACAAGCTTGATGAAGTGTATGTAGACAAGACAGGAAAGACCTTGACAAAACGTGAGAACAAGGGAGTGATGTAGAGTCCTGATGATTTGTTCCAATACAATATAGTGCCCGAAGGTGAAACAGAGGATGTTAAAGGCAAATGGAAAGGCAGGGGAGGAGGAAGAGATTTTTGATGGAAAGTCGTGTTCAAGTGGATGGACTTGAAGGTCAGTTGAAGGGTCAAAAAAGAAGATATCAGTTTGTCCATCACCATCAAATATGCTCCAGCAAATTCTAACTGAAAGACATCAGTTCATCTTACGTATTATCAGGCATCATTTCAAGCAGCAGTAACAACAAACAATGTTTACGTTTTTCATGGCTTCAAAATCCCAGGCTGAATGGATACAATTTTGTTTTACTGTGGTGATCCCTATTTGACACTCACTTGATACATCATTAACTATCACGTATAATGGATCTAATTGCTTGGAGGTTTTTATTTGCTCTTATCTCTTCAATATTAAATTGTCTGTTTTTGGTTAGCGTTTGTTAAGATTACAATCCTTTTTTTTTTTTTTTAATTTCTAATGTGCTTTCCCATGACAACTTACCTACCTATTCATTTCATATCATTTCTTCTTTATGTTGTTGCCGGGAATCTACACAGCATTTGTCACAACTGAAATATCAAAATAATTAGGATTAGACCAACTTTTATGCTTGCTTCAATATACTCCCTCAAGTGTCTACAGACACTGCCAAAGTTTAAATGCATATTATCTGTAATTAGCTGAGATAATGCTGAAATTCTCATGAGATTTATTTTAAGTAGAACTTTGTTAAGTGTATTCCTAAATTTGCCTTCCTGTTTTCCCAAGTATTATAATACTATAAATATTTACATGCAAATTCTGAATCATTAGGAAATACTTTTGTGATGTACATACACCAGTGTTGAACCTTTTCTTAGGGGAAGAACTGAGTTTACATGAGAAAACCAACCCTGATAATAGAAATTCTTAAATGATTCTTTGGTGTGTTATTTGAAAAGTTCAACCTGATCACACCAGATGCAGATCTCTCTGTTAATGAGGATTGGTATTTTTTATACTTCTCAAAATACATTTTATAATAACTTATTACTTTTCATCTCTTTACCCCACTCTTTTTTTCTTTTTCTGTTAGTACAAATTACCTTGTAAGATACTACATAGTTTACCCATGTCTTTGAAATCTTTTATGAGTGAGTCATCTGTTAAATACTTGAATACTTGCCATACAAATTTCGTGAAAGTTTGCAGTAACTCTGAAAGATAAATTATTTATGACCCAAAGAAAAATGATGTGTTCAATTCTACATTTGTTTTTGTTAACTCACAGAGAGTGACCTCCTGATATATTATAACATGATATAGTGGTACATTACGTTTTATGTGTGTCCATGAATGCGTGTGTGTGTCTGTGCACGTGTTAGCTATTATAACATGATATAGTGGTACATCATATTTTGTGTGTGTGTCTGTCTGTGTGTGTGTGTGTGTGTGTGTGTGTGTGTGTGCGCGCTTTGAGGGGAGCAGAAATTATTTGAGAAAAACACTTCAGCATTGAATTCTATATAAACCATTCCCACTGGGCAGTTTTTAGAACTTCAATTTGATGTTTTATTAATTGAATTCATAGGGGTCCAAAACATTTCTGTTTCCCAAATTTATGGGGATGGAGTCCTCATTCAGCAGTGATTTCAAAGAAACTACATTACTGACATTTTTTTATAAATGTCATTCATATTTTTTCTTCCTTTTGTCAGAATCACTTTATATTTTTTTCTTTTGTATTAATTCATTTCAAATTTGGGAATACGGCTATTTACTTTTCATAGACAGTTAAATTCTTATTAGCTCAATCAATAATAGATGTTTGATCTGAGCCTTTAATCTAGACAGGAAAGAAAATCTGATTAAAACGTGTTTACTAATTTTTCCTTGTGGTGAATGCTAGTTCACATAGAGTCTTTCACACATTTTATACATATCTTAATCTCTATAGACAACGTAAGTGTAGTAATTAATATATTTCATATTATTACATAATGTTTCTAAATCAAATATCCTGTAATCCAAAGAGTTTGTATTCATTTATTTATTTTCAAACTCTCTGTGGTTCTTAAATTTCCCATTCTAATATACTTGCTCTAGACTTTGGAGGGAGGTAGAAGAACAAGAGTTATAAAAATAAGAAGAATTAGAAAGTGAGTTGCGAAGGCAAAAGGTTCTGGAGAAAATCTAGAGAAAACACATCAACAGAGGAAAGAAACACTCCAAGGGGAAAATCTGAAAGCTGTGACAATCATCAATTACAATTACATTACTCTGATAATGAAGCACGGCTGGCATCTGTCACTCTCCTTAAGCCACCCACTAGGAAGCTGATAGTGTTGCTGTTTCCTCAAAGAAATACTGTCTCTTTGGTTTCTTTGGATAATTCCTGAAGAAATGATACAGTGGCATATTCTGAAGAAAAGGGTAGATATTGGTGGGGCAGTGGATGGAATGCACTGATCAGTAGATCATAGGGTCTCCCAAATCCCAGTTCCATGAATTACTGTTCTATAAGGAACAAATAGAATTTGGTTACCACCCTTGCACCTGCTGCTACTTTGAGTTTTGGGGAATAATGCTGTTGAAGGGATGATCATAATTTGTTATGTTGAAATAGTTTTATGAAAACATTATTACCAAGAATAATTTTGTTAAGCCTGCATTTTAAATATGTGGCTGAACAACGTTTAATTATATTAGAAATTGTAACTGATAATTGATAAACACATTGTCATAATGAAACACACGAATAAGTAAACTGTCTTCCCATGTTTTGATGAACATGCTCTTGAGAAGTCTTCTTACTATTGTCAATTCTAATTGAAAAAACATTTTAACTTAAAAAATGTTCATGACAGCATGAAAGAATTCTCCATCTTTTTCTCACTTTACAGTCTTAGCATATTTTATTTCTACTCATCTGAAATTACTTTCTAATAGGATGCTTATATTGATAGATCTTATTTTCCTTTTTTTTTTTTTTTTTTTTTTTGGGGACGGAGTTTTGCTTTTGTCACCCAGGCTGGAGTGCAGTGGCACGATCTTGGCTCACTGCAGCCTCTGCCTCCCAGGTTCAAGCAATTCCCCTGCTTCAGCCTCCCGAGTAGCTGGGACTGCAGGTGCCTGCCACCATGTCCGGCTAATTTTTTGTATTTTTAGTAGAGATAGGGTTTCACCATGTTGGCCAGGCTGGTCTTGAACTCCTGACCTCAGGTGATCCGCCCGCTTTGGCCTCCCAAAGTGCTGGGATTACAGGCCTGAGCCACTGCACCTGGCCTGTTCCAACAATTTTTAAAGTGGATATCATTTAGAGTAGATCATCCTGTGAAAACAAGGAAACGAAAGGTCTTAACTAGAACATCTGACCCATAAACTGAACTTTCACTGCCTGCCGAAGACAATTTTACTACTAAGTCCACACTATAAACAGAGGTTTTCTAAATATCACTGTGCTCAGAAAGTCTTGCTCCTTTATTTCATTTTTAACCGCTTCATGAGTGTACATCTAATCTCCATATGTGAAGATTAAGCATGATGAGGGTAGGGGCCATGGCAATCTCATTGTTCCATATTCCACTTCCCCCCATAGTTTCTCAATGAACCTCTAACACATGTATGAATCCAAAGTAATTTTAATCATCTTATATACCCTTTAATGTTCTGTGTTTTCTGTTGTTTATCAGTGTGCCTGTGCATGTGTGTGTGTTTTATGTATGTCACGAAACATACATAATCTCTAAAACTTTAAATCATTTCTGTAACAGATAATATCTAAGATGTCAATGTTTCCTTTCTCCACATTTCATTTACTCATTACTCTTCTCCCACTATTTATTTGCCAATAAGAGCTTTCCATTAGCTCAATTTCTAATAAGCTTGAAGTTGATATAGTTTAAGACAAATTATTCTAATGCAAACTTCATAACAAAAAGTCCAGTAGTAAAAGTCCAATACAAGTCTACAATTTTGATATCCAAAATTGGATATCTGAACTCTGAAAACTAAACTTTTCTTGGTAGTGAAACTACATAATCGAACTCATTTGACTGCAAAATTTAGCTGAAATGACATTGCTTTATTTATAGTCTTTATCCCTCTCACTCTGAATATTCTTACAATTTCCTGCCAAATTATTAATGTGTTGGACTCTGAGGTGCTACCCTAATTCTGCTAGGGTGTTGTCTGATTTGCAGTAAAGGCACTGTATAATTCTTTTGATATGTAGAACATTCCAAAATTTGAAAACTCATCTGACCCCAGGGAGTTCAAATAAAAGATTGCAAACTGAAAAAGCCTGGCAAGAAAAATTTAGCAATTTTTAAATTGAGCATCCAATTGAAGTGACATTAATACCTCAATAGAATCGAACCAAAATTATTACTTCGGTGCTTTTCTGTCCTTCCCATTTCATAATAGATAGCATCTCAGCACAGAGTGTTGGGAAATTCCTTATCTAGTGGAGAAAAAACAAATGGGAGAGAACAGATTATTGTCGCCTAGTATTTCCTTCTCTTCTCTTATCCCAGTTTTTAATATTTTATTATGGAAAGAGTGTCCATGGCAATAACATCATATCAGTTATTATATTGTTGTAATATATTGCAGTTTGTATTATAAAAAGTAAAATATAAAACAGAAATATATTTAATAGGTAGTTCAATCAAATTACATTCAACAAGCATTTTCAAACATCTATGGACTTTCCCTTAGCAAACTAACACAGGAACAGAAAACCAAATACCACATGTTCTCACTTATAACTGGGAGCTAAATGATGAGAACACGGGCACATAGAGGAGAACAACAGACACTGGGGCCTTTCAGGGGGCAGAGAGTTGGAGGAGGGAGAGGATCAGGAAAAATAACTAATGCGTACTAGGCTTAACACCTAGGTGATGAAATCATCTGTACAACGAACCCCCATGACACGAGTTTACTTATGTAACAAACGCGCACTTGTACTCCTGAACTTAAAATAAAAGTTAAAAAAAAGAAAGTGCTCGTATCCATGTGCAATTTTGCATGCCGTTGCAGAAATTAGTTTCATTGACTCCATCCCATTATCAACCCCCTTTAAGGTGCCTAAGAAGAACCTTACTCTTAAAATGTGTCAGAGATCATGCAAAGAATTGGTGTTATAGTACATGGCTCTGGATTTAAACAGTCCAAGTTTAAAAGAGGATACAGACAATTAGACACATTACTATCATGCTATACAATAATTCTTATAATTCACATAAGTGCAAAGTAATATTATACCACAGAAGAAGGAATAACTATTTACAAGGAAGTTTTCATGGGGGTGAAATTTTATTGAATAATCATGGAAGGGATCTTATAGAGAGATTTCAGGGAGGAAGTCTGGGGGAGGCTAGAGAACAGTTAAACTAAATGAAATTGTGTACTCTTCTCAAACACAGTGTTCTAAATCCCATGATTGCATTTTCGGAAACAAAACAGAACAAATATTTTGGTTCTCAGTCTGGCTCTCCAGAATCCATTCACGTATTCTGTAAATATTTGTTGACTATCTTTTCTGTTCTGTGCCAGGTCCTAGAATGTGGAGCAGCGTGACACTGTGTTTGTTGTTAAGGAGCTCACTGTCCCGTCTGGGAGACAGGAAAATAAAAAATAAATAATAGAATGATGTTACAGAGACTGGGCACTCTAGTGACATTTTAGCTGATGAATAGTGTCAAACCATCTCCCAAGACCCCATTGAAATAGCCCTGAAGATAGATGCACAAATCTTGGCAACAGTACTACACACTAAAGAGAACTAAGTTGGTGTCTAGAGAAATTTACAGACATCCCTGCACCATACCTTCTCTACCCTCTGACCCAGAACAACCCAAATTGCTGTCCCTAAATCTGGGATTCAAGGATGTTGTCAAGTAGAATTGCATTGGAATAGTCTGAGCTGGTCAGAATCAGGCTTATTCCTTACAACTATTGCCCTTGCCTTTTCTTCTTCTCCATTGGTTTCAATATAACTCCTATGATTCAATATGTATCAGTCAGTGTTTTTAGTAGCAAGCAAAAGAAGCAATTTATATTGTCTTAGGCAAATAATTTATTGAAAAAATAGTGTATAGAGTTCCCCAGAAGACTGAAAAACTCAGTGAGGAGGTAACAATGCCCTAAATCATACTTCTAAATTGCTGCTGCTACCACTAAGTCCTGGGCATGGCAGGTTGTACCTCTTGCAACTCTCAGATGTGGCACTGTATACCATTATTAGCAAAGTGGCACCAGAACCCCCAATGTAGGTCATGTAACTACCAGAGAAGATTCTCTGTTGTCTAGTTCTGTCTTTATTATGGCACCAGCAACCTTTTCACTTTCCAGAATAGATGTATCCGATTGATGGGTCCCTAAGGCAACCTGCAATCAGCTAAAGAGGAGACTAAGCAAGGTAGTCAGAGCCTAGTTTAGTTTGTAGATCCAGGAAACCACTTGATCTTACTAATATAGTGGATTGGTAATGCAGGTGTTGAAAGAGCTAAGCCAAACAGAACAGTGAGACAGCCTCAGAGATTAACAGCAAGAGAAAGCTACTGATACTTCTGATGCTAGAGAAACAACTGGTGCAGCCAGAGCTCAAAAGAGAGGAAAATCTGGTTGTAACTAAAGCTGCAAATGGAAAATGCCTAGCTAATGTTAGGACCTGGAGGGAAAACATTGTCCCTGGAGTTAGAGTCATGGAGGAAATGCAACAGAGATGCCGTCTCAGATGGAATGAGAGACATAAAAATGCCTTGCCTCTCTACTCTTCCCAACTTCTGAACATTCATCAGTGCTTTCCATTGACCCAACCTCCCCAGAAGTCCATTGTATTTTCCTGTGATAAAGAACTGATCAGGGCAAGAAAGGAAATGTATCTAAGATACAACAGGCAAGTAATCTGAACACTGATAGAACAAGTAGCTGAAATTGTCAACTTATCAGGATTCCATGGCAGGAAATTTCCCATTTGAAAGAGAGGTTTCAGGAGGTGGGCAATGAAAAAGAATGGTGTATATTCACCACACAAACCACCAGAAACAAAAATAGGTGGTGATACAGTGGTAACATTTCCTAGGAGGAAATATCAACACCAGGAGAGCTTTGTTGACAGGGACCAAGTCAATAAGACAGAAGTCCTGGAGCAATGTGTGTTGGGATATGACTGCATCTGACTCCCTGGTTTGGTTTAAGAATTCCACAGTCAGAGTAGGTGGTTTACTTCCACTCCAGGACTCAAACTGACAGTGGAAACTGTCAAAGTGGACAGGGAGGATGCTAGGGAACCCTCATCTTTCCGTTGTTGTTTTCTACACTTCATTGCAGAATTATTAAAGCAAGAAAAACAATCATGACTCTATGGCACTAGTGAAAGGCAGTATTTTCCCAGAGGATTCAAAGGAAGAACAAACATCTGAATGTGTTTTTTAATCAGAAAAACATTCTAACCATTGCCAAATCCAAATATCACTTCCAGTTACTGAAACTTTTTCTGCAATTAAAGCCATTGCCTACCCCTTTCTTCTTGAAACTCTACTTGGTTTCCATGAAACCGTGCTGTTTATTTCCCTTCTTTAAATCTGATCATTTTTTCCTGCTCTGATTCCTAACCCTTAGAGTTCTTTAGATTTCCTTTCTCTGCTCATTGTCCTTCTTGCTTGATGTGTAATTCTTGAAAGACATAATGTAATTTACTCTCATTTTTAATACTTACAAATGTCTGACTTCAAAACCTACATCCCCAATTCTTCACCTTCTATTATAAAGGTCTTTATACATGAGAATTAAACATCACTGATTCTGCCCCTCAAAAACACACTGTCTTCCTTAAAGCTGGTTCTTCATGTGTTCCTTCATTCAGTTGATAAAAGGTGCCACTCTCCTATTAACTTTGAGTCCTCCATGTCTCTCATGTCCAAATCCAATAATTAATAAATTCTTACCCATTAAATATTATTCAGAATTAGTTTTTTTCTATTTTGTCCTACTCCTATTGTCCTAGTTCTGGACTTTGCCATCTCTAACTGGGCAATTACACACAACTAGGTGGACCTCCAGTCTCTAAGCTCGTTTTACTGAAATCTATTCACACAGTTGCCAGAAATCTATCTAAAAGATGCATATGTCATACTTCTCTTCTTAAAACCCTTCAAAAGTTATTTATAACATACCAGGTAAAAATCCAATCACTCAAACTTCTCAGATACCTTAACCCTCTAGTCTATTCACTGACGCTTTCTGTTTTACGCCTCCTCTACCTTTCTTAAATTGGGTGCACTGCTCTTCCCCCAGCATGATATGTTCTCTCTTGGCAATCCCCCAATACCATTTCTATAAGCTTTACCTGGCAAACTATTCAGTCTTTAAGACTGAGTTCAAGATTATAGCTTCTGGCAATCCATTCAGATCAGGTCAAATAGAATTAAATGCTTTTCTTATCTGCTCCCATTCACAGAATGCTGAGCATAATTCTACAGCTGTAGATATGATATATTTTACATGTGTGTTCCAGACACAAGACTGCAAACTCTTGGAGGGCAGGATGTTTCTCATTCATGTTTATATCTCCCACTCTTATCAGACACCAGTGCATACTGAATTTTGAATCTAAACACCTGACTTTGTGTTCTTCTTCTGATATTGATCAGTCAAGTGGCCTTAATAGAAATAACATTTTATCTTGCTCAGTTTTCTTATTCATAAAGTGGTGTCATAATTTTTAGTTAATTGTCTCATAAGGTTGTTTTGAGGCTCACATGAGATGTTACAATCATATTTTACATACTGCATGAAATATCCATATATTGGTTGTTTTGTAAATAGTATTGGTTTGCTAATTACAAATAAGAGCTTGAGCTTAAGTACGGATTTTTAGAAAAACAGCATAGGCAGAGATTTTACTTGGTAACTAAAAGAAAAGGGAATTTTGTTTATGTTTCTGTACTAAAGAGATGTAACAACAAAAACTTAATATAACTGATAAAATGGATATGTAAAAGCACACTTACATTAAAAATGTATATAAAGGTCCTAAAAAACTGATGACAAAACATAATTTATAACTTGGTTAGTTTTGAATCTAGAATAATTTATTTTTTCTTCTAATAATTTAACATAAAGCTTGTGAAAAAGAAACCAAATTGATGGCAGTGGCAGCCCATCTGGAGTGGCCACTGCCATGATAATGGCTGCAATGGGGGAGGTGTGGCCAGGGCTGCTTGCTCCATGGAGTTGGTGGGAGATGTGAACAGGCAGAAGCTCTGCCCTCTTCCAAGTTGGATGGGTGGGACCCCAACCCTCCAGAACACAGCTGCCCAGCAGTGGCTGCAGACCCAGGCATCTCTGCAGTCTCAGGTGCCCAGGAAGTACACCTTCCCCTGCAGGCTTGGAAGTGCCTGCTCCCACTGCCCAGCCTCTCCTGGCTCTTGGCACCCACTCTGATTTTGGAGCAAAAGTGTGGCTGTGCCCAGCCACTGTCACAAACTGGGTGGGTGTGCACACACTTATGGCAGCACTGACACACCAGCCCCCTCCTGCCTTGGCCCCCTCTGGATTTTGGGTGCCGACAGCCTGAAGGGAGGCTGAGGGGAGGCTAAAAGTGGCTCAGCATGGGCCTGCAGGCACCTCTCAGCACAAACGGGGCACTGTGGAGGACAAGTTAATGGCAGCAGAGGGCAGACAGGCTCCTTGGCAGAAAAGGGTGGTTCTCCAGTAAAACCCCACCTTCAGGCCAGGGATAGCCTGAGGCCTGGGGGACAGACTACCAGTTCCACGAACTGTGTGAGAACTTATGGGGCTTTTTCTGGGCCTGCCTGTGGCCACCCAGGGACAAATCAGGGCACACTTTCTCCTCTCTGAAGCCCATAAAAACCCTGGACTCATCCAGACTTGGGCAGATGATGGGTCAACCTGCCTTTGAAGAGGAGCTGCCAGCTGTGGTTCTCCTCTCTGCTGAGAGCTGAGCAGATGACAAGATGATCTGCTTGTGGAGAGGAGCTACCCACCCTGGGTCTCCTCTTTGCTGAGAGCTGAGCAGATGATGGGATGACCTGCTTGGCAAGAAGAGCTACTCACTGTGGGTCTCCTCTCTGCTGAGAGCTGAGCAGACTGGTATGTCCTGCCTGCAGAGAGGAGCTAGCCATGTGGCTCTCTGCTGAGAGCTGAGCAGATGTTGGGATGACCTGCCTGCAGGGAGGATCTACCCACTGTGGGTCTCCTCTCTGCTGAGAGCTCAACACTTGTCGGGACAACCTGCCTGTGTAGAGGAGCTACCGACTGTGAGTCTCCTCTCTACTGATAGCTGGACTCTCGTCAGAATGACCTGACTGTGGAGAGGAGCTACGCACTGTGGGTCTCCTCTGAGCTATTCTGTTGCTCAATAAAGCAGCTCTTTGCCTTGTTCCACCTCGACTTGCCTGCATACCTCATTCTTCCTGGATGTGGGACAAGAACTTGGGATCCACCAAATGGTAGGGTTGAAAGAGCTCACCACATTGCAGATGATGAGAAAGAGTGAAGGGAGAAGGAGAAAAGAGCCATGGCCATTTGGGGAGCCCAGGCCTAGTAGCTCCCCGAGCCAGGGTTGTGACACCCTCTTTGGGGTTCTGCAGTTCCTGGAGTTGCCAAGCTTCCGGGCACCACCATGTTCCCTGGTGCCAGCTGTGAAAGCTACTTGTGGTATGCCTAGTCCAGCAACAGCCTGGTAGGGAGCTGCCTACCCCACCACAGCTGGTGTGCCTGACTGTACACAGTGGCCAACACCCATGCTTGTTTACTCACACACCCCTCACTGCTCTGCTCCTGGCTTGCCCTTGGCAGGTATGGGATCCAGGCTGGTAGTGCGAGCCAAGCACAGACTGCCAGGATGAGTGGGCGGAACAAGCCCCGTAGGCCAAATCAACACTAGGGCAAAGGATCCACCAGCCACAGAGGTTTCCAGCCAGAGAAGCAACACACCAGGGATCCTGTGACAAAACTATGAGAAGTGGAACAAACAGACCTAAAGGCTTTGAAAAACAATGTAATTAATCATTGTGATGGTCATAAACTAATTCAGCTATCTATTTACATATGCAAGAAGTCACTTAGAGTATTTTCAATATGTTTTCTGCCATTCACTTTCTGTTTCTACACAAACATGCATGACAATTTAGGGACAATAAATATCCATAAAATCATTATTAAGGAATTAAATAAACATACAAAAAGTTATCAATAAAAATGCAAATAAACTTTTAATGATAAAATATGTTTGTTCAATTTGCAGCTATCAGTTTTAAAAGAATAAAGTAGTATAAAGTATAATTTCAGAGGTGACTACTATGAGATCTTTGGAAAATTTTTTATTTTCCGAGCACCAGTGGATGTGTTATGACTATGTAGCTTCTGAGTAAACTATTTTTTGAGGTTGTTTGTGCAAAAACAGGTTAATAAAGAAAGGAAACTTTATAATTTACCAACTCATCTGCAAAAAACACAACAGATGACAAAGCCTGAAAATTCACTTTATTTGTATTTCTTGAAGAATGTGTACTAAGGGCAGTACAGTCTTCTTAGTACGCTTTACCATTAATTGATGTTGGAAAAAGTTCCAAAGCAATTTTATTAGATCTAGGACAAGATATTTATAAATTTATCTGGTATGCCACTCTGAATTCACAATTCAGCCTAAGGAAGAAAAAAGAATCCTATTCTTGCTCTCACCAACACTGTTTTTCACTGTACAATCTTCCTTTTCAATAATAATACTTTACAGTGAAATAGGCAGGAATAAAAGGAGAAGAGGGTAGAAGAAACAAAAGGATATGAAGAGCTTGACCAAAGTGACAGAATAAGTGACACAAGGCATGATCTTCAACAAACCAAGTGCTACATATTTTTATGCGCCTGAATCCATAAAAATAATTGCTTTTCAAGCCGCAGCTTTAGAATTATGCTATCCATATATTGCTTATACATGGGTATAGGCAATTGTCTTGAGGGTGCTTTTTCCTTCAAATGAATAACTAAATATGCAGAAACAATCCCATTATTTTGTTTCTTACAAAACATTACATCTTCATGCAAATAAACTCATTCTCCTCATCATAGAGTACATGCTTGCCTGTTTGAATAGCTGAGATGAACAAGTCACAAAAAGCACATACATGTATTTTAAAGTAATTGCAATGTGCTTGTGAGCACACCTTGGTTTTATACTGTGGTAGTTATCATTGCCCCATAGAATAGCATGGTTTAATTGCAGATTGGTCAGGATGGATAATGTTGTTCCTGTATAATAAAATAAGAAGTTCAAATGAGCAGGGCATTAGCTATTTTCCTACAATAATGGAGTCACCAATAAACAGATAGTGTCCTAAAATCATGTTGGTAAACAACTGGACTTACGAACAGCATTTTGTACAGTTTTTACCCCTTTTTCTTAAGATCACAGAGTACTTTTCAAATATTACCTGGTATCTACTTGTTCCCCTGCAAAATTATATTGCTTTGAATAGATTTCACATGCTGCTCTATTATTGACTTTATCCAGGAAATGGAGTTCTTGCAGTGGCACAGTCAGAGCTCTCAAGGAGCCCCTGGTTCCTTTTCAATTATATCTGTTAAATATAAGGCTCTGCCTCTTATGGGGAACAATTTTTAAATTTATCTGAGGGGCATATGGCAGCAGATAAATCATTACACGTAAAGAACTACAGAGCAACCGTGACTTAGAAAGCAAATAGCCTTTTGAAAATTAGTTCAATAGAGAAGCAAAAAGGAAATCTAATCCTTTAGAGGAGGTGACTTTGTCTAAGCCTATGGATTCTTATTTAGTAAAGGAAATGAAAACAAAATGGATCCTTCCTATAAAGTCAAGAATAATCTTTCCAATTTGATTACTACTGATGATTTTCCCATGACATCTCCGAAGGCTATCAGGTAATCATTGAGGATTACAGGAACTGTGGACTGGGACCTTATCTCTGTATTACGGTGTTGTTATTTCACAAAGTACAATCAAATTATGATAAGCAAAATTATTTCATGAGAAAATCTTTTATGAGGCAACTCCTTTGGCAAATGCAAGAGTGTTTGAGGACCCACAAACCATCACACCCTGATTCCTCCCATGACAGTAGCAGCATTAACTTTGGGAACAGACAGAGGTTTGAGATTGGGGAACTCTGACAAAATTTTGCATTTTGGCCCAACATATACACTTATTCCAAAACTTAAGGATGTAGAATTGTGCAATTTCTTGTGCTTCCACTTACTACTATTTTCTTGCTCACGAGAGCTTTTGAATGCTAATGCCAAACTGGAAGAGACTAGTGAAAAGTTGGACTTCTTTTCACTGATTTGAATGCTCCACTCTCACAGATTTATCATGACAAGGTCCAAACGCTATTAGGAAATTAATATTCTTGCAGAATAACATGAAATCAGTGTTTTTCCATGTATCTTATTGATTGTAAAATATATTATTGTATCTTAAGATTACCTTATTTAGAAAATTTAAATACATGTAGATAATTTCCGTGTATGTACACTGATATTATTTCAGGGCTTTAATTTGAAGAGTTTATTATTTGAATGTTAAATTTTCATATAGCAATTGAGAAATTTGAAGTAGAGTTTTTAAATAATTTCAAACTATAATTTGTTAATGATGATATGAACAATAGAAGATTATCCTATTATCCTTCTATTATTTTAGTTTTTATACACAACTATTTGTAAAACTAAATGTGATGATTAGCCATTTAAATAGTAACTTTCTAAAAGGGAATTGGTAAGATGATAAAAAAAGGCATTATTTTATCTTCAAAGGAAATGATTGAAGGGTTTTAATTTAAGTAAGATATACTTGGAAATCTTAGTTCTGTCTCAAGATATGCCCTAAGAATACATTTATATAATGTAATTCAATATTCTATTTATTTATTTAGATAAAATATCTAATTGGATCTTAACTTGTTCAAAGACCAGACAACTTTAATTAGCTTAGAATGAAAATGAATCTTTCTAGATTTAAAGCCATGAAACATTTACATAGTGATGTTAACAAGGGATGTTTAGAGTGAATCAGAATTAGCAATCATTGCATTCTCCCATTCAATCACAGGACACTATACCAATGAATATATGGACCAAAGATGGGGTATTCCTTTCATTCATTCCTCTGTCCGATCCATTGCTGAAGTTAAAGGAAATTGATGATAAGACATAAAATTCTGGGGTTCTTAGATTTATCATGGGACAGGTGATGGTAGACAGTTCTTAAGCAAATAAAAAAAGAACGCTCTTAAAATAATCTGCCTTTATTAGCCCTGTCCATCTTTATAGAGCCCCAGTATCATGAAAAAACTATGAATTATGCTGCAGAATACTCTCTGTATTCAAGTTCTAACACATGGTGTTCTTCTTAGTAACTCCCCTCACCACAGCCAAAATTCTCATATGTAGCTCACTGTATACTAAATTAAATCTTATGTGTATCACTACTTGTTCTTTCTACTTATTAATTAAAGTACAGTAGATCCAAGACTGACTAATCATTCTCTAAATGTTATCTAACCTGAACTCTAAAATAATACCTGTGATAGGCAAAATTCTAAAATGGCTTCCAAAATTCCCATCCCCTGATGTGCACACCCTATCAAATCATCTCTCCTATAGAGTGGGCAGAACTATGAATATATGATGGGATATCATACCTATGACAGTGTACTAATCAGTAGACTCTGAGTTAATCAAAGTGAGATTTGTGTGAGTGAGACTGACTTAATTAGGCAAACCCTTTGAAAGAAGGTGATGCACTAGAGGGGCATTCTTCTGCTGACTTAGAAGAAAACAAGCAGTCCCATTGTGAATGTCTGGCAGAGAAGGTCTGGTATCTAGGACAGGAGGCTGGCATCTAGAAACTGAGAGTGTCACCTCGCTGATGGTCCAAAAGAAAGTGAGTACCTCAGTCCTACAACCTCCAGGAACTGAATTCGGTCAACAACTTTAATAAAGCTGGAAAAGAACCGCACACTTTAGAAAAGAACGCAGACTGGCTGGCACTTTATTTTCAGCCTGTGAGACCCAAAGCAGAGAATCCTATTAAGATAAGATTTAACTATAGAAACTGTGAAACAGCAAATGGATGCTTTTTAAATTACCCCTAAGTTAGTGGTAATTTGTTACACAGCAATGGAAAACTAATACAATACTCTGAGTGTTTGGAAAGTGAAAAAGCTTTCTTGGCTTACATGACTTTTCCCTGATACTTTATTTCAGACCTTTCCCTGATATTTCATTTCTTTAGTTACTTCAGTGACTATTTGAAAGAAATATGGACTTGAAGCAAAAGATTTGATTTTCAAGTGGTCTTTTCATTCAGTTTTAAATCTCAATTTTATATCTTAAAAGTCATGGCAACACCTTATTTTTTTGAAAAATATTTAGGGTATTAAATAGATACTAGTATGGTAGATTATTACCAGGTAAATTTATCTGCCTTGTTAGAATATCTTAATTATACTGTCAATTGAAAATTTGGTTCATGTGTTTTCCTAAACAAAATGTGTTGCAATATTCTACATTAGTTCTTCTACTGGTTCTTGCTCCTCAGAAACATTTTAAGAATGTAGATGATATATGGTTTGTCATATGTGAGCATTAATATGTTTACTGTTCTGTTTTTCATTCCAAAATTTTCAAACAATGTTTTTGATAAAAACTACTGATTTTACAGGAAGCCAACTGCTTCTACTCTTGAGATAAAAGTAGTATCTGCAATTCCAGGACATACTGGTGTTGCTTGGCATCCTTTTAGTATCACACAGATCTCTCATTGTGAACAAGCCTTTCCTTTTAAAAGCATCTACAGACGGCTGACATATCTCTAATGCATTCTGTTGAAGCCTGCAATTTATCTTGCTTAAATTCTCTAGGGAGTTAATCCAAGTCTTCTTATATATTGTTTCTGGATTGATTGTTATATCTGCATCTATGCCAAATTCTAGTTTGACTTAATAATTTTGCTTAGACAAAAGTGGTGAAATAGTCCATTTATATAGTGCTTTGAAAGTTCTTCACTAGGAATGAATGTTGTTGCTTTCTGGTTGTGTGTCTCTGTGATTATGTGAGTGTATACATGTAAAAATCATTTTGGTAATCATAAAATCTATGTAATTTGGGAAGCATACATTATTAATTTCTGGGGGTTTTAAATTGGGCGTAGAAAACAGAATCTGGAAATTAGGTTTTAAAAGTTTTTGATTGAATACTTTCAATCATGGCTTATTTTCCTATTTTTCTACTGTTATTTGTTACTAAGATATTTTACCTATAAATAAATCAACACACACATGTCTTTTCCCTCTAAAAATGTTGTGTTTTAACCTGGGCGTCAAGGGAAAGCCTGTCCTTTTTGTAATGAGTTATAAGTCCTAATAAGTTGAACTGGGATGGCTCAGAATGACATTAAATCTGATATTTTTCTATGCTTCTCACAATACCAATCAAAGTTTCTGTTGGAAGCTAATATTGCTCTTATTATTTTCCTCACAAGAAATCTTTTCTTACCTACAGTCCTAAGGCTGTTTGCATCTGTCCTCAAACCAAATGGATTTTAAATTTTCTCTTACATATAAATTTGTATGGTTATAGAATTACTATAGTTGTTTTGATTTTCATCACATATTAATTATTACCCCTCAAAATATATTTCCATAAATGAAGATTTTTAATATAAAATTTATATAACACAATATTAACCATTTTAAAGTGAACAATTCGGTGGCATTAAGTACATTCACAACATCATGCAACCACCACAATTATCTGCTTCAAAATATCTTTTGAGAAGTGTCTGTTCATATCCTTTGGCCACTTGTTGATGGGGTTTTTTTTTCTTGTAAATTTGTTTGAGTTCTTTGTAGATTCTGGATCTTAGCCCTTTGTCAGATGAGTAGATTGAAAAAATTTTCTCCCATTTTGTAGGTTGTCTGTTCACTCTGATGGTAGTTTCTTTTGCTGTACAGAAGCTCCTTAGTTTAATTAGATCCCATTTGTCAATTTTGGCTTTTGTTGCCATTGCTTTTGGTGTTTTAGAAATGAGTTCCTTGCCCATGCCTATGTCCTGAATGGTATTGCCTAGGTTTTCTTCTAGGGTTTTTATGGTTTTAGGTCTAACATTTAAGTCTTTAATCCATCTTGAGTTAATTTTTGTATATGGTGTAAGGAAGGCATTTATGCAGCCAAAAGACGCATGAAAAAATGCTCATCATCACTGGACATCAGAGAAATGCAAATCAAAACCACAATGACATACCATCTCACACCAGTTAGAATGGCAATCATTAAAAAGTCAGGAAACAACAGGTGCTGGTGAGGATGTGGAGAAATAGGAACACTTTTACACTGTTGATGGGACTGTAAACTAGTTCTACTATAGTGGAAGTCAGTGTGGTGATTTCTCAAGGATCTAGAACTAGAAATACCATTTGACCCAGCCATCCCATTACTGGGTATATACCCAAAGGATTATAAATCATGCTACTATAATGACACATGCACACGTATGTTTATTGTGGCACTATTCACAATTGCAAAGACTTGGAACCAACCCAAATGTCCAACAATGATAGACTGGATTAAGAAAATGTGGCACATATACACCATGGAATACTATGCAGCCATAAAAAATGATGTGTTCATGTCCTTTGTAGGGACATGGATGAAGCTGGAAACCATCATTCTCAGCAAACTGTCACAAGGACAAAAACCAAACACTGCATGTTCTCACTCATAAGTGGGAATTGAACAATGAGAACACATGGACACAGGAAGGGGAACATCACACACTGGGGCCTGTTGTGGGGTGGGGGGAGGGGAGAGGGATAGCATTAGGAGATATACCTAATGTAAATGACGAGTTAATGGGTGCAGCACACCAACATGGCACATGTATACATATGTAACAACCCTGCAGATTGTGCACATGTACCCTAAAACTTAAAGTATAATAATAAAACTTTTTCACCCCTAAATAAAAATCTCATACTCATTAAGTAGTTACTTCCTATTTCACCCTCCCATCAGACCCTGGAAACCAAAAGTGTGTGTTCTTTTAGTTCCAAAAATTTACCTATTGTGTTTATTTCATACAAATGGAATCACACAATATGTGACCTTTTTATCAGGCTTCCTATATCGTCTGTTTTAGAGGATCATGCACAGTGTAGCATGTATCAGTGCTGAGTTCCTTTGTATAACTCTGTAATATTCCATTGTGTGCATATACACATAATATGTACACATTTCATTTTATGCATATGCAAAAGTTCTCAATGTGTTTATCCATTTATCCATTGATGGACATTTGGCTTGTTTCTACCTTTTGGCTATTGTAAATAGTACTGCTATGAAATTTTTGTACAAGTATTTGAACACTTGTTTTCAATTCTTTTAGGTATATATCTAGGAATGGAATTGTCATATATATATATATATATATATATATAGAGAGAGAGAGAGAGAGAGAGAGTCTTATAGTAATTTTACCTCTAACCTTTTGAGGAATTATCAAATTTTCTCATAGCAGCTGCACTATTTCACATTCCCACCAACAGTGAATAGGGTTTATACATCCTCACCAACACTTGTTATCTATGTATTTATTTATAGCCATCACAGTGAGTATAAAGTCATCACTGTGGTTTTAATTTGCCTTTCCCTAATAACTAATGATATTGAGCATTTTTTTTCATGTGCTTCTTCACCATTTGGATATACATTTTTTGAGAAGTGTATTTCAAGTTCTTTAAGTTCTTTGTCCAGTTTTTTTTTTTTTTTTTTTTGCGGGGGGCAGGGGAGATTGCCTCATTGAGTTTTAGGAGTTCTTTATATATTTTGGATACAAGACCCTTATCAGATATATAATTTAAAAGTAATTTATCTCATTCTGTAGGTTGTCTTTTCACTTTCTTGGTAATATCCTTTGATGTACAAAATATCTCAATTTAAGTCCATTTTATCTGTTTTTCTGTTTGTTGCTAATGCTTTCAGTATCATACCAAAGCATCTACTCCAAATCCAAGGTAATCAAAGTGTATCCATATGTTTTAAGAGTTTTATGGTTTTACTTCTTATATTTGGGTTGGTGATCCATTTTGAATTAATTTTTGTATATGTTGTGATGTAAGATTCCAACTTCATTTTTTTGCATGTTGATATCTACTTGTCCCAGTACCATTTGTTGAAAATATTATTCTTCCTCACTGAAGTCTTGATCTCCTCAAAGTCATCCATAAGGTTTGGAATCAACTTCTTTCAAACTTCTGTTTACATTACTATTTTGATTTCCTCCCATGATTCACTAATGTTCTTAATGGCATCTAGAATGGCAAATCATTTCCAGAAGATTTTCAATTTACTTCGTCCAGTTTCATCAGAGGAATCACTGTACAAGGTAGCTATAATATAATGAAACATATTTCTTAAGTAAGACAACTTGAAAGTCAAAATTTCTCCTTGATCTATAGGTTAAATAATGGAGTTGTGTAAATACACATTGATCTTCTTGTATGTCTCCATCAGAGCTCTTGAGTGACCAGGTGCATTCTCAATGAGCAGTGATATTTTGAAAAGAATCTCTTCTTCTGAGCAGTAGAGCTCAACAGTGGCCTTAAAGTATTTATTAAACCATGCTGTAAACAGATGTGCTGTCATTCAGGCTTTGTTGTTTTATTATAGAGAACAGGCAGAGTAGAATTAGCATAATTCTTAAAGGCTGTAGAAGTTTTGGTATGGTAAAAGCATTGGCTTCAGCTTGAAGTTACCAGCTGCATTAGCTCCTAACAAGAGAGTCAGCTTGCCCTTTGAAGCTTTGAAGCCAAGCACTGACTTCTCCTCTCTATCTAGGAAAGTCCTAGATGGCATCTTCTTCCAATAGAAGGCTGCTTTTGTGTACATTGAAAAATCTATTGTTTAGTGTAGCCATTTCCATCAGTGATTTTAGCTAGATCTTCTGGATAACTTGCTGCAGATTCTACATTAGCACTTGCTGCTTCACTTTGCACTTTTATGTTATGAAGATGGTTTCCTTCCTTAAACCTCATGAACCAACTTCTTACAGCTTCTAACTTTTTCTTCTATAGCTTTCACACTACTCAGCCTTTATAAAATTGAAGAGAGTGAGGGTTTTGCTTTGGATTAGGCTTTGGCTTAAAGGAATATTGTGGCTGATTTGATCTTCTTTCCAAACCATTCAACCTTTCTTCACATCAACAATATGTCTGCTTCACTTTCTTATTGTTCTTGTATTTACTGGAATAGCATTTTCGATTTTCTTCAAGAACCCTTTGCATTTACAACTTCACTAACTGTTTGGTTCAAGTAGCCTAGCTTTCAGTCTGTCTTGGCTTTTGACCTGTCTCCCTGACTAAATCTAGTCATTTCCAGCTTTTAAGTTAAAGTGAGAGACTTGACTCTTCCTTTCCCTTAGAACACATCATATCATTATTAATTGGCCTAATTTCAATACTACTGTGTATCAGCGAATAAGGAGGCCAAAGGATATGAGAGATGGGGAAACTGCTGGTCAATGGAACAGTCAGAACAGACAGAACATTTATCGTCTAAATTCACTGTCTTAAGTGTGCATGGTTCATGGTGTCCCAAAACAATTATGATAGTAATAATACTATCATATGATTACTGATCATATGTTCTGCTTAATCAATGATCACTGCTTAAGGATAATCAGAACAGATATAATAAATAATGAAGTTTGACTTATTTTGAGATTATCAAACAATGACACAGAAACATGAAGTGAGCACATGATGTTTGAAAAATGACTCTGATAGACTTGCTTCATGCAGGGTTGTCACAAGTCCTTCGACTGGTAAAAAATATGATATCTGCAAAGCACATTGAAGAGAATCACAATAAAATGAGGTATGCCTGCCTATTTTAGGGGAAATTAAGAAGTAAATGTATCATTCCATCCTAAATTCAAAAGATAACAGGCTATGTCATATGCCTTCAAATTGTTTTTTGAAGTAAGAATACCATTAGATTGATAAAAATCACTCCGCTTTTATTTCTATACCACTCCCCATAATCAGAGATGCCAATTTAATTTAGGTATTTTA
Organism: Pan troglodytes; assembly: GCF_028858775.2. NCBI lineage: Eukaryota > Metazoa > Chordata > Mammalia > Primates > Hominidae > Pan > Pan troglodytes. The sequence goes on along the minus strand of NC_072404.2, from coordinate 125,524,118 downwards.
GAAATTATATAGTATAAAGAGAGTAAAAATAAAAATTTACTTTCACTTTCCATAGACTCCCTTTGTGTAAATGAGTTTTTATATTATTTAATTTAAACAGTTATGAAGTCATTGATTATATTGTTGTTAAAGAAAAATTTGACAATAAATACTATCACAATAAGAAATTTTGATTCCAGACATGACACAATAGTTTGCATTAGACCAGGTCTTTCACCACAAAATTAATGGCAGAGAAATATATATATATATTATATATATATATATATATATATATTATATATATATATATATATATATATATGAAAAGAAATCTTATATATATATGTATATATATCTACATGCATACACACATATATATGTATGTATATGTGTGTGTGTGTATATGTATTAGTTCATTTTCACACTGCTGATGAAGACATACCTGAGACTGGGTAATTTATAAAGAAAAGAGGCTTAATGGACTCACAGCTCCTCAGTTCCATGTGGCTGGGGAGGCTTCACAATCATGACAGAAGGTGAAAGGCACATCCTACATGGTGGCAGGCAAGAAAGAATGAGAGCCAAGTGAAAGGGGAAACCCCCTATAAAATCATGAGATCTCGTGAGACTTATTCAGAGACTTATTCAGTACCATGAGAACAGTATAGGGGGAACTGCCCAATGATTCGATGATCTCTTACTGAGTCCCTCCCACAACACATGGGAAATATGGGAGCTTTAATTCAAGATGATATTTAGGTGCAGACACAGCCAAATCATATCAGTAGTATATGTATATGCGTGTATATATATGTATATGTGTGTATATATAAGAGTATATATATGAATTATACTCTTTCAAAGCATAAGAGTTGACTAACGGAGCCAGCACTTGAGGGGTTCTCTGCCACAGTGATGAGAAATTCCCTGAGTGATTCCCACGTTAACATGTTCTTTCCCCTAAGGAATAGTATAATTCTCAATGCAAATAATAAAGGCCAATCCAGAAGTATGTTGCTTCATGTCTGAATCATTTTTAGTAGGTGGATTTCCAGGCAGCAAAAGGTGTGTAGAATTTCAGGAGCTGAGGTCTCAAAGAGGGGGAAACATACAGAAATGGGCTTAAAATGCTGTATATACTACTCCCTGGCATGTTTGTTGTTTCCCACATATGCAAGGAGACACTCTTAGAATACAAATAGGAAGCAGCAGGTAGATAGACAAAGATCTGCTCAAATATATATATATATATATATATATATATATATATATATATGTATATGGAATATACAGATTGAATTTTAGGACCCTCCCAAATAAAAGACTCCTATTAAATATCCCACGCTTTTGGACAAGACTACAGAAGGCTTTGTTCAAATAATAACTACTATGTAAGAGTAAACATTAAGAATAGTGCAAATTGGAAGTAGTGTCGACCAATAAAAGCCTAAAGCCAAGGTCAACTTGATCAAAATGACCTGCCTATTATTTATCTCTCTGATAGAAGTAAATTGAATACGACTAAAGGAAGATAATATCATCAAGATTCTCTGTAATATTGTGTAGGAAAATTAAACAATATTATCGATTCAATAAATAATTACTAGATTTAACAGTAAAAAGACCAAAAGATACAAAACCATGAGGTGGGGGAGGAGGAAAGAAAGTAGAAGAGCTCTGTAAGGAATCAAGATATTGGAGTTACCACACAAGCACTTAATGAAACTATGATAAAATATGTTATAGAAAAGAGAACAGAGAAAAATTTTCTAGGGAACTACAATCTACTAAAGAACAAATTAAATGAAAATTTGAATAGTGAAATATATAATAAATTTAATAATATTTAAAAGATTCTTCAAAGTAGATTAGATGGGGCAGAAGAGAATAGAGAAGCAAAAGTTCAGTCAGTAATAAAATATTCAGATGAAGTGAAGCAAGAAAAAAAAGATAGTAAACAAAGCTGAAAGCAATATATGACACATACAGAGCATGAATATTCCACAACTATTTCGGATCCTAGAAGTGGAATAAGAGAGAAGTTGATAGAATTAATATTTAATAAACCTTGAAAGACACTGGCAAAATATGGCAATTTATAGATGTAATACAATCTGTAAACTCTAAGCAGGGCACATCTGGATAAATCAAACATAGGCGTCCAAAATGTATCACCTGTCAAACAAAGACAAAAGTGCAAATCATATAAGGCAGCAAGACAAAAAAACTGTCACATGATCTTCAAAGAATAAAAATAAAACTAATGACAGATTATTCAACATAAACAATGATAGAAGACAATGGAATACAACTTTAAGGCACTTAAACAAAGACACTTTGTGTCTTTCACACAAAGACTAACCAAGATAATATGTAACCAGAAAATCTGACTGTATTAAATATTAATGGGAGTGTTAATCAATATAATGAGACTTGCAGGAAAAGCAGGAATGCAGTAAATAATAAAGATAAACATAAAGGGTAAAAATGGCATTTTCTCAATATAAGTATTGCCTGTTTAACACAATAACCGTATAATGTCTTTTCTGTTTAAAATACACGCGCAATTTAAATATATACTGACAATAACAATGCAGAATTTGTGTAAATAGAGTTAACATTTTGTAACATTTTTGCATTGTTTGAGATGTGTTAAAATTGTCAATTTAAGTTAATTATCATATGTTAAAGATTGTACTATGAAATATCTACAGCAACCACCAAAGGGATAGTAAAAGATTGTAAAACTAAGAAGCTAAAATGAGCATAAAATTAATGACAACAATAATAATAGTAACTTCATTAAAATAAAGAGAAAAGAATAGAAAATATGGGATATAGAAAACAAATGGGACAGTGAACTTAATGCCAAATATATGTCCACATATACCTGTTATTATATTAAATGTTAACAGATTAAATACTTCAATTAAAAGGCAAAGTTGATCAGAGTGCAATAAAACATTCAAACACATACATATCATAATTGAGATAATTAAATCCAGGAACTTAGTTTAACATTTGAAGACCATTCAATAGTACTCACCTCATTAACAGAGTAAAACAGGAAAACCATATGATTTCAAAAGAGGCAGAAAAAGCAACTTATGATAAATATGTGCATTTATGACAGCATAATCTTTTATTTCTGGCCGTCTTCATAGTAAGCAAAATAAGATGGTCAAATTATGTTCACAGGAATCATAAATGTTATCCAGTACCGAACTCCTAAAACTACAAACAGGATCAGATAAAGCAGGAAGAGGTTTGGGACAGCCGGGAAAGTAACTGAAGTCCTTTTTTCACTCTGACACAAGTATTGTTTTGCCCAGAGTATATGAAGTTTCCAAGTAATATTAATGGGCCCTCCTCAAAGCAGGGATCATTTAGATTATGAAACAAATCTATTTTTTAATCTCAGAGGTTTGGCCCTTATATTCTCTAGGGAACCATGAATCAAAAATTAAAAAATGATTGGATTAATTCACCATAAATTATATGAAACCTGTGAAGTCCTGTAAACATATTACAATGTGCCTATCTTGTATCATCCATTCTCCTGGGCATTGAGAGAGAAAGGAATGACAGAATAGCTTCCCTGAATAGTTTTTCCCAAGGTAGCTACCTACAAAATTCAGTAACAAGCTTGCAACATAACAATGACATACTAAAGCTTTTTCCCGAGATATAAATGAGATAGGAAGTGTCACTATTGCTATTTCTATTAAAAGTTATACTAGATGTTCCAGTCATTGCATTATGGCAAAATATTAAGATTAGAAAAAATTAAATAAACTCGTCATTCTCTGTAGAAAACATGATTACATACCTAAATAAACCTAAAAATAGCTACAGAGAGAGTGTATAGATCAATAAGTAAATTTTGCAAGACTTATGAATACAAAATTGATATTAAAAACCCAAAAGTATTATCTATACTGCAACAAACAGAAAGTGACATTTTAAAATGTCATTTATGATATCATAAAAAATAATGTCAGGAATAAATTGGATAACAGATGCAAACTTACAAATTTTATTGAAATAAAATTTACAAGACCACGTAAGTGAAGGAATATATTCATGAATTATGTAATGAATAGTTCATGAATAGTAATACCCAATATTGTAATGATGCCAAATCGCCCACAATTGAAATATAATGCTAAACAATTTTGATCAAAATTCCTGTAGGTTATATATAATTTGCTCATATTAAAAAGTTATTTTAAAAATTCATATACAAATTCAAGGGGCCAAGATGATTCTCTTGAAGAAGTAGTGCAAAATAAGAATGTTTATCTATTCAGATCAAATCTGCATGGTGCAAATATAAGTAAATATACCAGTAGAACTGAATGAAAAGCACAGAAGTAAATAAACCCACACTTAAAAGATCACTTGTCTTACGACAAAGTTGCCACTACAATGCAGTGAGGGAATGCTGTCTATATTGTAGTATTTCAATTAAAGTTTACAAGAAAATTCATACTATACTAGTAGATTTTTATGCATTAAATATTTATAAACGTTGAAGTCTATTAACTCACTTTTATTAATAGTATTTAATAAACTGAGTTTTTGGGTCAATTTTAACAGTCTTCAGAGAATCTGTTAATCTCAAAGTTCCTATCTAACTCAAAAGGAATGGGGAGCTTAAAAAAGAGAAGATTTCTTCTTGATCAATACAATCATTTCCTTCATTCAAGAAAGTGGCTCTAAGCTGTACTGTAAACTGATCATCAGAGTGAACAGGCACCCTACACAATGGGAGAAAATTTTTGCAATCTACTCATCTGACAAAGGGCTAATATCCAGAATCTACAAAGAACGCAAACAAATTTACAAGAAAAAAACAACCCCCTCAAAAAGTGGGTGAAGGATATGAACAGACACTTCTCAAAAGAAGACATTTATGCAGCCAACAGACAAATGAAAAAATGCTCACCATCACTGGACATCAGAGAAATGCAAGTCAAAACCACAGTGAGATACCATCTCACACCAGTTAGAATGGCGATCATTAAAAAGTCATGAAACAACAGGTGCTGGAGAGGATGTGGAGAAATAGGAACAGTTTTAGACTGTTGGTGGGACTGTACACTAGTTCAACCATTGTGGAAGACAGTGTGGCAACTCTTCAAGGATCTAGAACTAGAAATACCATTTGACCCAGCCATCCCATTACTGGGTATATACCCAAAGGATTATAAATCATGCTACTATAACGACACATGCACACATATGTTTATTGCGGCACTATTCACAATAGCAAAGACTTGGAACCAACCCAAATGTCCAACAATGATAGACTGGATTAAGAAAATGTGGCACATATACGCCATGGAATACTATGCAGTCATAAAAAATGATGAGTTCATGTCCTTTGTAGGGACATGGATGAAGCTGGAAACTATCATTCTCAGCAAACTATCGCAAGGGCAAAAAACCAAACACCACATGTTCTCACTCATAGGTGGGAATTGAATAATGAGAACATTTGGACACAGGGTGGGGAACATCACACACCAGGGCCTGTCGTGGGGTGGTGGGAGTGGGGAGGGATAGCATTAGGAGATATAACTAATGTAAATGACGAGTTAATGGGTGCAGCACACCAACATGGCACCTGTATACATATGTAACAAATCTGCATGTTGTGCACATGTACCCTAGAACTTAAAGTATAATAAAACAAACAAAGAAACAAGCAATGAGCATCACAAATGGTATTCTGGGCTAAATTATCAAAATCCCATTGGACCTTTCCATCTATTTCAATTTTAATTGAGAGGTGTTTTTTTGTTTGTTTTAATACACCTGACACTTAAGAAAAAAAAAACCAAAATCTAATATTGAGATGATCTAAACAAAAAGGAAGTAACATCAACTACTAATTTCTCCACTCTCCAATACCTGAGGCCAGGATATTGCCTTATAATCTCTGTGATGCTAGGTGCCATATTAAAGATCTGGATTAACTTAAGTTCTCATGAATATCAAGTGAACATGGTTGATGTCAATTCAATAGAGTAGCCCTAGTCTGTGTCTAGGCTATCGTTTTCCTTTTATTTTTCAGAGGAGCAACATGAACTATAATGTGGTCCTGTCTTCTTAACTCTATCTTATATCAAAGAGAAGGTTTATATCTTAGTGTCTTATATTTTTTCCTTAGACAGTGTTAAAGAAGCAGGAGTTTAATTACTAGGCAGCAATTACTTTATCATACTTTGAATTGTAAGTTAGTAACTAAAAACATTCTTCTATCCAGTTTTCTGTTACTTTTACAGAGTTATCTCTGTTTCCTAGTATGTTAGATTGTTAACCAAAACAGTTAACATTTAATTTAATATGAGAGATAATAAACAGAACTCTTACAAATCTCTGCGGAACATCTAATTTGATAAAAGTTTATGCACATGATCAACTCACTGATAGTTCAGTTTAGGAAGTTTTAAACCAGGACATGGCTGAAGCAGTCCAAGAAAGAAAAGGTGTGTAAGTGGGGTAGGTGCAATTACAGTCATATGCAAAGACACTTATCTTACTAATCAGCAAAGGATTTATTCTATTAATTAATTAAATAGATAGATGGAACATCAGTTAAAATGTAGACTGAAACTACTGGGGACAGTGATTTTAACTTGGGACAAGGATAATAACTGGAGTTTAAAAGCGACAAGTGCCCAGCTATACCTTTTTTTGATGCTGTGATCTTATAAAATTTAGTGATTGAAACAAAGAATAACTTCCTTCTAGAATGTATTTCTAGTCAGTTTAAATAGACATGCCCTCATTCCATTTAGATGACAGTTACTGATGGTATACCATGCATTCTCAGAGAGATTTAAAGTATAATAATATTAATTTCTATAAATGGATAAATTCTTCAGCCTATGATAATGAAAGCTAGCCTATTAATCCGATTTATCAAGATGAACTTAGGACTTGGCATTTTAAGACACTTAAATTTTAAAATTTCTAAATGATCATTCTTTCTGTGGTGGTTGCAAGCTTTTCCTATAGAGGTCAGTAGACTTGTATGTACCACTGTACAATCAGAATTTTGTTTAATGATTTGTTTTTACAGTGCAATGAAATGGCTCTAGAATATTATCTATTAGAGTGTAATAAGAGCCCGCCTCTCCTTCATTTCCTGCTTCCACATGGAAGAATAACACTCCTAGCACACTGCAGCATTCATTCTTCTCCAGGGGAGAGAGTGAATTATCTGTTTGATGAATGCACTTTTATCTCAGTGTTTTCCTCTGACTTTCACTCTTTGCTCATTTTGTTTCAGGACAGCATCCTTTGTCTCTGCTCTTCCAGCCTATTATTTTGCAGAAGAGAGTCTATCCTTGAAATAGGGTGGAGATTCTAACCTTTAATGGGTCCCTGCAATTTGTCAGTGTTGCCTGTGCCTGGATGGCTGATTGCATTTAAACATGGAGTTTAGTATCAGAAAGCCCATTTAGCTGTGCATCTAGTGTGTGTCCTTCTATGTAGCTTTTGTCAGTAACAATGCTAACTTTTAGAATTCTGTTTGTCTGATGCCTATGTTTATCTCAATTACTTTTTGTTGTTGTTGTTGTTTGTTTGTTTGTTTGTTTTTGAGAAAGGGTTTTGCTCTGTTACCCAGACTTGAGTGCAGTGGTGCAATCATAGCAGCCTCAAACTCCTGGACTCAAGCACTCCTTCTGCCTCAGCCTCCCATGTAGGTTGGACTACAGGCTTGTGCCACCAGGAGTGGCTTTTTTTTTTTTTTTTTTTTTTTTTTTTTTTTTTTTTTGTGGGGGTGGCATCTCACTCCATTGCCCAGGCTGGTCTCACACTCCTGGCCTCAAACAATCCTCCCACTTTGGCCTCCCAAAGCACTGGTATTACAGGCATGAGCTACTATGCTCAGCTCTCAATTACTTTTGAATCTAAGGATGCCACTTGTTGGACCCCCATGCCCCATGATTATTCTTAGAATTTTCTGTCGGTTAGCAAAAGAACTCTTTGTAATGAAGGGAGCAAAAGAATAATAGAATTTACAAAAGTTTAGCTCCCTGTTATTCTGCATTTGTCAGTGTCAGAGCTTGCCCCAAATCAAGTCTTCTCTTTCGATTCAAATAGAGTTTAGAATAACCTTAATGTGGTTCTTGGTTGTTTTTCTTTTCCAAATATAGTTCATTATCATTATACATGGAAGATTTTTCTGTAAAGTCATCAAGGACACTGAATTAGTGAATAATGAACAATTGTTCCTAGAAGAAAGTCAGGGTTCGTTCCTGTGAGCCTCTGGTTGCAATATTTTTCTCAACTCATCAATACATAACCTTGTTTTGTGTGTGTTTCTGTTTAAAGATATCTTATTTAATATATATTACTGATGTATTAACAACCCCAGAGTCAACAGCACTGTAAGTCATGCCTGGATGGATCTTATCTAACATGGCTTCTCCATAAGGCACATCACAGTCTTTCATTTATAACACTAACCAGCAGTTCAGCTCTATGCTTCAGGGTCATTTTAAACGGCACAATACCAAAAAAATACCCATAAAAATGTAAAAAATGTGGCACTAAATAGATGACAGTATGAAAGCTAAAATAAGAAGGCAGAGTGTCTCATTCATCCCTCTCTGGAAACACACAACATCAGGCAATTTAATTTTTTGGCCATTCTGTATATGTCCATGAATGACTGTGAACATGCCCCATAGACTGATTTTTTTAAAGTACATTTTAATGAGTAGATGAATTCACAAATGTGGAATCTGCAAATAACGAGGCTCAACTGTTAGAACTTTTTATGATATATTGTCTACTTTCTGAGAGTTCTTTTCTCTGCCTCTAAAATGTTATAGTAGAATAACAGACATACATTTTGAAAGTGCTAAATATATTAGCTTAATATAGAGCCAGTCAAGTGAGGCTTTTACAAAATTTTCTATTCCTAACTTTATCTCTGGAGAGATATACAACTAGAGAAGACAAAACTAACTTTCTGCATGGAAGTAAAATCTCAACATGGTGGCAATACTTCTTAAAGGATTCTGTGAAATATTTAATCTGGCAGATTTTTTATTTCAACACAGATTTGTTGAATGATGAAAATGAAAGAATTTTCATAGCAGCGGTTTTCTCTAGTGACTATCCAGTTTTTACTATCTCATATGAAGTAGAAGCTAGTTATGCTGTAGTTGAATTACTTTATCATTTTCCACAAGGTAACAGTTACTTTCTATACTTTATCATAATTCCTTATATTAAACATTTCAATCAACCTTGTGTACGACAAGAGGTAAAACAAACATAACAACTCCAAACCAGTCACTCCAAAAAATCAAATAAGAGTTAGCATATTACTTATTATTTTCATTGCTGATTCAGAAAGCATTTTTACTTATGTTTGTTCACTCACCAGTACAAGTCTTCATTATTGCCAATGAATGTTTGTGTTTGTAATTCACTGGTCCTCATATTAGACTAAAATCTTATGTACTTCCTGCGGCTTATGGCACCACCTCAGCTACTTGTTTCATGTGCCCTGCAGCATTGTTTCAGGAGAGTGTCCTTTGTCTCTGCTCTTCCAGCCTATTATTTTGCAGAAGAGAGTCTATCCTTGAAATGGGGTGGAGATTCTAACCTTTAATGGGTCCCTGCAACTTGTCAGCGTTGCCTCCTCTGGGCCCCAAAGCGTTCACTATCTGGAGCTGACCAGTCATTCTTCTAAGAGTGTTTGGATGTCCTTGTTAGATGGCCCCAGGTGGCCATGGTAGCCAGGCACATGCTCAGAGATTCTGTTACCTTTCACTTCTGGATTTGGATGAAACAACACACTACACAGCATGAGGACTGATGTCTGGAACAGGAGCTGAAAGGGCCCAATACTGCTGCATGGAAGTGGAAGGAAGTTACTTCCCAATGATGCAAATTTCAAACATGAAACAGAAGAATGACGGGATCAGAGAGACACATTGCATTACTTCTCTCTCTCTCGTGGATGACCCTCAGGCCAAATGGATATCTCTGCCAAATGACCTGCTATGCCGTTCTTCATGGCTTATTGTAAAGCAATGGCCAGGGTGGTAGCATGTACCTGCACATTGCTTCACATCTTCCAATGCCTCACTTCCCCTTTTCCACAGTCTTTCTGGCCTGGGTTTACATCATCCAAGGAAAGCATTAGTGCATTCTTTCTCGCTTCCAGCTCGGTTTTCTAGGGAATTCAAACTAACACGGTTCCTAAGTTTAACACTTCATCTTTTTCTTGCTAAGATATAGGACAAATAAGAGTTTATAATTTTGCTATTACCTATTTCTCTTAAAAATAGAAAATCAAGTTATTTTGTCAGTATAGGAAGCTTCTAATATTAATAAGGAAAAAAATCCATGGACTTGAATGTGTGGTTTATATACAACATAATACTAATTTCAATTTGTAGGCTTTCTGCTTGAGAATAGAAAGGAGGGGGTTGGCAGTTAATTTAGCTTGAAATGCACCTAGAACATTTGCAGAGTAAGGGCCTTTCATAGGAATATTAGCGTGCATTATATTCCATTCATGTATTATTCAGCACAGCTAAAACATAAAATCCAACTCAGGTGACAACAAGTGATAGTCACGCACACTTCCACCTTCTCTTCAGTATCATCCTGTGAAATGCTTTTCTCTGAGCTCTGCTCAAAGAAGCAAAACAGCGGGGGCCTCCACTTCACACATGCTCCCAGAGAGAAATCATGCTACACATTTTTCATTTAGAAATAAAAAATTTGGAATAAATCCATGGAAGTGAAAATCCATTAGATAATTGCTGCTAAATGTCTGGCATTTTAATTTGAAGATTTGCAGTAGCACACTGCTCTTAAAATGGCAGTACATTTGACAAAGTTCTGTCTAAATTTTTATGGATATAAGCACTTAGAATCGTCACCAGTGCTATTTTCCCTGTCGTGTAAGTATTCATCAGCTCTGTGTATTGTTGTATACCTTGACGACCCTTTTATAAAGTGCCTAGAGGTTCGTTATGAATTTTAAGATGAACATTTAACAGCAGTTTACAGATGTTTTATAACTAGTTTATATAAGACTGGGATAATTACTAGCAGATTTGCAGATTCTATCTGAACAGGAATCAATTTTTGGATTGAAACATTTTCTATATTTACATATTTCTGTCCTTTTCTCCCTTGAAAATTTCAGAAGTATATGTGACTGTATTGTAGTGTGTCATCAAACCTGGCCACTATTGCTTCTGCCATATGTTACATACTCCACTATGAACTCTCTCACTCTTCCTTAGGTATCAGTTTCTTACCACATATCATATTATTGCCCTTTCTTTCTGTCTAAGATACAAATTTTGTTTTATGAATTACTAAAAAATATCTTTTTATTTTCTCCACATTCTTTAAGAACTATTCCCAATTTGTCCTAAATGTACATACTGTCTTTTCTCATTTCCAAAGCAACTTTCTTTTTAAACTTTTTAATTATGTTTGAAGTTCTGGGATACATGTGCAGAATGTGCAGGTGTGTTACATAGTTGTACATGTGCCATAGTGGTTTGCTGCACCCATCAACCCGCCATCGAGGTTTTAAGCCCCGCATGCCTTAGGTATTTGTCCTAATGCTTTCCTTCCCCTTGTCCCCCACCCCCCAAACAGGCCTCGGTGTGTGATGTTCCCCTCCTTGTGTCCATGTGTTCTTCTTGTTCAACTCCCACTTATGAGTGAGAATATGTGGTTTTTGGTTTTCTGTTCCTGTGTTAGTTTGCTGAGAATGATGGTTTCCAGCTTCATCCATGTCCCTGCAAAGGACATGAACTCATTCTTTTTCATGGCTGCATAGTATTCCATGGTGTATATGTGCCACATTTTCTTCATCCAGCCTGTCATTGATGGGCATTTGGGTTGGTTCCAAGTCTTTGCTATTGCAAGTAGTGCTGCAATAAGCATATGTGTGCATGTCTCTTTATAGTAGAATCATTTATAATCCTTTGCGTATGTACCCATTAATGAAATTGCTGGGTCAAATAGTATTTCTAATCCTAGATCCTTGAGGAATTGCCACACTGTCTTCCACAATGGTTGAACTAATTTAAACTCCCACCAACCGTATAAAATCATTCCTATTTCTCCACATCCTCTGCAGCATCTGTTATTTCCTGACTTTTTAATGATCACCATTTTAACTGGTATGAGATGGTATCTCAATGTGGGTTTGATTTGCATTTCTCTAATGACCACTGATGACGAGCTTTTTTTCACGTTAATTGTTGGCTGCATAAATGTTTTCTTTTGATAAGTGTCTGTTCATATCCTTTGCCCACTTTTTGATGTTTTTTTTTCTTGTGAATTTGTTTAAGTTCCTTGTAGATTCTGGATATTAGCCCTTTGTCAGATGGTTAGATTGCAAAAATTTTCTCCCATTCTTTAGAAATGATGATCGTTTCTTTTGCTGTGCAGAAGCTCTTTAGTTGAATTAGATCCCTTTTGTCAATTTTGGCTTTTATTGCCATTGCTTTTGGTGTTTTTGTCACGAAGTCTTTGCCCATGCATATACCCTGACTGGTATTGCCTAGGTTTTCTTCTAAGTATTTTGTGGTTTTATGTTTTATGTTTAAGTCTTTAATCCATCTTGAGTTAATTTTTTTATAAGGTGTAAGAAAGGGGTCCAGTTTCAGTTTTCTGCATATGACTAGCCAGTTTTTCCACCACCATTTAATAAATAGGAAATCCTTTCCCTATTGCTTGCTTTTGTCAGGTTTGTCAAAGATCAGATGGCTGTGGATGTATGGTGTTATTTCTGAGGCGTCTGTTCTGTTCCATTGGTCTATATATCTGTTTTGGTACCAGTACCATGCTGTTTTGGTTGCTGTAGCCTTGCAGTATAGTTTGAAGTCAGGTAGCATGATGCCTTCAGGTTTGTTCTTTTTGTTTAGGATTGTCTTGGCTATACAGGCCCTTTTTTGGGTCCATATGAAACTTAAAGTAGTTTTTTCCAATTCTGTGAAGAAAGACAAAGGTAGCTTAATGGGAATAGCTTTGAATCTGTAAATTACTTTGGGCAGTATGGACGTTTTCTTGATATTGATTCTTCCTATCCATGAGCATGGAATGTTTTTTTATTTGTTTGTGTCCTCTCTTATTTTCTTGAGCAGTGGTTTGTAGTTCTCCTTGAAAAGGTCCTTCACATCCCTTGTAAGTTGTGTTCCTAGGTATTTTATTTTCTTCGTAGCAATTGTGAATGGGAGTTTGCTCATGATTTGGCTCTCTGTCTATTATTTGTATAGAAATGCTTGTGGTTTTTGTACATTGATTTTGTATCCTGAGACTTTGCTGAAGTTTCTTATCAGCCTAAGGAGTTTTTAGGCTGAGACAATTGGGTTTTCTAAATATACAATCATGTTATCTACAAACAGAGACAATTTGACTCCCTCTCTTCCTATTTGAATACACTTTATTTCTTTCTCTTGCCTGATTGCCCTGGCCAAAACTTTCAATACTGTGTTGAATAGGAGTTGTGAGAGAGGGTCTTCTGATGGTTTCCAAGGGAATACTTCCAGCTTTTGCCCTTTCAGCATGATATTGGCTATGAGTTTGTCATAAATAGCTCTGATTATTTTGAGATACGTTCCCTCAATACCTAGTTTATTGAGTGTTTTAAGTATGAAGCAGTGTTGAATTTTACTGAAGGTCTTTTATGCATCTATTGAGATAATCATGTTGTTTTTGTCATTGGTTCTGCTTATGTCATGGGTTATGTTTACTGATTTGCTTATGTTGAACCAGACTTGCATCCCAGGGATGAAGCTGACTTGACCATGGTGGATAAGCTTTTTGATGTGCTGCTGGATTCGTGTTGCCAGTGTTCTGTTGAGGATTTTTGCAATGATGTTCATCAGATATATTGGCCTGAAATTTTCTTTTTTTGTTGTGTTTCTGCCAGGCTTTTGTATCAGGATGATGTTGGCCTCATAAAATGAGTTAGGGAGGAGTCCCTCTTTTTCCATTGTTTGAAATAGTTTCAGAAGGAATGGGATCAGCTCCTCTTCATACCTCTGGTCGAATTCAGCTGTGACTCCATCTGGTCTTGGGCTTTTTTTTGTTGGTAGCCTATTAATTACTGCCTCAATTTCAGAACTTGTTATTGGTCTACTTACAGAGTCAACTTTTTCCTGGTTTAGTTTTGGGAGGGTGTATGTGTCCAGGAATTTATCAATTTCTTCTAGATTTTCTAGTTTATTTGAATAGAGCTGCTTATAGTATTCTCTGATGGTAGTTTGTATTTCTGCTGGATCAGGGGTGATATCCCCTTCATAATTTTATTTTATTTTGTTATTATTATACTTTAAGTTTTAGGGTACATGTGCACAATGTGCAGGTTAATTACATATGTATACATGTGCCATGCTGGTGTGCTGCACCCATTAACTCGTCATTTAGCATTAGGTATATCTCCTAATGCTATCCCTCCCCCCTCCCCCCACCCCACAACAGTCCCCAGAGTGTGATGTTCCCCTTCCTGTGTCCATGTGTTCTCATTGTTCAATTCCCACCTATGAGTGAGAACATGCGGTGTTTGGTTTTTTGTCCTTGCAATAGTTTACTGAGAATGATGATTTCCAATTTCATCCATGTCCCTACAAAGGACATGAACTCATCATTTTTAATGGCTGCATAGTATTCCATGGTGTATATGTGCCACATTTTCTTAATCCAGTCTATCATTGTTGGACATTTGGGTTGGTTCTAAGTCTTTACTATTGTGAATAGTGCCGCAATAAACATACGTGTGCATGTGTCTTTATAGCAGCATGATTTATAGTCCTTTGGGTATATACCCAGTAATGGGATGGCTGGGTCAAATGGTATTTCTAGTTCTAGATCCTTGAGGAATCGCCACACTGACTTCCACAATGGTTGCACTAGTTTACAGTCCCACCAATAGCGTAAAAGTGTTCCTATTTCTCCACATCCTCTCCAGCACCTGTTGTTTCCTGACTTTTTAATGATTGCCATTCTAACTGGTGTGAGATGGTATCTCATTGTGGTTTTGATTTGCATTTCTCTGATGTCCAGTGATGGTGAGCATTTTTTCATGTGTTTCTTAGCTGCATAAATGTCTTCTTTTGAGAAGTGTCTGTATTTGATTCTTCTCTCTTTTCTTCTTTATTAGTCTGGCTAGTGGTCTATCTATTTTGTTAGTCTTTTCAAAAAACCAGCTCCTGGATTCATTGATTTTTTTGAAGGTTTTTTCATGTCTCTATCTCTTTCAGTTCTGCTCTGATGTTAGTTATTTCTTGTCTTCTCAATTTCTTTTAATTATGATGTTAGGGTGTCAATTTAGATCTTTCCTGCTTTCTGATGTGGGCATTTAGTGCTATGAATTTCCCTCTTAACACTGCTTTAGCTGTGTCCCAGAGATTCTGGTACATTGTGTCTTTGTTCTCATTGGTTTCATAAAACTTATTTATTTCTCCCTTAATTTGATTATCCAGTAGTCAATCAGGACCAGGTTGTTCAGTTTCCATGTAGTTGTGCAGTTTTGAGTGAGTTTCTTAATCCTCAGTTCTAATTTGATTGCACTGTGATCTGAGATACTGTTCGTTATGATTTCCATTCTTTTGCATTTGCCAAGGAGTGTTTTACTTCCAATTATGTGGTCAATTTTAGAATAAGTGCTATGTGGTGCTGAGAAGAATGCATATTCTGTTGATTTGGGATGGAGAGTTCTGCAGATGTTTATTAGGTCTTCTTGGTCCAGAGCTGAGTTCAAGTCCTGAATATCCTTGTTAATTTTTTGTCTCGTTTATCTGTCTAATATTGACAGTGAGGTGTTAAAATCTCCTACTATTATTGTGTGGGAGTCGAAGTCTCTATGTAGCTCTCTAAGAACTTGTTTTATGAATTTGGGTGCTCCTGTATTGGATGCATATATATTTAGTATAGTTAGCTCTTCTGGTTGCATTGATCCCTTTACCATTATGTAATGCCCTTCTTTGTCTCTTTTGATCTTTGTTGATTTAAAGTCTGTTTTATCAGAGACTAGGATTGCAACTCCCGCATTTTTTTGCTTTCCATTTGCTTGATAAATCTTCCTCCATCCCTTTATTTTGAGCCTATGTGTCTTTGCATGTGAGATGAGTCTCCCGAATACAGCACACTAATGGGTCTTGACTTTTTATCCAATTTGCCAGTCTGTATCTTTTAATTGGGGCATTTAGCCCAGTTACATTTAAGGTTAATATTGTTATGTGTGAGTTTGATTCTGTTATCCTGATGGTAGCTGGTTATTTAGCACATTAGTTGATGCTGTTTCTTCATAGTTTAGTTGATCTTTATATGTTGGTATGTTTTTGCAGTGGATGGTACCAGTTTGCCAGTATTTAGTGCTTCCATATTTAGTGCTTTCCATATTTAGTGCTTCCTTCAGGAGCTCTTATAAGGAAGGACTTGTGGTGACAAAATCCCTCAGCATTTGCTTGTCTTGAAAGGATTTTATTTCTCCTCACTTATGAAGCTTAGTTTGGCTGGATATGAAATTCTGGGTTGAAAATTCTTTTCTTTAAGAATGTCAAATATTGTCCCCCACTCTTTTCTGGCTTGTAGGTCATCTGCAGAGAGATCCACTGTTTTCATGAAGTTAATCTTCAATTTCTGATATCCTTTCTTCTGCTTGATTGATTCGCTATTGATACTTGTGTATGCTGCACAAAGTTCTCATGCTGTGTTTTTCAGCTCCATCAGGTCATTTATGTCCTTCTCTAAACTGGTTATTCTAGTTAGAAGTTCCTGTAACTTTTATCAAGGTTCTTAGCTTCCTTGCGTTGAATTAGAACATGCTCCTTTAGCTCGGGAGAGTTTATTACCCACCTTCTCAAGCCTAATTCTGTCAATTTGTAAAACTCATTTTCTGTCCAGTTTTGTGCCCTTACTGGAGAGGAGTTGTGATCACTTGGAGGAGAAGAGGCATTTTGGTTGTTGGAATTTTCAGCCTCTTTGCAGGTGGATTTTTGAAGGTGGATTTTCCTCACCTTCATTTATTTATTTACCTTTGTTCTTTGATGTTGATGACCTTTGGATGGGGTATTGGTGTGGGCATGCTTTTTCTTGATGTTGACGTTATTGCTTTCTGTTTGTTAGTTTTCCTTTTAAGAGTCAGGCCCCTCTTCTGCAGGTCTGCTGGAGTTTGCTGGAGGTCCACTCTAGGTGCTGTTTGCCTGGGTATCACCAGTGGAGGCTGCAGAACAGCGAAGATGGCTGCCTGCTCCTTCCTCTGGAAGCTTCATCACAGAGGCACACCTGCCTGATTCCAGCTGGAGCTCTCCTGTATGAGGTGTCGGATGACGCCTGTTGGGAGGTGTCTCCCAGTCAGAAGGCATGGGGGTCAGAGACCCACTTGAGGAGGCAGTCTAACCCTTAGCAGAGCTCGAGTGTTGTGCTGGGAGATCTGCTGCCCTCTTCAGAGCCAGCAGGCAGGAATGTTTAAGTCTGCTGAAGCTGTGCCCTTCCCTCAGGTGCTCTGTCCCAGGGAGATGGGAGTTTTATCTATAAGCCCCTGACTTGGACTGCTGCCTTTCTTTCAGAGATGCCCTGCCCAATCAGGAGGAATCTAGAGAGGCAGTCTGGCCACAGACTCTTTCCTGCAGTGTGGTGAGTCACCCAGTTGAAATTTCCCAGCTTCCTCAATACTGGGAGGGGCAAAGAGCCTACTTAAGCCTCAGTGATGGTGGACGCCCCTCCCCAAGCTTGAGTGTCCCAGGTCAACTTCAGACTGCTGTGCTGGCCACGAGAATTTCAAGCCAGTGGTTCTCAGCTTGCTGGGCTCTGTGGGAGTGGGACTCACTGAGCGAGACCTCTTGTGTTCCTGGCTTCAGCCACCTTTCCAGGGGAGTGAACAGTTCTGTCTCACTGGGGTTCCAGGCGCTAATGGGGCATGAAAAAAAACTCCTGCAGCTAGCTCAGTGTCTGCCCAAACAGCCACCCGGTTTTGTGCTTGAAACTCAGGGCCCTAGTGGTACAGGCGCACAAGGGAATCTCCTGGTCTGCAGGTACCAAAACCATGGCAAAAGCGTAGTATCTGGGCCAGATAGCACAGTCACTCACAGCTTCCCTTGGCTAGGGGAAGGAGGTCCCCAGCCTCTTGTACTTCCCAGGTGAGGTGATGCCCCAGCCTGCTTCTGCTCACCCTCTATGGGCTGCACCCACCGTCTAACCAGTCCCACTGAGGTGAATCAGGTATCTCAGTGGGAAATGCAAAAAGCACCTGCCTTCTGCGTTGGTCTTGCTGGGAGCTGCAGACCAGAGCTCAAGTCTCTCTTATTTCTTAGTGCATTCCCTGTCTCATTCAAAGTTGCCACTCTCTTCATTCTAAATCTAATTAAGCAAGCAAACAAAATATTCTCCCAATTTTTGCCCTCCCTCTTATTCTTAACATTACATTCTCTACCACTTATTCATTTCAAATGCATTTTTAAAAATTAATAGTCTATGTTCTTTCTGGAAAAATCACTTTTGATAGATTTTAGAAGTTCTGTTGTATAAAAAATGGGACTAATTAGAGATTTGTGTGCTTTTTGAAAAATAGAAACCCACACTTACTGTTTCATGCAATTAATACCCTTTTTCATTCTTTAAGATTTTGTTTTGAGGTCTTGTATTTGACATGTGGCTTTCTTCTTTTTTCTACACTGTGTGGCCAAAAGTAATTTATTCAGCTTTCTCAAATATTTCTATTTGTCATCTATACAATGAAGACACTTGCTATCTGTTGCCTAGCATAATTTGAAGGATTGAAGATGTTTTATAAAAATTCTGTAATAATGTCTGGACCTAGTATTCACTTTGATAAACGGTGACTATCATTCCTAGACAGTACATACTAGTGGCACAATTATATAGTTCTATAGGACCCTATAAAACCTTCTGGATAAGTTAACCAGGGTGAGTTAAACCACTTATCCAGTAATCAGATGGGAAGAGAAATTTAGAAGTAAAGGTAAAAGTACACAAGAGAAGTAGTGTATGGCTACACATTATACCCATTTGAAATGGCTGATCATTTTTCCTTTGATTTCTTGTAGTAGACATTGAGAAGTCTTGAAAGTGTAAAATATTTTGTCCTAAAAAGTTGGGCAGTTTTACTAAAGAACAAAAGAGAAATGTTATAGTAGTGTGTGAAGCAAGGCAGAAGCAGTTTACTGAGATACATTTCAGGGTCTCTGCTTGCCTTTATTTGTCTCTGACATGTGTTTTGGATAGCCTGGATCATAATGCTAAAAGATAGAATAATGGTTATGTTAATTACCTTTTAGAGCACATACAGCTAACACAATGGATTTGTGTGTGTGTGGTTCATATGTGTATATATGTTTACATATATATAGAGAGGGAGAAAGAGAGAGAAAGTGAGTGAGAGAGAGAGAGAGAGAGAAATGTATCTAAAAAGCTTCAATATTGAAACACACATACAAACAAACAGAACAACCCTTTGTTTTCTGATTCATTTCCTTTAACATGTTTAATCGGTTCTTTAGTTGAGCTGCTTTATAAATAATCCACTTATATTTGGACTTCTGTGAGCAGTGATTTATTCAAAATTACTAACTGAGAGACTCATTTTAGTTAATTTGACTACTTTGTTGGCAAACTGGAAGAATGCCAGATGGCGTTTTGTTTTTTTACTACTTATTTCCAAGAGTAGAATAAATCATTTTTTACTTCCATAAATGATAATTTTAATCACACTTATGATACTTCCTGGGTCCAGGAAAACACTTCCATCTATTCTTTCATAAACAATTCTTCAACTAGGAAAATATTAAAAATAGGTTAACAGGAGTCTCCCTCAGTGACTGAAGATATAGCTCTCTCTATGCTATGCCTCCTGCTATCTAATTCTGAAAGAACATAGGGAATAGGAGATATCTTCTCTTTCTCTCTTTCAACTAATATACCCTTCTATTACATGACCACAGCTTGCTCTGAAAATTATTTTGTACTAATCTTTTGTTACACTCATGACTATCATAATTAAATAATTGTATGATTATCTATTTAATGATTATCTTACTCATTAGATCTTGGAATTCATAAGCAGATAAACTTTACTATCTTGCTCAAAGCTCTATTACTAATGTTTAGCAAAAATGCCACATATGTGGTAGGAGCATAGAAGCAATTTATTTAATCAATTAGGCTGATGAGAAATGTGAAACTTACTGGAGTTGAAACACATGTACCATTATCTGAATATATTTTGTCAAAAGATTGCCAGGAAATAGTGCTGTGATCTTACAAATTTGAGAGTGTATCTACTTTCTGGACAGTCTATACCTGGATATTTTAAATTCCTGAGAGAGAGAAGTTTTAGGACATAGAAAAGTTTGACCAGAGATATTGGTCAAAAAGTTTTACAAGTCTTTGGTTTAAAAAAATAAAATTGAACGATTACTCATATAAGACCTAGATAGTGCATTTTTTGCTTTCAGTCCTTTGCATGATGCTAGAAATTATCTGATATGACATGAAAGGATCACTGGGAGCAGGCGACATAGGGATTACTGAATTTCAACTGAGTTTTTGATCACATTAATTCAAAAAGAGAAAGGGTGTTCTTATTGTGTATTGACATTGGTTACAACTCCTCACTGTGAAATCTAATCAGCTTGATAAAATAGTATATTTACTAACTTTTGCCTAATTTAGCACACAAATGAACTTGTTAAAAACTGTATATACCTATTATATACCTTAACCTATTTATATTTATCTATTTGTATACATCTACATCTAAACCTACATCAATTTTTTTCACATAATATTCTGCTAAACTCTTATTTATATTCTAAAACAAAATGACCTCAATTAAGGGATTCACATGTTATTCATTTATGTGTTTACTTATTTTGAGACAGGGTCTCATTCTGTCACCCAGGCTGGAGTGCAGTAGTGCTTGGTGCTATCATAGCTAACCGCAGCCTTGACCTTGGCTTAATCAATCCTACCAACTCAGTCTCCCAAGTACCTAGGACTACAGGTCCACACCAACATACCTGGCTCACTTTTTACTTTTTATTTTTGTAGAGATACAGTCTCACTTTGTTGCCCAGGGTGGTCTCGAACTCCTGGCCTCAAGCAACCCTCCTGCTTCAGACTCTCAAAGTGCTGGAATTACAGGTGTGAGCCACCTCTCCTACCTCTCCTGTCCTCTCATATCATTTAGATCTCCACAGAATAGATAGACAGATACCTTTTATTGACATTATTTGTGTATAACTCAGGAAATTAGTACCAGCTTTTCCATGAGCCTCCATCAGGTACTCATAGAAATGACTGGAGATACAGTAAGAAATGAGGGGGCTCTCTCTTCCTGGTTGTCTAATGAGGAGGAGGTCAAAGGCTGCCATTAGACAACAGGTATGAAACGCCACCCACTTCATTGAATCTTTCTCTCATAAATCAAAATCTTTATTGGAAGGAGTCAGCAAATTCTCTCACCTTCATCACTTCCGGGAGAGGAGTAGGAGCAACATCTATTTACTTCTGGCAGGAGGTAACGACACTTCTTCCCATCCCTAGGAACTAGGTAAAGGCCCACTGATCCTTAGAAAGAGTTAGACACAAAAGCTGCCTGTCTGGTCATAGGAGGGAGTACAAAATCCTCCTGGGTTCAGGACCTCATACCAGCAATAAGGAAGTGTCCGCTCTTTCTGCAGGAGGGGAAGAAAGCTCTCTTCTTTTGAATATCTGCCATAGATATGAGGAAGTTTGACTGCTTTGGGAGAGCAGGAGTCAGAATACTCATAAAGCTCTACACACAGGTTCCAATCATATAGATCCTACCTGAGGCTGATGCTGGACCAGTAGAACCAAGAGATCCCCATAGGTAACCCCATGACGACTTTAGCATGGAATAACAAGGAATAACAGTCTACTGCTTTGGGAGAGGTAAGAGCCTAAGCAGAGGTCCTCTCTGAGATGCAGATATCCAGGGACTGTGGAAATCCTAGTGTGGAGCAAAGATACTGAGAAAAACATCCATTGGCTCTCCAGGTACCATACTAAGCACAAGGTAACTGCAACCAATCACCTGAAGAATTTGGAGACTGTTTCATCAAAGTTAAAGATAGCAACAAAAAAACCTAACTAAAGTCAACTATTCATGAGACAAGCTGAACACTCCAGATGATGTGCTGATAGAAGAGGCTTGCACAATTCTGGTCAAATATGCTATGGTACCTCAGTCCCTACTCTTCTGTTCTTCTGTGCGTGCTATTTCACATGCATTAAAAAATTGTGGGAACACACAAAAAAAGGGAAAAAAATGACCCATTTTTAAAAGAAAACTAGTCAATAGAGCCAGACTGAACAGACCCAGATTTGGGAACTATGAGGCAGCATCTTTAAAATACTTATAATTAATATGCTAAAGGTTCCAGTAGAAAAAGTAGATAATACATATAAACTATGGAAATTTTATCAGAAAAAAGAAAACCATAAAAATATTTAAATGTAAATGCTAAAAAAGAAAACACAATATTAAACAAGAAAAATTCCTCTTGTAAGTTTGTGAGCAGACTAGGGGCTGAAGAAAGAATCAGTGAACTTTAAGATAGGTCACTAGAGAGTATCCAAGACAAAACACAGAGTAATAAAAAAAAATAGTAAAAAAAAAAAAAAAAAAAAAAAAAAAAAAAAAGAGGTGCCATGGAGAAATCTCAGTGTTGTGTGTTCTAGCAGATGTGTAATTTAACTCCTAGAAATATAAGATACAGCAGCACACGGCAGAAAAAAATATTTGAAGAGGTAAAGGCTCAAAATTCCCCAAAAATTCTTAAAAGAAAACAAACCACATATTCAATAGGCCAATAGAAATCCAATAGGAATAAAAACAAACAAAAAAAGTCACCTAGAGATACTATAGTCAAGTTTCTAAAACCAAGAATAAAGTGAAAATATTGAAGACAGCTAGAGAAAATTTATATATATATATATGTGTATATATATATATATATATATATATATATTAGAGCAAAATGAAAGAGCCAGAAAGGATTTCCAATCAGAAACTGCAAGCCAGAACTCAATTAAATATTTTAAAATGCCAGAACTGGGGGATGATTAGCAGCCCATGTGATAAGGTCCCGCCATTGCACAAATCAACGGTTATGGATTCAGTAAGTACTTGGGCTCAACATGCTTAAGAAATACAAATTAAGCCACTCAGGATTTGGACCATTGAAGATATATTTTTAAAAATTGTTTAACACCTTATAATTATTTGAAGCTGCCATTTTCTAAGTCTAACTTGGTCTCTGAATTTTACTTTAACTTATGCATCATTTGTTTTTGTCTTTTACCTGAAGTTTAACTGGCCCCAGGTCTAACTGACTCTCCTTTTAAAATGTCCCTGAAATATGTCCCCTCCTTCTTTCTTTGCCCCTACTGGCTAAGTTTGGTCTTTCTCTTCTTGTGCACAGATTATTGTGGTGATTTCTATTTTGTACTCTGTCTTCCCCCTAAGATTAATTACTCTGCCTATTTTTTATTTCAATCTGAAACTTAAAACTTTTGAAGATTACACATGGCTTACATAAGCTCACAACTCTGTAAGCATCAAGCACAAAGCCTCTTGCATGCTGATCCCTCTTCAACTACTTCCCCTCAAGGACTCTACCTTTCTACTTGCTTTCCTCAGGACCAACAAAGTGAAGATTAACATGTCTTTATTCATTGCACTATTTAGGATGATTTTAGCCACAGCTAATGTAAATTATGCTTAAAATTGGCTTAAACAATAGGAACACTTACTTTATTATATAAAAGTGGTCCAGAGATAGGTTTGCTTCAACATTGGTTGATTCAGCCCTGAAAGCTATCATCAAGGAACTAGCATTTTTCCATTCTCAGTTTGGTTAATTTCAGTATTAGCTTTAATTTTAGATGAGTGGCAAGATGCTGTGTAAATTTCAAACATTGTATCTAAATGCAATAATTTCTGGAGTAACAAATGTGATTATTTTTTCTTTTATATTCACTTGGAAAATGAAAAGCATTTTTAGAAAATGCACTATACAGGACTGGGTATAGTCGCTTGTGCCTGTAATCCCAGAACTTTGAAAGGCTGAAGCAAGAGGATCCCCTGAGCCCAGGAGTTCAAGATCATCCTGGCGGAGGGAGCGGGGGTGGGGGGGGGGCGGGTGGGAAGAATAAACTCGCTCACTAAACCTTGTTTTACATTTTATTGATCAGAACTGGGTCACATTTTCATTTGATTATCCTTAGACCAATTCAGCCCACTTCTGTGGATGTGGATGTGTTCAGATTCCCATAACACAATGTGGAAATGGGGTGAATATCTAAAAAAAATCAGAATTTTGAGGAGGAACAAATGAAAAATGGATGTAGGATTAAAAAATCGTAATATTTAATATATGTGTGAGCTTCTCTATTTCTGGAATACCCTGGGCTTATTTTAGATGACACTTTCTACTCATTTTGCAAAATTTAGCTTAAATATCTTCTTCCTATGTTGTGTTTCCTGATTTCAATTTACTTACTTCTTCGTCTTAGATCAGCCAGGATTCAGTGAAAGCCTATAATAAATTACTTATATTTAAATGACATTATTTTTATGCCTTTCCACATAGAAGCTCCCGGAAAGTACCAACTATGTCAGTCATCTTTACTTATTCATCACTGAGCACAGTACCTAAGTTTAAAGGAAGAGGCAAAAATGTTGAATTGGGTTTTCTACAACGTTCTCGGTACATATTATGTCAGTTTTCAGTATGAAAATCCCTTGGTTCTGCATGTAATTTTTATACTTTCTGTGTGATTGGCTTTAACATAAAAGATTATTTACTCAGCATGTAGTAAATCAGAACTTGAAAAAAATCAGAGGGCCATATGGATGTAAAATATTTCAGTCATCTGGCATAGATAATAACTTGACAGAGAAAATGTCAGACAAAATTACCCTTAAATGATTCTGAGTCCCCTATGGAAATCATGTAACTATTGTATCTCTTTAAAAAAATCCCATGCCTGGCTTTGATGAAATATTTATTACAAAATAAATATCTTGTGTAACATCACTGAGAGTTGTTGATATATCATACAAATTCAATCTGAATATAGATGATCTTTTTAGATGACAATTCAAGTAGAAATCCTTAGATTTTAAAATTTATTTTGAATAAAACTGCCCCAAAACATTCATTTTTAATTATACATATTCCACACTGACAAACTTTGACCAAGTTGGTCTCTGGGAGATGAATATTTGACTTCAAAGATCACAGTCATTTTAATAAATAAAATGTTATAGATGCTAGCATCAGTGAAAATGGCAGAATACAGACCTCAAAACTTCACCCCTTCACAACATAACTACAAAAACCTGACAAAGATAGTTGGAATCAACTTTTAGAGAATTCTTGAAATTAATTAAAGGCTTACAGCACCCCGGGTATCATTGGGTCAAGAAAACTGGCTGGATTTTGGTAAAAACAGAGAGTTTTGTGGTGTTTTATCTAGTCCAATCCCCTGTTCCTCAGCTCCTCACGAGTCTTGAAAAATAACAGGCTACCTTTTCAGTACTGGAGGGAGCAGAGCACATTTGGAGCTCTCTTAAAGCCTCATTATGAGAAAGGATTCTTTCTTGGCCTGTCTGGTGGTTCACTGGTAAACTTCACACGAAAAGACTGCCATTAATTGACTCAAATTCACTCAATGCTCAAATTCACTCAGTGTTAAAAGCTTTTCTTTGTGGGACCTTTGTAGAATGTTTTTCCATCAAGGCTGTCTGGGACAGTGAATACTATTAATAGTAGGGGCAAACGATAGACTAACCAAAATGCTTAAAAGGAAAGCCTTAGGATGAGATATCCAAAGGGGCTTTGGAAAGCTCCAACATTCTTGGGAATCTAGAAGGCCATATCCATGTATAGGACTGTACACATGCTCAGGAAATGCCTGAGAAGGTGTCAAAGTATTACTTTAGGCTGATTTGGAGATTCTTTAAAAGCAGAAAGTAGTGGCTAAAATGGAGTAGCCAATTACCTGATTGAATATAGAAAGCATATTCAAACATCCTCACGGGGTCCCCTGGCAGAGACTTGGAGATTTACCTGCTCTAGACACTTAAGGAAATAACTGTCCAATTAACTGAACACTGAGGTAGCTGAGTACAGACTTTAGCGGCTACATTTGACAAACATTGCAATTACAAGCAGCAACACAAACCAACCTTGGGATGGGGATAGAATTCTTTTCTTTCTTCTTTTTTTTTTTTTTTTTTTTTTGAGACAGAGTCTCGCTCTGTCACCCAGGCCGGAGTGCAGTGGCGCAATCTCCGCTCACAGCAAACTCCACCTCCTGGGTTCAAGTGATCCTCCTGCCTCAGCCTCCCAAGTAGCTTGGATTACGGGTGCCCACCACCATGCCTGGCTAATTTTTGTATGTTTGATAGAAACGGTGTTTCACCCTGTTGACCAGGCTGGCCTTGAGCTCCTGACTTCAGGTGATCCACCTGCCTCAGCCTCCCGAAGTGCTGGCATTACAGGCATGAGCCACTGCACCCAACCTCGAGGTAGAGTTTGATTTCTAGAGTTGCTGCATTACTTTATTTTAAATATCCAGTTTCCAACAAAAATTATGAGATGTGCAAAGAAACCAAAAATTTTGACCCATAAATAGTGTCCAAGGATAGCCAAAACTAACTTGAGAAGGGAGAACAAAATTGGAAGACTCTGACTTGCCAATTTTAAATCTCACTACAAAACTACGGTAACCAAGACAGTGTCATCATGGAATAATGGAATTAACATATAGGTCAATGTGATATAATTGAAGGTATAAAGTTAAGCCCATCTATGATCAACTGATTTTTGATATGGATGTCAGTACCATTCAATGGGGCGAGAATAGTATTTTCAGCAGTTGGCATTGGGATAGCCTAATGTAAAAGAATAAATTTGAAGTGCTATTTTATACCATATACAAAAACTAATTGAAAATATTTTTTCTTAGTCTATCTGTGCTGCTATAACAAAATACTACAGTCTGGATAACTTAGAAATAATATAAATTTATTTCCTCACAGTTCTGGAGGCTGGGAAGTCCACAATCAAAGCACTAGCATATGATGTCTGGTAAGGGCCTGGTCTCTGCTTCCAAGATGGTGCCTTGAATGTTGTACCCTCCAGAGGGGAGAAATACTGTTCCTCTCATGGCAGAGAAAAGGAAGAGACAGAATTTACTCCCACAAGCCCTTTTATAGTGGCATTGACCCATTCGTGAGGGCAGATCCCTCTTGATCTATACATCACTCATTAGGCCCCCACCACCCAACACTGTAGCAGGTGTGACTTATGTTTCAACTTGAGTTTTGGAGGGCACTAAAACACTTAAACCACACCATGAATCAAAGGCGTAAGTGAAGGAGCTTAAACTATAAATATCTTAGAGAAAAACATAGCCATGGAATAAATCTTTGTGACTTTGGATCACCCAAAGTTTCTTAGATTTGGCACTAAAACCACAAAGAACTAAATAAAATATAGGTAAATTGTAATTCAACAAAGTAAAAAACTTTTGTGCATTAAAGAACACTATCAAGAAAATGAAAAGACAGTCCTCAAAATTAGAGAAAACATTTGCTAATGATGTATCCCGTAAGGGTCTAATAGCTGGGTTATAGAAAGGCCTCTTATATCTTAACAAAATATCAACCCAATTTAAAAAATGAGGCATGTACTTGATCATAAATTTATACAAAGAAGATATACAGATGACCGAAAAGCACGCAAAAAGATGGTCAACATCATTAGTCATTAGGGAAATAGAAATCAGAACAATGAGATACCACTTTTCATCCACTAGAATGGCTATATTTTTTAATAAAATATGAGTGTTGAAGAAAATGTGGAAAAATTGTAACCACAATTTATTGGTAGTAGAATAAACAGTGGTACATTCACTGTGGGAAATAGTTTAGAAGTTCCTCGAAGACTTATACAGTTATGGGTTGCTTAATGATGGGATACTTCAGAGAAACGCATTGTTATGCAATTTTGTAACTATGCAAACATCATAGAGCTTACTTACACAAACCTAGGAGGTGTAGCCTACTACACACCTAGGCTGTGTGGTATAGACTATTCAGGGCTACACACCTGTATATCATATTATTGTACTGAATTCTGTAGGCAGTTGTAACACAACTGTATGCATTTGTGTAACTAAGCATATCTAAACACAGAAAAGACAATAAAAATACAATATGAAAGATAAAAATTGCACACCTGTATAGGGCACATATCATGAACAGAGCTTGAAAAATTGGAAGTTGCTCTTAATGAGTGAGCAGTGAGTGAATGTGAAGGTCTATGACATTATTGTATGTTACTATAGACTATACACATGGTACACTTAGGTTATACTAAATTCATAAAAATATTTTTCTTTTTTCTTTTTTTTTTTTTTGATAGAGTCTCACTCTGTCACCCAGGCTGGAGTGCAGTGGTGTGATCTCGGTTCACTGCAACCTCTGCCTCCCAGGTTCAAGCAATTTTTCTGCCTCAGCCTCCAGAGTAGCTGGGATAACAGATGCATGCCACAATGTCGGCTAATTTTTTGTAGTTTTAGTAGAGACAGGGTTTCACCATGTTAGCCAGGCTGGTCTCAAACTCCTGACCTCAATTGATCCACACACCTCCAATCCTTCCCAAAGTGCTAGGATTACAGGCATGAGCCACCACGCCTGGACAAAATTTTTCTTTCTTCAATGAGTTAACATACTATAACATTTTTGCTTTATAAATTTTTAATTTTTTAAACTTCTGATTCTTTTGTACTAACATTTAGCTTAAAAGAAACATTGTACAGCTGTGCAAAAATATTTTTTCTTTATATCCTCATTCTATTAGCTTTGTTCTATCTTAAAATTGTTTTACTTTATTTTTTACTTTTAAACTTTTTTGTTAAAAACTAAGACATGAACATACACATTAGCCTAGGTCTATACAGGGTCAGGATCATCAATGTCACTGTCTTCTACCTCCACATCTTGTTCCGCTAGAAAGTCTTCAGGGGCAATAACTTGTATGGAGCTGTCATCTCCTATTAAAACAATGCCTTCTTCTGGAATTTCTCCTGAAGGACCTGCCCGAGCCTGTTTTGCAGTTAACTTTTGTTTTAACTAGAAAGAGTACACTCCAAAATGATGATATGAAGTATAGATAATACATAAACTAGTAACATATTTGTTTATTAACATCCAGTATTAATACTGTATGTACCATACATAAGTGTATGTGCTGTATATCACGTACTACATAACCATGTTTCTTTCAACAAAGGACTGCATATGCAATGGTAGTCCCATAAGATTATAATGGAACAGAAAAATTCCTATCACCTAGTATTTACTATGCTTTTTAATTATTATTTTAGAGTATAATTATTAGGTTTTTTTTATTGTTAAAGAAAAATTACACAACAGCCTCAGACTGGTCCTTCAGGATGAATTCCGGAAGAAGACATTGCTGTCATAGGAGATGACAGCTCCAAGCGTTATTACCCCTTCATGAAGATGTTTCAGTGGGACAAGATGTGAAGGTGGAAGACAGTGATATTGATGATCCTGACCCTGTGCAAGCCTAAGCTAATATGTGTGTTTGTGTCTTAGTTTTTAACAAAAAGTTTAAAAAGCAGACAAAAAAATTGTAATAGAAAAAAATGCTTACAGAAAAAGAATAAAAAGAAACAAATTTTTACAGCTGCTCAATGTATTTGTGTTCTAAGCTAAGAGTTATTACAAAAGCGTCCAAAAGTTTAAAAAAAATTAAATTGTATAAAGTGAAAACGTTTTAGTAAGCTAAGGTTTACTTGTTATTGGAGAAAGAAAAATATTTTTATAAATTTTGCATAGCCTATGTATGCAGTGTTTATAAAGTCCAAGGTAGTTACAGTAATGTCCTAGGCCTTCATATTCACTCACTCTGACTTATGGAATCACCCAGAGCAATTTCCAATCCTGTAAGCTCCATTTATGGTAATTTCCCTATTTAGATATACCATATTTTATCTTTTTAATTATATTTTTACTGTAACTTTTCTATGTTTAGATATACAAATACTTACCATTATGTTACAATTGCCCATAGTATTCAGTGTAGTAGCATTCCATACAGGTAGCCTAGGAGCAATAGGCTCTACAATATAATCTATGTGTGTAGTAGACATACCTGCCAGGTTTGTTAAGTCCCTTCTGACGTTTGCAAAAAACAAAATTGCTTAAGGACACATTTCTTAGAGTGTATCCATGTTGTGAAGAAATGCATGTCTACTTTTATACTCCTGGCACTAGGCTTGTTTGCACCGGCATCACCACAAATATGTGAGTAATACATTGCGATACAATGTAGGCAATAGGAATTTTTCAGCTCCATTGTTATGGATCCCCTGTTGTATATGAGGTCCATCATTGTCCAATATGGCATTATGTGTTGCATGATTGCACATAGAGTTATCACATGACCCAGAAATTCCACTTCTAGGTATACACCCAAATGAATTGAAAATAGATGTTCAACAAAAAGACATACACAAATGTTCACAGCAGCAGCATTCATAGCAAGCAAAAACCACCTAAATGGCCACCAACCCAATAATGAATGAAAACATGATATATTTATACAATGGTATATTACTCAGCCATAAAAAAATTCATACATGCTAACAAAATAGATTAACCTTATAAAACATGCTAATAGGAAGAAGCCAGTTACAAAAGGCCAAATGTTGTAGGATTCTCTTTATTTGGAAAGTACAGAATAGCAAATCGGTAGAGACAGAAAGTAGATCAGTGGTTTCCCAGAGTTAATGGGAGGAGGTATACAAAGTGACTACTAACAGGTATAGGGTTTCTTTCTAGAATGAGAAAACTGTTCAAGAATTGGATGGTGGTCATGTTCCATAACTTGTAAATATACAAAAATATTTAATTCTACATTTTCAAATAGGGTATTTTATGGTATATGTATTATAGTAAAATACTTTTTAAAATGTATAAATGGTTTATTTTTAGAAGTTGTAGAAATAGCAATGTAAATGGAATATGATTTCTTTCCCCTCTTATCTGCTTGAAAATATAATCTGTGTCCTTTGTAATATCATCAAAAGTCTTGTTCTAGGTCAATTTGCTAAAAATATATATGTTCTATGATCAGTTCACTAAATGTCTAGATGACAAAAAAAAAGTAGACAAAAATCTATACCTAGATTTAACAGAGTTAACCACAGGAATTTTGCTATAAAAGAGGAATGGGATACAGACAAATTCAGACACAGAAATGTAAAAATAGAGAAAATAGTAAAATATTTTTAAGAGAAACCTCATCCATTCACATGAAAAACATTAAATATCTGAGAAATGTTTAGAGTCTAAAATGTGAAATATATGTGAAGTTAAAGTTGAATCTAACTGGATTAAGAAATACCCAGCTAAATTTTTTTGGTGATGTAAATGTACTTGAGAAAAAAATCCATAGTAGTTCAGAGACTTGGTCTTTTTGTTACCTCTGGTGTTAGCCAAATTGGGGTGGAGTGAGGAATTTGCTTGTGTCTGTAACACCTCAGAGAGGCATGACCCAACCAGCCCAAACTGTGACTGAGATCTGAGTACTACTGAGTGAATTTCTGAAAAAAAAAAAAAAAAATTCTAGAGAAATAAAGGAGATAACTTATAGTATTAAAATCTAGAAAGTGCCACATCTGTTGTAACAGTTGCTACTGCATTTCTTTGTGGTTATTTTGTATATGTCTAAGGTATCTTTGTAAATGTTAAAACCAAGAATAAATCACTTAAAACCAAGAATATCTTGTAATAAAGAGAAGAATGTATGTTACCCATTATAGGAAGCATGAGAACAAATAATATAAGAGGTATGGAGCATCATTTTTAAATTAAGAATTATTTAGGCAAGTGGGCTGATTAATATTAACGTGGCAGTGGAGATCATTAATTGTCCCTTTCAAAGCTGTCATCATCTCTTTGTTTTCAGACAGCTGCATATGCCTTGTTCTCCAATTCCGTTCTGAGGGCCTTTTGAGGCACTTCAGTTCTGTTTGTTATGCCGCGGAAAGAAGTGTGGCAGCATGTATAAACTCCAGAGGTTCACGATATCAAATGGGAAGCAGCTGCTACGTAGATAAAAGTGTTTGTAGAGCCTTTTGTCTAGGAACCAGGGGGACGTAGGGATTATGTCTTTGGCATAAGAGTAGCAATATAATGCAGGGATATATGGCATAAAGTAGGTGAAGATTCACTGCTCTCTTGCTTTAAGTGAATTGATAGCATTAGGCTAAATGTGCCTCTTCTTCCTCCTAAAGGATGTAGAGCTGTTGAAAGCCTTAAGGTGCTTAAAAATATAATGTTTTATGCTGAGCAAGTCTAGGAGAAAGCACGCTGCTATAAAATATCTTCTACAGATTTTCAGGTAGAATGGTCGTGGTGTCATTACTTCTCCTTACTATTTTATTAAATGAGTAGAAATAAAACATACACAAGGAAAAATTTTTTTTAATGTTATCTAACCTCCTATCTGAATGCAAAGTACGTGGCTAAAAAAGACTAAAAGAGATGATTGTTGTAATCACAAGAATCTTTTAAATTCTTTAAGTAAGAAATAATAAGAAATAACCCCTTTTAGCTAGATTTTTGTAGGCTTTTTTTGAAGAATGGGTCTGGCATAGTCTTTACTCCAGGGCATGATCCTCATACCCAAGGTACAGCCTTTCTTGTCTCAGTAGAATGGATGGTATGTGAACAAGATCGCTTGGCTTCCATACAATAACACTGATGATCAGAATCTCAAGTCAGACTTACAAAAACAGAGATCTCACAGAGTGTCAAGAATTGGCAGTATTTAAAGGACACAGGTGATTTGAGACACAGACAGAGAGCATGGAGATTTCTGGGCCCATAACAGAGCTCCTCAGGTCCATATTCATACATTAGCACGGCTCTGGCCCAGTTGTCACATGAGGTTTCTATATAGTATACGTTGAACATCACTTACATAAAAGGGAGCTCTTTTGGTCATGAAACATCTTCCATTTGTAATTGCATAGTTCTTGTGACACTTATCAAAGAGCCAGGACTCAAGATTAGATATATTCTACCTTCACCATTATAGAGAAGAGGGTTCTCTTGCTCGTGAATACTAGTAGCATGTTTGTCAGGAGGCCTGTCACTGCTGTCACATGTTGCAGAGGTGTTTTTACAAGGGAATCTGACTGAGTGATCTTTCTTACCCAGGTGTCTTCCAGTAAAGCAAGAGAAAGAATTGCAGTCCTGTTGCTTTTTCTCTGTTTTAGTATTTTTATTGTTTAATGTTTTCATTTTGAGACAGAGTCTGTTGCCCAGGCTAAAGTGCAGTGGCAGGATCATGGTTCACTGCAGCCTCAAACTCCTGGGCCCAAGCAATCCTCCAGGCTTAGTCCGCTGATTAGCAGCAGATTATAGGGATGTACCACCACCCCTGGATAATGTGGGTTTTTTTTTTTTTTTAATTCTTTTAGAGATGGGGTCTGGCTATATTGCCCAGGCTGGTCTCAAACTCCTGGCCTCAAAAGATCTTCTTGCCTTGACCTCCCAAAGTGCTGGAATTACAGGTGTGAGCTACCATGCCTGACAGTCCTCTTCTTCATATTTCCCTGTGTAAACTCTTGGTCAAGATCTTGCCACACATCTCTCAAGTTTATTTTTATAGTTTATTTTACATAATTTTCTGAAACATTTCGTGCAAAGGCATAATCTTAGAAACATTCCATCAAATACCAGGATTTGAACTCTCTAATGCTGAGTAAGAATTCCAACTCAATTGTTATTTTTATTCAATTTTCCAATTATCCAAAGGTTTTAGTATGTATTGATGTAAATATTTAAGTACACATGCAATTTTTCTAAGGTCTGAACCTTCTTTTAGTTGTCCATGTTTCCTTCAATTAAGTTCCCCACAACAGGGATCCGGAAACAGACTCTTTGCTGGACTGAACTCTAGTCAGACTCTCAGCCCTCTAGGCCTCAACCTTAGTGTTCGGAATTGTCAAGCCTACATTGCCCAGTTGTAACGAGAATCTTACTAAGTCAGTTTAGAGAGAGCTCTGCACCCTTGATAGCTAATCATCTTCAATATCTGATCAAATTCTTCAGCCACCACCCTTCATATTTGATCACTCTGGCCTGCCTTCAGTAAGAATCCTGACACATCAGATTAGCAAGAATCCCCTTTACTCCTGATGTTTCCTGTTAATATTTTTCTGTCCAGTAACCCCATGCTTCTTAGCTGTAAATCTCCACCTGTACAACTGTATTTGAAATTAAGCCAAGTATTATACCAAGGTTCTTTTCCTCTTTTGCAACAATTCCTGGGGAAAAAAGAATCCGGTCTTTATGCTTTAGCTACTGTCCGGCTTTTGTTTCCTTTGACACTCTAAATTATCCTCCTAAAATGCTTTTCATCCTGGAGTCATCATCTACAAAAGTGTATTTTTATTTGACTTTATCAACAAACTCAAAACTCCTTTGTTACACAATATACTTTTGGCAAAAGATTAACGTTTGACACATCATACATCATTTACAATTATAGTATCATTCTCTATTCCTTCTCAGCCGGAATGATATTCCCAATGAACCACATATCAAGTACCTGCGGGGATGACTTGAAGCCGTAGTTCAATAATTACAGATCCATTCTGTTGTTTGGACATAATAATACCTCAGATAGCACGGTGCCAGTTTTTACAGACATTGGCATCTGGATATCATTATGTA
Source organism: Pan troglodytes (assembly GCF_028858775.2). Classification (NCBI taxonomy): domain Eukaryota; kingdom Metazoa; phylum Chordata; class Mammalia; order Primates; family Hominidae; genus Pan; species Pan troglodytes. The sequence continues at coordinate 125,489,296 of NC_072404.2, read as the reverse complement.
GTATTGTCCAGCTACATTCCGTAAGGACCATATAGTGTTGTTTTTTTATTTGTACCATGTGGAAGACAGCCCTCCCTCCCCCGATCCCTGGCTTTTTAAAAAACTTGTTTGTGTTCCTAGAGTAATAGAGAACAATTAGGCTCCTATTGTCCAATGAGATTCTTCCATGATTGAGGCTTATCGTGGTTTTCCCATAAATATACCACCTTAGCCCAACCTCCGACCATTAAAGACATCAAATTTCATAATGATTAGAACATCCAGTAATCCTTTCAGAGGAGGGTAAATTTTTTTCCAGCAATGAGGGTAGTTCTAGTTTTTTACTAGGATAATTACTTGTTTTCTTTTCTTTTTCCTTTTTTCTTTTTTCTCTTCTCTTCTCTCTCTTCTCTTCCTTTCTTTTCTTTTCTTTTCTTTTCTCCTTCTTTTTTTTTTTTTTTTGACAGAATCTCACTCTGTTGCCCAGGCTGGAGTGCAGTGGCACAATCTTGGCTCACTGTAACCAACGCCTCCTGGGTTCACACGATTCTTGTGCTTCAGCTTCCCAAGTAGCTGGGATTACAGGCATCTGCAAACACACCCGGCTAATTTTTGTATTTTTAGTTGAGATGGGGTTTCACCATGTTGGCCAGGCTGGTCTCAAACTCCTGACCCCAAGTGATCTGCCCGCCTCAGCCTCCCAAATTGTTTGGATTACAGGCGTGAGTCACCGCACCTGGCCTAGGATAATTATTTCATTTTTCTACTCTTGTATACCTTAATTTTTTTCCCAGGCTGATTTCAATCCGGTGTCCTAGAAGAGAGGTTTGGGTTAGCTCCAGTGTCTATTTGGGTTAGCTGGTCTTTTAAATGCATTTTTGAAAGATAATGTTGTTGGATATGCAATTATTGTTTGATGGAATATTTTTTCTTATATTTAAGATAGTACATCCTATTGCTTACATGGTTTCTAATGAGAAGTCCACTGTAATTCTTACCCTTGTTTCTTACAGGTTTTTATCTTTTTACTTCCCTCAATATTTTCCTCAATATTTTTCTTTTCTTTTTGGTTATTTGGAGTTTGAATATGATATACATAGGTATAGATTTTTTAATTTTTAATTTTTATGGATGCATAATAGTGGTACATATCTATGGGCACATGTGATATTTTAATTCATGTGTACAAAAATCAGGGTAACTCGGATATCCATCAGCTCAAATATTTATTATTTCTTTGTGTTGAGAGCATTCCAAATTCACTCCTCTAGTTATTTTGAAATATACAGTAAATTACTGTTACCTATTATTACCCTGTTGTGCTATTGAACACTAGATTTTATTCTTTCTATCTAACTGTATTTTGTACCCATTATTTAACCCTTCTTTTTTGAATTTTAATTTTTTATTTCAATAGGTTTTTGGGGAACAGGTGGTGTTTGGTTACATGAATAAATTCTTTAGTGGTGATTTCTGAGATTATGGTGCACCCATCACGTGAGCAGTGTACACTGTAACCAATGTGCAGACTTTTATCCCTCATGCCCCTCCCACCCTTTCCCCTGAGTGTCATAAGTCCATTGTATCATTCTTCTGCCTTTGCGTCCTCAAAGCTTAGCTCCCACTTATGAGTGAGAACATACGATGTTTGGTTTTCCATTCCTGAGTTACTTCACTTAGAATAATGGTCTCCAATTCCCTTCAGGTTGCTGTGAATGCCATTATTTCATTCTTTTTATGGCTGAGTAGAATTCCACGGTATAGGTAAACCACATTTTCTTTATCCACTCATTGACTGATGGGCATTTGGGCTGGTTACATGTTTTTGCAATTGCAAATTGTGCTGAAATAAATATGCATGTATAAGTATTTTTTTCATAAAATGACTTATTTTCCTTTGGGTAGATACCCAGTAGTGGGATTGCTGGGTCAGATGGTAGATCTACTTTTAGTTCTTTAAGGAATCTCCACACAGTTTTCCATAGTGGTTGTACTAGTTTACATTCCCACCAACGGTGTAAAAATATTCATTTTTCAACATATCCATGCCAACCTCTATTATTTTTTTACTTTTTGACTATGACCATTCTCGCAGGAATGAGGTGGTATTACATTGTGGTTTTGATTTGCATTTCCCTGATAATTAGTGATATTGAGCATTTTTTTTCCGTATGTTTCCTGGCCATTTGTATGTGTTCTTTTGAGAATTGTCTATTCATGTCCTTAGCCCACTTTTTGATGGGATTATTTGTTTTGTTCTTGCTGACTTGTTTGAGTTCCTTGTAGATTCTGGGTGTTAGTCCTTTGTCAAGTGTATAGATTGTGAAGATTGTCTCCCATTCTGTGGGTTGTCTGTTAACTCTGCTGATTATTTCTTTTGCTGTGCAAAAGGTTTTTAGTTTAATTAAGTTCCATCTATTTATGTGTGGGTATTTTTTTTGCATTTGCTTTTGGGTTATAGGTTATGAAGTCTTTGCCTAAGCCAATGTCCAGAAGGGTTTTTCCAATGTTATCTTCTAGAATCTTTATGGTTTCAGGTCTTAGATTTAAGTCTTTGATCCATCTTGAGTTGATTTTTGTATAAGATGAGCGATGAGGATCCAGTTTCATTCTTTTACATGTGGCCTGCCAAATATCTTAGCACCATTTGTTGAATAGAGTGTCTTTTCCCCACTTTATGTTTTTGTTTGATTTGTTAAAGATCAATTGGCTGTAAGTATTTAGATTTATTTCTGGGCTATCTATTCTGATCTATTGGTCTATGTGCCTCTTTTTATACCAGTACCATGCTGCTTTGGTGACTATGGCCTTAGAGTATAGTTTGAAGTTAGGTAATGTGATGCCTCCAAATGTTTTTTTCTTAGTCTTGCTTTGGCTATGCAGACTCTTTTTTGGTTTCATATGAATTTTAGGATTGTTTTTTCTAGTTCTCTGAAGAATGATGGTAGTATTTTGATGGGTAATCCCCATCAAAATACTAGTTTTGTAGTTTTCCTTGTAGTGGTCTTTCACTTCCTTGGTTAAGTTTATTCTTTATTTTTTAAAATTTTTTTGCAGCTATTGTAAAAGGGGTTGAGTTCTTGATTAGATTCTCAGCTTGGTCACTATTGGTGGATAGCAGAGCTACTGATTTGTTTACATTAATTTTTTATCCCGAAACTTTGCTGAATTCATTTATCAGTTCTAGGAGCTTTTTGGGTGAGTCTTTGGTGTTTTCTAGGTATACAATCATATCATCAGTAAACAGTGAGAGTTTGACTTCCTCTTTAATGACTTGGATGCCCTTTATTGCTTTTTCTTGTCTGATTACTCTGGTTAGGACTTCCAGTACTATGTTGAATAAAGTGGTAAAAGTGGGCTTCCTTGTCTTCTTCCAGTTCTCAGGGGGAGAATGCTTTCAACCTTCCCCATTCAGTATAATGTTGGCTGTGTGTTTGTCATAGATGGCTTTAATTACATTAAGTTATGTCCCTTTTATGCCAATTTTGCTGAGGGTTTTAATAATAAAATGTTGCTGGATTTTGTCAAATGCTCTTTCTGCACCTATTGAGATGATGATGTGATTTTTGTTTTTTAATTCTGTTTATATGGTGTATCACATTTGACTTGCATATGTTAAATCATCCCTATATCCCTTAACCAACCCTTCTTTATCTCTCTTTCCTCATTACCCTTCCCAGCCTCTGGTAACCATCATTCTACTTATACTCTATCTCCCTTATATCAATTTTTTTTTTAGCTCCCACATGAATATGAACATGTGATGTTTGTCATTCTGTGTCTAGCTTATTTCCTTTAACATAATGGTCTCCAGCTCCATCCACGTAGGTACAAATGACAAGATTTTATTCTTTTTCATGGCTGAATAACATTTTATTTTTATATATACCTAATTTTCTTTATTCTTTCCTTCATTGTTAAACATTTAGGTTCCAATATGTTGGCCATTGTGAATAATGCTGCAATAAACATGCAAGGGCAGATGTCTCTTTGATATACTGATTTCTTGTTTTTGGATATATACCCAGCAGTAGGGTTGCTGGATCCTATGGTAGTTCTATTTTTATTTTGTCGAGGAACCAAAATACTGTTTTCCATAGTGCCTGTATTACTTTACATTCCCATCAACAGTGTATGAGCATTTACCTTTCTCTATCTCCTCACCAGCCTCTATTATTATTTATCTTTTTTATGATAGTCACTTTAACTGGGGTGTGATGGTATCTTATTGTGATTTTGATTTGTATTTCTCTGATGATTAGTGATGTTGAGCATTGTATACCTGTTGGCTATTTGTATGTCTTTTTTTTTTTTTGAGAAACATCTATTTAGATCTTTAGTCTATTTTTAAAAATTGGATTATTTGATTTTTTTGCTATTGAAGTGTTTGAGCCCCTTATATATTTTTGTTATTTACCTTTTATTAGGTTGATAGTTTGCAAATATTTTCTTCATTCTGAAGATTGTCTGTTCACTTTATTGATTATTTCCTATGCTGTGAAAAAAGTTTTAGCTTGAGTATTTATCCTGCTTGACGTTTTTCTTGGATCTGTGGTTTGATGTCTGTCATTAATTTTAGGCAATTCTCACCCAGTATTACTCCAAATATCTTTTCTGCTCCATTCTCTGTTTCTTCCTCAACAATGCATATTTTATATATTTTGAAATTACCCCACAGTTCTTGAGTATTCTGTATTTTTCATTTTTTTTTCTCTTTACATTGCAGTTTGGGAAGTTTCCATTGGAATATCTTCAAGATCACTGATTCTTTGCTTAGCCATGTCAACTCTACTGATGAACCCATGAAAAGCATTCTTTATTTCCTTGACAGTATTTTTATTTCTCTAACATTTTATTTTAATTCTTTCTTACAGTTTTGATTGATTGATTGATTGATTGATTGATTGAGATGGAGTCTCACTCTGTCAGCCAGGCTGGAGTGCAGTGGTGCAATCTCGGCTCACTGCAACCTCTGCCTCCCGGGTTCAAGTGATTCTTCTGCATCAGCCTCCTGAGTAGCTGGGATTACAGTCGCACACCACCATGGCAGCTAATTTTTTTATTTTTAGTAGAGACAGGGTTTTGCCATGTTGGCCAGGCAGGTCTCGAACTCCTGACCCCAGGTGATCCATACGCCTCGGCCTCTCAAAGTGCTGGGATTACAGGTGTAAGCCACTGTACCCAGCCCTTTCTTACAGTTTCTATCTTTCTGTTTACATTATTTATATACGTTCTTGGATGTTGTCTAATTTCTCCATTATATTTCTTAACATATCGCAGTTATTTCAAACTTCTTGCCTAACAATATCCACATATTTCATATCTCAGTCTAGTTTAGAGGTTTGATTTGTCTCTTAAGACTGTTCTTTCTTGCCTTTTAGCATACTTTGTAATTTTGTTTTTGTTGTTGTTGAAAGCCAACATCATGCATCAGGTAATAGGGACTGAGGTAAATACGCTTTTTTATATAGGCAAATAATGTTTTTGTATAAATTCTTATGTTAATTTGGCTAAAAGTTGGACTGTGTTCAGTGTTTCCTATATAGCTGTAAGCACCAGAGGTTAAGATCTCTCTAGTGTTTTTGTTTTTATTCTTCTATTGTTTCCGCATCTCCCCAGTAACTCCTTAAATGAAGTCTGCACCTGGCAGTTCTTTCAGTTATAATTACTTGCTGTCGTACAAGGGCTTTTCTGATGTGGTGGTAATATGAGAAAGGGAGGGGAAGAGTTCTATAATCCTATGTTTTATTCTCAGTCTCTTAGTGGCCAGTTCCTAGGTTGTGACCTTTGCAAGTGTTTCTTAACTTTTATCCCCATTCCCTCTTACCCCGCACCCTCCACCACTTACTTAGGTGAAACAGGAAGACTAGGAGTTGGAGTGGGTAACTTCCCTTCTCCCATGTTGAATATGCCTCTAGTAATGTGTTTTCGCATGAGGGGTAGGTCTTCGTTATGGAGAACACTGGGTATATTTCAAAATGATTACTTTTCCCCTACCCCTGCAAGAGTGACATGAGGATTTTCATTGGCTTTTTACTGTGACAATCTGTTGAGTTTCCCAAGGAAAAGTCCCCCAAAGATTAGGGGTCTGTATACGACTGATTCCTTGTAAACTTTCATGCTCTCTTAATCAGCCACATTTATCCTCCAGCAGTTTATCATAGTTATTACTTAAGTGTTCCTACTAGTTTAGGGCTCCAGCAGTTTCTGCATATAGTAAGCTGATCCCAGCAGTGGTTCTCTGTATTCACCTGTTTTTCAGATTTCATGGAGGCAGTTTTCCCTGAAACCTCAATTCTTAGAAGGACCCTATAAATGTCATTGATTTTTTTAGTCTGTTCAGATTTTTTTTTCTCTTTGTAAGTATGAAAAAGATGACTTTCAGTTTGTTTACATGTTGGAGTGGAAACTGAATTTTCTATGCTGACTTATGGTTTTAAGGCTCCAGTTGCATTAGTTAGTTCACCCTAACTCAGCAAGAAGCATTATCCCAAGTCCAATTCCTAAAATGCCTACAGAATTTCTGGCATGCCAAGGAAGGTGTTAATAAAGTCATATAGATTGCTGCCATTGGACCTTTACAAGATTTGTCAGTTTGAGAAAATAGTGTGCATGCACCATAAAATACTGTATGTTTCATCAAAACATCAACCAGATAGATTTATATTTATGAAAACAGGATATTTAAGCAAACAGAAGAAGAAGTTACAAGTGGATCATAATTCCAAAACACCCTATTTCCATGAGAATGTAATAAAAAAAATCTGAGTTGCCATAAAACTTCCAATAAATGTTGTTTGTATCTCCAGAGAGGAGTTATTAATAATATCACCTTCTCTGAGGATTGTTTGGTAACATTTACACTTTCCTTAAGTTCCATTCTTCTCTACATATGACGTATGAAAAGGAGAAGCTCAAGCTCTGATATATTGAGCAGGCTGCAGCAATGTGCTTCCTATCATCAGCAGGCTACTGTGTTGGCAACATATCATTGTAATTTATGACTTGATTAAGAACAGAAACTCTGCTCTTCAACATTCACCACCCTGTATGATTCAATGGTAATATCTCTCTAGGTCATCTGTAAAAATAATCCTAATGAAAAATATAGCTTATGTAAAATATTAGCCTAATGATTGCTATAGTTGGCTACCAGTGAGTTGAGTTAGTGAAATTATGCACTCATTAATTTTCTCCAAATATTTCAGTTGATTTTTTTTTTTGGCGAATACATTAATTAGAAAAAGTCCAGATCACTTTCTCTGAGGAAAACAGATCTGGTATTCTTCTTTCCAGCTTGGCCATTAGTTGGTGCTGGATCTGAGAGATAGCTAAGAGTATTATTTTCTTGCTCTGGGACATTCTCATAGAAATAGTGTGGTACTGTTGTGTTTTAAAATTATGATCCACTTACAAGTGTTTCTTCTGTTTGCTGCAATATCCTGTTTCCATTTGATATGCACTAATTCTGCAATGGTTGGGTTGCCTGGCTTAATATAATATTTAACCATAGGGCTTTACAGTTTCAGAAAACTATAACACCTTCACTCCCTATTGGGCCAATATTAAATCTGATGATCTAAATATTACATATTACTTATGGGAATAAACTGAATTCACAGTTAGTTAGTCTTAATTTGGTGAAGAGAGGAAAGTTATAACACATTGTAAGGTACTTTATGAAAATTTGCTGTCAAATTCTATGTTATTAGTGTTGTATCTTGACCATTTATATCATCTTCCTTGGGCACACTGTAACAGGCAAAGCCAAGCAAAAATTAGTGAATTTTGGAAGTAAAGTTGTGCAGTTACATTTTCCCCAGTTTGCTCATTCTCTTTACCTAATTTTAGAAATCTTAGTGGAGTCCCTACCTTACTTTCTTTTATATTCAACCTAATGACTCAGTTATATAAACGATGAAGCCAAACCTTTAAATCTTTTCTACCACCAGATTTCATTCATAACTGGTTTTACAATTTCCCATTTCAATTTTCAGTGAAACCACTGCTCTGTGGATGAAACTGAATGTGATATGTTTGTGTAATGTTTCCTTGCCCAATTTTGTACATTGGTAGTAATAAATTATACATTGTCATCAAAATTAATACATGCCACTGGACAATATTCTCTGAGATTGTTTCTGTTTTGTAACCAAAGTGTAGAGTAGTGGCAATCCTAGCTAACTCCAATTTGCAGCCCACTTGAAACTGCTAGTAGAGGACCAATATAATTCACTTGCCAGTTATGCCAACCCCCTTGATCATGAGAAATTTGTCCCATAGTCATTTTTAAGTGATTTCTTCCCCATCGACACTGAGTGAAGTTGTTTGTCACGTTAGTTATATCCTCTCTTTTCCTAGTGGTGCATAGCTATGCACTCATATGCTTACTTCTTTCATGAATTTAACTAGCTCCAGGGATCTAACTATTATAGCATCTACCATAGTCAGCAGTGAAGGCATTGAGTTAGGTAAGTCCCTCTGATAACCATAAAGGTAGTTTAGGGTCACCTGCACTCATGCTATTCTTACTACTTTGGAAAGAGTTCTCCATTGCTGAATTGATGATAGAGTAGGTCTTAACTTTTTCAGGTTGGTCTGCAAAACTACTGACTTCACCCACTGCAGCAAGTTAATTGTCACACTGTCAAAAGAATCAGCTCACAAAAGTTTGTTGCCACTTGATGCTTGATGTTTAATTATTAATTCTTATGATTTATTCTACTTATGAGTCTTTAGGATCTGTGATATTTCTTCAGATCATTAATTCTAAGTACTTATGCCAATAATTGTTAACCAAGTTTCTGTTGATATTCCGTTATAAAGTAACCTAACATTTATCAGTATACTTTTGGGATTTTGTGGTCATTGGGCTGGGGATCCTGCCACCTGCATTGTTTTTTGATTGATTAATGGTCTTAATTTACCTTGTGAGTGAAGGTAACATCTTTCCAACTGGCCACTGAAGCATGAGACAACTTTCTAGGAACAGGAAAAACTGCCTTTAATGCTATTTTTCCCACTACTGCAGCTTCAGATTTTTGAGGTCTGGCTTTTACCTGAGTAACTAGCAAAAGGCAGGGAATAGAAATTTCCACTAATTTCTCTTCTACCTAATACTCTCTGAATATCTGAAAAGCCACTTTCGTGTTTCTGTCTTAATTTCCTCAAAATTCTATTGGAAAGGTTTGTCCAAATATCTTGCCTCAAAGGATATTTTAACTTTAAACAAAGAATAGCTAGTATACCTAGGATCAAATCCTCATTTTTTAAAATCCTTTCTTTCTTTTTTTTTCCATTAATGCCTGGCCATTATGATCCTTGAGACTGAAAGAAACTTCTGTTTACTGTGCCAGTAGGAGTTAATACCAAAAGTGGACTGTTGAATCATACACATAGATCAGAGATTTTATCTGGTATTAAACTGTTTTAATCATTTCAAGGATACAAGTACTTGCAGAAAAGAGAAGAGAGACATCCAGAATGCTAATGCTGTTCTTCAGATTCACGGTGCATTAGGATACATTCTGGGTCAGATTTAGTCCTTGAAGTCTCTAAGTTATGCATGAAGAGTGCCACTTACACAAAAGGAAATTAATTTGGTCATTAAACATCTTCATTTTGTTCACTAGTAATTACATAACTTAAGTAACATTATTACAAGAAGTCATCTCCCATCAATCCACACACTTCGGGATTATTTTCTCTAAGCAAGCCTAGTATATTCCAGGTACATCCTGCTAAATGCATTCTACAGATAAGGACTTTCATACTCCGTTTTTCAGGAGATAATCTTATTAGCAGTTTTGCAAGGGGATTTGACCAGGTCATCTTTCTTTCTTTGCTTCCATATCTTGTGAAAAAGAAAAAAGATCCTTTCATTCTCAAGCTGAAACCTAAACATCTCCTATCACCAAGCACCCTTCACTATTTCTGTTATGCTCTTAACTTGGTAGCAGCTTCTCTCTGACAGGCTTTGTGGAGTCTTGTGTTTAATATTTGCAGACAAGTCCTCAGCCAACACTATGTGTGCAATCCTAACATAGATGTATGCCCTTCACTTCCACCCTTAGGGATCCTCCTCTCAAGACTCTGCCCCCAAATTGCAGTCACTTCTGCCATCCAGACTCCAATTTCTGCCTCTAAGTTCAGTGGGACTACTGTGTTCTGCTTGGCTTCTACCTCACTGTGCTTCTGTGCTGCTCTTCTCAGGGATCAGTTCTGTGGTTCCTGTTGTCCAGTGATTGAAAACTGTTATCTCACAGTTTGTCCAGTTTTATTTTTGTGTATGTGGCAGGAGAGCATGTCCAGTCTTAGTCTATGATTCCGTCAAAGGCAGAAATGGAAGTCCTCATTTTTATCTTATTTTAGAGTTCAGGAGATTTAATTTTTAATGCCCATCTGTCTGCCATAGGCTTTTCTATTCATATTTTGGTTGGCTGAATTTGATCCCTGTTAGGTTTTTCTAGAAGTTAATAGGGATGATGTTTCCTGAGTCTTTGTACATTCAAAAATCATTTATTGTTGGTTGTGTTATATGATGGACAATTTGGTTTAGTGTAATTATTTTTAGTCATAAACGTATGACTTTTCATAAAAGTATGAAAACTAATGAAAGACTCTTTAAGTACTTCATGAATTTTGCTCCATTTTCTTCCTCACTGAATATTTCAGTAGTGAGTCTTGAGGCTAGCAAGACTTCAGATACCTTACTTTTTGCCTTACTGCCCAAAAGATTATTTGTTTTTAAAATCCATATAATTTTCTATGCATACCCTGGAATGGAGTTTGTTGGGCTACATTTTTTTTTCTGAGACATAGATTATTCTTTTTATTCTATAGATTAATCTTTTCTTTTATATCTGGGACATTTTCTTTAATTGAAACTGTGAGTTTTATCATTAATATGGTAATATCACAATAATGATTATGAGTACCTTGGCTTTTCTTTCTGCTATATCTAACTATTCTTCACATCTTTCCAAATTATTTGTATGAATTTAGTTATTTTCTTTTCTCTTATTTCTAACTACTGTTTATCTTACTTCAATTTTCAGCTCTGTTGATTCTCTTTAATGCTCCTCTCGATTGAACTTTCATTGATACGGTGGTTCTACTTTTTCTTCCACTTCTTTATTGAGCTGTCAGTTCATGTATTAGTCATCTATTTAATGAATACTTATTGAGGACATACTTTGTGCCAGGCACCTACTAGGCCTTGACATTACATAAACATCATTTAGGCAAATCCCTGCTCTCATGGAGCTGATATTATAATGGGGAGAGAACATCATTAAATTAAATGTTATTGGAAAAAAACAATGTAATGAGAGAGAGTGCTGTGAGGGTATTTTATGAATTAAGAAGTGTGATGGTTAATGCTGAGTGTCAACTTGATTGGATTGAAGGATACAAAGTATTGATCCTGAGTGCCTCTGTGAGGGTGTTGCCAAAGGAGATTAACATTTGAGTCAGTGGGCTGGGAAAGGCAGACCCACCCTTAATCTTAGTGGGCACCGTCTAATCAGCTGCCAGCATGGCCAGTATATAAAGCAGGCAGAAAAATGTGAAAAGACTAGACTGGCTTAGCCTCCCAGCCTACATCTTTCTCCCATGCTAGATGTTTCCTGCCATCAAACATCACACTCCAGCTTCTTCAGCTTTGGGACTCGTACTGGCTTCCTTGCTCCTCAGCTTGCAGACAGCCTGTTGTGGGACCTCACCTTATGATCCTGTGAGTCAGTACTCCTAAATAAACTCCCTTTTACATATACATCTATCCTATTAGTTCTGTCCCTCTAGAAAACCCTGACTAATACCAAAAACATCAGAGCACTCTATTGATAAGATGATATTTGAGCATTTCATCTCCTGATTTTCATATTGCCTTCTTTTCATTGAGAACTCATATCCCTGCTTTGTCCTCTGGTTTTTTTTAGAAAATGTGATTTTGTCGAACTTAAAATATATAACTTGTGGGATAATTGGCATTATTTTTGTGTTCAGCATGGCAGCAACTTTTTTTTTTTGAGTCGGAGTTTCACTCTTGTCGCACAGGCTGGGGTACAATGGCATAATCTCGACTCACTGTAACCTCCAACTCCGCAGTTCAAGCAATTCTCTTGCCTTAGCCTCCTGAGTAACTGGAACTACAGGTGTGTGCCACTACACCCAGCTAATTTTTTGCACTTTTAGTAGTGATGGCGTTTCACCATGTTGGCCAGACTGGTCTTGAACTCCTGACCTCAGGTGATCCGTCTGCCTCGGCCTCCCAGAAGTGCTGGGGTTACAGTCGTGACCACTGCGCCCAAATGGCAACATGTTCTGATTGGTCATTTGATATCCTGTTCCCATCCTTTTTACATATAATCTTTCACAGAGATCCTGTGCTTATCCTGGTTACTCATATTTAAATTGTGAGTATTTGATGGAGAAGGGGGTCTCAGGCTGTGTTCCAGTCTATTATGAGGGGTTTTTTTTGACATATTAATATTTTGTTTGAGATTTATTTTCAGCATTTATTTCTCTTTGGCCAATCGGTTTAGTGTTGGAAACAGTTTGACATTCTCTCTTCTGCCCCCTTGTGGGAGAGCTTTTTCCTGCAATCTACGCTAAGTCTTGCTGGATCAGCCTGTCACTTTGCTTCAAAGAGCCAAGTAATTCCAGAGACTTTCCTGTCCCCAACTTATGGTTATTTCTGCTATGATAGACAGAGGGATTTTATTTTGCACTTTGGTTTGTACTCGACTTTGGAAAGGTATTATTTCCTCTTTTTTTTCTTTTTCCTTTTTTTTTTTTTGTTGAGACAGAGTCTTGCTCTGTCGCCCAGGCTGGAGTGCAGTGGCGCGATCTCTGCTCACTGCAAGCTCTGCCTTCCGGGTTCACGCCATTCTCCTGCCTCAGCCTCCCCAGTAGCTGGGACTGCAGGCGCCCGCCACCACGCCCGGCTAATTTTTTTGTATTTTTAGTAGAGACGGGATTTCACTGTGTTAGCCAGGATGGTCTCGATCACCTGACCTCGTGATCCGCCCGCCTCGGCCTCCCAAAGTGCTGGGATTGCAGGCGTGACCCACCACCCCTGGCCTCCTAAATCTTTCTGATGTCTGCAAGTGTTAATTCTTTCTCTGCTTTTGTTCCACATTCATGTAATGTCTCCACTGCAGTTGACTCCCTTTGCATATACATTGTGCTTCAGAGTTTGATCTCCCGATTTCCTTGACATTGGGGGTCTGCATTTTTATTTTTTTCCTTGCCTCTGGTTGAATTGTGGAAAAATAAGTGGATACTTACTTCGTCTTTATTGTGGCTTCTTGAAACAGAATGTCTGCACTAGCAGCATTCATTTTACAGAATTACTTTTTTTTTTTATTCTGGACACCTGTTGTATTAAACTTTTCTCATTCAAACAAAAATTAAAAGGAAGAACAATAAAACATCAAAACAAATCAGGTCTAAGGAACATGAGCTGCAACAGCACTTGATCCATCCTGAAACAAGGGTTTCGATGAGAAGCACATGTGATGAAGGAAGAACTAGATAACTTTCAGAATTGGAGTCTGGCAAGTGAATTAATATGAACAGAAATTTTGTTTTCTTAAAACGAGTTAGTTGCCCACAGGAGCTTGAACACAGAACACATATCAGAAGTCAAGCTGAATTAACAGGTTTTGTTCTGGTGGAAGTCAACAAGGTGGGACTTCATGGGACTAGTGGTCTTCTTAGAAATATATTAATCAAATATCTTATTTGAAGAATTAATTTTTATAACGAATTTAAAATAATTTTTAAAACTAGTGGTGCCAAGTGTTTGGCTTCTATCAAGTCAATAGGAATTGAAGAGAGTACTTACATAAATAAATCTTTATTGTGAAATTATTTATTTATTACAAAATTAAAGGTAAAAGCCATAATTTTTACTCACAGGATTTTATTTGAAATCATACAAGATATGATAAAATTATATTGGATTTAATTATAAATGTCATACAGGATTAATTGATACATATTATTCCACAATCTTAAGTCACGTTAACTCTATAAAGTGATTTAATAGAAAAACTCAGAAAGTTCACACACACAAAAAAACAAATATTATAGATGTTGAGCACTGGAGGTAATTTTTTAAAGCAACAATTAGTAGTTAGCTTCTGGAAGAAAAAGGATAACAAAGTTTTTCTAAGATTGATCATGTACTTCATATAAAATAAAATGAAAGCTGAAAGCTCATGGCAAAAACTTTTCACTAAATATGTTTTAGATCTGATTTTAGAACTTGCACTCCTGTGAGATATTTTGCGTGTGTGTGTGTGTGATACTCTTAGACTCAGAGCTGTTTCACTAAATAATCTTCCTGTAAAACTTTTGAAATGATGCATCACTCATCTTCTTAGATACACTCAACAAATGAGCAACTTGTATGCTTCAGGTGAGGCTTTTAAATGCTTCAAAACATTTTATAAACCTAGTAGGACTGGTAGCCAGGGAAAACAAGAGATATTTTGGTATTAGGAGGGTTGTCAGGAGAGTGATTCAATTGTTTACTGTTTCATCTTAAAGAGAAAAAGACTGGCTGCCTCAGGACTGGCTGATAAACAACAATCCCTTAAATAGAAGATCATAAAGATCAGGTTATTCTTTATTGTTCTCATATGAGCCTTGCCTGACTACCTCAGTCCAAAGGCAAGCCATGCTTTGAAAGGGAAGGCAATGAAGGCTGCATGCAATTTGTGCTTATGAAGGTGATAACATTGTTGGAGTGTTATCTAATGCTTTAATTTTAAAACTGTATGTTTTAAAATATCTTGTTTCTCAAATAAATGTCACACTTAAAAAGCCTTAGAACCTACTATTTGCTAACAGATCTACTCAATTTTCTGCATCTCTTGCTGATAAATTTGATATGGAGTTCTGTGATGTGGATCAGGGAATAATTGTTCTGCCACCAAAAATGAGTTTGGGTTGCTCAGGCAGTCATTCAAAGTACCACGAAGTGGGTGGCTTCAACAACATAAATTTATTTTATCACATTTTTGAAAACTAGAAGTTTAAGATCAAGTTGTCAGCAAAGTTGATTTTTTTCTGAGGGATCTCACTTTGGCTTGTTAGATGGCTGTCTTTACATCATCTCTCCTCTATGTGTGTGAGCATCCTAATCTCCTCCTCTTATGAGGATATCAGCCATGTTGGATGAGGGCTTCACACAAGACCACATTTTACCTTAATTATTTCTTTAAAGGACTGCAGGTTAGGCTTCAACATATGAATTTTGGGTGCCCACATTTCAGTCCATAAAACATTCAATTTTAATTTCATTGTGCTCAATAGTTCTTAATTTCACTCGAGTTCTGTGTTTAAAATTAGGTGAGATCACTGCATCAATGTCTTCTAATGGATAGTAAATGATTTTGTCATTGATTGCTATATTGATCAGGGTTCTCCAGAGAAATAGAACCAATGGCGGGTGTGTGTGTGTGTGTGTGTTTGTGCGTGTGTGTACAGAGAAGAAGAGAGAGAGATTTATTTTCAGGAATTTGCTCATGAGACTATGGAGGCTGGCAGGTCCAAAATCTGCAGAGTGAGCTGGCAGCATGGATATCCAGGAGGAAGTGATGTTGCAGTTCAAGTATGAAGGCCATCTGCTGTAGAAATGTTAGGAGAGGTCAGTCTTTTTCTTCTATTCAGGTTTTCAAATGATTGGATGAGCCTCACCTGCATATGGAGGGCAATCTGCTCTACTCAATTTCACCAATCTAAATGTTAATCTCCTTAGAAAACACCCTTATAGAAATATCCAGAATAATATTTGACCAAGTATCTGGGCACTGTGGCCCTGCCAAGTTAACACATAAAATTAACCATCATAAATGTGACTTAGAATAGCTGCTTGTATAGATTAATCCACTGCACTGTGGCAAGTACTGTGCTAAGCGGGTAAGATAGCTAATTAAATGTTTCACCAACAGGAATACTAGACCCTTGAAATCATAGTATAAGCATGCTCAACTTCTTGTGGTATCAATTTTCCACAAATACTTATAAGAATAAATATCACCTTAATATTAAAATAAACATGGTTATATAATAGAGTGTGCCACAATATACATAAGCATTTTATTAAGCTTTTAAAGTTATGACACTGGTTGAGTCTTATAGTAATGTTTTAAACATCACAACTCAATACCACATTACAATGTTGATACATTACAACTCTTAATAGTTTTGCTTCTTTCCTATTCTCTAGCATCTTAAATCTCCAAGGGGTTGAAAATTCAAAAAAGCTTCTTGTCCATCCCACTATGTTTCCACAATGTACATCTCTACCAATACTCTCTTTCATACCATTCAAAGTTGTGTATGATATGTGTCCTGTAACATTTTTATCCTTCATTGTGCAGCCCTCCATGTGAGGTTGTGGCATAATATTTCTTCTGTTTTGATTACTTTTCAAGTAAAATACTCTTCATCGATTCTGCTATTTTATTCCTCATAGAAGAGGATAATCGTAAAGTGAGAAAAAGCGGACAGAAAAGTGGAGAGGCCCCACATGTTAAGGTTTTCTTCTTCAATATTGATGGAAAACGTAAAACCTCAAAAACATTTTTGAGTTTTGAAATAATTTTTTAACTGTCCTTTCAGAAGTCCATGTGCATTTACACTCTTGTGAATTAGGAGGACTGTAGCATAAAAGTTGAGAACCTCAGACAATTTATTCTTCACAAGCATCAATAGATGAAATCACCACATATTCTCATTTTACATAGGAGAACACTGAGATTCCAAAAAGTTTTAAATGTATCCAAGCCTATGTCCTTGAAAATATATCTGAAAGTTGAACCCAAATCTATCAGAGACTTCAGCCCATGTTTTTGTTTTGTTTGTTTTATTTTCCCAAACCACACTGCATATAAGGAGAGGCAACAGGGAATTAAGGAGAAAAAAATAAACCTTAGTCTCATCTTATATTTTTTATTTTTCCAAAAAAATTATTGTTTCTGATTGTTTCTGTTTTTAGTTGAGTGAAAGAGTGAACGTGTATGTGTGTCTCTGTGTGTGTGTGTATGTAGCAAGAGAAGCGAGATGGAGAATAAAAGAAATAGAAAATTCCACTGTGATGCCTCGGTAGTTTCACTGTAATAAAGGTATGTATTGGGGATGTCAAGAAAAAGAATCAAACCATTTTCTAAACTGAGAGGCAATAAAATTATAATGAGAGTGCATAATGGAGGGAATATTATGGGGAATAATTAAAAATAAATTTTATTGGAAACTAGAAGTATTACTTAATTTTTTGTTGCCTTGAGTGGTATTTTATAAATTCAAGCCATATAATTAATTCAGTAATGTTGTGGCAATTTTTTAGTGTATTTAAAACAACAATTCAATGCTTTCTAGTCTGTCACTAAATCTGTTCAGCTGAATATTCTAAATTACAGAAAGCAAGGCCTATGTGAGGTTCAGAAGACTAAGAATATTTAAGATGAAAAAAGAAAAAGATTTATATAATGTTATAATTTATATATTATATAAGCCTTTAGTTTCCTTGGTCAGAAACATGCTTTTGTTAGCACATAAATATTAAAGAAGATTGGAAAATCAATAATGAAAAAATTTTAAAGCAGATGGACTTTAAAAATCCATCTGCTGCAAAATTCCTGTATGAGACTAAACACAAACAAAGGTTGAAAGTACTGGGTAAAATGGTTCTGTCAAGACTTTGGCACAATTATTATAAATATCTCAAAGTTGTTAGTTTAACTGAGTAGTAAATTATACGGCATCTTACGTTTGCCAAAGTTGAGTGATAGCTTTTAGTTTCCAATTAAAATATATTTTTTATGATATAAGAAAATACTTGCCAAATTACCTATTCATAATTCAAAGAGTTGGCAAAGTAACAAAGTGGTCTGGGATATTTACATGTTTCTCCATGCATTCATAAATGTATGAAATTCTTTATGTTATAGTATATTCTAAAAGCTTACTTGCTGAACAATTATAAGATGTGTTTATATATGTATGATAGAGCAAAACAGCTATCAGCAATTATTCAGGAACAGATCATAACACATAATTAATTGATATTGTTTAAGAATAATACAAATGTACTTATGTAGTCTTTTAGAGCAGTGTTTACCAAGTGCTGGGCAAATGTTAGTCCAATTGCCGGTAACACTGGAATACTCAGCCTCCCTTAAGTCTTCAATGTTCCTAGTACTCCTGACATTGATCACTGGCAGCTCCGTTACTAGTCATCCAGCCAACTCAGAGGCCATAGGCCATAAATAATTGCACAATTGGCCATTTTTCCTACAAAACCAAGTGAGCAACCAGGTTTACCGCTCAAAGTTCTGTGCACTGGGAGGATTTCTCTTCACAGCTGTCCTTTAGCCATGTCCCAGAAAGGGGCTGCAGTGCTATAGCTGTTCACTGCCAAGTAGTGCCTACATATCATGCAGAACCATCTGTAAAGCAGGCCCAAGTTCTCTTTCTCTGCCAACTGGTTATAGGGAAATTTCCATGAGCCCAGAGGTGTGGGCTGGGAGACAGAAGGCAGTGTGGCAAGATAGGGAGCTGTGAAATTTGGGCCACATTTTCATGTAACTTACTTGTGTCTTCAGGGCCTGCTCAGGCCCAATCATGTATATACCACTTACGTTTAATGATAGAGTGAGTGCTGCTGGTCGTGCCCAGTCTTATGGATTGGTAGGTCAGATAATACCCAGAACATGATAGGCAGCTCGAGTCACACGGTAACTTGGTGGTCCATAGCTAAATATGCTCTACTAATGCCTAGTAGTAGAACAAGAGCTGTTACTAAAAACAGGAGTAGTTTTCTGCAAAGGATGCCAGGGCTTTGCTCTCAAATCTTGAGGGCTTAATTGCATTCACCTATAGAGACCTATCAAAGGCTTCAAATAGCATTCCTATCTGCCCTTGTCACATGAAACACCATATGGCCCAAGTGACAGAGCAGCTTGCATAACAGCCTGGATCTGCTACAGAGCCCTTTTTTGTTCTGGGCACCACTTAATACTAGCAGCTTTTTGGATCACTAGATACAGTCCAGAGTAACACAACCGAATAAGAAATATTTTGTCCCGCAAATAAAAAGAGACCCCCTAGACATTTAGCCTTTTTCTTGATTGCAGGAGGGAGCAGATGTAACAACTTATCTTTCACCTCTGAGAGATATTTTTGTCATGTCCCATACCACTGAACTTCTTGAAATTGTACCATGGCCTCTGAGCTTTTGTTTCCCACCCTCTGACACAAAAAGTCTTACTGATAAGTCTAGAGTTGTTGCTATTTCTTGCTCACTAGGCCCAGTCAGCATAATACCATCAATGTTATGGACCATGTGATATTTTGTGGAAGGGAAAGGTGATTGAGATGCCTGCAAACTAAATTATGACATAGGACTGGAGACTTGATATATCTCTGAGGCAGGACAATGAAGGTGTATTGCTACCCTTGCCAACTGAAAACAAACTGATTCTGGTGGTCCTTATTACCAGGGATGGAGAAAAAGGTTTTGCCATTTCAATAGCTATATACCAAGTACAAGATTTGCTAATTTGCTCAAGCAATAAAGCCACATCTGTTACAGCA
This sequence comes from Pan troglodytes, assembly GCF_028858775.2. Lineage (NCBI taxonomy): Eukaryota > Metazoa > Chordata > Mammalia > Primates > Hominidae > Pan > Pan troglodytes. Next base: position 125,469,709 of record NC_072404.2, on the reverse strand, counting down.
GCTACAATTGGAGTCATCACTTACAATAAACATATGATAACTTGCTGTCATACCCCAAGATCTGTCTGGCTTCTACACAGGCTAAATAGGAAGTTGAATGGGGTGTCAGAAATAGGTCCTGAGAATAAGCATTGTCTTAGATGACAACTGCCACAGGGAAGGCCATTATAGTTTCCTCAGGCAAGGCAGATTAATTCCACTACTTCAGTGGAGAGGCTGATACCACTAGGTATGAGAATGCCTGCTGGTGGGGAGCCTGATTCTACTGGGGATTAGGGAGACTTCTTCCACAGAAGGTTGAGAAGACTCTTCCTCTAGCAAAGAAGCCTCATCAAAATTTAGGGGCTCAATGTCCCTCGATTCATCAGAGTATTCCCATACATCCCTATTCCAACTCATAGGATTCCATTCTTTCCTAATAAATGCCCATACTTGAATGGTAGACAGTCTATGAGACTAGCAGTTCAATTTGCCTTCTAATTCAGCCAGTCACAGGATAAGAGTTGACACTGGATTTTAAGCAATCTCAACCCTGCAAATATGGGTGATAAGGGTCTCTTTCAGGGCACACATAAATGCTTTCAGGGCATGTGTGTGTTGCTTAAGCTGTGAATTCAAATTCCTGAGCTCATTTTTTTCTTTCACCACTTTGACCAGTGAAGTTAGATGCAACTAGCCAATGTCAATACATTTTATAGCTTTCTATAAATATTAAAAAGTACTCAGAACTCAGTTCCTTTTTTCTTATAAGTTGCTGATTAGAAGTATTGTATCCAATGCAGATAGTTTGCGTGTCTCTATTACCAATTCATGCCATAGACTATCAGTAATCTCTTTACTACTAAAAATAAAATCATTAGCATCTTTAATCAGGTTGGAGAGCCAATTTCAGAAATTCCAGAACCAATTCAGAAAACTCATTTTTAAAATTCTCTTCCTCTAGAACAAGGGTCCCCATGGCCTATTAGGAACTGGGCAGCACAGCAGGAGGTGAGAGGCAGGTGAGCCAGGGGAGCTTCGTCTGTATTTACAGCCATTTCCCATTGCTCACAATACTGCCTGAGCTCACCTCCTGTTAGATCAGAGGAAGCATTCGATTCTCATAGGAGGACAAACCTTATTGGGAACTGTGAATGTGAGGAACCTGTGTTGCACACTCCTTATGAGAATCTAATGCCTGATGATCTGTCACTATCTCCCATCATCCTCAGATGGAACCATTTAGTTCCAGGAAAACAAGTTCAGGGATCCCACTGATTCTACATTATGGTGAGTTGTATAATTACTTCATTCTGTAATACAATGTAATAATAATAGAAATAAAGAGCACAATAAATGTAATGTGCTTGAATCATCCTCAAACCATCCCCCTGCCCCCATCCATGGAAAAATTGTTTTCTACAAGACCGGTTCCTGGTGCCAAAAAGGTCAGGACCACTGCTTTATAATCATTCTCAGTACTAAATCAATGTTTTCCAAAGAAACAGAACCGGTATGACTATGTAATTATATGTATGTATATATGTGTGTATATATATTCCAGGCATATATAATATATATATTATAATATATATGAAAATATATTATGTAATTATAGATATATGTATGTATATGTGTGTACATATATATAGGGTGTGTGTATATACATGTATATATATTCACATACATATATACACACATATATACATATCTATGAGATATTTAATATAAGGTATTAGTTCATGCAATTATGGAGGATGAGAAAATCAATGATCTGTTACTTGCAAGCTGGTGGTGACCCAGGAAAGTCAATGGGGGTAGTTCCAGTCCATGTCCACAGCCTGAAAACCAGGAGAGCTGATTTAAGTTCCAGTCTGAGGGCATGAAATGACAAATAATTAGCTCAAATCATCAGGCAGAAAGAGAGAGCAAATTCTCCATTATGTTGCCTTTTGTTCTATTCACGTTTTCAAAGAACTGGATGAGGCTCACCCACATTGGGTAGAATAATCTGTTTTACTGAGTTTAACAATTCAATTCTAACCTTATCCAGAAATACCATCACAGAATAAAATCTGACCAAATGTCTGAGCACCCCATGGTCTACACAAGTTTACACATAAAATTATCAATCACACTCTCCTAACCAAATATTTTGGTTCTGGATCACTGTTTCTCCCAAGTATTTTCCTCTCATCATTCTAGCTTGCTTCAACCACCACATAGATATATTTGTAATACCCAGACTCTCATTTAATTGGTACCCCTAATTTTAGTATTTTTTTCATCCACCCAACCTTAACCCCTATGGCCTTGAAAGTACCTAGACCCAGAGAATTAGATTTCTATGATCAGACTTCGTGCATTAAGGCAATACTTCCAAAACTTTAATGTGGATAAAAGTCACCTGTGACACTTTTTAAAAATTTAGGCTGATTTGGTAAAAGTTTAGAGTGAAGTATTAAAGTCTGCATCTCTAACAAGATACCGGTGGTACCAATGCTGCTGCTCCCTGGATCACAGCTTGCTTACTAAGGTGTTTTGATACCTTGTAGCAGCTAACATGTCAAAACAACCACAACCTTCAGTGTTTAAAAAGAAGTTATTCTTTCTTTATCACATAATAGTTTAGATGTATAAAATCTAGTTTGGAAAGATAGTTCTGTCCAGTAATTAATTCAGAGACCCAGGTTTCTCCATGGTGTCATTATGCCATTCCGTAGGGGGATGTATAGTTGTATCTCACTTGCCTGTACTATAGGCTTACCTCTCTTTATAGTGGTTCACTTTATTATGCTTTGAAGATGTTGCAATTCTAACAAATCGAAGGTGTATCTCAACCCTGCATTGAGTAAGTCTTTTGGCATCATTTTTATAATAGCACGTACTCACTTCACACCTCTGTGTCACATTTTGGTAATTCTCAAATACGTCAAAATTTTTCATTCTTATTATATCTATTATGGTGATCTGTGATCAGTGATCTTTGGCATTACTATTGTCATTGTTTTGGGGAGCCACAAACTGTGCCCATATAAAACAGTGAACTTAACTGATAAATATTTTGTGTGTTCTGACTGCTCCAATGACTGGCCATTCCTTGTACTTTCTTCCTCTCTTTGGGCCTACATATTCGCTGAGACACAACAATATTGAAATTGTGCCAGTTAATAACTCTACGATGGCCTCTAAGTGTTTAAGTGAAAGGAAGTGTAGCAGTCTCTTACTTTCAGTTAAAAGCTACAAATGATGAAATTTAGTGAGGAAAGCATGTTGAAAGCCATGAAAGGCTAAAAACTGGGCCTCCTGAGCCAAACAGTTAGCCAAGTTGTAAATGCAAAGGAAAACTGCTTGAAGGAAATTAAAAGTGCTACTCCAATGAACACGTGGATGATATGAACATGAAACAGCCTTACAGCTGATATGAAGAGTGTTTGGGTGATCTGGATAGAAGATCACATTAGCCACAACATTTCCTTAAGCCAAAGCTTAATTCAGTGAATATCCCTAATTCTCTTTGGATCTAGGAAGGTTAAAACAGGTGAAGAAGCTGCAGAAGAAGTTCATGAAATTTAAGGAAAGAAACCATCTTCATAATATAAAACTGCAGGATGGGATTTATCCCAGGGATGCAAAGATGGTTCAACATGTGCAGATTGATCAATGTAACACATCATATTAACAGAATGAAGGATAAAAACTGTATGATAATTTCAATTGATGCTAAAAAAAGCATTTAATAAAATTCAACACCGTTTCACAATAAAAACCCTAAAAATACTGGGTATAGAAGAAATATACCTCAACATAATAAAAGCCATGTATGACAGACCCATAGCTCATATCATACAGAATGGAGAGAAACTGAATGTCTTCCTCTGAGATTTGGAACATGACAAGAATTCTCACTTTCACTGCTGTTGTTTAACATAGTACTGCAAGTCTTAACTAGAGCAATCAGACAAGAGAAAAAAATAAACAACATCCAGACTGGAAAGGAAGAATTAAAATCTTGTTTGCAGATGATATGATCTTATATTTGGAAAAACCTCTACCAAAAAAGTATTAGAACTGATAAACAAATTCTGTACATTTGTAGGATATAAAATCAACATACAAAATTTACTAGTATTTCTATATGCCAACAGTGATCTAAAAAAATTTAAAAAGTAATCCCACTTACAATAGCTACAAATAAATTTAAATATCTAGAAATTAACTTGACCAAAGAAGTGAAACATCTCTACTAGAAAACCTATAGAACACTGATTAAAGAAATTGAAGAGGACACACACAAAAAGGAACGGTATTCCATGTGTATGAATTGGAAGAATCAATGTTGTTAAAATGTCCATACTACCCAAAGCAATCTACAGATTCAATGCAATTCCTATAAATATACCAATGACATTCTTTAGAGAAATAGAAAAAAACATAAAACTTATATAGAACCACAAAAGACCAAGAATAGCCAAAACTATCCTTAGCAAAAAGAAGAAAACTGGCGAAATCACAGTACCTGACTTCAAATTATACTGCAGAGCTACAGTAACCAAAACAGCATGTTACTGACATAAAAACAGACACATAGACCAGGGGAACAGAATAGAGAGCCCAGAAACAAATCCGTACACCTACAATGAACACATTTTTGACAAAGGTGCTAAGAACATACACTGAAAAAAAGACAGTCTGTTCAATAAATGGTGCTGGGAAAACTGGATATCGATATGCAGAAGAACTAGACCCCTATCGTTGCCATATAAAAAAATCATGTCAAAGTGGATTAAAGGCTTAAATCTAAGAACTCAATCCATGAAACTACTACAATAAAACATTGGGGAAACTCTCCAGGACATTGGTCAGGGCAAATATTTCTTGAGTAATACCCCACAAGCACAGGCAATCAAAGCACAAATAGACAAATAGGATCACATCGTGTTAAAAAGCTTATGCACAGCAAAGGAAACAATCAACAAAGTGAAGAGACAACCCACAAAATGGGAAAAATATTTGCAAACTTCCCCTCTGACAAGGGATTAATAGACTATATGATGAGCCCAAATAATTCTATAGGAAAAAAATCCAGTAATCAAATAAAAAAATGGGCAAAAGATTTGAATAGGGATTTTTCAAAAGAAGACATACAAATGGCAAGCAGGTATATGAAAAGATGTTCAACATCATTAATCATCAAGAAAACACAAATGAAAACTGCAGTAAGATCTTATCTCACCCCAGTTAAAATGGCTTTTAGCCAAAAGACAGGCAATAACAAATACTGGTAACGATGTAGAGTAAAGGGAATTCTTACACACTGTTAGTGGGAATATGAATTAGTACAACCACTATGGAGAACAGTTTGGAAGTCCCCCAAAAAACTAAAAATTGAGCTACCATATGATCCAGCAATCCCACTGCTGGGTATATACACAAAAGAAAGAAAATCAGTATATCAAAGAGATATCTGCACTCCTATGTTTGTTGCAGCACTGTTCACAATAGCTAGGATTTGGAAGCAACCTAAGTGTCCATCGACAGACGAATGAATTAAAAAATATGGTACATATACACAATAGAATACTATTCAGCCATAAAAAGCAATGAGATCCTGTCATGAAATAGCATGAATGAAATTGGAGATCGTTATGTTAAGTGAAATAAGCCAGGCACAGAAAGACACACTTCACATTCTCACTCATTTGTAGGATTTAAAAATCAAAATAATTGAACTCATAGAGATAGAGAGTAGAACGATGATTACCAGAGGCTGGGAAGGGTAAGGACAGTGGGGAGGTGGGGATGGTTAATGGGTACAGAAAAATAGAAAGAATGAATAAAACCTAGCATTTGATAGCACAATGGGGTAACTATAGTCAATAACAATTTAATTGTACATTTTAAGATACCAAAATAATATAAATGGATTGTTTGTAACATAAAAGATAAATGCTTGAGGAGATGAATATCCCATTTTTCATGAAGTGATTATTACTCATTGAATGCCTGTGTCAAAATATCTCTTGTACCCCATATATATATACCTATTAAGTACCCACAAAAATTAAAATTAAGAATTAAAAAAAGTGCAAGATGAAGCAGCAAATGCTGGTATAGAAGCTGCAAGTTATCAAGAAGATCTAGCCAAGATCATTGATAAAAGTGGCTACACTAAACAATGGAGTTTCAATGTAGACAAAAGAAGCCTTCTACTGGAATAAGACACCATTTAGGGCTTTCCTAGTTAGAAAGCAGAAGTCAGTGCCTGGTTTCAAAACTTCGAAGGACAGGCTGATGGTTATCAGAGAATAAAGCAGCTGGTGCCATTAAATTGAAACCAGCACTCACTTACCATTCCAAAAATCCTAAGACCCTTACAAATTATGCTAATTCAAATTGGCCTATGCTCTATAAGTGGAACAACAAAGCTTGAAGAGCAACACATGTGTTTCTAGTATGGTTTAATCATTATTTTAAGCCCACTGTTGAGCTCTATTGCTCAGAAACAAACAAACAAACCAACAAACATTCTTTTCTAAATATTACAGCTCATTGACAGTGCACCTCATCACCCAAGAGCTCTGATGGAGATGTACAAGAAGATCAATGTTATTTTATGCCTACTAACACAACATCCATTTTGCAACCCATGGATCAAGGAATAATTTCTACTTTTGAGTTGTCTTATTTGAGAAACACATTTTATAAGGTCATACTTGCCATAGGTAGTAATTCCTCTGATGGATCTGGAGAAAGTAAACTGCAAACCTCATGGAAAGCATTCACCATTCTAGATGACATTAAGAACATTTGTAATTCAGTGGGGAAGGTAAAAATAACAATATTGGCAAGAATTTGGAGAAAGTTAATTCCAAACCTCATGGATCACGTGATGGGATTCAAGACTTCAGTGGAGGAAGTAACTACATTATGTAGTGGGTATGGCAAGATAATTAGAAGTAGAGCCTGAAGATGGGACTGAATTTCTGTAATCTCATGATAAAAATGGAATGGATGATGAGTTCCCTCTTAGGAAAGAACAAAAAAAATTGTTTCTTTGGATGGCATCTGCTTCTGGTGAAGATGCTGTGAATACTGTTGAAATGACAACAAAGAATTTAGAATATTACATAAACTTAGTTGATAACACTGTAGCAGTGTTTGAGAGGACTGAATAATTTTGAAAGAAGTTGCACTGTGAGTGAAATGCCATCCAACAGCATGGCATGCTACAGAGAACTCTTTCATGAAAGGAAGAGTCAATAAATATGGTAAACTTTATTGCTGTCCTGTTTGTAAAAATTGGCGCAGCCACTACCACTTCCAGCAACCACCACCCTGATCAATCAACAGCCATCCACATCAAGGCAAGACCCTACACCAGCAAAAAGATTAAGATTTGCTGAAGGCTCAGATGATCATTAACTTTTTTTTTTTTTTTTTTAGCAAAAAGGGATTTTAAAGTATGTATATTTTTTAGACATAATACTATTGCATGCTTAATAGATTATACCATAGTGTAAACGTAATTTTTATGTGCACTGGAAAACCAAAAATTTGTTTGTCTTGCTTTATTGTAATATTTGCTTTATTGCAGTGGTCTGTGGTCAAGCCTGTAATACCTCTGACTTATGCTTGTATAGACTATGGGAATTTATTGTTTGAGAGGGACAGTGTAGGGAGTCCAGGGAAAATAGCTTTCCCTTATAGAGATGATCTAAATGCAGCAACCATCACTTCTATAGCCACATATAGCTTCAGGGATGGCTGAAAAATATAGTTTGTAGCTTGGCGTTCATATACCTAGATGAAATTTGAGTGAGTCTGTGCTACAAAAAAGAGATAATGGACTTTGGGGAAATGTGAGTAGTCTCTATCACTTCTTACGTTAATAACAATAGCAATACCTCTGAAATCTTGAGTTCAACTAGTCTACACTGTCCAGCACCTCCCTATCAAAGCTCTAATAATTCTCAGATCTCACATCTATTGCCCCATCCACTTTTTCATTATCAATCTCCTCCCCTCCCCAGGAGCTTCTAAATTTTCTTCTTTGCCTTCTTTTTTCCATAGTTTGGCATTATAATCACTTTCAGAATGCTGTTAGTGTCCCTTTCTTCTCTCTTGCTGTCATTGGTATCTTAAAAACATCGAAACCAGTCTACTTAGAGTACCGTAAAAATGTTAGCATAACAGAGAAATCTTACTTGACCACCCAATTTGAAATAGCCCTCCCTCCCATGCAAGGTTGATTCTCTAATTCCAATTTTAATTGTTTTAACAATACTTACCACTACTATAAATTGTGTTATATAACATATTTGTGTATTTACTTTTTTGTCTGTTTCTTCCATTAGAACTGCATATGGGCAAATATTTTATTCTGTTCACTGCTCCTTCTTCAATATATGAAAAAGTACCTAGTATAGAATAATGCTAAGTAAATCTGTTTAAATGAATGGATGAATTAATAACAATGGGAAGGAAATAAAGTAGGTGATGGAATTCAGTCAATTCAATTTTATGTTGACATATAATGTATACACATATTTTCAAATATAAATATATAGGTCATTAATAACCTCAAAGAATAATAGAACTAAATAGAAACTTAAAAATTATTTTAACTACCAATGTTATAAAAGAAACAAAATTGCAGAAGTTTCTCTATGATATCTTTAAATTAATACTTCAACTCTCAATGAAAGATAAACTATCTTTAGACTATGTTTCCCCTTGTAATGGAAATAATATATTAGATATTGTATAGAGATAATATCTCTCTATATAAGTATTAATATAAATTTTCTATTTTAATATTTTCACATAAATAGAAATATTTTTTGACTGGAAATCTTTTACCAAAATGACATTTAAACCAAAATGACTAACCAAAATAAAGAATCAAATTATTAAAAGATGAATCATATTGTTACTATGAGGTACCATATGGAGGGCAACTCTTAGGAGGTAAAAGTCAAAAAACAATGAACTGGCAAACCATTTGTGCTTTAGGACTGAGAAGGTTTTGGGTTCTGTCTCAGCTACCATCATCTCTCTAATTTCAGTTTATTTGTTCTAGGAAGGCAGGGATTCTATGAATAAATGAATCTACTGCTACAGGAAGAAGGGAATAATAAACATGGGGGAACTGTGGGTACTCTCCACAACAGCCCTACAACTTTTGATAGATGACTTGTGCTTAGATACCCTAAAAGACTTCTATTTAATATGTAAACCTCATTAGTACTGAGTGAGATTTCAAGAGTACTTATGCCACACTCATTTCTACAATGTCCTTTGTTCTGTTATGCGTAGCATATAACCCAATCCTTTAGCATGCCCTACTAGTTCAGCTGAAGCTGACCCCAAAATGGATTTCGGCTTCTCCCTCCAATCTAGTCGCTGTAACTCTTGCTGTTCCCTAGGAAACAATGCAAGCTTAAGAGCCTCCATGCCTTTGCCTGAATTGTTTTCTCTGCCTCAGATTCCCTTTATTTATTCCATGTCACATTTACTCTTTCCCAAATGCCATCTTCTTATTTAGAATCCCCAAGTAAAATGGTTGGCTTCATTGTGCTCACTTAGTACTTCTAAATAGACATCTGTTTTTGTATTTTTCACACCATTTTGCAATTATTTGATTACTGTATCTAATTTTCTAATGACAACATGAACTCCTTGAGGTAAAACCAGAAACTTACGTATTTTTTTGTAGCAGAGCTGATTATCAAATTCTTTCAAAGACAAAGCTTTTTTGTTTTTTTTTATTTAACAATAACAAACTAAAGAATTAAATGTAAAGATCTTTATCAACTACAATTCTATACCTGTTTAAGATAGAACCTGGATTTGAACTAATGAATAGTGAAAATTGCTCACTCAGTTATCAACATGCCCAATTTAGCCTTTTTAATAAGAGCATAAGGCTTCTAGGAGCAGGAGGGTATCAAGGAACAAAAAAAACTGAAGAACAGGCACAGGAGCCCAAATCATAGCTACACATCTAGGATAATTTTCAGGAATGTGGTTATTTCTGCCAAGACAATCTTTTCTAGAAGATTCTATAATCAAGGAATTACCCTACGTTACAGTTGTAGTATATTTAAAATAAAAATTTTAAACTTAGTAACTTATGGAAGTTTTTGGAAGTTTGTGAAGCACAGAAAAGCAGAAACATTAAAATAATAAGTGCCATAATTCCACCTTCAGACATTCACCATGGTGTCATTGTTTTGTTTTTTTTTTTACCTACAAAATTTTGCAGTTTATATTCAATTTATAAGAATGCTCATTGATTTAATAATGTTTTACTTAATTTTGTCAATCTGCTAAGCAAAGTGATATTGCAAAGCTATTTTAATGGTTTATTATAGAATTTGAATTTCCAATATATGTTTTCTTTTAATTAGATTATTCCACATCCCTTGTTTCAAATTATCTTGGCTTTTTTTGAAACTGTGAATAAATTGCTACAAAATGTTCTGGTAAAAAGATTTAATATGAAACCATCTTAAATTAGGCTGTTATACAAACGAAAAAATATTGCTTATATGCTAGATATTAATCTAAAATGGAACTTCACAAACACTAAAAGTAGATCCTAAGAAATACTTATTATTTTGCCTGCACAGCAAAATAAATAAAAAACTCACAGAATAAGTATATGTGTTCCTAAGGAAAGCAATGTTTTTTAAAAAGGCCTGGAATATTTTATTTTCCACATTTTCCCACTCTTCCAAAGTATTTGTTGGTTATAGGGACTCCCAATTACCATTGAGGCTGAAATCACCTTTTGATTAAAAAAAAATTCAAGAGTCCTTATAGGACATAAAGGTAAGTATAAATAAATGGTGTCTTATAACCTAAACATCCTAGTCATAGTTTGCTATATAGTTTCTCTGAGTATTTTCACTACAGATAAAAGAACTTTGAGATTCCTATGAACTTGTTTATGAAGGAAACACCATCCCCTAATTTTCAGATAGATTTTAGATGGGATTTATACAGACATCTAGAGAAATAAGAACAAAATATAATGCCTTAAGATTGAACTCTGAGTAGTTTCTAAGGAAGACAGTAACTGTGGAGTCCTACTTAGAGAACTAAGCTTGTATTGTTATGTCAAGTAAAAGATCAACAGCTTTGAAAAAGATTTAAATTCTTCCATGTGTTGGTATCAAGGCCATTATTGAAAGTAGAATAAATCTCAGTTTAGTATCCTGATTTTCTAGCAATTCTGGGGCTAGGTAATGGCAACATTTTAATTTCTCACATAAAAATAAATAGAAAAATGATTAGATTGGTAATGCGGTGATATGTCTTATAATATTCTTGATAATAATTTTCATATACTAAATTTTTTCTTTAGCTAGGAAAATAGAATCCATGATCAAAAGTTATTCATCCTTCGATTAAATGAGCAAATGTTAGAGTACCTATTATTACAAATAAAAATCAATCAACAGTGTGACTAATTGGCATATATAACTCATTTAATCTCTTCTTGAAAATATGGTCTTTCTGAATGAATGGTGCTGCTTTTGATGGGGCTGCTATATGCAGTACTCAAATCATGTAGCAATATACCATTTTCTTGGTACTGCTCACATTCTGTGGAAATTTTAAATAAAATGACTAAAGATTTGTTCGTTACTTAGGGGAAAGAGATATGTATCTTTCTTGGATGGAGAACAGTCTAGGTACTGAGAAATTTTTGAAGAAACTCCAGAGCAATACACCACAAAGATTGTGATCTTCCTAGTAAAAATAGTGTCAGAAAGGGAGATGAGCATGAAGCAGGGAAGGAATATGAGTCTTTTCATCTCGCTTTGCCTGTCACCCTGTGGCACGTTAAGTATCAGGCCAAGCAAAGGGATGTAATTGAAAAGCACCGGGCCAGCAAATGTGAATGTTCTGCACATTAAATGTTGAGAGACCATGCAGAATGAATTGAGGAGAATGTCAACAAGCAGTGTCACTGGAGGGAATTTGGCAATTTCTAGCTTTCCTTATATCACTTCCCTTTTATGTTCATTTTTCATGGAGGGATATAAATCTGTGAAAATGCAATGTAAATATTGCTTTGTAATCTGTGTGTAATTTTAGAGTGCAAAAACTGTAAAGGGTTAATTTCTGTTCTTTAGTCACTTGCCGGAATCGTGTCTTAAGGTTGAGTGGTGATTTCTGCCTGACAACCCAGGTTTTTTAAAGAATATTTTTTTTCCTGATACAGTCCCTATGATACATAATATATGTATGCATATTATTTTTATATCCTTTTCTGTTGATAATTTCCAGTTGAATTTTTTTTTTAATTTTCAAAGGCAAGACAACAATAAAATATATGACTTTGTTACAAGGAAGCCATGAAGCTCACTGGAATATAAAAAAGGAATAAAAGCAAACATTAAAATAAAATTATATCAAACTAAACCTCATAGTGAAATAAACTATGCAGAATTGTAATATTCATGTTTCTTCAAATTGCTTTTCATAAAACAATCTGCTAAAGATGCCTTGTTTTGCTTCATTTTTGGCATGAAGGCTCCCACCAATCATAGTTATAAAAAAAATTAGTTTGTAGTACAGTGAAGACCTCCCTGAATTTGTTTGAATAGTTTTGAGATTCTTATACTGCTGATTAAGAGAAGTACATACTATTTTATCAGTTTTCCTCCTTTCCTCTCTATTAAAATCTACTTTAAGAATAGTTAAATTATTTGCCTTGCCATTTAATTTCATCCATTTCAATGTGTTACAGACTCATCATTTTTATTTCATATGTAGTGTTTATAAAACAACAAAACCATATTCTTAAAAAAACTACCAGTAAATTGATTATAGAATGAATGTAACTTAACACAATAAAGACCACATATGACACACACACAGCTAATATCACACTGGATGGGGAAAAATTGAAATTCTTTTTACTAAGATCTGAAAAAAGAGAAAGATGCCCACTTTTACCATTTCTATTCAACCTTGTACTGGAAGTCCTAGTCAGAGTAATTAGGCAAGAGAAAGAATTAAAAGGAATACAAATTAGGAAGATTTTAAATTATCCTTATCTGCAGCTAGCATGATCTTATATTTAGAAAAACCGAGAGACTGCACCAAAAAATAAAAGTATTGATAAATGAAGTCAGCAAAGTTGCAGGATATAAAATCAACATACAAAAATTAGTAGTGTTTCTATATGCTAGCAGTTATCAATCTGAAAAAGAATTCAAGAAAGCTGTCCCACTTACTATAGCTACAGAAAATACTTAGTCAATTTAACAAAAAAAGTGTAAGATTTCTACAAAGAAAAATATAAAACACCAATGAAATAAATTGAAGAGGACACAAAAAAGTGGAAATATAACCAATGATCATAGATGGAAAAAATTAATATTGTTAAAATATCTATAATACCCAAAGCAATCTACAGATTCAATGCAATCACTACCAAAATACAGATGATATTCTTCATAGAAATAATAAAAACAATCCTAAAATTCACATGGAACCACAGAAGACCCAAAATAGATAAAGCAAAAAGAAGAAAGCTGGAGGCATCACACTAACTTATTTCAAATTATACTACAAAGCTGTAGCAACCAAAGCAGCATGATACTGGCATATAAATAGACAAATAGACCAATGAAACAGAATGTAAAACCTAGGAAGAAATCTATGCACTTACATTCAACTCATTTTTGACAAAGGCACCAAGAAAATACATTAGAGAAAAAGAGCAAACTCTTAATAAATGATTCTGGGAAAACTGGATATCCATATGCAGAAGAATGAAACTAGATTCTCATTTTTCACTATATATAAAAATCAACTCAAAATGGATGAGACTTAAATGTAAAGAAAACATTGGGGAAATGCTCCAGGGCAATAGTCTGGGCAAAGATTTTTGGGAGTAAGACCTCAAAAGCACAGGCAACAAAACAAAATTAGAGAAATGGGATTGCATCAAGCTAAAAAGCTTCTTCACAATAAAGGAAACAGTCAACAAAGTGAAGAGACAACTCAGAGAATGGGAGAAAATATTTGCAAACTATCCATCCAACAAGGGATTAATAACAAGAATACATAAAAACTCAAACTGATTAGCCAAAAACAAATAATCTAATTTAAAAATGGGCAAAAGACTTGAATAGACATTTCTCAAAAATGATATCCAAATGGCCAACAGGATATTAGCCTGTGGCATGTATAAGTGGTGTGTGTGTGTGTGCATGTTGTGCATATGCACACAAACATATATATCATAAAAGGAAGACCTTTTGCTAGTGTTTTGTAAAAAATAAATAAATAAAAAATAAAAAAGCTGAATATCACTAATCATCAGGAAAATGCAAATCAAAATCACCATGAAGTATCATCGCACCCCAGTTAGAATGACTATTATTGAAAAGACAAAAAATAACAAGTGCTTGTAAGGATATGAAGAAAGGGGAATGAGTGGACACCGTTGGTGGTAAAGTAGTGCAGCCATTATGGGAAACAGTGTGGAGGTTCCTTACAAAACCAAAAACCAGAACTACCACATAATCCAGAAATGTCACACATATCCCCCGCAAAAAGGAAATCAGTATATCAAAGTGATATCTGCACTCTCATGTTTATTGTAGTACTATTCACAGTAGCAAAGATAAGGAATCAACCTAATTGTTCACCAATGAATGAATGAATAAAGAAAATGTGGTATATATACACAGTGGAATATTATTCACCCATAAAAAGGGATGAAATATTGTCTTTGCAGCAACATGGATGAAACTGGAGGTCACTAAGTGAAATAAACCAGGAACAGACAGACAAATGTCACATGTTCTCACTCACATGTAGGAGCTAAAAAAGTGGATCTTAGGAAGATAGAGAGTGGAATGGTTGTTATCAGAGTCTGAGAAGGGAAGAGTGGAGAGGGGATAAAGAGAAGTTGGTTAGGAGGGACAGAAATATAGTTAGATGAAAGGAATGAGTTCTGGTATTTGATAGTACAGTGGGATAGTTACAGTTAATAATTGCTTTTATATCTCAAAATAACTAGAAAATAAGAATTGTAATGTTTTCAACACAAAGAAAAGACATACGTTTGAGGCAATGGATATCCCAACCACCCTAGTCTGATTATTTCACACTGTCTATAAGTATCAAAATATCACTTGTACTCCCAAAATATGTACCACTAATATATGTATCAATAAAAATGTATAAATAAAAACATTTAAAATGCAGATATAGTCACCCGTGAATGTCATATTTATGAATGTTTTATATATGTGTATGTATACATTTGTGTGTCTATATTAACATGTGTATGTGTGTGTGTGTGTATATATATATTTTTTCTTCTCTTGGGTCTACACTGTTGGAACTGCTTTCAAAATAAGATGAGGAAAAAGTTATTCCTATATTTTTATAGCTAGAGAAGTTTTTTTTTTTTTTTTCTAAAAATCAGCCTTGTTTCCCAACATGGACTTTAAGTGATTTTTCATTGTTAAAGAAATAAAATTTACTTTTAAATTATAAAATAGTGTCTTTTAAATAGTCCAAGAAATGTGCTATAGGTGGGGCAATGACAAGATTGTTTAGACTAAGAAATAGGACGTCAAGATTTGTTCTTTGTTCTGCACTACCCCATTTGTGACCTTGAGTAAGGCATTTCACTTCTTCCTTCAGTTTTCTCATCTATAAAAACAAAAGAAAATTGTATTAAATTAATATATTTTCTAACTTTTAAATTCTAAGGTCCTAGGATTCCAGCTATTTCTTAAAAATTAATATTTGTATAATTTCATAATCAGATTTTATTTGTAGTATAAAATGTCTTTGATTTTCACATTGTCCCCAGAATATGAAAATCAAAGGCATTATGATTTTACAGTGCAATAAGATTAAGAATTAAAATTAATTCTCACATCTGTTTGTACCAAATGTGATGTATCATTTGTTTATGTGGATGTCTAAAAATTTTCTAGCATAAAAGGAACATCCAGTAGTTATGTTAATTAAATTTGTGTGAACATAGTGATACATTGTCTTAAAATATGATATTCTCTTCTTTTTCTAGTTAGTGCCACATTGTAGGTGTAAAAATGTAGTATTAAATCAATGTTTCCCTTTGCTACAATATCTCACTTGGCTTGGTCTATAGTAATCATATAGAATGTCTTATAGTCTGTCACACACTCACCTTATAGATCCTGTCCTCTCTAAGAAGATTCATCAACTCCACAGAGTGGGGTCTACTTATACCATGAAAACGCAGCAGTGTTATTATGAAACACTGACACAGCCTAGTGGGTGTAATGTGAGAAAATATTCTAAATGATATCCGCTCTCATCACTCCACCACTTATGAGAGATTTCAGTGCAAATGCAGATACATCCAAAAGCCTTTTATTTTAGTAATTTACATTTTGGTGGCTTGGATTTATAAATTCTTTATAACCAGGAATACTTGCGCAATAATGCAACTCTCTACATTACTTTAAAAAAATTACTTCTAAATGAAAATTACTTCTGGCTGCCACTCATTATTTAAAACTTATGCATACAGGAGCAAACTATGACCACTGAATACAGCAGTAAAATTACCTAAATGGCAAAATGTAGATATTGATTTCCCATACATGAATATTTTTAAAAAATATTAATATTATTTTAATGGATACATTATAATTATGTATATTTATGGAAAACAATACAATATTTTGATATATATAATATGGAATGATTAAATAAAGCTCATTAACATACCCACCATCTCACTTATGCATCATTTTTTTGTGTGTGGTGAAACACTTGAAATTCACTTAGCAATTTTGAAATACACAATAGTTCTTAACTGTGGTCAACATAGTGTGTAACAGATCTCAAAAAATTATCCCACTTTTGTAAATGCACCATTGTTTTATGAGTTCAAATATTTTTGGTCCCCATATATGAGATCATGCCCTATTTGTCTTCCTGTGCCTAAAGAATGTTGAATATACAATCTCAGAGGGTCCAGCTTGGTAATACATCCTGTCCTCATTTTTAGAATGGATAAATCAATCATTTAATTTTCAAAAATATGGCACAATAAAAAATAAGCTAGACTATGTAAAATATCCCATAATTATAAGGAACTGAGATCAATCTATTAACTCTTAAATGCTAGCTATTGGTGAGACATTTGCTTTTACGAGTGGTAAAAAATTTGTAATATATGGAAATGATATTAAAGATTAATAATATTCATTACATGTGAAGATTACTTATTGAAATCTTCTGAGTCTATGAGAAACTATCAGGAAAGCACTTATTATAATTTGCTACATTCTGTAGGTACTTATTCTATTTCATTGTTTGCTGAATATCACAAGGAAACAGGTCTTCTAGAATGATGGTCTTCACAGTGATGCAAGCAGGGAGTAAGCAAGATGATCCATAGAACGCAGGAACAAAATAATAAAACTTTTTGCAAGTATTAGTCACATTTTTTAACATTTCTACTTTCAGAAATGTTTGTGTATAATGTACATAAAAGAAATACGTTCTATTATTTACAAATAAAGTAGAGTAGCCAAAACGAAAATTTTACTAATGGAGTGCACAGTCAACAAATTTGGAGACTGCTGTTGTAGTGAATGAGAGATTAATGACATCCCATTTATAAAAGCTAGCAAGTGAGAAAGAGGCTGTCAATAAGAAGTTCATTTATTTGTTTTCCCATGTCTGCTATAAAGACCTGAAATGTCATACTCTGGAAAGAGTGCCAATGTTAAACATACATAAATGCCTACCTTATACTAAGTAGCTGTATTGATTTGAGAGGCTGCATCAAAGCAATTGCCTGTGTGTAATTATTGTCTTTCTTCCAAAATGTCTAACCTAGCACAATGTGAAGTTTAAATACTCGGTGTGTGTGCTTTTTATTAAATATGTTCAATATCGTTGTGCCTTTCTTTCTGTGTTTGATCTATAAACAAATGAATAGAAAATGAGCATAATAAATCATTGGTGGCAGGTTCAAGAGCGCCCTGCTGTTTCTTTTGGCTGAATGCTAACCAAATATTGTTTAAAGCATAAAAGAAGTAGAAGAAGGGGAAGAAATTATGCACTGAAGGAACATTACAGCCATAAAGTGTTTATAACCTCTGTAGTTCTTTTATAAATTTTAATGAAATGCCATTGCTATGTTTGTCACAATGAAATCAGTATAGTTAATTAAATTGCCACCAGTTTATATTTCTCCTTTAGGTGTTTACTTGTATGATGCATGAGTTATTATTTTCCAAATACACATCTGTGAAAGGGCTCTGTTTGTCTTGCTTCCTTTTGATAGGTAATTTATTTGTTTTTACTTCTGTATGTTAATATCTCTAGTGTAATTTTATTGGATCCATTAAAATATATGTATTTCTAATCTATTACTAAAACGCAATTTTCCTACTTTCAAAGTAGTGCACATTTCAGAGTCATGGCTGAAAAGAATTGCACCCAAATCTCGGTTCTTTGTTATTTTGAAACTGTGTTACGCTTTTTTAAAAAAACTGCTCCCCAGTACATGTCCTGAGATTCTTAAAGTTACATATTTACTGCTAGCCCACACTTACATTCCTTTGGGGAAAGACTCGGATGAACTGTGTTGTCTAAAACTGTAAGAGAAGACTGGAAAGGGTTCACATATCAGTACATTTTCTAGGAATGAGATAAAGGAAAAATTAACATTTTAAACCTAATCCTAAAAGAAAAAGATTATCCCACAAATAAAATTCAAGGAAACTAAAACTATCAAATTCACTAAATACATGAGGGAATAAGCCATAATGATTAAGAGTAAGACTAATAATAGCTTGAGAATCAATTTCACAAAAATTATAGATGGAAGACAAATCAGATACCAAATAAGAAATAAATATGTTTATCATTTAAATAATATAAATATAAGAGGCAGAGAATACCAATGGGTCCAAATAGATTAGAACATAAATTAAACAGTACTTCTGGTAATTAAAAATGCAATATTTAAATTTAAATTCAACAGGTAGATTAAACAATGATGAGACATGGACAAAAAGATAATTATTGAATTTTAATATGTCTACTTACAAAATAATTATCAAAAATAGAGTGACTAAGATATATGTTAGGAGAAATAGATTAAAAGACCCCCCAAATACCATAATGATATCTTATAAGACTCTATTCAGCGTTCTAGGAAGAAAGTATAAAAAACAGAGCAAGGCAACATTAGAAAAGAAAATGACCAAACATTTTCCAGAATTGCTAAAAAGATACCAATGTTCAGACTTCAGAAGCTCAACAAATCACAAGTTGGAAAAATGAAGCCATACTCCATACTTCATAATGAGATAAAAATTACCAATGATGAAGATTTCATTTTTTCAGTAGCCAGAAAGAAAATAGATTACCGATAAGATAAGATAGATGATTTTGACTTCTCCACAGTGGTGGAAGGCAGAGACAATGAAAAGATATTTATTCTTGAAGTTTTAAGAAAGGGTAACTGTCACAAGATAAGATCATCTGAGTAAAACAATTCCATCTCTGAAGAATAAGAGCAAAACATATACATTATTAGGAAATTAACAAAATTGCAAAAGTTTATTATCAGCATAACTTCATTAAAAAATGTAAAAATGTATTAATGCAAAAAGAAAAAATAATATTAGGAGGATGTCCGAGATAAAGGAATTATGAACAAGGAAAATGTAGACATATTGGAAAATGTAAATCGACACTTCATAATACAAAAAAGTAATGTCTGAGGAAATTTAAAAATCAATATAGTCATAAAATACTGGCCAAATGAATAAATATATTATTTTGGGTGAAGACTGAATTAATGGTTTCTGACGTCCTGCCATTAGTTTAGGATAAGGACAAATATATTAATTAAATGTAAATACGTTAAATAATCATTTGAAAATTTCTGGGAAAACACTAAAGAAGCATGAGTGTATACTTCTAAGTTAGAAGGGAAATTGAATGAGATGATTAAAGAAATTTCACCTAGTATAAAAAGGAAATTAAAAAAGGCAAAAAGAAAACCAGAAAAAGCAGGATACGTAAAACATAAAACACAATTATTAAAGGAAAACTAAATATATTAGTTTATCACAATCAACATAAATGAAATAAATACTCAGAGGAAAACAGAGATTATCATTCTGAATTTCTAAAGTATCCATTATGTGATACTTGGAAGAAGCGTATGTAAAACAAATGAAGGCACAAAATGCATTGGTGTACTAAAATTAGTATGAGACATAATAGACTTGAAGACAAAAACCATTAGTAGCAGTAAGTGGACCACTGCATATTTATAAAAGATTAAATTGACCAAGAAAATATAATAATATGAATCTGTAAGCATAGAATTATATACAGTAAAAATACATGAAGCAAGGGTTTTAAAATCAGGAGAAATTGACAAATCCATCATCATGGTAATAAATTTAACAGACTCACCTAATCTATATGGTAGCATGAATCAGCAAAATAATAATAATAATGTAAGTATTTATGAGACTTAAAAAAACAAAATTAATGCACTTGAATGAAGGGACATATACTGAAGTATCCAATAACTGGATCATGGAAAATTATTCATAAATACAGTGAACATCTATAAAAAGGTACACATATCACAAAGTAGAGCAAGTCTAAAAGTTTTCAGAGTTGGGATCATAACACTATGCTACTGACTAATAACAGAAGGTTAACCTAAAATCTCCACTATCTGGAAACTAAAAATGCACAATTTTAAATAACTCATACATCAAACAATAAAGTAAATTGAAAGAATAGAAAATGCTTTAAAGGAAAATATAAAACATATAAAAATTTGTGGGATGAAGCTATAGATAATGATGTGCAGGCTTTTGGGTGGACATGTTTCCAACTCAGTTGGCTAAATACGAAGGAGATTTCTGGACCATGTGGTAAGACTCTGGTCAGCTTTGTAAGACACTGCCAAACTGTTTTCCAAAGAAGTTGTACCATTTCATATTCCCCCCAAAGTAACGAGAGTCTTCTTGGCTCCATATTCTCACCAGCATTTGACATTGTCAATATTGCCTTGTTTTGTTTTAGCCATTCTAATAGATGTATACTAGTATCTCATTGTTGTTGTAATTTGCAATTATCTAGTGTTATATAATGTTGAGCTTTTTTATTTTCATATGCTATTTGCCATCTGTATATCTTATTTGGTGATACATTTATTAAGATACTTTGGGCCAGGAGCGGGGGCTCACGCCTGTAATCCCAGCACTTTGGGAGGCCAAGGCAGGCGGATCACGAGGTCAGATTGAGACCATCCTGGCTAACATGGTGAAACCCCGTCTCTACTAAAAATACAAAAAATTAGTCAGGCGTGGTGGTACGCCTTGTAGTCCCAGCTACTCAGGAGGCTAAGGCAGGAGAATCGCTTGAACCTGGGAGGTGGAGGTTGCAGGGAGCCGAGATCGTGCCACTGCACTCCAGCCTGGCGACAGAGTGAGACTCTGTCTTAAAAAAAAAAAAAAAAAAAAAAAAGATATTTTGCCAATTTTTACATTGGGTTGTTGGTTTTATTACTAATATATTCTAATAGTTCTTTTTCTATTTTAGACGTAAGCCCTTTGTCAGTTATGTGTTTTGCAAATATTCTCTCTCAGTCTGGGGCTGACCTTTCCTTTTGACATATCTCTCTGATTTTCAGTTCCGCTTTTAGCCATGAGAAAGCTCTGTGTTAAGGGCTTATGTAATTACCTTGTGTATAACTGGATAATCAAAGAATATATCCCTATTTAAGGGCAATGATTAGTTATATCTGTGACCTTAGCTATATCTGCAAATTCCCTTTGACATGTAATATAGCATATTCATGTATCTGATACCATTGGGTAAAAATCATGGGAGTCAAAATTCTGACTTCCACAAGGCTTGGTGAGAAAATATGTGGAAAAACCTAAGATACTGTCTGACATATAGAAGGTATTCAATAAATACCAATTCCCCCTAATGCAGCACCCCTTTATATAATTAGATTATTCCCATTAGAGGTTATAAGAGTGTTTATTTTTGTTTATCACATAAGAACACACAAGTGTGTGTGTGTGTGTGTGTGTGTATGTGTGTGTGTGTGTCCTAAAACTCTACCTCCAAGTTAATCTTTCAAATTTACTTATCTTACATGCTGAAGGAGAGTTTGCAGATTTAAATATATCATTCAATTCAGAGGATTTCAGGGATTAGAAAGTAGAGTCTCAATAAATGTAATCCAGCATATAAACAGAACCAAAGACAAAAACCACATGATTATCTCAATAGATGCAGAAAAGGCCTTTGACAAAATTCAACAAAACTTCATGCTAAAATCTCTCAATAAATTAGGTATTGATGGGATGTATCTCAAAATAATAAGAGCTATCTATGACGAACCCACAGCCAATATCATACTGAATGGGCAAAGCTGGGAGCCTTCCCTTTGAAAACTGGCACAAGACAGGGATGCCCTCTCTCACCACTCCTGTTCAACATAGTGTTGGAAGTTCTGGCCAGGGCAATTAGGCAGGAGAAGGAAATGAAGGGTATTCAATTAGGAAAAGAGCAAGTGAAATTGTCCCTGTTTGCAGATGACATGATTGTATATCTAGAAAACCCCGTTGTCTCAGCCCAAAATCTCCTTAAGCTGATAAGCAACTTCAGCAAAGTCTCAGGATACAAAATCAATGTACAAAAATCACAAGCATTCTTATACACCAATAACAGATAAACAGAGAGCCAAATCATGAGTGAACTCCCATTCACAATTGCTTCAAAGAGAATAAAATACCTAGGAATCCAACTTACAAGGGATGTGAAGGACCTCTTCAAGGAGAACTACAAACCACTGCTCAATGAAATAAAGGAGGATACAAACAAATGGAAGAACATTCCATGCTCATGGGTAGGAAGAATCAATATCATGAAAATGGCCATACTGCCCAAGGTAATTTATAGAGTGAATGCCATCCCCATCAAGCTGCCAATGACTTTCTTCACAGAATTGGAAAAAACTACTTTAAAGTTCATATGGAACCAAAAAAGAGCCCGCATCGCCAAGTCAATCCTAAGCCAAAAGAACAAAGCTGGAGGCATCACACTACCTGACTTCAAACTATACTACAAGGCTACAGTAACCAAAACAGCATGGTACTGGTACCAAAACAGAGATATAGATCAATGGAACAGAAAAGAGACCTCAGAAATAACGCCACATATCTACAACCATCTGATCTTTGACAAAACTGAGAAAAACAAGCAATGGGGAAAGGATTCCCTATTTAATAAATGGTGCTGGGAAAACTGGCTAGCCATATGTACAAAGCTGAAACTGGATCCCTTCCTTACAGTTTATACAAAAATTAATTCAAGATGGATTAAAGACTTACATGTTAGACCTAAAACCATAAAAACCCTACAAGAAAACCTAGGCATTACCATTCAGGACATAGGCATGGGCAAGGACTTCATGTCTAAAACACCAAAAGCAATGGCAACAAAAACCAAAATTGACAAATGGGATCTAATTAAACTAAAGAGCTTCTGCACAGCAAAAGAAACTACCATCAGAGTGAACAGGCAACCTACAAAATGGGAGAAAATTTTTGCAACCTACTCATCTGACAAAGGGCTAATATCCAGAATCTACAATGAACTCAAACAAATTTACAAGAAAAAAACAAACAACCCCATGAAAAAGTAGGCAAAGGACATGAACAGACACTTCTCAGAAGAAGACATTTATGCAGCCAAAAAACACATGAAAAAATGCTCACCATCACTGGCCATCAGAGAAATGCAAATCAAAACCACAATGAGATACCATCTCACACCAGTTAGAATGGTGATCATTAAAAAGTCAGGAAACAGCAGGTGCTGGAGAGGATGTGGAGAAATAGGAACACTTTTAGACTGTTGGTGGGACTGTAAACTAGTTCAACCCTTGTGGAAGTCAGTGTGGCAATTCCTCGGGGATCTAGAACTAGAAATACCATTTGACCCAGCCATCCCATTACTGAGTATATACCCAAAGGACTATAAATCATGCTGCTATAAAGACACATGCACACGTATGTTTATTGTAGCACTATTCACAATAGCAAAGACTTGGAACCAACCCAAATGTCCAACAATGATAGACTGGATTAAGAAAATGTGGCACATATACACCATGGAATACTACGCAGCCCTAAAAAATGATGAGTTCATGTCCTTTGTAGGGACATGGATGAAATTGGAAATCATCATTCTCAGTAAACTATCACAAGAACAAAAAAACAAACACTGCATATTCTCACTCATAGGTGGGAATTGAACAATGAGAACACATGGACACAGGAAGGGGAACATCACACTCTGGGGACTGTTGTGGGGTGGGGGGAGCCGGGAGGGATAGCTTTAGGAGATACACCTAATGCTAAATGACGAGTTAATGGGTGCATCACACCAGCATGTCACATGTATACATATGTAACTAACCTGCACATTGTGCACATGTACCCTAAAACTTAAAGTATAATAATAATAAAATTAAAAAAAAAAGTAGAGTTTCATAATCTCTACCTAGAATATGGTAGGTGCCTTCCATAGTCATTCATTTAAGAGCAAAATATTTCATAGTTCTCATTTTAATTTTCCCTTATTATTATTGATCCATTTCAGCTGAAGAAAATTATTTATAAAATATTTTCAAAGAATAAAAAAGTAACCTCTTAGAAAATAATAAAAATTAAATTGTTCATAAATGCAGTCTGGTCAGCATGTTGGAAATTTTTTTCCCTCTTGGCAGTGTAATTGCAAGACTGTCTTTATATTTAAGTCAGATATATTGATTTGACAATTATGACACTGGAACTATTTTTCCTGTAATGGTTGTTAAAGATTTTTATGGACAACATTGTAACTGTAAGGGTAATTTGTATTTGAAATTTGAACAACCAAATTACGGCCCACTCTATCATCTGTCTTGGTAAATGAATTATCTGTATATGAAAAGAATATGTATTCTCCATTTGCATGGTATATAAAATATTAATTAGGCCAATTTGCTTAATATTATCAAAATCTCGTATATTTTTATGGATTATTTATTTTTTATCAAATATTGCACTAGAATATTAAGGTCTTTAAGTGTGATTGTGCATTTGTCTACTATGCTTTTACTTGTGTGAATTTTTTCTTCAAGTATTTTTAAACTGTATTCCTAAGTATATGTTTGTTTATGGTTGCTCTATTTTGTTTTTTTATGAATTTGCCCTATTAATACTATGGAATACCTCTCTTTAT
Organism: Pan troglodytes; assembly: GCF_028858775.2. NCBI lineage: Eukaryota > Metazoa > Chordata > Mammalia > Primates > Hominidae > Pan > Pan troglodytes. Next base: position 125,444,404 of record NC_072404.2, on the reverse strand, counting down.
CTCTAGTAACATTTTTTATCTTTAAGTTGATTTTGTCTGCTATTAGTATTCACATAAAGCTTATTACACTTAGTGTTTGCTTGCAATATTTTAAACTTTCATGCTTTCAACTTGAATACCTTTCTATAGTTCAAATGTGTTTCTTGCAGTCAACATTTAGTTAGGTCTTGTATATTTATCCATTCTATCAATCTCTGCCTTTTAATTGGAGTTTTGGTTCATTTATAACTATATAGTTATTGATATGTTTGTGATTAAATCTCTCATATTGCTATGTATTTTTATCTTTAAATGTGTTCTATGGTCCCTTGATTTTTTTCCTTGTTTGCATTCTTTTGAGTAAATTGCACATATTTTAGCATTTAGTATTCCATCTTTATCTCTTCTTTTTACTTTTAATCTACTCCTCTTGTGGCAATTATTGTAGTTGTTACTTTAGAGGTTACATTACATTTTTTTAAGTTATCATAGTCAATACAGTAAGTTCTCACTTATATCCTCAATAGGTCCTTGGAAACTATAACTTTAGGTGAAATAATGTATAACAATATCATTTTTTTCCTCAGCACTATAACAAAATGGTGTTAAAGGAAATTATGTTATTCTAGCATTTGCTGTATGTCATTTCACTCGAAGTCAGTTTCCAAAGATCTATTGATGACATTAAGTGAGAACTTACTGTATAAGTACATACTATATTATGTGCTTATTAAAATAATAAGTACTTATCAGAGTACTTAATCATTTTACAATCATAATTATAAAATAATCATTCTAGCTTTCTTCCCCCTTCTACTTTTGTGCTCTTGTTATTGTGTGTTTTTCTCCTATTAATGTTATATGGTCTAAAAATTAATATTTAATATTTTTAAGTTAAATATATATGTTTATTTGTATACACACATACACATACATATATATGTGTGAATGGTAAAACTATGTATATATATTTAATATATATTATATAATCATGTTAAATTATATGTATATAAGTTTACCTTTGTATATAATTTTATCATTCATAGAGATCCATATTATATATTATATATCATATATTATTCTATACATACATATATATATATATATATAATTTGATCATTCATACAGATCCAAAACTCCATTTGCAGCATTTCTTGCATTGCAGGGCTGCTAGATTCTAACTTTTTCAGCTTTGTCTTTTTGCAAATGTCTTTATTTAACATTTGTTTTTAAATCATATGTTCAATATGTACAAAATTTTAGACTGACTTCTTTGAGCACTTTAAACATGCCATTTCATTTTCTCCTGTACCCCACTTTTCTGACTAAAACCCAGCTTTAATTCCTATTGTACTTAATGTGTCTGTGCTGTAGCTGCTGTTAAACTTTTTTCTCTTTTTTTTTTTTTCTATTTAGCCAGTTTATCATGATGTTGCTAGGTGTGGTTTGTTTTCTTGCTATTTATCTCCTATGCCATTTGTTGATTTTTTTTTTTTTTTTTTTTTTTTTGAGACAGAGTCTTGCTCTGTCACCTAGGCTGGAGTGCAGTAGCATGATCTCGGCTTGCTGCAACCTCTGTCTCCTGGGTCAAGTGATTCTCATGCCTTAGCCTCCCTAGTATCTGGGATTCCAGGCATATGCCACCATACCTGCCTGATTTGTTGTATTTTTATTAGATGCCGGGTCTCGCTGTGTTTCCCAGACTGGTCTTGAACTCCTGACCTCAAGTGATCTGCCTGCCTTGGCCTCCCAAAGTGTTTGAGATTATAGGCATGAGCCACTGTGCTCAGCCTGTTCATTGAAATTTTGATTGTTTTCTTTTCAAATAATTATTTTTCCCAAGTTCCCTCTCTCTCTCTCTGGAGCCCTCATTGCCCACTTGTTAGTCTATTAAATATTGTTCCACATATCTCAGCTACTTGGTTTTATCTATTAATATTGGGATTTGGTTAATTTCTATTCACCCTCCTTCAAGTTAACAGGGTTTTTTTTCCTTTCAGTATGCTGAAAGACAGTGGTGATAATTTCTGACGTATTTTTCATTGTAAAATTTACAATATTTGTTTCAATTTTCATCTATGTAAACATATTTTCTATGTCTTCTATTAAATCCTTTAGTATATTGATCACAGTGATTTTAAATGCCTTACTTGATCAATTTAACTTCTGGGCCAAGTCTGCATTTTTTTCTTTTGCATAATGTTCATATTTTGTTGCATTTTTACATGTGTTATAATTTTTTATCATTTTTGGTTATACAGACATGGTCTGTAAAAGAACAGGAGAGAGAATAGAAAATATTATTTACCACTAAATATTTACCTATTCTTCTTTTAGAGAGTTAATTTAGAAAGTTGAGTAAATCCAATCTGAGGTTGATTTGGGTCTAGGCTTTATTGCAGCTTTACTTGCATTATTTTACCATTGCCCTAAATAATTTTATTAGTGTGATAGATTTTTCTCTGCAGCGGGGCTTGAGGTCTGCGTATGCGTGAGATTCAGGGTATCTTTATATAGCTGATCTTCTAGCTCTGCAAACCATGGAAGGGTTCTATCTGCTTTAAAGATTGTCAACTTTTTGGTCAGTCAATTTGCTTCCTAGTTTTCTGCTTTCAGATGATGTCTATTCTCCTGCTATTCTGCTACCAGCCTTTGGAAAACACCTGTTGTATACTTAGAGATGTCCTTGAAACTCCAGAGAAATTTTTCTGTCATCCTTTCCTCAGTCTTTGGAAGTCCTCTAGTGTGGAGATAGTAAGTGCCTCAAGATCACAGAGAGATTTCTTAGTGCTCTTAACTTGTCCCCAGAGCTGGCATCTAATGCTTTGAGTTTGATCATGATGCAGAATTTCCTACAGTAATTTTTATCAGTTCTCCTGCCTTGGATACAATCTTTAGCAGAATGCTGACTTGCACTTGGGGAGGGCTCCATCTACTTTTGTGAAACTCTCACAGCCCTTCTAGTTGATTTCATGTATTCAATATATTGCCCTAATGCACATCTTGGGTTCACATTCATTCTGAGTTTGCGGTTCATTGGGATTCAAATCCATCATAACAGGCCACATCATATACTACTCAAACTCATAATGATCATAACAACTGTAAAGATGAAAGAAAACACTAGTTTGAACTAGTCAGTATAAGAACATCTAGATTGATTCTATTAAGTTCATAATTCCATGATCTCTGGAGGATGTCTGTCCAGAGCTGATCTACTGTGAGCAAGTTTTGCTTGCTTCTTGGCTATGCTTTATCTACTATTCAATATAGTGTGTTTTCAAACCAAGATTGATAAAAATATAGTCCAATTAAAGATATTCCCTCATTAAAAAAAGTAGCCAATGGATGAAAACAGATAACCCACAGTAAAAGTCAAATACAGCCAAATGATCTTTGACAAGCATACAAAAACATAAAGTGGGGAAATGACACCCTATTAAGTAAATGGTCCAGGGATAACTGGCAAGCCACAAATAGAAGAACGAAACTTACCTTTCACCTTATACAAAAATGAACTCAAGATGGATCAAAGACTTAAATCTAAGACCTGAAACCATAAATATTCTAGAAGATAACATTGGAAAAACCCTTGTAGACATTGGCTTAGGCAAACACTTTATGACTATGAACCCAAAAACAAATGCAACATAAACAAAAATTAATAAATGGGACCTAATTAAAAAGCTTCTGCACAGCAAAAGAAATAATCAGCAGAGTAAACAGACAGCTCACAGAGTAGGACAGAATCTTCACAAACTATGCATCCAACAAAAGACTAGTATCCAGAATCCAGGAACTGAAGCAAATTAGCAAGAAAAAAACCAATGATCAAATAAAAAAGTGGGCAAAGGACATGAACAGACAATTCTCCAAAGAAGGTATACAAAGAGCCAAGAAACATATGGAAATATGCTCAACATCACTAATTATCAGAGAAATGTAAATTAAAACCACAATGTGATACCACTTTACTCCTGCAAGAATGGCCATAATTAAAATATCAAAAAATAATAGATGTTGGCATGGATGTGGTGAAAAGGAAAACACTTCTACACTGCTGGTAGCAATGTAAACTAGTACAACCGCTGTGGAAAACAGTGTGGAGATTCCTTAAAGGACTAAAAGTAGATCTACAGATTCGTTCCAGCAGTCCCACTACTGGGTATGTGCCCAAAGGAAATTAAGTCATTGTGTGAAAAAGACACATGCACGCACATGTTTATAGCAAAACTATTGCAAAAATATGGAACAAACCTAAATGCCCATCAATAAATGAGTGGATAGAGAAAATATGGTGTATGTATATATATATACACACACACACACACATACATACGTACACACCATGAAATACTACTCGGCCATAAAACGGAGCAAAATAATGGCCTTTGGTCAACTTGGATGGAGTTGGAGATCATTATTCTAAGTGAAGTAGCTTGGGAACGGGAAACAAAATATCATGTGTTCTCACTTATAAGTGGAAGAAAAGCCATGAGAATCAAAGGCATAAGAATGATATAATGGACTTTGGGGACTTGAGGGAAAGAGTTGGGGGTGAGAGATAAGAAAATACATATTGGGTACAGTGTACACTGCTCAGGCTATGGGTGCACCGAAATCTGAGAAATCACCACTAAAGAAGTTATTCATGTCACCAAAAACCACCTGTTCCTCAAAAACTATTGAAATAAAATTCTTAAAAAATAGCCACATATTACTTTTCCATATTGATATTTTCATAGTCTTCCTATAAAACTGAGGAAAAGTTTAGCAGAACTAAATGTTTAGAACACTTCACTGTTCACAACGGTTATGTTACCAAGCGTGGTTGCTTATCAGAATGACCTGCTGAGGTTTTCAAAAAGCACAAATATTATGTCTGAACTATGCCACTTTCCAGGTTCTATGGTTTACATAAAAATTCCATGAAGTGAAGCATAGAAATTATCATTTAAAAAAAATCTTAATTCTGACCATACGTGTGTTTTGGGAACCACTGCACTAGAGTTATTATTACAGATTTTTTCTTAAGTCATGAGAAAGGATTTTTAAAAGAGCAGTTCTTTAACAAAAGATAAGTTTATCAATCCTCAGCTGTTTAGCCCAACAAAGATCTTATGTATAAATAGACCCCAATAGTGTTGAAAATATTGAATTTCATTCTAAATGGTTTGTCATGTGTGTCTTTCATTTCTATTACTCTCTTTATATTTTAATCCCCAGAAATGATGTGAAATATTTTACAGCATTATCTTTTTCTCTGCACAATATTCCTATAAACAGGGTGGCACGCTATTTTACATTTACTTTAACTGGTATGCACCACTAAAGATGGCAAGGCCTCAACACTGATATTTTTTTTTCTTTCAACTGGGAAGAAAGTTAGAGGACTAAACACTTACTCCCAAATATGAAAAATAAATGTTAAATTATATAAAATCTTCAGGAAAGCAGAATCCAGGAATGCATTAAAAGCATCATTTTTTTTGTCTTAGTAATAAAAGCCTGAACAGAGGACCAATTTAAGAACAAGATGAACTTTGAAATGTTCTGTTATATCCTCCTCTCTTTAATAGAAACTAGAGACAGAGATAACCATGTCAACGACAAAATACGGGAAACTTAATTTAATCCAAGCCACATTCAGTAGTGGATGTATTTAGGGACAATCTTTAGTTTGAGTTACAATGGTTGCTAATCTAGTACAAGAAAAGTAATACTACGAGGACAGAATATTGAGTGTGGTCAATTTTTATCTTCCAAATATCTATGAGCACCAAACATCAGACAGTTGGTTGATTAACAAGTGTTTATAGTGTTTATCACATCTGACAAAAAGCTCTTAAGAAGAGTGTAGGGAAATAATATTATAATCACCTAATACAAATGTATAAATTACTAATTTATCATGGACCTTATATGTGTGAAATCATATATAACAAAGATTGCATTAGCCATGAGAATAGTGGATAGTGGATGTCAGGAATTGACAGACTATTTAAATTATACATTACATACCTATATAATTTCAGAGTTTGTTAAGTGTTTCACCTAAATTATCGGAGTTGATCCTTAAAGAAAGCTACAATATGCCCCTATAGCAGGTTGGAAAATAGTCAACAAAGATATCAAGTCTTAATCCCTGAAACTTGTAAGTGTTACCACATTTTGTAAAAAGACTACTTGCAGATGTGATTAAATTAAGCATCTTATGAAGAGGTGATTACCCCAGATAATTTTAGATGGCAATAAACACCGTAACAAATATCTTTATAGAATAGAGGCAGAGGGAGATTTTATACAGCCAGAAGAGGAGGAGGAAATGTGATATTGGAGACAGAGATTAGAGTAATGCAACCACAAATCAAATAATGTCTTACAGCCCACTAGAAGTTGGAAGAGACAAAAAACAGATTCTCCCCTAAAGCCTCAAAAGGATTTGTGAAAGTTCTCACAACCTGATTTCAGACTTCTGGCTCCCAGAACTGTGAGGCAGTAAATTTCTGTTATTTTAAGCCACCCGGTTTTTGGTAATTTGTTACTGAAGACACTGGCTACAGCCCCTTTTTGCACATACATTCTTGAAATAATCTGCAACAAAGAAAACTATGCCATTTTTAATTAGGCATGCAAAAATGCAAGAAATACATGGATATTTGTCTTGAACAACACCCATTTATTTTTAAACTGCCTCTGTTTCTGTAAAATATTTTTTGTGAGTATACATTCTGTTGGCCACTGCATTATGTGACCAACAGAGGTTAAAACTAAATTCATTCAACTTGCCACATATAGCTTTTAATTAAGAATACTATCAGCAGGACTCCACATGATGAGATGCAATGAAGTCAGTCAGTGGTATTGACCTCAAACATGCCTGCTCACGTCCTAGATCCAAGCAGCTAAACAAACCCATAAATGATTGCAGTCTATTTTAGAGAGCCAGAAGTCTTCTTCCTTAAGGTTCTAAATAGGCATTTCCATTTATCCTGAGTCATTCATCCATATAAAGTAGGATATATTAGCAATTGCACAGGCTCCACATTGACCAACAAGGAGGAAATCTACAGCAATTCCAGTATCCCTAACATCCCTAGTCAGTGAGTTGAGGCCAAGATGAATTCCTCCCAGTTCTGTGATAATTTTATTTCTTACTTCAGCTACATTCTAACAAATACTATACTACTTTTTCTAATTTGCTGACTCATATTGTGGGAATAACAGCCAAAAGCATCAAATACATAGGGAGTTAGTTATCCCTCTAAAACACTACCTTGGAAAACTAAAGGCAGCCTCATTTTGGAGAAAATTCATTAGACTTATAGTTTACTGGTGGTGTTTCCTTAGAGATTTGAAGGGCTCATCACCACTTCCAAGACTCAAATCACAATGTTTTTGTAAGTGAATCAAGTTAATCTCTAGCTTTTACACAAGGACTATACACATATGCATATGCATATGTTGTCTCAGGAGAGAAAAGATATATTTCAGTTGTTGAGGTCCTGCTCATGGGACTTCCAACAGTCAGCATTGGGCACAAGTTGACACTTTCTCTAATGTGTCTTCCAGGGCCACTTTTAGGGCTTAGGATGGAGTTTAGTCCCTGATTTTGGAAAGACTCTGAAGGCAGACAGTTTAATCTGTCTTGTATGTCTATGTCAACATTGGGTACTATTCATTTGCCTCATGCAATGACTGAGAACATGGATGGTGGACTTACAGAGGTGTTGACAAGACTTTTCTTTGGGAGGTACAAAAGTTGGAATCATTCCCTGTTGCTTGAGATAGACTTTTAATGTCATTAGAAGAAAAGGTAGATAAATTGTGATTCGAGTTGTTTGGTTAGCATAACTGACCCAGCAGACTGTTTAAAGTAGATGCAACAGTTTGTTTTGTCCTTACCAAGATATTTTTCTTGGTGTGGAAGAAGCCAGGGCAGATCTAACTATTATTAATGTGCCTTCCCCGTCTACACCTCAAAGGCCGGATGGTTTGCCTTCTCAATGGCCAGAGTGGTTGCTTTCCTACCGATACCCCAAAATTGTTTCTAATTCCATGAAGTGAAACTTCACAGTTCCAACCATCTTCTGCACACACCCATTGCTTTTATATAGTAGAGTTAGATTTGAGGGACAAGGATATTGTTTGAAAACTCACAGAGGGCCAAAGTGTCCCTCTCCTTGACTTTGAGAGCAGTGTGCTTAACCAACGGGTCATTATACTTATGACCTGCTACTGTATGAATCCAACAGGACAATCAAGATGGCTGCCCTAAAATTAATTTTTGATTATCTAGGCTCCCTTTTGCTAGGTTATCACTCAGACAGAATATGAATCAGGCCAACCTGGGGTTCTTGTTAGGAGGAGGAAAGAACAATGTTTCCCAGGAATGTCAGATAATTTTTTGAATTTTTGATAGTCACAAGTAAATATCAAAGGTCTGGTGTAGTCAATCTGCTAAGAATAGTCAATCTTCTAGGACTAGACAGGGGCAGGCCCATGGAATGTGGCCTTTCACTTAGCGACAATGGAATCAGCTTTTGTTCCCATTGATCCACTGGCTTTACTTCAGACAATAGAGTAACGGCCATATTTTCTCATAAAAACATAGCTGCCACCTTTTCACGTGAGGTCAAGATGCTGCTGAAGCTAAGCCAGCTATGATACTGAATATACCATTTTCACTCAGCAGAGGAAGATTATTGGGCCCTTCCTTCCTTGGTAATCATTCATTCTGAGTTGCCCAACACCAAATTAGGAACATCAGGGTCAACATTATTAATAAGGCCTCTATGGGTCATACATTCAGTGGTGACAAGAGCCCAGTATCAATTGTAATAGGGTCCTTACTTTTTTGTATAAATTTCAGGGGTATAAGTACAGTTTCGTTACATGAATATATTACATAGTGTTGAAGTTTGGGCTTTCAGTGTAACAATTACCTAAATGATATATATTGTAGACATTAACTAATTTCTAATCTCTCACCCCCCTTCCACGCTCCCACCCATCTAAATCTCCATTGTCTATTATTCCACTTTCTATGCCCATGGGTACACATTTTTTAGCTTCCATATATAAGGGACAACATATTGTATTGGACTTACTGTATCTAAGTTATTTCACTTAAGATAATGGCCTTCAGTGCCATCGCCATTGCTGCAAAACACGTGTTTTCATTCTTCCTTATGACTGAATAGTTCTCAATTGTATATATATGCCACATTTTCTTTATCCAGTCATCCATTGATGAACACTTAGTTTGATTCCATATCTTTGCTATTGTGAATATACTGTAAAAAACATGAATGCAAGTCTCTTTTTGATACAATTATTCCTTTTCCTTTGGGTAGACACTGAAGAGTGGGAATATTGGATGGAATGAAAGTTCTGTTTTTACTTCTTTGAGAAATCTCCATACTGTTTTCCATAGAGGTTGTACTAATTTACATTCCCACCAACAGTGTATAAAACCCTTCCATTTCTCTGCATCCTCATCAACATCTGTTATTTTTGAGACTTTAACAATAGCCATTTTGACAAGTGTAAAATGATATCTCATGAGATATCAATTTGCATTTCTCTGATGATTAGTGATGTTAAGCATTTTTTCATATGCTCCTTGCTCATTTGTATGTCACGTTTTGAAAAATGTCTGTTTATGTCCTTTGCCCAATTTTTAATGGGGCTATTTTTCCTTTGAGTTGTTTATGTTCTTTGTAGATTCTGGATATTAGTCTCTTTTCAGATGCAAAGTTTTCAAAGATGTTGTAACTATTAGCTATGTCAGGAAGGCAATGGGTACAAAACTCAAAGGTGTTCCTCCAGGTAGATTCTTTACCAGAGCCTCCAACTGACAAAATCGACAGTCTCAAAGATTTGTAACTCAAAGACGTCATTAAGTATGGGACATGTGTTTAGTGTGACAGAGAAATTTACTTTTTAATTTAATTTAACGAGTTTAATTTATGTAGACCTGTGCTACTAGTCACGTACAGCCATTTAACTAAATTTAAATGGCTGTATTTAAATTTAAATTTAACTAAATTTAAATTTAGTTAAATGGCTGTATGTGACTAGTAGCACAGGTCTACATAAATGTCATCTCTTTGAATTACATATAAACCAATAAGAGAAAGAAAGAAAGAAAAAAAAGAAAAAAAGGAAAGGAAAGGAAGCAAGAGAGAAAAAGAAAGAGAGAGAAAGAAAAGAAAAACCACAGATGGGTTCTATAAAGAATATTCTAGGAGAACAAAGGGAATATCGTATGGTACTCAGGATTTTAATAAATTGTAGGCCAGTGAAATATCTTTACTTTATAGATCAGAAAAATATTTAAAAAAAATGAAAACCTTGTCATCTATAAAAGGATACAGGGGACAGTGGACAGAAGCCAAACTATGAATTAAATACTTTTCTGATTATAAAAGGGCAACAACTAAAACAAAATTTACAATCAAAGATAAAATAATTTAAAATAATTTCTCCTGAGGCTTAAAAATTATACCTATGTAGAAAAAGAGAGCTTATTAAACGTTAGTTGAGTTAATGAAAAGAGACACCAGGAAAAGTTATCTTAAACTTTCCATAATAGGTTAATGAAAATAATTCTATACTTACCCAAATTTCCTCAAAAAAGCAAAAATCAAGCTGTTTTTGGTTTTCTATTTGCAGTAGATTATTCCTGAGCTGATAGTGTCTACAGAGTTTTGAGAGATAATTGTTAGTGTTTTTCAAATTTTATAATAATCTACATGGTTTTGATATTTGAAAGAAAAGAGAAAAACATTCTGAAAATGCTCAAGGGCTCAGAAACCTTCCTAAACATGCATATGTTTGGACAAAATGGTTAAAAAATAACTCAGTCAACTAACAGTTTAATTAAAATAGAAACATAAAAATATAAAATTAGTGTATCTGAATACATGGTAAGCATTAAAAATAATAGTTAATAAAAATTACATCTTAAAGTGCTTTAATATGTTACAAATCTGAGAGATAATGTCAACTTTACTATTATGAGAATATGTTAAATGTAAATGACTTAAAGATAAGTGGGATATTAAGATATATATTACACTTACAAAAACCCATGTATGCAAGAGTGAGTGGAAAATAAAAATATAGCAAATGCTTTTTTTATTTGTCATCCTAAGTTGTTATATAGAATAATAAATGTTAAAAACTTTTTAAAAAAACTTTTAAGAGGAAGTATTTGTAAAATAATAACTAGTAAACATTGACATAGCATTAAAAGCATTTGAATATATAGCAAAAGTTTTAAATTTTTGAAAAAGTAAAACAAGAAAGTATGAAAATTAGAAAAGGTTTTGCTCAAAGTAAATACAAGTAAACATATATATTATGGTAATAAACACAAATATTTATTTTTCCTCTGTCATAAAATAATCTTAGAAATCTTTGCTGCTTATGTGAGTGAAGACTGAAACTTTCTTAGAAATTTAAAAATGAGAAGAATTATATAGTTTTATCAAATAAATTCAAATCAAATGAAAATAATAACATGGTTAATTTTACATAAAGTAGTAAACACATTAAAGAGCACTAAATGAGAAAGAAGGTAATTTTGTATTCATAAGAAGTGCAAAGTATTAAAAATATATTTGTAAAGCATTATGGTTTAAATTCTTTAAAAAATAAAGAAATATTAAAAAATGCAAGAAAATGTTGGAAACATAACTGTGTTAATTTAATAAGGCTTTATTCACTTTCTTATAATAAGTAGACAAAGTAGATGTCAGAAGATTTTATAATATAATCAATAAAGTTGCAAAAAATTTTTTTTATCATACTGAAAGAATATTTATGCAATAAGCAGGAGAAAATAAAGGGATTATTATCAGAAAGCAATAATCAATGTAATTAGATCATATTATTAAAAAGCAAAAGTCAAATAATGAAAATTATTTTTTTTGTAGAGAATATCCATTTATACATAGAATATCAAACAATCTGTAGAATGATTCTAAATTTGAATTTACAAATTGGCAAGCCAAAAGATAAATCCATGAGTCGGCCTACATCAAAGCAAGAAATCCCACTGAGAATAGTACCAGCAAAATTCTTCAAAACAACTAGGACATGTGTGGGTATATATGAGAAAGAGAGGAGAGAGAGAGTGACAAAAAGAGAAGGAGGGAGAGAGAGAATTATGAGTTTAGCAAGATATCTAGATATAAGATTCATACACAAATCAGCTGCATTTCACAAAGGCATGAGTGGTTAGAATATGCCATTAAAATATTATTTGTAATATAAATAATAAAAAGATACCTGGGGAAAAATCCATTGTAAGATGGAAAATATAAACATACATAAAATTGTATTTAAATAAGAGTTTAATAAACAACATACATATTCACATATATAATAAAAGATACAATTCTCACAAAATTCAGTTATATCTTTAGCTTAATTTAAAAAATAAAAACTCAAGAGGTAAAAAAACTAACAGATTTTAAAATATATTCTATACTATATATGGCAGTAAAGACAGATAATAATTCTTCAGGCAGCACAGAAGATCCAACCAGATATCAGGACTTACACAGCCAGAATAATTAAGGCAGGTTGGCATTGTCTCAAAGATAAACAAACAAGCAAACAAGCAAAAAGCAATGAGAAAATTTAAAACCTAAACATTAATCTACAAACACATGAAAATATTATTTATGATAGATAGCATTTTATATTTACAGGGGAAAAGGGTAAATTTTACATAAATAGTTCTGAGGCAATTTGTTACTTACCTGAGAAGAAATGTAAGTAAACAGATACATAATTCACCAAATTTACAAATTTAAGTTGGATTAAGGAATTATATGTGTGTATGTGAACTGGGAAATATAAATATGTAGTGTATGTGATTGAAGTTAAGTTGTTATCAGCTGTTATAACCCTAGGATGTATAATATAAGCCTCATAATCACCACAAAGAGAATATCATAGGAAAGACACAAAAGCAAAAAGAAAAGAATAAAAGAATAACTAAAATTTTAAGAAATCAACAAACACAATTAAAAACAGCAAAAAATAAAAGAGAAAAACAAAGGAACTACAAGACAGAGAACAACAAAATGGCAGTAGTAAGCACTTCCCTATCAATAATTAAACATAAGTGGACTTAACTCTCCAATGCAAACACATAAAGTGGTTAAATTGATAAAAATATAAGACCTGCCTAGATTTTGTCCTCATATTCCATGCGAATGGTAAACAAAAGAGAGCAGGGGTGACTGTATTTAAATCAAACAAAATGAATCTTACATTGAAAACTGTCAAAAGAGACAGAAGGGCATTATATAATAATTAAGCGGATCCATTCAACAGGAAGTTGTAACAGTTTTATATATATATATGCAAAAGCAGTTGTGGCTCTATACACTAACAATGAATATCTGAAGTGGAAACTAAGAAAAAACAATGTCATTTAGAATAGCATCTAAAAGAATGAAATGCTTAGAAATAAACCTAAGAATAAAATACTTAAGAAGGAGGTAGAAGATTTGTGTACTGAAGAATCATAGAACATTGATTAAATAAATTACAGAAGAATAAATGGAAAGACATTCTGCAATCATGGATTAGAGGATTTAATATTATTAAAATGTCCATACTGCCCAAAGTGATCCATAGATGTAAAGTTATCTTCATCCTAACCTGAATGGCATTTTTTTACAGAGATAGAACAATCCTAAAACACATACGTAACTAAAGAGAAACTGCTAACAGCTAAAGCAATCTTGAAAAGAAAGAACAAAGGTGGAGACACTACAGTCCCTAACTTCAAACTATATTACAAAGCTGGAGGGAGAAGATGGAGCAAGATGGCTGAAGAGAAACCTCCACCTAGCATCTCTCCCTGGGAACACCAACTCGATCAAGTATCTACACACACACACACCTTCATAAGAACCAAAAATCAGATAAGCAATCGCAGTACCTGGTTTCAACTTCATATCACTGAAAAAGATACCAAAGAGCATAGGAATTGGATTATATTGAATTCAGTCTTGAATTGCGGAATTCCCACATTCCTTAGCAGTGGCAGCATGGCATGGAGGTAGAATCTGTGATTTTGGGAAACGGAGAGCATAATGATTGTGAGATATTGCATTAGAACTTAGTGCTGCCCAGTCACATCAAAAACAATGCTGGACAGAACTCAATCAGTGCCCATGGAGGGAGCATTTAGACTAGCCTTAGTAAGAGGGGAATCATTGGAATCTGCATTCCATCAAACCTCAGCACCATGGGTTAAAGGGCTCTGGTATTCTAAATAAACTTGAAAGGCAGTTTAATTCACAAGAACTGCAATGCCTGGTCAATTTCTGGTGCTGTTTTGGGTTCAAAGCCAGTAGACATGGGGGGCACCCAACCTAGTGAGACACCAGCCAGGGTGACCAAGGAGGTGCTTGTGCCACATGTCCCCTAACCCCAGGCAACACAGCATGCAACTCCAGTTGGGACTCCTTTCTTCTGCTTGAGGAGAGGAGAAGGAAGAGCAAAGAAATTTTGTCTTTTAACTTGGATACCAGCTCAGCCACATGAGGACAGAGTACTGGGCAGAGTCCTGAGGCACCCATTCCAGGCTCTCATTCTTGGATGACGTTTCTAGAGACACCCTGGGCCAGAAGGGTACCTGTTGCCTTGAAAGGAAGGACCTCGCACTGAAAGAATTCATCGCTTGCTGATTAAGGAGCCCTCAGGCCCAGAATAATCAGCAGTGGTAACCAGACAGTACTCTCTGTGGGCCTTGTGTAAAACACAGAGAGACTTCACTTGCTTGGGAGAAAGAAAGGAAGAGAACCAGAGTGTTTGCATAGTAAATCAAAGAATTCTTCGGATCTCATAAAGACCACCAAGTTGCTACTTCTCTGAGTCTGCAAGATCAATGGTGTTACTGGGCTTTGGGTGGCCCCTAAGGGAAATACAGCTACAGTGACCAAAAATAAGATCACAACACTCAAGTAACTTCAAATACCTGGAAAGCCTTCTCAAGAAGAACTGGCAGAAACAAGCCCAGACTGTGCCCAGACTGTGACGACTACAAGAAACACCTAAATCTTCAATGCCCAGACACTGATGAACATCCACAAGCATCAGACCATCCAGGAAAACATAACCTCACCAAACAAACTAAATAAGGTACTAGTAGCAAACCCTGGAGAGATAGCGATATGTGACCTTTCAGATAGAGAATTCAAAACAGCTTTTTTTTGAAAGGCAACAAAATTCAAGATAACACAGAGAAAGAATTCATAATACCTTTGGATAAATTTAACAAAGAGATGGAAATAATTTAAAAGAATCAGGTAGACATTCTGGAGTTGAAAAATGCCCATGACATACTGATGAATTCGAGTATCTTAATAGCAGAATTGATCAATCAAAAGAAAGAATTAGTGAGTTTGAAGACAGGCTATTTGAAAATACATAATCACAGGAGACAAATAAAAAAATGAAGAATGCCTATAAGATCTAGAAAACAGCCTCAAAAGGGCAAAGAAAAGAGTTACTGACTTTGAAGAAGAGATAGAAATATGGGGGAAGAAAGTTCATTCAAAGGGATAATAAAAGAGAACTTCCCAAACCTAGAGAAAGATGTAAATATTCAAATACAAAAAGGTTGCAGAAAACAAGGAAGATTTAACATGAATAAGATTACATCAAGACATTAAATGTGCAAACCCCCAAGGGTCAAGAATAAAGAAACGATCCTAAAAGCAACGAGAAAAGAAACAAATAAAATACAGTGGAGCTCCAATATGTCTGCCAGCAAACATCTCAGTGGAAATCTTATATGCCAAGCGAGAATGGCATGATGAATTTAATGTGCTTAAAAAACCAAAACAGTTTTATCCTAGAATAGTACATCTAGAAAAAATAAAAGACATTCCAAAATAAGCAAAAGTTGAGATTTTTTTTTTTTATCAATACCAGTTATGTCCTTCAAGGAATGCTAATGGGAGTATTTTAACATGAAAAAAAGGATGTTAAAGAGCCCTATGAAATTATCTTAAGGGAAAAAACTCACTGGTAATAGTAAATACAAAGAAAAACATACAATATTATAATACTGTAGTTGTGATGTATAAACTACTCATGTCTTAATTAAAAACTAAAAGAGGAACTGATCAAAAATAGCAATTACAACAACTCTTCAAGACATAGACAGTACAATATGATATCAATATAAAAAACAAAAAGTTAAAAAGTGGAGAGATAAAGTGTAGAATTTTTATTAGCTTTCTTTTTACTTTTTTATGTAATTTTAAGTTGTCATCAGTTTAAAATAATGGATTACAAGATATTATTTGCAAGCCTAATGGTAACCTCAAATAAAAAAAATAACAGATACAAAAAAATAAAAGGCAATAAATTAAAAATTACCACCAGAGAAAATCACCTTTTAAAAAACAAATAACAAAATGGCGTGGGTAAGTCTTTATCAATAATACTGAATGCAAATGGATTAAACTCAAATCAAAAGACATAGAGGGCTGAAAGGATTTAAAAAAAGACCCAATGATTTGTTGCCTAGAAGAAATACCCTTCATCTATAAACATGCACATAGACTAAAAATAAAGAGATGGAAAAAGATATTTCATGTAAATGGAAACCAGTAAAGACTAGGAGTAGCTATACTTATATCAGACAAAATATAATTCAAGACAAACTATGAGAAGATACAAAGACAGTCATTATATAAGGATAAAGTGGTCAATTCAGCAAGAGGATATTATGATTTTAAATATACATGCACCCAACACTGGAGCAGATATATAAAGCAAATATTATTAGAGCTAAAAAGACAGACTCTAACACAGTAATAGTGGGTGACATCAACACCCCACTTTCAGCATTGGATAGATCATCCAGACAGTAAATTAACAAAGAAACAGTAGAGTTAACCTGCACTATAAATGGACTTAATAGATATGTACAGAACATTTCATTTAATGGCTACAGAATATGCAGTCTTCTCCTTAGGACACGGGCTATTCTCAAGGGTAGACCATAGGATATATCACAAAACAAGTCTTAAAAAATTCAAAAAACTTGAAATTATATCAAGTATCTTATTCTGTGACCACAATGAAAACTAGAAATCATTAAGAAGAGAAACTTTGGAAACTATTCAAACACATGCAAATTCAACAATATGCTCCCGAATGGGTCAATAAAGTAAACAAGAAGGAAATTAAAGTATTTCTTGAAACAAATGTTAATGGAAACACAACCTACCAACACCTTTAAGACACACCAAAAGCAGTACTAAGAGGAAAGTTTATAGGTATAAGAGCCTACATCAACAAAGTAGAAAAACTTCAAATAAACAACCTAACAATGCCTCTTAAAGGACAAAAACAACAAGAGTCAACAAAATTTAAAATTCACAGGAAAAAAGAAATTATAAATTCAGAGGAGAAATAAATAGAAATGAAAAACAATGAAAAAGAAAACAATGCAGGAATGAATGAAATAGAAGTGAAGAAAACAATGCAGAAGATTAATGAACTAAAAGGATATTTTTGGGAAACATAAATAAAATTTACAAATCTTTAGTTAGACTAACTAATAAAAAAGAGAGAAGGCCCAAATAAATACATTGAGAGATCATAAAGGAGGCATTAGGATTGGTACTGCAGAAATTCAAAGGATCATTAGAGGCTACTGAGAAACTATATGCCAATAAATTGGGAAATCTAGAAGAACTGTATGAATTGCTAGATACATACCACCTACAAAGATTGAACCATGAAAAAATCCAAAACCTGAACAGAGAAATATAACAAGTAACAAGATCGGAGCCGTAATAAAAAGTATCCCAGCAAAGAAAAGCCTGGGACCCGACAGCTTCACTGCTGAATTCTACCAAATATTTAAAGAAAACTAATACCAATCCTACTCAAAGTATTCTGAAAAATAGAATAGAAAGGAATACTTCCAAACTCATTCTACAAGGCCAGTGTTACCCTGATACAAAACCAGATAAGGACACATGAAGAAAAAAAAAAAGAAAACTACAGGCCAATATCACTGATGAACATTGATGCAAAAATCTTCAACAAAATACTAGCAAATTGAAGTCAACAACATATTAAAAAGTTCATTCAACATGACCAAGTGGGATTTACTCGAAGGATACAAGAAAGTTTCATCACAGGCAAATCAATCAATGTGATACATCATATTAACAGAATGAAAGACAAAAACCGTATAATTATTTGAATTGATGCTGAAAAGCATTTGTTAAAATTCAACATTCTGTTACAATAACCACTCTAAAAAATGGGTATAGAAAGACCATACCTCACCACAATAAATGCCGTGTATCACAGGCCCATCATACTGAATAGGAAAAAACTGAAAGCCTGTACTTATGATCTGGAACATAACAAAGATGCCCACTTTCCCCACTGTTATTCAACATAGTACTGGAAGGCAAGAAAAAAAATAAAGGGCATCACAATTAGGAAAGAGAAAGTCAAACTATCTTTGTTTGCAGACAACGTGATCTTATATTTTAAAAAAACCTAGAGACTGCACCAAAAAATTATAAGATTTGATAAAGGAAGCCAGTAAATTTGCAGGATACAAAGTCAGCCTTCTAAAATCAGGAGCATTTCTATATGCCAACAGTGAACAATCAGAAAAAGAAATCAAGAAAGTGATTCCATTTTATAATAGCTGCAAATAAAATAAAATACCTAGGAATTAACTTATGCAAAGATATGAAAGATCTCTACAAGGAAAACTATAAAACATCGAAAAGGACAAAAATTGAAAGATATTTCATGATCATAAATTGGAAAAATAAATTTTGTGAAAATATCTACACTAAAGATTCAATGCAATCTCTATTAAAATGCCAATGATATTCTTCATAAAATATAGTAAAACACAATTCTAAAATCTGTACGGAATCACAAAAGACTCAGAATACCCAAAACCATTTTAAATTAAAAAAAAAAAAAAACTGGAGGAATCACATTATACTACAGATTATACTACAGAGATATAGTAACCAAAATAGCATGATGCTGGCATAAAACCAGACCCATAGATCAGTGGAACAGAAGAGAAAACGCAGAAACAAATCCATACACCTACAGTGAACTCATTTTTTTATAAAGTTGCCATGAACATACAGTGGTGAAAAGACAGTCTCTTCAATAAATGGTGCTGGGAAAACTGGATGTGCATATGCAGAAGAATGAAACTAGATTCTTATCTCTTGCTTGTAAAGATGAAATCATAAAGAATTAAAGACTTAAATTTAAGACCTCAGACCATGAAACGATTACAAGAAAACGTGGGAGAAACTCTTCAGGACATTGGTCTGGGCAAAGATTTCTTGAGTAATATCCCACAAACACAGTCAACGAAAGTAAAAATGGAAAAATAGGATTACATCAAGTTAAAAAGCTTCTGTATAATGAAATAAACAACAAAGTAAAGAGACAGCCCACAGAATGGAAGAAAATATTTGCAAACTATCTGTCTGGCAAGGGATTAATAACTAGAATCTATAATGAGCTCAAACAAATCAATAAGAGAAAATCTAATAATCTGATTAAAATTAGGCAAAGATTTGAATAGGCATTTCTGAAAAGATGTACAAATGACAAACAGTTATATGGAAACGTATTCAACATCATTGATCATCAGAGAAACGCAAATCAAAACTACAATAAGATAGCATTTCACTCCAATTGAAATGACTTTTATCCAAAAGACAGGCAATAGTAAATGCTGGCGAGGATATTATATAAAAGGAATCCTTGTACCCTGTTGGTGGGAATGCAAATCAGTACAAACAATATGGAGAACAGTTTGGAGGTTCATCAAAAAACTAAAAATACTGCTGCCATATGCTTCAGCATCCCACTGCTAGGTAGATACACAAAAGAAAGGAAGTGAGTATATTGAAGATACATCTGCACTGCTGAGCTTGTTGCAGTACTGTTCACAATAGCCAAGATTGAAAGCAACCTAAATATCCATCGACAGTTAAATAGATAAAGAAAATGTAGTACATATACACAGTGAAGTACTATTCAGCAATAATAATAAAAAAAATTAGATCCTGTCATTTGCAACAACATGGAGGGAACTAGAGGTCATTATGTTAATTGAAATAAGCCAAGCACAGAAATACAAACTTCACACATTCTCACTTATTTGTGGGAACTAAAAATTAAAACTATTGAACTCATGAAGATAGAGAGAAGGATGGTTACCAGAGGCTGGGAAGGTAGTGAGGGAGGTGGGAGAAAAGTAAGAATGATTAATGAGTACATTAATATACTTACATAGAATGAATAAGATCTAGCTCAACAGTGTGACTGCAGTCAACAATATTTTATTGTACATTTTAAAATAACTAAGAGTTGTAATTAGATTGTTTATAACACAAGAAAGGATAAATACTTGAGGTGATGGATACCCCATTTACCCTGATGTGATTATTACACATTATAGGCTTGTATCAAAATATCTCTCATACCCCATAAATATATATACCTATTATGTACCCACAAAATATTAAAAATAAAAAAATTAAATATACTAAAAAGCCAAAGTGATTAAAAGAGTATGGAACTGACATAAAGACAGTCATAGTGACCAGTGGAAGAAAATAGGGAACCAAGAAGTAAACTCATACGTATACAGTCAAGTGATCTTTGGTGAAACTGCCAAGAATGCACAATGAGGAAAGGATATTCTTTTCAACAAATGGTGTTGGGAAACTGAATGTCCCCATGCAAAAAAAGAAAATGAAATTGGACCCTTAACTTACACCATACAAAAAAATCAACTCAAAATGGACTAAAGACTTAAAAGTAAGACCTGAATCCATAAAACTCTTTGAGAAAAAGGTAGGGGAAGTGCTTCTTGACATTTGTCTTGGCAATGATTTCTTGGGCATAACACCAGAAGCATAAAATAAAAAAGCAAATCTAGACAAGTAAAACTATGTCAAACTAAGAAGCTTCTGTGCAGCAAAGAAAACAGTCAAGAGAGTGGAAAGGCAACCTACAGAATGGGAAAAATATTTTAAGTTCATATATCTGGTAAGGGGTTATATCTAAAATATATAAAGAACTGTCACACTCAATAGCAAATATGTGTGTCAAAAGATAAGTGATGGTAAGGATGTGAAAAAATGGAAACCCTTGTACATGGTGGGAATATAAAATGGTGCTGTTACTATGTAAAATAGTGTGGTGGTTTCTCAAAAAATTAAAAACAAAACTACTATATGATTTGACAATTCTATATCCAAAGGAAATGGAGTCAGTATCTTGAAGAGATGTCTGTGCTCCCACATTCATTGCAACATTATTCACAATAGCCAAAATATGAAAACAAAAAATGTCCATGGGCAAATGAACAAATAAAGAAATATAGTGTATGCATACAATGGAATATTATTCTGCTTTAAAAAGAAGAAAATCCTGCCATTTGCAATAGTGTGGATGAACCTGGAGAATATTATACTAGTGATATACTATCCCCAGAAAGTCAAATACTGCATGATCCCATTAATATGAGGCATCTAAAACTGTCAAACTCATAGACACACAGGTTAGAATGGTTAGAAAGGGCTAAAAGGGAGGGGTGGAGCCAAGACGGCCAAATAGGAACAGCTCCAGTGTACAGCTCCCAGCGTGAGTGATGCAGAAGACGGGTGATTTCTGCATTTCCATCTGAGGTACCGGGTTCATCTCACTAGGGAGTGCCAGACAGTGGGTGCAGGACAGTGGGTGCAGCACACCGTGCACGAGCTGAAGCAGGGCGAGGCATTGCCTCACTTGGGAAGCGCAAGGGGTCAGGGAGTTCCCTTTCCTAGTCAAAGAAAGGGGTGACAGATGGCACCTGGAAAATCGGGTCACTCCCACCCTAATACTAAGCTTTTCCAATGGGCTTAAAAAATGGCACACCAGGAGATTATATCCCGCACATGGCTCAGAGGGTCCTATGCCCACAGAGCCTCGCTGATTGCTAGCACAGCAGTCTGAGATCAAACTGCAAGGCGGCAGCAAGGCTGGGGGAGGGGCGCCTGCCATTGCTCAGGCTTGATTAGGTAAACAAAGCAGCCTGGAAGCTCGAACTGGGTGGAGCCCACCACAGCTCAAGGAGGCCTGCCTGCCTCTGTAGGCTCCACCTCTGGGGGCAGAGCACAGACAAAAAGACAGCAGTAAACTCTGCATGCAGACTTAAATGTCCCTGTCTGACAGCTTTGAAGAGAGTAGTGGTTCTCCCAGCACACAGCTGGAGATCTGAGAACGGGCAAACTGCCTCCTCAAGTGGGTCCCTGACCCCTGAGCAGCCTAACTGGGAGGCATCCCCCAGTAGGGGCGGACTGACACCTCACACGGCTGGGTACTCCTCTGAGACAAAACTTCCAGGGGAAAGATCAGGCAGCAGCATTTGCGGTTCACCAAAATCCACTGTTGTACAGCCATCGCTGTTCTGCAGCCACTGCTGCTGATACCCAGGCAAACAGGGTCTGGAGTGGACCTCTAGCAAACTCCAACAGACCTGCAGCTGAGGGTCCTGCCTGTTAGAAGGAAAACTAACACACAGAAAGGACATCCACACCAAAAACCCATCTATACGTCACCATCATCAAAGACCAGAAGTAGATAAAACCACAAAGATGGGGAAAAAACAGAGAAGAAAAACTGGAATCTCTAAAAAGCAGAGCACCTCCCCTCCTCCAAAGGAACACAGTTCCTCACCAGCAATGGAACAAAGCTGGATGGAGAATGACTTTGACGAGTTGAGAGTAGAAGGCTTCAGACGATCAAACTACTCCGAGCTACAGGAGGAAATTCAAACCAAAGGCAAAGAAGTTAAAAACTTTGAAAAAAATTAGACGAATGGCTAACTAGAATAACCAATGTGGAGAAGTCCTTAAAGGAGCTGATGGAGCTGAAAGCCAAGGCTCGAGAACTACCTGAAGAATGCAGAAGCCTCAGGAGCCGTTGCGATCAACTGGAAGAAAGGGTATCAGTGATGGAAGATGAAATGAATGAAATGAAGCGAGAAGGGAAGTTTACGGAAAAAAGACTAAAAAGAAACGAACAAAGCATCCAAGAAATATGCGACTATGTGAAAAGACCAAATCTACGTCTGATTGGTGTACCTGAAAGTGATGGGGAGAATGGAACCAAGTTGGAAAACACTCTGCAGGATATTATCCAGGAGAACTTCCCCAATCTAGCAAGGCAGGCCAACCTTCAGATTCAGGAAATAGAGAGAACACCACAAAGATACTCCTCGAGAAGAGCAACTCCAAGACATATAATTGTCAGATTCACCAAAGTTGAAATGAAGGAAAAAAATGTTAAGGGCAGCCAGAGAGAAAGGTCGGGTTACCCACAAAGGGAAGCGCATCAGACTAACAGTGGATCTCTCAGCAGAAACCCTACAAGCCAGAAGAGAGTGGGGGCCAATAATCAGCATTCTTAAAGGAAAGAATTTTCAACCCAGAATTTCATATCCAGCCATACTAAGCTTCATAAGTGAAGGAGAAATAAAATACTTTACAGACAAGCAAATGCTGAGAGATTTTGTCACCACCAGGCCTGCCCTAAAAGAGCTCCTGAAGGAAGCATTAAACATGGGAAGGAACAACCAGTACCAGCCACTGCAAAAACATGACAAATTGTAAAGACCATCAAGGCTAGGAAGAAACTGCATCAACTAACGAGCAAAATAACCAGCTAACATCATAAGGACAGGATCAAATTCATACATAACAATATTAACTTTAAATGGGCTAAATGCTCCAATTATAAGACACAGACTGGCAAATTGGATAAAGAGTCAAGACCCATCAGTGTGCTGTATTCAGGAAACCCATCTCATGTGCAGAGACACACATAGGCTCAAAATAAAGGGATGGAGGAAGATCTACCAAGCAAATGGAAAACAAAAAAAGGCCGGGGTTGCAATCCTAGTCTCTGATAAAACAGACTTTAAAAACCAACAAAGATCAAAAGAGACAAAGAAGGCCATTAGATAATGGTAAAGGGATCAATTCAACAAGAAGAGCTAACTATCCTAAATATATATGCACCCAATACAGAAGCACCCAGATTCATAAAGCAAGTCCTTAGTGACCTACAAAGAGACTTAGACTCCCACACAATAATAGTGGGAGACTTTAACACACCACTGTCAACATTAGACAGATCAATGAGACAGAAAGTCAACAAGGATACCCAGGAATTGAACTCAGCTCTGAACCAAGCAGACCTAATAGACATCTACAGAACTCTTCACCCCAAATCAACAGAATATACATTCTTTTCAGCACCACACCACACCTATTCCAAAATTGACCACATAGTTGGAAGTAGGACACTCTTGAGCAAATGTAAAAGAACAGAAATTATAACGAACTGTCTCTCAGACCACAGTGCAATCAAACTAGAACTCAGGATTAAGAAACTCACTCAAAACCGCTCCACTACATGGAAACTGAACAACCTGCTCCTGAATGACTACTGCGTACATAACGAAATGAAGGCAGAAATAAAAATGTTCTCTGAAACCAATGAGAACAAAGAAACAGCATACCAGAATCTCTGGGACACATTCAAAGCAGTGTGTAGAGGGAAATTTATAGCACTACATGCCTACAAGAGAAAGCAGGAAAGATCCAAAATTGACACCCTAACATCACAATTAAAAGAACTAGAAAAGCAAGAGCAAACACATTCAAAAGCTAGCAGAAGGCAAGAAATAACTAAAATCAGAGCAGAACTGAAGGAACTAGAGACACAAAAATCCCTTCCAAAAATTAATGAATCCAGGAGCTGGTTTTTTGAAAAGATCAACAAAACTGATAGACCACTAGCAAGACTAATAAAGAATAAAAGAGAGAAGAATCAAAGAGGTGCAATATAATATGATAAAGGGGATATCACCACTGATCCCACAGAAATACAAACTACCATCAGAGAATACTACAAACACTTCTACACAAATAAACTAGAAAATCTAGAAGAAATGGATAAATTCCTCGACACATACACCCTCCCAAGACTAAACCAGGAAGTAGTTGAATCTCTGAATAAACCAATAACAGGCTCTGAAATTGTAGCAATAATCAATAGCTTACCAACCAAAAAGAGTCCAGGACCAGATGGATTCACAGCCAAATTCTACCAGAGGTACAAGGAGGAACTGGTAACATTCTTTCTGAAACTATTCCAATCAGTAGGAAAAGAGGGAATCCTCCCTAACTCTTTTTATGAGGCCAGCATCATCCTGATAACAAAGCCTGGCAGAGACACAACAAAAAAGAGAATTTTAGACCAATATCCTTGATGAACATTGATGAAAAAATCCTCAATAAAATACTGGCAAACCGAATCCAGCAGCACATCAAAAAGCTTATCCACCATGAGCAAGCGGGCTTCATCGCTGGGATGCAAGGCTGGTTTCTTCAATATACACATATCAATAAACGTAATCCAGCATATGAACAGAACCAAAGACAAAAACCACATGATTATCTCAATAGATGCATAAAAGGCCTTTGACAAAATTCAACAACCCTTCATGCTAAAAACTCTCAATAAATTAGGTGTTGATGGGATGTATCTCAAAATAATAAGAGCTATCTATGACGAACCCACAGCCAATATCATACTGAATGGGCAAAGCTGGAAGCATTCCCTTTGAAAACTGGCACAAGACAGGGATGCCCTCTCTCACCACTCCTATTCAACATAGTGTTGGAAGTTCTGGCCAGGGCAATGAGGCAGGAGAAGGAAATAAAGGGTATTCAATTAGGAAAAGAGCAAGTGAAATTGTCCCTGTTTGCAGATGACATGATTGTATATCTAGAAAACCCCATTGTCTCAGCCCCAAATCTCCTTAAGCTGATAAGCAACTTCAGCAAAGTCTCAGGATACAAAATCAATGTACAAAAATCACAAGCATTCTTATACACCAATAACAGACAAACAGAGAGCCAAATCATGAGTGAACTCCCATTCACAATTGCTTCAAAGAGAATAAAATACCTAGGAATCCAACTTACAAGGGATGTGAAGGACCTCTTCAAGGAGAACTACAAACCACTGCTCAATGAAATAAAAGAGGATACAAAGAAATGGAAGAATATTCCATGCTCATGGGTAGGAAGAATCAATATGGTGAAAATGGCCATACTGCCCAAGGTAATTTATAGATTCAATGTCATCCCCATCAAGCTACCAATGACTTTCTTCACAGAATTGGAAAAAACTACTTTAAAGTTCATATGGAACCAAAAAAGAGCCCGCATCGCCAAGTCAATCCTAAGCCAAAAGAACAAAGCTGGAGGCATCACACTACCTGACTTCAAACTATACTACAAGGCTACAGTAACCAAAACAGCATGGTACTGGTACCAAAACAGAGATATAGATCAATGGAACAGAACGGAGCCCTCAGACATAATGCCACATATCTACAACCATCTGATCTTTGACAAACCTGACGAAAACAAGCAATGGGGGAAGGATTCCCTATTTAATAAATGGTGCTGGGAAAACTGGCTAGCCATATGTACAAAGCTGAAACTGGATCCCTTCCTTACACCTTATACAAAAATTAATTCAAGATGGGTTGAAGACTTACATGTTAGACCCAAAACCATAAAAATCCTAGAAGAAAACCTAGGCAATACCATTTAGGACATAGGCATGGGCAAGGACTTCATGTCTAAAACACCAAAAGCAATGGCAACAAAAACCAAAGTTGACAAATGGGATCTAATTAAACTAAAGAGCTTCTGCACAGCGAAGGAAACTACCACCAGAGTGAACAGGCAACCTACAAAACGGGAGAAAATTTTCGCAGCCTACTCATCTGACAAAGGGCTAATATCCAGAATCTACAATGAACTCAAACAAATTTACAAGAAAAAAACAAACAACCCCATCAAAAAGTGGGCGAAGGACATGAAGAGACACTTCTCAAAAGAAGACATTTATGAAGCCAAAAAACACGTGAAAAAATGCTCATCATCACTGGCCATCAGAGAAATGCAAATCAAAACCACAATGAGATACCATCTCACACCAGTTAGAATGGTGATCATTAAAAAGTCAAGAAACAACAGGTGCTGGAGAGGATGTGGAGAAATAGGAACACTTTTACACTGTTTGTGGGACTGTAAACTAGTTCAACCATTGTGGAAGTCAGTGTGGCAATTCCTCAGGGATCTAGAACTAGAAATACCATTTGACCCAGCCATCCCATTACTGAGTATATACCCAAAGGACTATAAATCATGCTGCTATAAAGACACATGCACACATATGTTTATTGCGGCACTATTCACAATAGCAAAGACTTGGAACCAACCCAAATGTCCAACAATGATAGACTGGATTAAGAAAATGTGGCACATATACACCATGGAATACTATGCAGCCATAAAAAATGATGAGTTCATGTCCTTTGTAGGGACATGGATGAAGCTGGAAACTATCATTCTCAGCAAACTATCACAAGGACAAAAAACCAAACACTGCATGTTCTCACTCATAGGTGGGAATTGAACAATGAGAACACATGGACACAGAAAGGGTCACATCACACTCTGGGGACTGTTGTGGGGTGGGGGGAGTGGAGAGGGATAGCATTAGGAGATATACCTAATGCTAAATGAGGAGTTAATGGGTGCAGCACACCAACATGGCACATGTATACATATGTAACAAAACTACACATTGTGCACATGTACCCTAAAACTTAAACTATAATAATAAAATTAAAAAAAAAAGAAAGGGCTAAAGGGGAGGCAGAAATGGGGAATTGTTCAATGGGTGTAAAGTTTTAGTTATGTAAGATGAATACATTCTAGAGATCTGTAGTATATTGTATTGCTAGTATTTTAACATTACTTTATTGTACACTTAAAAATGTGTTAAGCCAGTAGATTTCATATATTCTTACACACACACACACACACGTATGCACACACACATACGCAATTAAAGAACCAAAAAAAAAAAGATGCATGAGAAGACTTTTGGAAGTGAGGGATGTATATTGCCTTTATTGCGGTGATGGTTTCATGGGTGTATGCATATGTTCAAAACCACTAAATTGAATACATTAAATATATGCAGTTTTATTTTACAACAACTACACATTAAATAAAGCTTTTTTTTAACTCAACTGTAAAACTTTCAGTTAGATATGGACAAAAGATAAAAGAGACATTTCAGTGAAGAAACATTCCAAATGGCAAATAAAAGAAGGAAAGATTCTCAATGTCATTAACCACTAGGGAAATGTAAATTAAAACCACAATGAGAGATCCCTATCTATGTATTAAGATGACTGAAATTTAAAAAAATAGTAACAATACCAAATACTCGTGAAGATGTGGAGAAAATGGATTACTCATACCTTCTTTGTGGAAATGTAAAACTGTATAGACACTTCAGGTAGCATTTTGGCAGCTTCTTTAAAAACTAAACATTCAACTACTATATAACTGAGCAGCTGTAAGCCTGGGTATTTATATCAGGGTTATGAACACGTATGCTTCCACAAAAATGTGTAGAGAAATATTTACTGCAATTTCACTTATAATAGCCAAAATGTGGAAACATTAATGTGTGAATAGACTTTGGTTTGCTCGTATCATAAAATATCACTGGGTAATAAAAAGTAATGACCTACGGTTTTGTACAAACAAGTCTAGATGAATCTCTGGAGAACTAAGCTAAGTGTGAAAAGGCAATCTCAAAAAATTACACATTGTTTGTTTTTATTTACATAACATTCTTGAAATGACAAAATCATAGAGCTGGATAACATAGTAGTCATTGCCAGGGATTAAGGGTGTTGGAAAAGGAGGTAGATATGGCTATAAAAGGGAGGGATTCTTGTATAGCTGAAAGTGCTTTGTATTTAAACCATAAAAATGTTAGTGTACGGGCTGTATATAAAAACTGCATTACAGTTTTCCAAGTTGTTGCCATTGGGGGAAATTGGTTGAAGGATACAAATGTTCTCTTTGCTTCATTTCTTCAACTGTGTTTTAAAATAAAGCTAACTCAACATATAAAGCTTAATTTCAAAAAAATTTTAAGAACAACTACTCATCAAAATATACCATAAAGAAAGTTACGAAACAAAACTCCCTCTGGGATAAGATACTTGCAATGGTAATAACTGACAAAGTATTGTCCCCAAAGTATATAAAATATTTCTACTAATCAATCAGTAAAAGGCAAATGACAATAGAAAATTGACATAGGCACAAATAGTCAAGTCACTAAGGAAACACGGAAGTCTAATAAAATGAATAGATGTCTGGGCTTATTAATAGTAATGATGCTATTTAATAATAGAAAGTTTGACTTTACCTTACCAGATTGTCAAAACAGTGTTTTTCATTGTTAAGTGTTGGTGAGGATGTAAAGAAAGAAAGATGCACACTGTAGGTAGGAGTACAGTTTGCTAGCAACACTAAGGAAGCAAATTTTTATTACCTGATAAATTTAAATATGCACACACTCTACAAGTCCAAAATTCCACTCCATATATAAATACTCTAGAGATACTCTTGCACATAATGTCAGGAAATGTAGACATGTTTATAGCATCATTGTAAGTAAAAAGAAAATTAAAAACCAAAAAACATCAAACAACTTATATCCATTGACAGTAAAACTAAGAGTAAATTGCTGTACATTCTTACAGTTGAGTGCTACATGACACTGAAAATGATTGAACTATACACGGCCTGGATGGATCTCAAAAAAATAATGTTGATTGAAATAAAAGTACCAGAAGAATACATACTAAATGATTTCATTTTTACAAATAAGGCTAAACTAAATGATACATTGTTTAGGAGCACATACAGATACAGTAAAATTACAAAGGGAAGCCAGATAATAACTTACACAAAATTCAGAAAGGGGAGGACAATCATGAGGAAAAAAAATTGGCATTTTAAATACTTATTTTAGTTTCACCATTATTTCTTAAACTGTCTCAATTATTAAAGTTTTCGAATATTTGTAAAATTATAAATTATAATCAACATGTTTGAATGGGTGCAAACTAATTATTATAACTTGACATTTCTTGTGTCTTTTAATACTTTTGCTGTTAGTTTTATTTAGATTTCTCAACAAATCATTTTTCTGTAGCCATGTGTGCATTTCTGTTAATCAAAAGTTCATCCTCTTAACAATCTGTCATTTCTTTTTTGACTACAACAGATGAAATGTGTTCTGACTGAATCACAGTAGTGGAATGCTCTCTGCCTGAAAATCTAACATATTTTCTATGGGGCTGTAATTCTTTATCTAAAAAATAACTTTATGATATGTGGAGTGGAGAAGTACAATAAATGCCAATATTATCTTGGATGATTTGAAACATTGATATACTCTTTCAGAACTTTGATTTCTTTTAATTTATGCCAAATCATATCATTAAATCAAAATTTCAAGGACCAATGCGTTAACTAGAATTTGGAAGAGTATTGTGCACAGGATATAAAATATCTAAGCATAGCAAAAGAAGGGGTGTTTTGGGGGTGTGTTTGTGTGTATTTCTGTTAATTTTGTTTTGCTTGCTTATTTTGTTTGTGGTTTTCTTGTCCATTGGTGTGCAGAGTTCTCAGTAAATATATTGGTTGGTTTATTTGGTTTATTTCTTGAATCACTCTAAAATGTTTGTTTTTGTGAATAATGTCAACAGTGAAGTAGGAGATTTGAAATATGTTTACTTACTTGTTTTTAATCAGGAAATTGCATATTGTCACTCTGATCCTTCTAAAGTCTTCAAAACCTCTCTCAATGGTAGCTGCAAATCAGTATAAATAGTAAATACGGATTCCATGATTACCTCCTCCAGCTTATAAGAAATTAGCCCAAGCTCATGTAGTGTTAATAAATAGTAGTGATAGGGAGGAGTGGGAGCCTTATTTAATGTGCTTTTTCCCTCTGAGAATAGAAAGAACATGCGGATTGGAGATATGAATTTTCATTTGCTCTTTTAGGTACACATTTTATATTCTTTGTGTTGAGATTTGTTAAACATTGTAAAAATCCTGAGAGAAACTCCACCTCACTCTATTTTTATATAATACGTTGCATGTTCACTAAAATTACGTTCCTCAAAAAAAGTTTAACTTTATTACTTTAAAGTATACCCATTAATTTCTTGCATTATTTCTGACTTAAATCTAAACTATACTCATCCTTCAAAGTAAAAGTTTTAACAATGATTATCCTCCTGCCAGCCTCTTAATTGTAACATTTCTAAACACTTGTCTGTTCTCCTCAAGTATTGTTGATTTACATAACTTCAAGTAGTAGTTTTTAACCTTCTTCTTATCTATCCAAGTATTTGATTACTAAGATTTTTCTAACCATCTGGAAGTGACTGTTATCTCTCTCTGAGCCTCCACATCAGCTTTGGAAAGATAAGGAGATGCTCAGACTTCTGCACAATTTGATTTGGCCCTTACTCCTGCTCCTCTACCCCAATATTCACAGTTTTACCAGAACTATAATCTTGCAGTCATCAAAACTAACACGATTCGTTCTTTACTCGTCTTTCTATCAGTCATCTCAAGAAGCCAAGGATTCCCAGGTCATCTCCATCTCCCAGAATCCCATTTCTAGATGGTTTCAAGTTCAAGGAGGAATCTCCCACCCCCATCACCCCACTCTCTATAATCCCTCCCTGGGTTATTTTTCCCTCTATCATGTATCACTCTCTGGCATACAATTATTTGTCTCCCAGCTGGACCCCTCCTGGAATGTAAGCTCCCTTAATCCAGAGATCTTTTTTTCCACTTCTCTCTCACATAAGACAATTCCAAAAAATTAGATAAACTAAATAAATATTTGTTAGATGAAGGCATAGATGAATGAATGTATGAAATGGAAAGAAATACTGTGCTTCTTTGGCACAGATTTGGAATTAGAATTTCTTTTATTTTAGCCTATTTTATCATGAGAAGACAATTTTCATTTTGTTATCTTTGTTAAGATGTTTAATGCTATTCGTTTGCTGCATGATTATGAGACTACTTACAGCTTGGATTGAATGAGTTTTGTGTAATTGTCTTTTACCAGTTGGAATTTTCTTTAGACAATTCTAATAACTATAAAAGGATTGGTGGAACAGAAACCTACCATTCCTACTGAATTAGCTCTTCTCGCTCGATTGCCTTTCTCCTGAAGCATATTGTCTGTGTACTTCCCCAGCTTTGAACACCCATGAAGTTAATCTTACAATCAAAGTCGTTTCCAAGTACTTTGGTGGGCTGAGTGTAAAGGCTTTCTCACCCTTGTTATATATAACATAGCTATTATTATCATCTTTATTTTACTAATGGGGGAATTGGAGTTTGGGGCATGTATTCTAGGCACCTTCATCTGGAAATAATGAGCATGGGTAAAAGAGGAATCTATATGCATAGAAAGTGACAAGATTCACTTTGCATTTGTAGTGCTCTATTCCAAAAGGGACTGTTGAACTCCTCTTACATTAAACACAAATAAAAACGAACTTTAACAAAAATTAAGAAAAACAATAGTCAGTTCTACAATTTGTATATCGTGAGTGCTTTATAAGAGGATGATGATGATGACGACGATGAAATGACATAACTAAGGCTGTGGAATGCAGTAACTCAAATGTGCATATGGGTTTATATCTGGGTATGATGTATAATTATGCATTTTATTTATCTATCATCTGTCATCCATATATCTATCATCTATATAGTTATATACAGTTATTTATTATACTGATTCAGACTACTCTCTATAAAGCTTAGACTGAAGGACTCAGGATAGAAACTTATTGTAACGGAGGCAATGTAAATGGTTTAATACTTGTGTAATATGTGTCAATTTGACAGAAACAAGGGTTCTTTCTTTGAAAATACCAATATACAGGACCATATTTCCAGGCATTTATTTCTCTCCATTCAGTATGTGCAGTGGCAGTGTTAGGTTGTATGCTGTAGAAACTATTAAAATAATCCCAGTGCCAAATGTTTTATTATTAGTAACCTCACAGGTGTTCTGTGGCTTACTTATGAAAGTAAAAGTCAAGAGACGATTTTGAATGTAAGACTTACTCAGTGTGAAAATTATAGGCCACCTAACATATCTGGATTTATAGCTCAAAAGGAAAAGAAGAATAACCCAGAATGTTGCCATTCTAGTAATCAGTAGAAATTTGCCTAAATTTGACTCAGATTTTGTCATGCCGTGTTGAAACTGAGTAATAAGTCAGATAATTAGGGAGCTTCATTAATTTTCTTTAAGACTCAGGTATCATTTTGCTATTTTGAAATCATAATCCGATGCTTAAATCTTATTTTAGATGAGAAAGACTTTGCTTACTTATTAGCCAAAAAAGCTGAGAAATAATTAAGATAAATATCCCTCAGTATTCTCATGCCATTATTATCCCACTTGATTTTCTCCATTGGAAGAACTCTAAGGATAAGACATTCCACAATAAATCTCAGAAAATATGTATACTATACAAATAGCCAGTGAAATTTTGCTTAAGCAACTCATTCTAGACAAAAGAGAAGTGGATGATTTGAGCAGTTTCGTCTAACAGTGACAGATTAAGTTAGAGAATGAGATAGATCTAGACTCAAGTTTTAGCATTCACACTTATTACTTTGGTGGAGTTTGGGCTGGTTATATTCTCTCACCTTTAATTATTTTTCCCAGAAATGGGGCTAAATATATCTAATATTTATGATTTTTTTAACAACAATGAATATATCCTAATTATAATCCTCAAAAATCAGGGAGATTGTTATTAGATGTATGTATTATTATAAATTAGATTTTGATTTACTGTACGTATCAGCCTTATTTATTGCTAATACACAGTTTTAAATGGTTTATGAATTTTTCTATGTTGGGTCCCATACATTCTCTACATTTCAATGACAACAGATGGTATTTATTAGAGAGTACATGAACAAAGCCAGTCTCATTTGGTAATTAATAGATGGACCCCAAATCAACTAACCATCTTCAAATGATTGAATTTAAATAGATAAGCATGACCAAACTGCTATGTTTAAATGAGCCTTAACTGTGCTATTATCTTCATTTTCAACTTATATATACTGGACATTTTGTGACAAACTTAACTTTCACTGATAGCTATCCAAATGTAGCTCAATAAATCAATCTGTTTGTGCTAAACAGATGTTATGATAAATGATTTACATACTTTATCTCATTAATT
The DNA here is from genome assembly GCF_028858775.2 of Pan troglodytes. NCBI lineage: Eukaryota > Metazoa > Chordata > Mammalia > Primates > Hominidae > Pan > Pan troglodytes. The sequence continues at coordinate 125,410,119 of NC_072404.2, read as the reverse complement.
CTCACAAAGAAACCTTTTGAAATAGACACAGAAAGATAAGATCTTGACATATTTATCTTCATGCTTTGCTTATTTACAGAATTTCTAGCCTCTTCCAGCCTTGTCTCCAGAGGGGTTGTTATCTCAGAATGCAATGAAAAAGAAACTATTGGTGCTCATGTTTTTAAAAAATTCTAATTGGGCTCCTAAGAACCAAAAAGTAGTCCACAAATGAAGTTGGTAAAGAGAAATGAAAATAAAATTCCATACAGAACATGACGACAACCCTCATTTTCCCATCCCCTCCCTCAACCTATAGAAAATGAGGGTTGAAATACTAGAATAGTTAGGAGAAATAAGTATGAATAACCCTGGAAGTTCATTTTCTTTATCTTTTAGAATCTTAGTAAAAATCCACCTCAGCAGGTTTGAGTTAGCTCAGTGGAAGCACTGGCAGATTCTAGTTGCTTGTTTCAGAGGCTTCACCTTTCAAATGAGGACAGTTCCTCAACCAGGAAAATTCCGTTATTACATAGTCCTCCAGGTGTTCCCTTAACGTGTGCTTAGCTTATCAATATGCAGAACCCTAATATAGTCCTGCACCAGGATTCTTTTTCATGGTATGACTATTACAGATGAATCTCACCGAGGCATACGTCTCTTTTTGAAAACAAGAATGAGAGTGATGGTTAGTACGTGGCTACTTTTCTACTTGTACACTTTTATCTACTACACTCTATTTTCTATTAATTCCACATAGCTATAAACATTTGTGTGCTTTTTGCTCAACAGAGATGGAAAGAAAAACAGCATAACTTTGGAGAAGATAGTGTTGGGAAAATGATCTAAATATTTGGGGTGTTACTAAGCGGAATAGAGGGAATGACTTACAAGAGGTGTCTAGGGAGTTCTTGGAAACCAATCAACTGTCTAAATAGCAGCCCTTGCTCTTTGAACCTGATTGAGCTGTCCTCATTCTCTCAGGCTGGGACATTCTAGAGCCACCAGTATATCATGTGGGCCTATGTGTCAGTACTTTGTTGAGCTCAAGTCTGAATTGTTCAGTGTTCACATACACTCTATGTCTAAATTGAACTCCTTGATCCTCAGAGAGTAGTAATGATGTGTGGAATGATAAAGATTCCAACATAGTTGCTTTGGTGGTGACACACAGTATGGAAATCTATCCCCCACTGCTTATTACTTAACTAGTACAACTATTCCTTTTTTAATCAAAAAAAAAAAAAAAAAAGAAGAAGAAGAAGTAGAAGGTTGGGAAGCTAAAATAACTTGGCTATGGACTTGTCCATAGGATTCATCAGATATAAGATTTAAATTTACCTCTCTGGAGTTGGAAGAAATAATTAAAAGAAAAATGCGTTCAAAAAAATCGCAATGCACATAGACTGAATGTTTCCTAAAGAAAATTTTAAACCTAAAGCTTCATCATTTAGTGAAGTAACCCACTCTTTACCTTTGGTGTTTTTCCATCATATCATGGATTATAATAGACAATAGTACAAAATTGTCTTTTACAATATATATTTAACAGAGGTCTACTTATCTATAAGCTTCCTAGATAGTCTGATGGATCACTAGGCTTATGCAATACATCATTAGATGTAGTTAGCTAAAGTCGACAGCAAGAAGTTGTGCTTACATATAACATTCCAAGGTAGCATGATTTCACACAAAAAAAGTTGTTCAAGATTCTCTTGTCAGTAAAGTGTAGGGAAAAGGTCATAAAAAGAACTTCATTATATATGAAGAGACTATGATTAATAATATAAAATTAAGCAACAATGTATTAGTTACTAAACTTTTTTTTTTTTTTTCTTTTTGGGACAGAGTTTTACTCTGTTGCCCAGGCTGGAGTGCAGTGGTGCAATTTCGGCTTACTGCAACCTTCCCATTTAGGATTCAAGCGATTCTCCTGCCTTAGCCACCCAAGTACCTGAGATTACAGGCATGCTCCACCAGGCTCAGATACTTGGCCTCCCAAAGTGCTAGGATTACAGGTGCAAGCCACACCTGGCCTACTACCATTTTTAAATAAAGATTGGCAAAGCTTATGAGTATCATTGACTGCTAACTGGCAGGTCTAAAGTGGAAACCAGAGGTGAGGGGATAAAGAGAAATGGAGGTTTTGTTTGTTGTTGTTAAAGAGAAAGAAATGGAGAGAATTCACAGCAGAGAATGAGAAAAAGAAGGCAAAAACTGACAATGTACAGTTACATTCACTGTGGATGCTTATAGGTACATACCTCTCTGAGAGCTAAAACTATGTATCTAACCTTATACCTCTACTCTACAAGGGCTGGGGAGAAAAAGTTTTTCAAGATTGTTCTTTCCATTGTATCTGAACACAGGAAAAATCTGGCAGTAGGGTTACTGTGTGTATCTAAGAAAAAGTATGTAAGAAATCCCAGGCAACTGTTTAATTTAAGGCTTCATGTACATATCACCAAAACAATTAATCATTTTGGCAATTGAGAATGAAAAACATCAAATCAATTATAGGGTGCTGTGGTGACTGAACAAGTACTTTTTAACTCTATAAAATATATTCTCTATAAAATCTGGGACATTCTCTAACAGATACAGTACATAGTTTCAACTAGCTATAATACAGTGGCATAGGAATCAAAAGCTAGAAGCTAGAACATCACCCATAGCATTGTTGATTCCTCTTCTTGCAATTTGGGGTTCTGTTAGTTTAAAGATCAGTTTTAAAATAGGGACCTTGACTCAGTTCAAGAGAAGAATGCTTTCATACGTACATAAAAATGTTTTCCCTGAATTGGAAATTGAGAAAGCCAACAGCCATTTTGGACTTCTCCAACCATTGAGTCAATAGGCAAGGAAGAAATTCTACTAGATGTTTTGACAGAATCAGATAACCAAGAGGAAATTCAATGACTGCTCTAGAATGAAGGCAGATGTCTGGGACTAAGTCGGTCTTCTGGGATTCTCTTTAGTTTGTCTATATTCAAATGTAAAAATTAATGAAAGCAAATGCAATCCTACTAAAGTCAAGACCACTCAGTATTTAGTTCCTCTTGTTAGAAAAGCTTGAGTCAGCCCACCAACTAAAGAAAGCTAAACAACCATGGTGCCAGTGGAGGGCAACAGGAACACAGAATAAATAAGGAAAAACAAGAATGTAAAAAGAAAACCTATAGATTTGTGACCAATTACAAAAACAGGATTTTCTGTTTCTGTAACAGGTCTGCATATTTTCTTCAATGATCATTAAAAATATATGTATATATAATATATATGATGTAATAAAATAAATCTGTAATATTAACAAATCTTAACCAAAGTTCAGTTAGACAAGGGAGGTAGTTCAATAGATCTATTGTAAATCATGACTACAGTTAATACCAATATATTGTAATATTTGACAATTGCCAAGAAAATAGATTTTAAAAGTTCTTACCACACACGAAAAATGTTAAATATGTGAGGGGAAACATATGTTAAATAGTTTGATATAGCCATTCCATACTGTGCATGTGTATATATATATATATATATAATTTTGACATATATTAAATATATATTTGATATATATTTTTGATTACATATACATATATATTTTATATATATTAATATTTTGTCCCTTCTTTGTTTCTCTGTTATTTAGTATAAGAATTGTTATTAGTAGTTAATTTTACAATTTGGCTTTATGTTACAGAATAAAAAGATAGGACAGTGAATGAATATGAAAAATAATTTATTTCCTAGAGACAGTTATGATGAGACTTTGTATTTCTTCATTTTGGGGCAACAGTGAGAGTGACTTTGCATTAAATGTAGTTGTGTCTTGTTAGGCAGAGATAAGAATTTGTTTTTCTTGTGTGGAAGTTCTAACGTGTGTGGGAGAATGCATATGAATGCTGGGTAGCCGAAAGGGTGACTGTGCCAATTATTTACCTATTGTCTCTTAACTACAAATATACTCTTCCGTCTTCTGTTTCGTGGTAGTGGGGCTGGCAGTCTACAAATTTCACTTCCCCAACTCTTTGGCCAGCTGATAGTTTGTACAGTTATGCCAATAGGACATATTAGAGGGATGCTGGAAGGTAGGATGAAGGAAGAGAGTATTTTCTACCTGTTTTCCAGGCACCATCAGTATCACTTTAGCAGCAGCCATGGACCCAGCCACCAGCTTCCATCAGTATCTCAGCATCAGTGTCATCAGGTCTCCTCAGAGGCAGCGGCAGTAATTGAGCAGGCTTATCTGTGGTCTAAGTACCAGGTTTCAGGGCACCAAGCTTCTAGTTTATGGTAAATTTTCCTCTTCCTATTTTTTCCCTCAGTCCTAGTACATAGCTGCTACCTACAATTAAAATTTTCTGTATAGTAAACACAAAAATAACATTTTTTTTCTCTTTAAGATCTCTGATGTTGATGGTAATAATTCTGATTTCAAATCCCCACTGGTTAAAATACTTAACTTCCTGATGGATATAGAACAACAAAGACCCTCTCTCTCTCTCTGTATGTGTGCCTGTGTGTGTGCGTTTGTGTATGTTTATGTGCATGTGTGTATCTTCACACATACTCTCCCCTAAATGCATGATTGTACTCAAATGAAAACTTGCAGAGGGCTTGGTCCTAGACAAGTATCCATGTGTCTTGTGAAGTAAAGTGACTGGCACATTGGGGAGACAGTGTAAATATGAACTAACCAATATAGACCCGTCATCACCTTTTATTGATCACCCATTATTTATCCAAAGATTATTTTCTGACAGAAATTGGAGCTACAGTCCTTACCTTAACAGAGCTTATTGTTTTTATATTCATCTGGGCATGTTTGTAAAAGGAACAGATGTAAGAATATTATTTTAATAAAATTAATTGTTATAATTCCATAAAATAAGTTATGTGAAAAATAAAAAATTGGTTTTAGTACTATGTATATTCATGTTCCATTTTGTTACAAAAAATATTTAATGCTTTTCCATAGCTATAATATCTATGTCAATGGACGTCAGAAACATCACTTTAGAATTCCATAGAAGCTATTAGAATAGTAGGGCTTCGGATGTGGTACTTATTCCTGCTATGGGATGTACTAATTACTGAAGAATTATTTTCCATATATAGGATTTAAAATATTATTATAATCTTAAAAATACTTTTTGTCACATTACTAATATAAGATTCAAGACCAAGTATATTTCCCTCAAGAGTAATATTGAGGGGATGTTCTCCAAACAATAATTTATATCTATTTTATTCTATTTCTAAAAGGTAAAATAATATCTGTGATAAACTTTAAATTATTGTATTGGAAGGAAGAGGTAGGCAGTAAAATAGCTAAACATCTGTGGGTATACTTATCTTCCCAGAGAAAGACTGACAGGAGCTTGGGAAGGGCAAGGGTCTTGAAATCAGTTGACTTGGCTGATCACTTATCTTGGAAAAGTAATATTTCCAAATAATTAATTAAATAACATTAAATAATCAATAATAAAATACAAGCCATATTTTACATCATTATGAAGATCAAATGAGATGACTTATTTGAAAGTACTTTATAAATGGCCACGTATTCCCTACTTTTTGTTAGTTTTGTTTCCATTTCAAAAATGTATCTCTATTTTATATATTTAAGGTATAGAATATGATGTTTTGATAAATATATATATACATATAGACATGCTTACTACAGTCAAGAAAACTAACCTATATACTTCCATAGTTGCTGTTTTTTGCATGTGTTGTAAGACGATCTAAAATCTACTCTCTTAGAAAAATTTCAGTATAAAGTATAGTATTATTAATGATACTCCTCAGGCTACATATTAGATTGCTATACTTATTCATCCTACATAACTGCAAGTCTGTACTCTTTGACCTCCTTCTCATTTCCTACCAACTCTATGCCCCTGGCAACCACCATTCTACTCTATTTCTACATATTCAACATTCTTTCAGATTCCACAGATAAGATCGTGCAGTATTTTACTTTCTCTGGCTTATTTCACTTAGTTTAGTGACCTCCAGGTTCAACCATGTTACTGCCTTACTACTGAAAGTGATATACAGATTCAATGCAATCCTTATGAAAATTACAATGGCATTTTTTACAGAAATAGAAAAAAATTCTAAAATTCCTATAGAACCACAAAAGCTCTTGAATAGCTAATCTTGAGAAAGAAAAATTGTAATTGAAAGCATTACGATTTCTGATTTCAAAATAAATTACAAAGTTATAGTCATCAGCAGAGTATGACACTGGCATAAAAATAGACACATAGGCCAATAGAATAGAATAGTAAGCCCAGAAATAAACGCAAGCATATACAATCAACAGATCTTTGGCAAGGTTATCAAGAAGACATAGTAGGGAATAAATAATCTCTTCAATAAATGCTGTTGGGAAAACTAAATATCCATAAGCAAAATAATGAAACTGGACTGTTACCTTACATCATACACAAAAATCAACTCAAAATGAATTATGACATAGACATAAGAACTGAACCTGCAAAACTTCTAAAGGAAAACATAAGGAAAAAGTCCTTGATATTGGCCTTAGCAATGGTTGTTTGATATCATGTCAAAAGACAACACACAGAAAAATTAATAAGTGGAACTGTATCAAACTGAATAGCTTCTGCACAGCAAAGGAAACAAACAACAAAACAACAAACAACAAAATGATGAGGCAGCTTCCTGAGTGAGAGAAAATCTTTGCAAAAAACTCTGATAAGTGGTTAATATCCAAAATATATAAGAAACTCCAACAACTCAATAGCAAAAAACAAAAAAACAAAAACCCCTACCAAAAACAAATATCCCAATTAAGTGGTCAAAAGACACGAATAGACACTTTTTCAAAGAAGACTTAAAAATGACCAAAAAATATATGAAAAACTACTCAATATCATTAATTATCAGAGAAATGCAAATCAAAACTAGAATGAGATATTACCTCACACCCGTTAGGATGGCTGTTATAAAAAAGACAAGAGATAACAAGTGTTGTTGAGAGTGTGGAGAAAAGAGAAGCTTGAACATCGTTGGTGGGAATATAAACTGATATGCCCACTATGGAGAACAGTATGGAGGCTTCTCAAAAAATTAAAAATCAGAACTATTGTATGACCCAGCAACCCTTCTTCTGGGTTTATGCCCAAAGGAAATAAAATCAGCACCTCATAGAAATGTCTGTGGTCCCATATTCATTGCAGCATTATTCACAGTAATATAGAATCAACCTGTGTTCACTAGTGGATGAATGGATAAAGAAATTACGTTATATATACATAAACAATGGAATGTTACTAGGTTTTTTTTTTCTAAAAAAAAAAAGGAGATCCTGCCATTCGCGACAACATGCAAGGACATTATGCTAAGTGAAATAAGCCCAACCCAGAAAAAAAAAAAAAAAAAAAACTTCTTAACTCATTTTATTTATTACTATCAAACCTCAAACCATTTCTTTAACAGTTTTTTACCTTTATTATTTCCCTGTTTTCCTTATCTTCTCCCAATCACCTTAACCTTCGTATTCTAAGTTGAACTAGGTATTTTCCATTTGCCTATTTCTCTACTCTGCCCTCCTTCACCCTGCTCTGTGCCAGAGAGGCTAATGCTTGTAGATTGAATCAGTGATAATCCTTGCCTGCTGGCTTCAGGTTAGGTTCTTCTGGAGGAGGCCCAGGCAGCATACAGAATAATGGGACTTTTCCTCTCTTCCTGAGAGATCACTGAGTTAATTGTGTCCCTTTACCAAATGCCAATGTTCCTGGGGCAACCCTCTCTCTGCTGCTTTCCCGAATTCCAGTATTGGCAGCATCCCCTCACTCTTCAAGACTTATGGGTAGCAATCCACCCCTATTTTTGCAAGCTCTGGGTTCCAAACCCTTGGATGGTTTTCCTAAACTATGCCTATATCTTTGTAAAGAGTGCCTTTATTAAGCTTTCTGTTATGTAGTCTGAATGTGCCATATGCTTTCTGCTTTTTGTCAGGGCCCTCCCTGATTAATGTATTCTTTTTTTAAATCTGTATCTTAAATCTTTTTTTTTCTCCTCCGTCTCTGATTGAAACACATATTAGTCATCACCTCTACTGCTGAAGAAGCTTCCTTGATGACTTTCTTGTCTGTGTTCCTGTACTCCTGAAGTCCCTCTACAACATTGCTGCCACAGTGGCAATTCACATGTTGTTAATGGGTTGTTTGACTTTCCTTTGGGTCAGAAAATACCACTGGTTAAGAGAACTTAGAATTAAAAAAATTAAGGTTCAGGCTCAGATCTGCTAATAAATGAAGTGGCTTTGGGCCAGTATCTTTTTTTCTAGGTTCTAGTTTTCTGATACAGTTTAATACCTATTTTATAGCTCATTTTATGGGGAAAAATGGGGAATGTATACATACAACATAGTGTAGTGCCTGCATCTTGTAAGTGCTTAATAAATGTTACCTATTTTTATTTTTTATAAAATCCCTTTATGTGTCCCCACCATTTACAGAATAAAAGACAAACTCCTTTGTTTGACACATAAGGCCCTCTGTACTTTGACCCTAACTATTTAGCTTCATACCTCACTGCTATCTTACACACAGCATGAAGTTCAGCCGTGTTGAACTACTAGCAAATTCCTAACATCCTCTTTAACTGGCACATCCCTCTAACCTCTGTGCATATCATTCACTTTCTTATAATGCCCTTAACAGTTCCAAGCCATGCACACTTCACTTTACCGGTATTACTCTCAGTCTCCAAACATCAGTCCAAATACTACCTCTAATAGAAAACTCTCCTTGATTTCCCAAGGTAGATGAAAAACCTTGCCTGTCCACCTTGCAGACTCCTGAGTTAGTATTTATGCCCATATTATGATTCCCCGGTAGTCGCTAGACAGTGAGCTGTGTTGCAAAGAAAGACAGTGATATTTCAACTTTGATTTATGAGCATTGTGGATAGGGCTGGGCACCTAGTAGATGTTTGATAAACATTTGTTTAATGAATGAATTCTGCTCCAAACATAATTTTGTACTGTTCATAATTTAAGTCATCTTCAGATGATTTGGAAGTAATATTTAACTTAAAATTCAGAGCCTCTTATCTTGCTTTGCATCTGTTATGCAGTTTCACAGCATAGCTAATGTGTTACCACATTGTATCACAGTATCACCAGTATGATGCCCGCATCAACTGTTTGTGTTAATACCTGGGAGCTGATTTAGAAGCTGAATCTGCCAAGAAAACTGACATGCGTATGTTCAGTGCCTTAATTTATCATAACCTCTAAAAATACACATTGAGAAAATTCTTGCTGACTCAATATTAACATCACGTAGTGTCAGTTAGAGTAATTAAAGCGAAAAACATGACAACAAAAATACGCATATAGCAAGTAGCTAGAAAATATCTTCTGTAGGAGAGATGAAATCATTGAGTTTACCTTCTTCAAGCAGCTATCATCATGGAAAGGAAGATGAGAATTATAACAAATCATTTTTAATATGTATTAAATCTTATACTCTTAAACTATAATATGCACTTCAGGATAATTTACTTTCTTTGGGAAGTTGCAATAATTCTTTCAATTTATCACTGAGTGCAATAAAGCAATAATTAAGTGGCAACTTATTTAATATACCCAAATTATCTGATATTTTATTAGTTGTAACATTTTTAGAAGCAAACTCTAATTCTTAGTAAACTTGTCATTGTTGCCTCAAATGATATAAACACCATAATTATTTTAAAATGTATGTTTTAATCTATAGATATCTCTTTGAATTTAAGGTTATTTAGTGGAAATATTTAAAAGTGGTTGTGTTTAGCTTTAAAACAGGGCTTATGAATGAAATACTTTTTAATATTTTTCTATAGATGAGGAAATTTAGTGTTGTTTCAATAGCTGCTTTTGTTATTTTAATGCATTTTAATGTTTTAATTGTGCTTGTACTCTTAAGAAAGTATCATAGAGGATATTCTTAGAAAAAAACAAGCAGGATATAATATTGTAGAAACATATCTAGTAACATGTTTTTCTTACAGAAATTTTCCACTAATGTGCTTTTATTAGGAATTTAGTTTAAAGAACAATGGTAATATCTTTGGTTTAATACCATATAAGTATTTCAGTAGAGGGATACAAAATCCAATGAGTAGCGAAGGTAGGGAGCGGGGGTAGTCTAAGTGAGTGGTAACAGAGGCAAGGATAGAGCTGCAAAGTGAATGGGGTCCATGTATGAGCAGATGAGGTTGCTGTTCTTCCCCAGAGACAACCAGGGACTCAACCAGATTATGAAAGGAGACGAGGGAAGCATTGCCTCAGGATGTTCATCTTCTCACATTGTTATGTCAAATTATCACCTGGGTCTTTTATAACTCTTTTACCTTCTAGCGTACTCTGAGCTCTCCTGCTAGCTTCAGTGGTTTTTCTGTGTGCACACTTCAGTTTGTTAATTTATTTAACACAAATAAACTGAGAACACATAACATGTCGGACATTAAGCCAGATTCTAGAGGTACATATGCAGAAAAGAAGCATTCTCGTCACTCAGGGCAATTATAGTTCAAAGGGGAACAAGTGCCTAACTAGATAACGATAGTGTAATGTTAACATTGCCATAATCGAAAATGATTGATTAAAACAGAAGTTAACACGTAGTGAACACATACTATGTGCTTGCTATTATACTAATTAAATACATTGTTTCTTGTTTCATCTTCACAGGATGAGACTGTTTACACTATTTTTACACTATTTACACTATTTTACACTATTTTTATCTCTACTACAAAGCTAAAAACAAATATCTAGTATTAGAAAAAAAATGAAACTGAGCTCATCGGGTGATTGAAACAATATGATATTTATCAAAGTATAGTTGCACTAAACTGCATCCAAATTATCAGAGTTCTTAAAATGTGGATTCCTGGGCTCCAACAGCCAATCTACTGAATTCACGTTTCTGAGGAAGGGTCTAGCGAATTTGTCTCTTCTTATACAAATTTTTTTCCTTTAATGAGAGCAATTTTCAAAGCTATAGTAGAAATTTTACTAGGCAATTTAAACTCTCTCTCTCTAGCGATGTATGTGTGTACATGTGTATATGTGTGCATATAAAGATTGAAAACTTCTGAAATAGGTGATTATATGTATTATTTAATATGTAATGGGGGTTTCTTAAAAATGTCTTTTCTATGCTTCTAAAATACAATTTAAAACTAAATATAATAGAATCCAGATATAAATGAAATTCAGTCAGAACCACCAGATTGATTCTATTATTAAATAATCCACACTGCATTGTATCTTGTCCCAGTTATTAAGTTGTTATCTCTGATTTAGATGTAGCATTTTCACCCTTCCCTGGTAACCACCTTTTGAAGATACTCTTGATTCTTATATTCCATTTTCAATTAAAATTTCTATCTTTCATTAAATATATTTTTATGGAAGGATACGTGAAAAATCCAGGTGAATTCTCTATCAAACTGTCATGTCTTTTCATGTATATAAATATATATGCAAAGGTTTATGCATCAATTCCTGTTTTCTCTCAACACTTTAAGGCACATTAAGGCTTATGAAATAAAATAGATGAAATAAGCAAAAATTGGTAACAAAAATGAGGTCAATAAAATATTATACAGCGTGTTAAGACAGAACTAGGAGTGAGGTTCCTTCGGTCAAGAATAATAAAACAAAATTGAAAATAGATTGTATATATAGAGATAGATAGATATACACAACATATATATGAGGCTAAAGAGGAAAATCAATGTCATTAAAAAAAGAATGTCTCTAGTTACCCTTCAAGTATTTATGATAATATTCAGGCTGATTTATTTCAATTATCTGATGCACACTTGTTTCTTCCCTTATTACAGGATTATTTGATAGACTTAATGATTCTGTAAAATACTGTATTTGTACAAATACAAGACTTTTTCAAAATGAAAAATTCTCCATTGTCCAATGTTTTCTGGCTGAGTTTTTAGAGATATAGATGGTTGGGGCGTGGGGATATATATATATATATATATATATATATATATATATATATATATATATATATGCATGCGTATGTGTGTGTATACACACACATATGAATGTTTTTCCCTTCTTCCTACCATGTGCCAAGAAAGTTTCAGCACTTTGAACTCACTGACTGTGGGTCATCACTGCATCCAGACTACAGCTAGATGAACTTTCAGATTACTAAAAAAATATAAAAGACACAATGGGTTAATAAAGACAAAGAAAAAATAACTATAAGCTGTTTATGCGAAACATATTTAAGGCAAAGTGCTATAGACTGAGGTTGAAAACAAGTTAACAAAGAGTTTCCAGAAACATTCATATAGAAAGAAAGTGGGAGTTGATGTATTACTACCAGAGAAGGTAGTTTTCAAAGTTGGTAGAACTAAACAGAATTCCAGAAAGCACTAGATTATGATACAAGATAGCAATATATATATACATCAAAATTCTGCAAGCCACACACAATTTAGCAGGAAAATAACAGGACAAAACCTATTAGAAATGCACGGACTTGATGAAACTACAATTATCCTAGGAGACTTCAATATATTTCTTTCACATTTGGACGTGACTGCTAGAGACAAACATAAGTGAGAAGATAAAGAAGTTGCATAATACAATGAATAAAATTGATTATCTGGATACATCTGGGGGCTTTTTTACCGACAGAAAGTAGGATTATTTTATGATGTCTATGTAACTATTGAATATTAATAGTTAAATATTTATTAACTATATGGCAACCTAAATCTTTTTAAAGTAGATGTTTTCCAAGATACATATGTCTATCATAATACAGGAAAATAAATATTAATAATAAATATTGTAACCAAATGCAGGTCTGGCTACTCACCACTTACAGAGTCCAGTGACAACAGTGAGGTGTAGTAGAAAGCAAGTGACTTTATTAACCAACACTAGTAATCGAGAAACGGCCAGATTCTCTTCCAAAGCAACCACTTCACACTTTAGGCTGGGGAGGAGAGCTTAAAAAGGGGAACTTGCAATGGGAGGCAGGCGGGCAGGCTGCTGAGTACAAGGTGGGAGTGTCTTGTTCTGGTGGTTATCTCGAGCCATGGTCCACCTGGAGTGTAGGATGCTGTCATCTGAACAATGGCTGGGTTGTTGACTAACTGCCTTGAGGTAATCTCTGGATTTTTGTAGCTGGCTCTCTGTGCTTGGTCTGTTTCAAGATTAGTTCCTGGAACTTCTAAGTAAGCACATAATTACATAGAAGCACACAGTTAGACAAATGTTCATAGTGTAAGGGAGTGTATGTTGAGAAAGGGAGGGAAATGGTGTTTCAAAGAAAGTACATTTCAAAGCTATATTTTAAGACTAGGGAAAATAAGAAAAAGGTTTCTCCTCTAAGCTTCAAGGTTACATCTTGAGACTAGGGAAAAAAGAAAAAAAGTTTTAAATTGTATTTTCAGGCTAGACTGTTCAGTTACACAAGAGTGTATCAGGAAACCTACATAACCCATTATATCACCAGATTGAAAGATGTAAATAACATATGATTATATCAATAAATGATGAAAATGAATCTGGTAAAATTCAGAAAACATTTAAAAAATAAATATACATATATCATGCCATTTCAATTAGGATACAAATTAGATTTTGAAATAAAATGGGGCAAATTATATGCAAATTTTATAAAATTATAAATTGCCAAAAATAACTAAGAAAGCTTCTCAAATAAACAATAGAGAAGAGAGATATAACAACAGAAAATACCACAAAAAACTGTAAAGCCACTGTAATGAAACCAAGAGAGTATTGGCTTAGGATTAGAGATACAGAAAGGAAAATTCAGAAATATATCCCAGAACATACAAATGTACTAATGACATTTGTACTATGACAAATGTACTAATGACAAGGCAAGCATTTCAACTGAGTGAGAAAATAAGGGATTATTTCATAAAGAGTGTTAGAACAACTAGAAATCTTGAAAAATACTGGTATCAGAGAATTAAAAAGTCCTATACAATATAAAATAAACAGACATGAGCAATTTTGCAAGAACATATAGAAAATTTGATATACAATATAGAGATAAGATAATTCTGGGTTGAGAACTGAAAATTTAAAATGTATATGGGAAAAGAAAAACACATTTGATGACATGTTCTTTAGGAAGTCATAACAGCACTTACGACGTGTCAATGATTTGTTTTTAAAAAGTGCTTTACTTATGAATTCTTATAACAATTGTCATAAGGTAGTTATTATCATCTTTGTTTTATAGACAAGGATATTAATACATAGTTCACCCTATAGCTAGGAACTTCTAACTAGGAACTTCTGTGAAGCAAAAAATAAAAATAAAAACAAAAATATATTAGCAAAGTCAGTAGGCTAATCACAGATTTGTGGGACATTGCTCACACCACAAAAAAACAGAGGGTTATTATATGTGTAATACCAAAAGCTTGTATACGTTGTTAAACTTTTAAAAAGGTGGGGAAAACAAGTAGCACTATAGACATAAAGGACATAAATATGCACTACACAGAATAACAAATCCAAGTGGTCAACTAATGTAAACAGAAATGCTTGAATCTGTAAGTAATAGGGGATTTGCCAGTTAACAGTGCAATATCAATTATACCTACCCAAATATTCAATGTTAATAAGACTTTTTCTCCAGAGTTGAGTTTTCCAAAAGTCAGACCTTGTATTTGTTTACCATTAATAAATTCATACAGAGAGATGTACGTGTGCAGATTACTCAATAGAAAACTATTGTGTAAATACATCTGGTGTATGTTTACATAGATTTGAAAACACTACCTGAAAAAAGTCAATGTAGGCAGTAATTCCACAACTATTTGTAGCAGCTTTCTTACTCTGCCAGGCGCTACCCCAGCCACTTTACACTCACTTTGTCATTTCATCTTCTCCACAGCCTTTTCAGGTAGGTACTGTTATAGCTCCCATTTTTTCTACGGTAAAACTGAAGTAGAGAGATGTTAGTGAAGTCATCCAGTGTCACACAGCTCATAAGTAGAGGACTTAGGATTTGAACCTTGTTCCCTCTGACTTCTAGATGCCAAGTTATACTTCATGATGTGATGTAAACTGCCTAAAAGTATTCTTTTTTAAACACCGTATTCCAATATAATCTATTTTTTTCCAGTTATTAGTAAAGTTTTTATCATATGCGGGATGTCAAAAAATAATTGTTTACTTTAGTAAAAAGAATAATCACTGTCTTTAAAATTGTCATTTCTACAGTGTTGATGAATATTAATTCTAAAGAGAGATTTCCCAATGATACCTATTATTTGGCTCTCTGAAAAAAATATTCCTTCCAAATAGAAATCAGAAAATCAATAATAAAACAAGGTTTTATGTCTTTAGGTAGAATTTAAGATTATATCAAGAAGATAAAGAGTATAAAATGGCTGTAGCAGTTTCTACACTTAGTAAAACCAGAGTATAGTTTTCAAAGTGACTAGCATTGACAAAATTTTGAGAATTCTTTGATAACTCAGAAAAAACTCTTTTAATTATAGTTTAAAAACATTTAGTTTGCTAGAATAAAGTATCTTGGATAATCACAGCAATTTTGGAAAGCCTGAATTTCCAAAATATTCAAAATATAACATTTCTTAATTTGGGCTAAATCATGTGGTTGAACAAAAGTTTCCTTAGGCTAATTAAAAAAAAAAAAAAAAAAGCCACCAAAGAGAATGAAGAGTGGTGACGACAAGGGCAAACAGATGAAGGCTGCACTGGAAGCAGCCTGTTCAAATGAAGAATGCCAGAGTGGCAAAATAGTCACCAAGCAATTATTTAAGAGGGACATGTTTATTAGTTGTTTTTAAAATGCAGTTCCAGTAATAATTTCAAGCTGTCTCCAATAAAGCTTAAACTCAATAAAAATACATTATAATTTTCAAAATGCCATGTTTTAAATAAATGCAAAGTCACAAAGAGGAGCCCCAGGCTAAGCGTAAAAGTTACAGCTGTAGAAATTAATTTACATGAAAGAGCCATCATGCTTCCTTTAGAGATAACTTGCTAGGGGAAAACACAGCACAGCCCAAATATTCATAAAGAAACTCTAGAATTCAGGCAGGAGGCACTGACAGCTGCAATCATTTATTTTTCAAACTCCTGGACATGTTATAGCATGCCTGCTAGATATGAGGTAGGATAGTAAAAGCAAAACAAAAGTTGATGAAAGAAATAGCCAGAAGGCCTTTAACACCTTTTCAGAAACTGACTGTTCAGATGTTCTTAAATTTTAAATCAAAATCATCTCAATGGAAATTAATTTTATGTCATTAAATTCTCTGAATAAATATTTCCTGTGGGGTAGCCACATCACCCAATAAAACCCTTACAAAGAGAATTTTAAAGTTTTAATTAATTATTAAACAGAAAGAATGAATTTCATGATATATTTGGAAACACGCTATAAAGTGTGACTACCTTAGGCCCAGTCCTTTAATTCTATTTAAAAGTTATTAACTGAGATCTGACTATTTTTTTTAGGGCTCTAGTTGAATGTCTAATTAGAGTAAACTGTAGTCCACACCTCAAATTGTTTGATTCTGTCTTCATTCTTTTACTTCAGTGAAACATGACATTCACTCAAAAGAATTGGCTCTTCTGCCAAGAACTTGACAACTCTTTCTAGAAGAGCTTCCTTTAAGGGCAGGCAGGTTAACCTAGGAAGCCATGTTGAATGGCTCCTTAGTTCCAAAGAGTCCCACATTTACATTTCAGGAATATTTCTGATGAGTATCTTTCAAAAATTTATATCACTTCTTATACTCACATGATAGATGTCATTTAATTTTTTATTAATTTTTCATATCTCTCTTAAAAGCCCTGGAGGTATTGATACAACATACCCACAAATATATATATGTAAAATATATTAATATATATACACACATACATGTATACACACATATATATTTTCTTACACATATTTCTATAGGTTTAAAAAGTTTCAGTACTTATGAGTGTTTTTTTTTTCCTGGTATTTCTGTATTCTTAAAACCTGGATTTCAGGTACTCTTTATTTGTTCTGAAATTTCAAGTGATATATTCAGAAAAGTATCTGTGTGACAGATATTCTAAGGCATCGCATATATGAGAATGAATTTTGTCTTCACTCATGAATAACAACTTGGCTACATACAGAGAATTTTGTGGAAAAAAAAAGAAAACTTAATCTTGGCTTACGCATATTTTTTATTATTTCTTCTCTTTATTGTTAAGTTTCTTAAATACACGTGATCTACATACCTCCCTCTCTCTTCTTATTGCCCCAAATCTGCTTTGTTTTTTACTCTTCCATAAAGCCTGCAATCTTGATCATCACAAATGATCTCTCATTAGCAAATTTCCTTCCTGTTTGTTCAGGCATCATTATCCATATGTATCTCAAGTTTTATGTCTTCATATTTCAATAATCATATCCATTTGGATGATCCACTATTACCCCAAATTCAGCTTGTATAATGGAGATATCCTTACTTCTCAAAACAAATATCCTTTTCTCTATAAATGATACAAGCACCTTTCAATTACCCAGGATTAAACCTGAATTATTCTATGTTTTATGCCCCATCACAACAAATCCTTTATCAAGACCTGCCAGTTCTTCAAAAAGCCATCTTTTGAAAGTGTTCATTCCCTCCTGTTCCAATAATATATAGGTTAGGCTCTAAATCGCATCAGGCACAGGCTTTGAAAAAGCCCCTGAGCAAGTGTTTTATCTCGTTTCTTTCTCTCTAATACTCTGATATGAATTCATCTACAACTAAACCTCATAAGATTGTATTCAAAATAATTTATTTTGGGAAAAGCCTACCATGACTTCTAATTTTCTATAAAATAATACAGTCAAAGATTCCTTATCTGGAAACAAAAAACTTCAGCATCTGAGTTTTACTTACCTCACCAAGTGGATCTTTCAGTTCTTCCCTTTCCCACAAGTCTGGTCTATTCTTGTCACTTCAGAGTGTCTTAGACACACTATATGTTAGCCTATTTATTATGCTATTTTTTAGATCTACTGAAGTTCTAAATTTATTTGAAGTTTATTGACTTTTTACACATGATATGGTTTGGCTCTGTGTCCTCACCCAAATCTCATCTCAAATTATAATCCCAATAATGTCCACATGTCCAGGGAGGAACGAGGTGGGAGGTGACTGGATCATGGAGGCAGTTTCCCCCATGCTGTTCTCTTGACAGTGAGTGAGTTCTCATAAGAGTTGATGGTTTTATAAGGCAGTTTTCCCTGCTCTTGCTCTCATTCTGTCTCTGTCCTGCTGCCATGTAAGATGTGTCTGCTTCCCCTTCTGCCATAATTGTAAGTTTCCTGAGGCCTCTGGGATCAAGCATAACTGTGAGTCAATTAAACCTCCTTTGTTGATAAATTACCCAGTCTCAGGTAGGATCTTTATAGCAGTGTGAGAACAGACTAATATAACACAATTGAATTCCCACATTGATAATAGAGCTTTTCCTAACCACTTCACTTCATGGTGAAAAAAATCTGACATACTATGTTGCATTCGTGATTATTCTATTTATTTGGTGCTTAAAACACAGATTTTTGTGATTGTAGTATCATATATGTGTATGCATTAATACGTTGATGATATATACATTGCATATATTATTACTTTGTTTTATATAATTTAACATAATAAACAAGTTTTAAGTGCCTTTAGGAAAGTGCTATGTATCAAATGTCTATATAGCTATTATTTTCATTAGAACACAGCCTTGCCCATAGTTGATGCTAAATATATGCCTGCTAATAAATACATTAAAATACATAAAAAGTGAAAACTTTAGGCTATCAGACAGTAGGGTTGATAAATTTAAAAGAAGTATGGTTTACTGAATGGGCCTCTAAGATGCAAGAATAACACAGAAGGAAGAAATTTCCTTGGATTTCTATCAATATAAATCCTAATCTTACGGAAAATAATTCTGTACCAGAAAGTTTAGGGTTTTTTTTTTTTTCTTTTACATGGACTAATTTCAGCAGGAGGAACAGTTTCCAAATTCCCTCATGTGAATTTGAAAAAATAAATTAAGGTGTCTTTTGAGGCATTGATTCTAGCTTCAATAAATAAAACTGATTTTAAAAGTTATGCTGATGATTCTTGGCGTTGTCATTCTCAGTACAAGTCCTTAGAGTGGCCTCTTTCAAGGTCACTAAGAGAATTGCCATTATTGCTGGAGCTTCTGTCTCGGGGGGTAATTTTGAAACTACTATGTACACACACATGCACACACACATACACACACACACACACATATATATATATACACACACACACACACACATACATACATATAAATATAATGTGCTTATACTATGAAAATTTGGACCTGGAAAGAGCCTCACAGATCACATATTCTAGTACATACAATATCGAGAAGCATCATCTTCAATAGAAATTTAAGTTCCATTTGCTTATCAGGTTATAGTCTAACAAAACTTTTTGAGGCTTAACAGCTTTGCTGAAATAAACCAGGTCACTGATGAATGAAGAAGAGCATGCATCTAAACTTCACTCTTAAGTGTATCTGCCTCACACTGCCACCTATAGAAATAAGGTGCTACATGTTTTTAAGTCTTCCTACTCCACAGGATATGGTATAATGTAGAGTACTCCCAATAATTATGTTCTAGTAAAACAAGATTCTCAAGAGTGTTGCATCCAGATTTGCCCACTTTTCCCACCTGCATTAGTCAGGGAAAGTCCATTCAGTATGAAACATTTTCTATAAAAATTATTGAAGGGCTTCTTTAGTCGAAGGTTGTAAGTCAAGAGCAACACATTAAAAAAAAATATTTTTAACTATTATTTTGGACTCAGGTGTACATGTGCAGGTTTGTTATACAGGCAAATTGCATGTCATGGGGGCTTGGTGTACAGATTGTTTCATCACCCAGAAAATAAGCATGGTACCCAATGGGTAGTTTTTCTATCCTCATCCTCCTCCTTCCCTTCATCCTCCTTCCCTTCATCCTCCTCCTTCCCTTCATCCTCAGGTAGGCCATGGTGTCTGCTGTTCCCTTCTTTGTGTCCATGGGTATTCACTGTTTAGCTCCCACTTATAAGTAAGAACATGTAATATTTGGTTTTCTGTTACTGCATTAGTTTGCTTAGGATAATGGCCTCTGAACTCCAGCCATGCTGCTGCAAAGAGCAAGATCTCATTCTTTTTTATGGCTGAGTAGTATTGCTTGGTGTTTAAGTACCACAAGTTCTTTATCCAGTCTACCATTGATGGGAATTTAGGTTGATAATGACAAAACTAATTTTCATAAAAGAAAACAAATTGTGTGTGTGTGTGTGTGTGTGTGTGTGTGTGTGTGTGTGTGTATAAACTCTTTTTTTTTCTTTCCTTTTTTCTTTGAGACAGAGTCTCGCTCTGTCACCCAGGCTGGAGTGCAGTGGGGCAATCTTGGATAACTGCAATTGCAACCTCCACCTCCCAGGTTCAAGTGATTCTCCTGCCTCAGCCTCCCAAGTAGCTGGGACTACAGGCGTGGGCCACCACGCACAGCTAATTTTTTGTATTTTTAGAAGAGACCGGGTTTCACTGTGTCGGCCAGGATGGTGTCAATCTTCTGACCTCGTGATCCGCCTGCCTCATTCTCCCACTCATTCTCCCAAAGTGCTGGGACTACAGGCGTGAGCCACCACACCTAGCCTAAACTCTTAATGATAAGTGATATATAAACTTCTATGCCTTCACACTAATTAACTCTTGAAATGTTTTTAAGTAAGTAGTCTTTATTCTCACCTGGTTCATATTGCTCTTCTATTTCTGTGGGAACAAGTATATACCAAGTGATATTCTGGCATTCTCCCTCTCTCTCTCTCTTACACACACACACACACACACACACACAAGCACACACTTGTTTTATGCAAATTTTATTTTTGTTCATAAGGTTTCTTAGTGTTCATTCTGAGTCCTGAAATTTTATCCGTGTTTTGGCACATAGCCCTTTCTTATTTCCAATTGATAGAAAAATTCTTGCTGTCTGATTGACTTACTATTATTCAGAATGACTTGTCTCTATATTTAGGAGAAAATGGAGTTTCTTCTTTTCTCTCTTATTAGAACTCAGTGTTATGCTCTGTAAACTGCACTGTGCATTCTCCAATCTGTCCTGAATCTTTTGTGGGGAAAGCTAACTTCCTGATTAAGATCTCACTTAAAAAGTAATCTCCTTTTCTCCCATCTCGTTGGGAGATTACTAGCTTCTGTAACTAAATGTGTCATTGAGCATCCTATTTGGCTGTAGCTTTAGACTATTAGATATAAGATTTGACCATTGTGTTCCTAATGTCAGGAAGGCTATGAACAATTGTTCAACTGTAGTCTCCCAAGCTCTCCAGACTTCAAAGACTTTAAAACATATGGGATGCTTTCAAGATGAAATTAGATACCTATGAGTCTACAAACATGATATTAATAGCCCTCAGGTTGTGATCTCAGGTTGTTTTGAATACATAGATGAATAGATGTATTCAAACCAAATAAAGGCAAACTGGGTGTTTAAAGAACCTCAATGAAAAGTTTTATGTGGAAAGAAGAAACAGAACACAGGGGCTACACAGTGCTGTGTTAACATGATAACAGCTCATCTGACAGGCTGCTTCTGTTGTATACAGAAGTCAGAAGGCTTTGTTTAAACATGAATCAACCAATATTTGGTCTTTCTGGGTCACTGCTAAATAGTAGTGTGAATTTCCCCAAGCCATGGGCTTAGGCAGTAGCTCTGGTTGCTCCATACCGAGGTTGCCCCCTGTGATGCTGGTAAATGTATTTATTGGTATGAAAAGATGGAGCCTTACATACTGATGAAACTAAAAGCCACATATGCCACAGCCCACAGCCAAATGCTTGGAAACATTTAGTGTTCTAGGCGTGGTGCCAAGCATCAGAGATACAAAGATGGATGACACCAGGCCTCAACCCCAGAGGATTTTAGAGGTTATTGGAGAAGAAAGGTGTATAACAAGAAAATGGAAAGGAAGCTATCAACTAGATATAAACAAATCACCAAAACAGAGGATAAAGCTTTTATCTTTGCCTGATGATAATAAAATTGTGAAATTATTTTCTGAATCAGTGACCAGATATAGGGGAACCCATCACTTTATGCATAATCAGCTATTTACAAATAATGGGTGTAAAAAAGGTGTTAGGGACTGTGAATAATGCTTTTGAGGAAATTCCACCAAACTTACACCTTCAGTGTGGGGAAAACATGTACTAGATGGATGATCCAGATAGGACCTACTAATAGGGTTTCTACTACATGAATGAGATAAATGGTAACTAAATAGTTGGTATAAACATATGAGCTGGCTGAAGTTATAGGTTTTATAAAGTATATACAAATTTTTGTCTATATTTCTCTATACATTTTATCTTTCATCAGTTTTAATTTCTGGTTAATTGTAAATTAAAAGCCTGTAATTCTCTCTTTGTTTTAGGGTGTTCATTTTCCATGTAAAATATTAGCTGTTTCTAGCAGCAATAATCATGGGGAAACAAGAACTCAGGTAGTAAAGCGTTAGTGAAATTGAAAGATAAGAATGGGGAGGTCATCATGGAGGAGTGAAAAAAAAAAGACTTAGTCCTTTGCATTCCCTTCATGATAAAAATGAAGTTATTTCGTTAACATGTACTTAGATAATTTTACATTCTTATAGTGCATATTTACATTTGGATTAAAAAAACAACCTACATCATAAGATTTTGCATCATCTGAAAGAATATTTTAATTGGTCCATCTGGCATTTGAAATAATACGGTACTTATTATAAAGCAGGTGTTAGACACTTCTGAATATTCTGTCCTTAATTAAAGCTTAAAGTAATATTACATTTTCTATTTTAAACTTTAAAAATCTAAAGTTAGTAGACATGAATAACAAAATGTATGGAATCATATGATTTTCAACATTCAGTAACTAATGATTAGATATTATTTATTGAACTTTAATTCCTGACATACTTTTGTTTTGAATTTGAGAAATGTAACAATGGGTATCAGTAGTTGGAAATTATTTGTGTTCAAACTTTGTTTATTCACCGTAATTAAGAAAATTTGGTGTACTCTTGAGTGTCATAGTTCAGCAAACACTTTAGAAATAAAAGCTCATCATATATTTGACTATGGTTTTTAGGTATCTTTATTCAAAAGAAAATGAAATTGTTGGTTGATACCTCAAAGTAAAAATGTATTAAAAATATTTGGCCTGAATTAATAAACATATTTATAAAAGATTATCTTGGGTTTGTTTAAACTATATTCTTTGATAGTTTGACAGAACTTTTAAGATAATTTGGTGATAATTTAGAGTCCATACGATCTCTGCAAAAATAAACATCAGCTTAGTAAGTCCTCCTTATAATCCATACATAGAAAATCATAAAATTTGAGAAAGATAATAGGACTGTTATTTACATGCACAACAGGTTAAGAAGCAATACATAAAGAATGTCTGTGAATCACATCAAGGAAGATTTAAATCTCCAGTGAAAGAATCTAGGGTTATTTTTGGCCAACTCTACTCAAAACTTCTATTAATGTTTAGCTAAATAAATGGAAGAGAAGTTCAACCAGAATATATTTCCAATATTGAAGTGCGATCCTCTTGCATGTATGGGTTTTCTTTGCAAATAGGTACTGCAAGTGGCAACAAACATCAAAATGAAGCAATCAATAAGCAAAATTCTATGCAAGAATATAGGCAAATTTAATTAGATAGATATAGCATCTATTCTCTAGGATTTTATAATCCCAAAGAGCAACGAGAAGCTTACATCAGTGTACTTAGATGCCAGGAGAGCAATAAAAAATTAGTGCTCTGAGAAATAAAATAAACCATGTATTTGTATTTTGTCAGTTATATCTACAACTGACAAAATGAATCGAGACAGATGATACAATTAAGATTTACAATTATGACCAGCGGGACGTGACAGTGTGCTGTCTAACTGGAAGTTCACTGTTCCCTGGCTTGGGTCCCTAGGCTTCCTGCTTTGGAAGCGCAGCAGCAGGCTTCATGGGAAGGTGAAGAGCTTCCCTAAGGATGAACCTTCCAAGCCATTCCACCTCACAGCCTTCCTGGGATACAAGGCTGGTATGGCCTACATCATGTGAGAAGCTGACAGCCCAGGATCCAAGGTGAACAAGAAGGAAGTGGTAGAGGCTGTGACAGTTGTGGAGACACTGCCCATGGCAGTTGTGGGCATTGTGGCTATATGGAAATCGCTCAAGGCCTCCAGACCTTCAAGACTGTCTTTGCTGAGCACATCAGCAATGAATGCAAAGGTGCTTCCATAAGAACCGGCATAATCTATAAAGATGGCCTTTACCAAGTACCACAAGAAATGGCAGAATGAGGATGCAACAAGCAGCTGGAGAAGGAATTCAACAGCATGAAAATGTACTGCCAAGTCATCTCTATCATTGCCCATACTTAGATGTGCCTGCTTCCTCTGTGCCAGAAGAAGGCACGCCGATGGAGATCCAGGTGAACTGAGGCACTGTGGCTGAGAAACTGGACTGGACCTGGGAAATGCTAGAGCACCAGGTCCCTGTGAACCAAGTATTTGGGTAGGACAGGGTAATTGATGCCATTGAGGTGACCAAGTGCAAAGGCTACAAAAGGGGTCACCAGTCATTGGCACACCAAGAAGCTGACCCACAAGACCCACCAAAGGCTGTGTAAGGCTCCTTATATCAGGACGTGGCATCCTGCCTGTGTGGCCTTCTCTGTGGCATGTGCTGGGCAGAAAGGCTACCATCACTGCACTGAGAATAACAAGAAGATCTGTAACATTGGCCATGGCTACCTTACGAAGGATGAAAAATGGATCAAGAACAATGCCTCCACTGATGGTGACCTGTCCGACAAGAGCATCAACCCTCTGGGTGGCTTTGTCCACTATAATGAAATGAACATTGACTTTGTCATGCTGAAAGGCTGTGTGGTGGGAATCAAGAAGTGAGTGCTCACCTCCGCAAGCCTTTGATGGTGCAGACCAAGCGTCTTGCTCTGGAGAAGACTGACCTTAAGTTCATCAACACTGTTTCCAGGTTTGGCCGTGGCCACTTCCAGACCATGGAGGAGAAGAAAGCGTTCATGGAACCACTAAAAAGACCAGATTGCAAAGCAAGAAGGAGCTTAATGCCAGGAACAGATTTTGCAGCTGATGGGGTCTCAATAAAAGTTATTTTCCACTGGAAAAAAAAAATTAGATAGGCTTTCAAAACTTAACAGACAAGACTAGATTCTAAATAGTGATGGCAAAAATATAGAATTTGGAAAGAAGTAGTTCAAAAGAAACCTATATAATAATTTCTGGAGAGTTTAGGTTGATTTGATTGGTTCACAATAATTAAACAAGTAGTTGTTGATAAGTAAAGCACTGTGTTAAGTGTCTCCAGAAATACAAAGATGAGAATGCACTAATCCTGTCTTTAAGGTATCTTCCTAAGTGGGAACAGGTTTATATGCACAAATATTCTTAAGTAAAATACATGATATCTGCCATGTGATTGAATGAAGCAAAGATAAATAAATCAGTAAAGTCACATGACTTTATTGGGAGAATTTCTCACAAAAATGTTAGCTTTTGAGACACAATGAGAAGGGAAAAAAAAGAAGTATTTTAAACATTAAATATAAAAGCAAAGTTGCTCCAGACCAGTGGTGTCTGATAGAACTTTCTGCTATGAGAGAAATGTTATATATCTGTTGTGTCTGATATAATAGCCATGAACCACTTGTGGCTACCAAAAACTTGAAACTTTAAAACAGAATGCTAAAACTTATTTAATTTAAATTTAATGGTTACTATATTGAACAACACAGTTTTAGGCAGAGAAACCAGCTTATGTAGAAGTACTGAAGCTTGAGAGAGCATGGGACGCTATGTTTACAGGCAGCAACCTCTCTGCTCTCACTAGAGTAGAGTTGGGTGATAAAGTGAAAAGCAAGGTTGAAAGCAAATATCCAGGCAAAATTTTGGAAGGTTTTGCATATTGGGCCATTATAGAGTAGGCAATGAAAATTTTTGAATAGGTTTGAGTCAAGTCCAACCTTGGGATTTAGGAAGAAAACCAGTGACTGTGAATCAGTCGAGATCAGGTGAGAAGTTACTGTAACGATTCAAACAAGAGAATGTGAGATATTATATTAAGACAAAGAAAATAAAATTATATATGCAAAGGAAAATTCAGGGAGACATTTATCATATTGGCTTAATGTGGTTTCCCCAAACTAAGGAGAAAATGTTCGAGTAAAAATTACAAATGCAAACAGCATTTTTCTTTTTCAGAGTTTCTGGGAAAAGGAAGAAAATGACACAGGGAAATGGTGGCAGCCAATATTGTGTGAGTGACTAAGCCAGCAATCAACATGGGTGACTGGAGTTCATTCTTACAGGGAAACACTGGAGGATGGTATAACACATGTGCCTCAAAATTATCCCAACAAAAGAGCAAGGGAGCTGAGACACTACCATCAATCACCAGTTAAAGACTGTTTCCAGGGGATGCAGGACTTCTGGCCTGCTGTATGCTGGGATAGATTAGCCTTCCATAGCTTCAGGAAAAACAAAAAACAAAAAAACCCTGAGAAGTAGAAATACAGATAATAGGATTCAGAAGCCCTCAGGTGGACATAAAAATGGCAGCATGCAAAGGCTTAATCAGAGTTCTATTAGTGTCTGCTTCATGCATGTAATATGTAATGTAACACCAGGTATGCTACATGTCTTATAAAATCATATTAAAATATGTATAAACATACTAACAGGCTTACTGCTTATATAATAAGAGAGATGGTAACTAAGTTAAAAAATAAGAATAATAAAAAATACATTCAGATTGAAAAACCAAAAATATGTCTATAGAGTATTACCACTTTCAAATTTAGCCACAAGAACAGATGAGATTGCATGTTTTTGGTGGTAGTGGTTCTCAGAAGGGTTTCCAGGCCACTTTGGTGGCCTGCCAAGTCTTCATGGGTGTGCACTATTTTTGATAAATACGTAAAGCCTATTGCTGCTAAAATTGAGTACTGTATATTTTCTGTTGTGACAATATCTGACAAGCTAAAAAATGAGAGATGAGATATAGTATACTATGAAGCCAGACATGTCAAAATGTGTTTATTAAAACCTGATAATTTTTTTGGGAAAAGAAAGATTTTTACTGAATTCTGACACCATGAAAGACGAGCAAGTTTATTGTCCCAGGCAACCTGGGATACTTTTATAGGCACCAGGAGATATTGTGGCACTGTAGTAATGACAGTATTTTAGTTATTGCTGACATTTTTGTGTGGTTTGAATCCCTTCATCATTCTATGTTTGTCACCAGAACTAATAATATCCTAAATTGCACAAGTTTGAAAAAAAAGTTTGGTAAATGTTAGCCAAGGTAAGGAATGTGTTGTGATAATTCATCATTAAGTTACAGCAGTAATTTTTGTGAGTAATGTTGAAAATGTGTTCGTTATTATTGAATACATGGTAAATAAAGAAGACATTTTCTTAACTTGCTTACTATTGAATATACCAATAGACACGGAGATGTCCATAAAGCATACTCATTACAAATTAGTTGTAAAATTGCAGCCATGTAGGACTTAGCAGCATCAAAAAAGTGCTGTAAATTTACAAGAGTCTCTTTTAATGTTCAAAATAATTTTAGTAAGTTTTTTTTCTGGTGAGGTTATTTGGACAAGGAACTGGTCCAAATTCTCAAAATCAAATGAGCCTCCTAAGGGAGACAGTGTTTTCTCTTCACATATTCTTTCCTTTTTCTTCAGCAATTGATCACCCTAAGCATAGCTGTATGTGTGGTGACACAGTATAGAATCTGTATTTCTAGCCCCCCTTGCAACCAGATTTTCTATTTGTTCTGATCAATGGTATCTGAGCAGAAGAAAAGGTGCATTTAACTTCCAGGAAATATACTTAAAAGAAGGAGAAATATCCTTCTTCTGTCTTTTCTTCTTTCTGATTATAATGCAGATGTGACAGCTGCAGCTGGAGAAGCTAGTCTGGACTATAAAGTAGATGCCATCATTTAAAGAAAGCAGACAAATAAGAAAAATAATATAGGCCTCTCATTGATAATTATGAAGAATAGACACCAACTCTTTTTTTCATGTAATTATGTATGAAAAAATAAGCATTTATTCTTAGACAATAGTATTTTGGGTGTTTTTATGACTAAGTTAAGTCAAGTTTAATTTTAAGAGGAAAAACTCCATTTCCATTTTTGCAATTATTTTCTACACTTAGATGTATTCTTGGGATGGTGGGATAAACTTGCCTTAAAGAAGATGGTTATATTTTGGAAACAAACAGATTATATCTGTAATATAAATACATGTCAAGGCCTATCCTTTCCATGAGAGTGGTCATGTAGAGTCAAGATTTCATCTAAGAAATCAAAAAGATCTCCTTTCAACTTGAATAGACACATCAGAACATTTCCCATGGAAAACCAAAGAGCTTAGTATGAAAGAATAGTTGTTCACTGTTGGTGCCCATATGTCTCCAAAGCAAAGAAATAGGTTTAAAAGAAATTCTAGACTTAAACTCAACACTTGATCAGTTGGACCTAATAGACATCTGCAGACCACCCAACAATCACAGAATATACATCCTTCTCATTGGCACATAGAACATATTGATTGGTCAAAAAGCAAGTATCAATAGATTCAGAAAAACTAAAATCATACCAAGCATACTCTTGGACCACAGTGCAATTAAAATAGAAATCAGTTTCAAGAAGAATTCTCAAAACTGCACACATTTATGGAAATCAAACAACCTGCTCCTGAATAACTCATGAGTAAACATCAAAATTAAGGTAGAAGTTTAAAAAATGAAATTATTGAAAATGCAGACATGACCTACCCAAATCTGAGATGTAGCTAAAGCGGTGTTAAGAGCAAAGTTTATAGCATAAATGCCTTCATCGAGAAGTTAGAAAGATCTCAAATAAACAATCTAACTTTGCACTTAAAAGAATTAGAATAAAAAGAACAAAACAACCCCAATACTAGCAGAAGAAAATAAATAACTAGAATTTCAGAAGAACTCAATAAAATTGAGATGCAGGAATCCATAAAAAAATCAATGAAACCAATAGTTTGTTCTTTGCAAAAATAAACAAAATTGATAGACTGCTAGCTAGATTAATAAAAAAGAGAAAAATAAGTAAATCAGAAATTATAAACATAATATTACAATTGATCCCACATAAATACAAGATCCTCAGAAAATACTATGAACAACTCTGTGCACACAAATTAGAAAATATAGAGGAAATGGATAAATTCCTGGAAACACACAATCTCCCTATATTGACTCAATAAGAGGTTGAAACCCCGAATAGACCAATCTTGAGCTCTGAAATTGATTCAGTAATAAAAAACCTACCAACCAAAAAAAAAAAAAAAAAAATCCCTGGACCAGATGGATCACAACTGAATTTTATCAGATGTACAAATAAGAACTGGTACCCAATCCTACTGAACATATTCCAAAAAAGATGAGGAGGAAGGGCTCCTCCTTAACTCATTCTATGAGGCTAGCATCAACCTCATACCAAAATCTGGCAGAGACACAGCACAAAAAAGAAAACTTCATGTCAATATCCCTGATGAACATAGACACAAAAATCCTCAACAAAATACTAGCATATTGAATATAGCAGCCCATCAAAAAGTTAATACACCATGATTAACTAGCCTTTATTTGTGGGATGGAAGGCTGGTTCAACACACAAATCAATCATTGTGATTAACCCCTTAAACAGAATTAAAAATAAAACCATATGATCATCTCAATAGATGCAGAAAAAGCTTCCAATAAAATCCAACATTTCTTCATAGTTAAAACCTTCAAAAAACAAGGCATCAAAGGAATATACCTCAAAATAATGAGCCATCTATGACAAACCCATAGCCAACATCATACTAAACAGGCCAAAGTTCCCTTTGAGAACTGGAACAAGACAAGGATACCCACTTTCACCACTCTTATTCAACATAGTACTGGAAGTCCTAGCCAGGGCAGTCAGGCAAAAGAAAGAAATAAAAAGCATCCAAAGAGAAAAGAAAAAATCAAACTATCTCTGTTCACTGATGATATGATTCTATACCTAGAAAACCCTAAATTATCTACCAACAGACTCCTAGAGCTGATAAACAATTTTACTAAGGTTTCAGATACAAATTAATGTACAAAAATCAGTAGCATTTCTGTATACCAATAATGCCCAGGATGAGAGGCAAGTCAAAAATACAATCCCATTGACAATAGCAACAAAGAAAATGAGATACCTAGGAATACAGTCACCCAAGGGGGTGAAAGATCTCTACAAGGAGAACTAAAAATCACTGCTGAAAGAAATCAGAGTTGACTCAAATAAGTAGAAAAGCATAGCATGGCTCATGTATTGGAAGAATCAATATTATTAAAGTAGCCATACTGCCCAAAGCAATTTACAGATGCAACACTACTTTTATCAAACTACCAATGCCATTCTTGACAGAATTAGAAAAAAAGCTATTCTAAGTTTCATATGGGACTTAGAGCTCAAATAGTCAAAGCAATTCTAAGCAAAAAGAACAAAGCTGGAGGCATCACAATACCCAACTTCAAACTTTATTATAAGGCAATAGTAACCAAAGCAGCATGGTACTAGTACAAAAACAGACTCATAGACTAATGAAACAGAATAAGAAACTCAGAAATAAATCTTCACACTTGTAAACATCTGATCTTTGATAAGGCTAACAAAAACAAGCAAAGGGGCAAAGATTCCCTATTCAATAAATGGTGCTGGGATAGCTGGCTAGCCATATGCGGAAGAATGAAATTGAGCCTTCACCTTTCACCATATAGAAGTGTTAATTCGAGATGGATTAAAGATTTAAATATAAGAACTCAAACTATAAATGTCCTAGAAGAAAGCCTAGGAAACACCACTGTCAACATGGACTTGGGCAAAAAAAAAAAAAAAAAAAAAAAAAAAATTCGTTAAGTCTCCAAAAGCAAAAATTGACAAGTAAGAGCTAATTAAACAGCTTCTACATAGCAAAAGAAACCATCAAAGTAAACAGAAAAGCTAGAGAATGGGAGAAAATATTTGCAAGCTATGCATCTGACAAAGAAATACGTAACATTCTGAATCTATAAGAAACTTAAATGAATGAACAAACAGAAAACAACCCCATTAAAAAATGGATAAAGGACATGAACAGACACTTCTCAAAAGAAGACATAGTCGGGGGGTAGGGTGTTAGGGGAGAGATAACATTAGGAGAAATACTTAATGTAGCTGACAGTTTGATAGATGCAGCAAACCACCATGGCACGCGTATACCTTTGTAACAAAACTGCACATTCTGCACATGTATCCCAAAACTTAAAGTATAATTTTTAAAAAAGAGAAAAAAAAGGCAAACATCATTGAAAAAATCTTTATCTTCACTAATCATTGGAGAAATGCAAATCAAAACCACAAGACAACATTTCCCACCAGTCAGAATGACTATTATTAAAACATCAAAAAGCAACAGATACTGGCAAAGCTGCAAAGAAAAGGGAACACCTATACACTATTGGTGGGAATGTAATTTAGTTCAGGACTGTGGAAAGTACTTGCAGATTTCTCAAAGAACTACCGTTCAGAGTTCTGATTCAATCCAGCAATCCCATCACTGTGTATATACCCAAAGGGAAATAGATATTTGTACTAAAAAGACACATACACTCGTATGTTTATCCCCACACTATTCACCATAGCAAAGACATGGAATCAACCTAGGTGCCCATCGATGGAGGACTGGGTAAAGAAAATGTGTACGTTTATACCATAGAATACTATGCAGACAAAAAAAAAAAGAATGAAATCATAACCTTTTCAGCAACATGGTTGCAACTGGAGGCCTTAATCCTAAGCGAATTAATGCAGGAACAGAAAATCAAATACTACATCTTCTGACTTTTAAGTGGGAGCTATACATGGAGCACCCATGGACATGGACATAAACATGAGAACAATGGACACTGTGAACTACTAGAGAGTAGAGGAATGCAGGGGGGAATGGATCAAAAAACTATGTACTGGGGACTATACTCGCTACCTGGGTGCAATATAACCATGTAACAAACCTGCACACATACCCCCTGTATCTAAAATAAAACTTGAAATAAATGTGTATATAAATATAATATATGTAACTATATATCATTACTATATTAATATAACAAATGTATATATTTTAAAATCTGTCTAAAGTAAAACTTGAAATAAGTGTGTATATAAATATAATATATAAATATATATAATATTACTATGTTAATATAAAAAAGTATATATTTTAAAATGTATATTTATAAATCTAAATGTATATATATTTAATCTATATGTTTTAAATATATATTTAAAATGAATACATCTAAAACATAGTTATTTCTAAAATATCTTAAAACTTCTATTATAAATGAAATAGAAATACAAATTATACCATCAAATTTTAAAAATAAGGTTATATAACTAAAGAAAAAAATAAATTGGATGAATGTTCAAGAGCTATCTTTTTGTCTTTATGGAAATTATATCAGTTTTAATATATATTGATTTGTTTCTATAGATTTTTATAGATTCACATGCAAGAGCTTAAATATTTGGAATTAATCCTCATTAAAATAATAGTGGCTTTATAATCAATATTTCTTGCCCAACAAATCATTTTCAGGCTATACTATTATCTTTATGACACTATCAATATACTAGTTTGCTAGCATTCTGAGTATAACCAAGATGCATTATAGCAGAATTCAGAAAAAAAATTAACATTACATGAGATAAAATAATATTTTTGGAGTTTTGTGACCATGAGGGCTTTCTCTTAGTCTTCCCCTATAGGCTCCAGCATGCTAAGATTTTTCTCTGGTTCACTCTTTCTAATCAGATGCAGTGACAAACAACCTGCTCAGTGACTTAGAGCAGAGTTAAATTCTTGCACACTCTAAGTGTCTATCATATCTTTTTCACTTGAGACCAAGGAAGATAGAGTAACCTTTACCTGGGACATTGCTATATTCTTAGCAGAGTGGAAAAAAAGCATATCACAAGCTGGATCTTTAACCTTTGCTCAGACATGCTTCACTTTCACCCCCATTTTATTGGCAAAAGCAAGGCACATGGACAGTTCTGAATTCAGTGAAATAGGAAAATATAATCTCACAAAAAACAGCGTAAGTATGGAGGAAGGTGCTAAAATGTCTAGTCTGTGATTAATTACTCTGTTTACCAAGTGGAGGTTCCCAGTCATACCTCTTGACAACATCAAAATTAGACCTCTGGGTAAATACATGGATAATATTTGCTAGGAATGGAGTCCTTATCTAGGGAAATGTCATAATGGGATGTCCTTGGCTAAGGATGGCTTATAGAAAATAAAACCAGAATCTATAGATTTATGAGGAAAATAATGATAACCAGCTAGTGATAAATTGGAGACATTTCATAAACAAAATACTCCCTGATGTCTGGAGTAATAACTTACGTACCTCATTTAGAGACTTGTGTATTCTTGACCAAGAATCCATGTCTAATATGGGAAGGAAGCACCTAGGGAGCTGCTAAGCATGTCCTTGACCTCTCTCTGCTTTACCTGAGCTTCTTTATGTGTGTATCTTTGAAATTACTAGTAGAACTTGATATTGGGTATGATGTCTGACTTATTTGAGTTTGACTTGACAATTTAATCCTTTGTGTTATTCATCAAATAATATGGCCAAGGCTGATGTCAGCATGAAGAGGAAGAAAATATTTTGAGGAATAATGTAATCTACCGCACTTATTATGTTTATGGGCATATTTAGACTTATTCCTGGTCTCTTATTCTGTGATTTTAAAAATGCCTTTTCTTTGTGTCTTTTTTCTTTTCTTTTGATTTCTATTTGGTCAGTTATGCTCTTTGTTTTTTCCTGTTACATGTGTATTGGCTAAAATTTTAATTTTATTTTTACTTTTTAGTAACTCTAGTTATATTTTTAATATGTTTCCTTGACATGACAAAGTCTAAGTGTAATCAATATCTCTGAATTCTGATATCACCAGTCTAGTTTTTCATGTCAACATTTTTGGAAGTTTAGGTTTCTCATTTTTTAACAACTCGTTCCCTCAAATGAAGTCATAGTTAATCTTATTTAGTTTTACTAGTTTAATGTCTTTTTACTGAAACATACTATTTAATTCTAGCAGCAGAAGATTCTGAGTAGTTAATTCATTCCTTGTATCTATTTAATTTAATTTAATTTATTTATTTATTTTATGTTTTGAGATGGAGTCTCGCTCTGTCGCCCAGGCTGGAGTGCAGTGGTGCGATCTCGGCTCACTGCAACCTCCCCCCTCCCGGGTTCACGCCATTCTCCTACCTCAGCCTCCTGAGTGGCTGGGACTACAGGCGCCCACCACGACGCCCGGCTAATTTTTTTGTATTTTTAGTAGAGACGGGGTTTCACCGTGTTAGCCAGGATGGCCTCCAGCTCCTGACCTCGTGATCCACCTGCCGCCTCGGCCTCCCAAAGTGCTGGGATTGCAGGTGTGAGCCACCGCGCCTGGCCATTTTCTTGTGTCTTTTAAAATATCATTAATTCATCCTGGAACCTTAAGTGATCATTTTAGTTATAGAATGTTTAGGCTGACTATAATTTATTATCTCTCAATCTTTTAAAAATTATTCAACTATCTTTGGCATCTATTCTTGCTAATGTGATCGTGCTTTCAGTTTGTTTCAGTGTAGCTCCTCTGTTTTATCTTTCTTTCTCTCTCTCATTTTTAGTATGGTCTTCCACTATCAGTAATCAGAGCCTCCATATTAGTAAATGCCTACCATTATCTTGGAAACAATATCTCACTTCTATATTACTGATACTCTTCATATGTGAATGTAACTAAGCATAGAATGATCTTTAATATTCTACCCTTCAGCTCTTACATCTCTTCATATATTTGTGCTTCATTCTGAGTACTGAGTAACTTTCTCACCTATTTTACCATTTACTAAGTCTGTTTCAATCTATACTTCATCACCTGTTTAACCTATTCATTGAGGATATCATTGTTCTTTTTTAATATCACATGCAGAGAATAAAGTTCATTTTATTCCTAAATTAATGGTACAATATAATCTTCATTTTGTATAAGCCATTCTTCAGTTAAAATTAATTATTTTAATTAATAGACAATATATTTAAAGTTTACAGAAGAATTTAACAAAAAAATATAAATAGTTCTCATATAACCTCACTTCTCTCCCCCAACACACAAAGTTTCTTATATTATTAATATTTTTTCATTAGTGTGGTACGTTTGTTACAGTTAATGATTAAATATACATACCTTGTTATTAGCTAAAGTTCATAGTTTACATGAGGGTTCACTTTTATGTTACACATTCTATAGGTTTTGACAACTGTATAATGACATTTATTCATTATTACTGTCTCATGCAGTAGAGTAGCATTGCCCTAGAAATCACCTACTCATGCCTCTTGCTCTCCCCAACCAGAACCCCTGATAGCCACTGATCTTTTCACATCTCTGTAGTGCCTGTTCCTGAATGCCATACATATTTGCCATCATACAGTAGGTAGCATTTTTAGATTGGCTTCTTTCTTGTAGCAATACACATAGCACATTTCTTTTTATCACTGACAATATTCCATTATGTGGTTTAACCACCGTTTATCTGTTCACCTATTGAAGGATATCTGGGCTTCTTCTGAGTTTTGGCAATTATGAATAAAGCTGCTGTAAACAATCATTTTCAAGTCTTTGTGTGGACATAAAGTTTTGAACTCACTTAAATAGCAGGAGTATGAGTGTGAGAGCATATGAAAAGAGTATGTTTAGTTTTATAAGAAACTGTCAAAATGTGTTTCTATGTAGCAGTATTATTGTGCATTGTCAACAGCAATAAATAAGAGCTGCTGCTTCACCTACTCGCCAGTGTTTGCTGTTGCCAGTGTTTTAGATTTTAGCTATTTTAATAGGTAGATAGTGGTCATCATTAGTTCAATTTGCAATTCCTTAATGACATATGATGTTGAATGTCTTTTCATATGCTTATTTGCTATTAGTGTACATTTTTGGTGGGATGTCTGTGCAGATCTTTTCCCCATTTTTTAATTGGATTGTTTATTATTGTTGATTTTTAAAAATTATTTGTATGTTTTGGATACCAGTCTTTTATCAAATATTTGTTCTGCAAAGGTTTCCTTTCTGCCTAGGAGTTCTTTTTATTCTCTTAATAGTGTCTTGTAGAACAGGAGGTTTTTAATTTAATGAGATCCAACTTTTCATAGATTGTGCTTTTGTGTTATGTGTGAAACATCTTCAACAACTCAAAGTCATCTATGTTTTCTTCTATGTTATCTTATAGGAATTTTATAGGTTTCCATTTGACATTAGGTCTATAATACCTTTGGAATTAATTTCTGTGAAATTTGTAAGGTTTGTGTTTAGAATCGTGTGTGTGTGTGTGAGTGTTTATGGATTCTCAATTTTCCCAGCATTATTCACTGATTAACTGAAAAGACTATTGTCTTAGACAGCTAGGGCTTCCATAACAAAATACCACAGACTGGGTGGCTTAAACCAGAGATGTTTGTTTTCCTCGTAGTTCTAGGGCTGGAATTCCAATTTCAGGATGCCAGCATGGTTGGTTTCAGGTCAGGCCTCTTTTCCTGTAAGTGACCAGCCCTTGACATGTGTTCACATGACCTCTTCTCTGCACATGCTGAGAGGCAGAGAGAGAGAGAAAGAGAGAGCATGCAAACTCCCTGATGTCTTTTCTTATAAGAAAATGAATCTCATCCTACCAGAGCTCTACCCTTATGACCTTAGGTAACTTTAATTGCCTCCTTAAAGGTCTTATTACCAATAGAGTCACATGGGCAGTTAGGGCTTCAACATACACATTTGGGTTGGACATAGTTCAGTCATAGCAACTATCCTTTCTCCACTGAATTGTCTTTGCTCTTTTGTAAAAGATTAGTGACTAATTTGTGGGAGTCTTTTCCTGGGCTCCCTAATCTGTTCTGTTGATCCATGTGTCTACTCTTAAATCCGTATCACACTATCTTTTCTTTAATATTTTGCTGGCTACTTAGAGTCTTTTGGTTTTTTACATATGCTTTAGAATCAAGTTTTCAATGTACACAAAATAACCTGCTTGAGTTTTCATTGGGATTGTGTTAAATCTATAGATCAAGTTGTGAAGAACTGACATGTTTACAATATCAAATTTTCCTATTTATGTATCTATTTCTCCATTTACTTTGATCTTTGATTTCTTACATCAGAGTTTTGTAGTTTTTCTCAGATAGATCTTGTATATATTTGCTAGATTTATACCTAATTATTTTATTTTATTGAAGCTAATGTAAATGGTATTGTGCTTTTAATTCCAAATTCCAATTCATTGCTGGAATATAAGAAAGTAATTGACTTAGTATTTTGTGCACGTTGATAAACTGATTCTAAAGCATATATGGAAAAGAAAGAGACCCTAAATAGCCAGCATAGTGTTAAAGGAGAACAAATTCAGAGGACTGATACTACCTTCTTCAAGTCTTACAATTCAGTAGCAATATTGAAGATAGTGTGATACTGGTGAAAGAATAGACACAGATCAATTTTATTTTTCTTATCAACTAAGAATAACAAAAATAAAAGATTTTATCTTACCTTCATTTATTCTTTCTTAGACCATTTGGGCTGCTATAACAAAATATCATAGACTGAGAGGCTTATAAAGAGTAGAAATGTATTTCTCACAGTTCTGGGGGTTGGGGAGTCCAAGATCAAACTATAGACAGAATGACTGTCTGATGAGGTCCTGCTTTCTCACAGCCATCTTCTCACTCTAGCCTCACATAGTAGAAGGGGCAAAGGGTCTCTCTTGGGCCTCTTTGTTAAGGGCACTGATTCCACTTTTTGAGGACTCAAACCTCACAATCTAATTACCTACCAAAGTCCCCATCTCTGAATACTATGACCTTGGAGGTAAAAATTTCAGCTTATGAATTTTGGGAAAAAAATAAACATCACACTATTGAATGTTATCTAATATTTTTCTTTTCATGGTTTGATAATTTCAAAATAATTGTCATACCTGAGTCTGAGTCAGATGCTTGCTCTGTCTCTTTTTAGTTTTTGAATATGTCTTGTAATTCTGTTTTTTATGAAAGCAGGGCATGATGTACTGGGTAGAAGGAACTGAGGTACAAGTCTGAAGTTTTATGTATATCTGGCTAGAAGTTTTTATTTCTTTCTCTACCTCTGCCCTCTTCCTCTTTCTCCTTTTCCCTTTTCTTCTTTCTTTTATTTTCTGTTTTTGTTGCTCTCCTTCTAGATTCTTCGTTGTTGTTGTTATTTTTTATTTATTTTGATACACAGTTTTGCTTTTGTTTCCCAGACTGGAATGCAGTGGAGCTATCTCAGCTCACTGCAAACTCCGCCTGCCAGGTTCAAACAATTCTCTTGCCTCAGCCTCCGAAGTAGCTGGGATTACAGGCATGTGCCACCACGCCCAGTTAATTTTGTATTTTTAGTAGAGACGCGGTTTCCTCATGTTGGTCAGGCTCATATCAAACTCCTGACCTCAAGTGATCCACCCGCCTTGGCCTTTTCAATTGCTAGGATGACAGGTGTGAGTCACAGTGTCCGGCGTTTTTCTAGATTCTTAAATTGAACAGTAAGTTCATGTGTTTCATTCTTTATTTTCTGATAAATCTATTAGAAAGTATGAAGTTTTCTCCATGCATTTCTTTAACTCTGACTCACAAATTTAGTGTGATAGTCATTTTACTGTGACTTAGTTTAAAGTATTTCTTATTTCTTTCATTATTTTAGTACAAATAGGTTAATGTATAGCTTTTAAATTTCAAGGACTTTTTACTTTCTTCAGTTTTGTTTTTATCATTTGTTTTGTTTTTATAACATTCTGCATAATACTGATTTATTAAAATTATTTTGGCTCCTTTGATTGCCTTTACTCTTCAAGACTTTTGTGAATGTGTGTGTTTGTATATGTATATATTTAATATACATAAATAGTTCATAACATATGTATAAACATATATAGTTCATAACATATGTGTAAACACCATAAAATACATGTATGCATAGGTATATTAGTGCTCATGGTATTTGCTTTCTATTTATTACTTATTGATTTTATTATTTCTATTTTGTTTACTAATTGTTTTTTTCTTAATATGTTAGGTTTCCAGATTAATGTAAATTTTTCATTTAAAATTATTGGTTTGTCTGTTTCTATATATCAGTATTTTTAAATAATTCAAGGCTGTAATGTTAGTTGCATACGCATTTATAATTATTATAACTTCTTAAAATTGTTCCCTTTTTAGCAAATAGACTATCTTCATCTATTGTATTTTTAATTTTGCATTATATTTTTATTGATACTAAATTATCCTTTACACTATTATATTCTCTCCACATTAGCACAACCCATCTGCTTTCTATTAATTTAAGTGTTTCTTATAGTTTTTATGTTAAAAAAGGACTCCTCAAATTTCCTCTAGTTTTTCTTTCCTTTTCCTTTTTGTTTTCTTTGCAGGATTGGACTTAGGAAAGGGAGACAAAAGATCCTATAAAATTTTATTATCCTAACAGATGCTAGAGAAAATAATTCAGTAATGCTCTTTTTGCTTATCTAATCTATTTTACAACCTATCATGCATTTTTCTTCAAAATTTTAATGACAGCAAGCATGTGTCTGTGTACATCTATAATTTCCAAAAGCTATAATTGGGTTCTTTCTAATCTGTCTTTTCTTTCTGTTTCATACTGTGTGATCTGGCATTATTTTTATAAATGAGATTTTATTACTTAAGCATTATAAGCATACTTATTTTAAACTGTCTTTTAAAATGTTTATACATATGATTATCATGCTAATTTTTTTAAATGCATCTGTTGGCTCTTCCTTATGATGGTCTGATACTTTTCTGTTGTTAAATTTTAAGTTCTCAGGGCATTTTAAGAACGATTTGTTTTCTGAAAGAATACTATGTTTTGGGATTGTGAGATAATTTTCATAAATTTGCGTTTGCCTCTTCTCATGCCCTAGTGGTTTTGCTGTTTCTAGAACAAATTTTATGTTTAGCCTTTATTTAGAGTTGTTGCTGCATTCTCACATTCATAACTGATACTTTCTTATGTTTATCATCTCATGAGTTATTCTTTTACTCTTAGAATCCTGTGAAGATGACAGTATTTATTGCAATGCTTTTGTCCAAGTACATAATTATTTTTGTCTTGTTTTCATGTAGAGAGCAGTCCTTTGATGCTGTTTGGCTTCACAAAGTGGATTTCATGATGGAAATTCCATTCATAACATTGGCTTTAAATTGTTTATTTTTTCATAGCACCTAAAAATGAGCTTGCTTTCTTCAATGGCAGTTATACATGTAAATACTTTTAATTTTATGTTTTATCCAACACTCCTGTGTGTTTGCTATGGGGAAGTGGCACATGTATGTCAGGTCAGTCTAGCAAATGCACCTAGTTACACAGAATAAAATGTTGTTTTTGTTCTTATTTTTCTGTTTTTTGATTTTTTATAATGAACTTAGTGCATTGCTTTTTTAGGACTAGAGCTGAGCTGAGTTTGTATTAGATTTTTGTCAATTTTTTAATCAAAGTAAATATTACTATTATTAAACACCTAATGCTTATTGCAGTTTTATTACATGACAGTTACTTTAAAATATATTGAATTATTTCCTCCTTATATCAATGCAGTACAATAATTACGTATATAGATAAAAACAATGAAATACAGAGACTTTAATTAATCAGTTCATGTCATTGTAGAAACTATGGAGAATCTACAAAGTTTCACTCTGGATTTTGATGCCTTAAACAGTCAGGTAAAGCAATACTGAACTAACATATTCATACCCCCCCCAAAAAAATTTGTAACATGGCATGTTAAAATTCTAGAAACAGCAGAATACCAGAAGGTTCAATGGCATACAAACAATCATAGTTGCTAAAATAGACAATTGACATTCATAATTGCTTACATAAAATTCATGTTTTAATGGGTTCTTATCCATTGCACAGATAAAGCCAATTTACTGAGACAGTGTTCCTGCAATTGTGAAAGAGTTTAATAAACACAGAGCTGGCTAAACAGAAGACCTGAGTTTTATACTCAAATCACTCTCCCTGAAAATTAGGAGGCTAAGGTTTTTATAAGGGCAGTTTGGCAGGTAGGGGACTAGGGAATGGGAAGTGCTGATTGGTTGGGTTGGGGATGAAATCGTAGTGTCAGAGCTTATCTTCTTGTCTTGAGTCAGTTCCTGGGTAAGGACCAAACACCAGACAACCCAGTTTACCAGTCTGCGTGGTGCCAGCTGGTCCATCAGAATGCAGGGTCTGAAAAACACTTCAAACAGCCATCTTATATTTTACAACAGGAATTTTATCTATAGGAGCAATTGGGGAGATTGTGAATGTTGTGACCTCTGGCTACATGACTCCTGAGCCATAATTTCTAATCTTGTGGCTAATTTATTAGTTTTACAAAGGCAGTCTGGTCTCCAGGGTAGAAGGGTTTTT
Organism: Pan troglodytes; assembly: GCF_028858775.2. Taxonomy (NCBI): domain Eukaryota; kingdom Metazoa; phylum Chordata; class Mammalia; order Primates; family Hominidae; genus Pan; species Pan troglodytes. The sequence goes on along the minus strand of NC_072404.2, from coordinate 125,368,388 downwards.
GTTTCAGGAAGAAGCTATTATCATCTTTGTTTCAAAGTTAAACAATAAACTAAATTCCTCCTATAATTACATTGGCCACTGCTGAGAAATGAACAAGGGAAGCTTGGAGTTAAAAGCAGGATGGAATCAGTTAGGTCAGATTTATTTCACTGTCGTAATCTTCTATGTCAGATTTTTCTCACTGTTATAATTTTTGCAAACGCAGTTTCTTTCATATAGGGTTAACTGTAGCTTAAAATGGTATAATATAATGCACATATTTTGGATAATCTAATTTAGTATAGATATATTCAATAAAAGATAACCTAAAAACAAAACACAACAGCATAAACTTCCTCTTACTGGAAATTCTTTCTTAATCAAAGAGTGATATTTTAATAGTAAACCCTAAATGATATCCTACAGAATGAAAACCTGAGTAGACAATTAAACCTAGAATATCTGAAATCAAATAAATAATCTTTTTAAGAAAATACTTGAAATATATAATCACTATTTAATTTTAAATGTGTTACAGAGTTATCACAATGTTAATGGAGGTTTTTTGATAGTATATGACAAAAAGCTAACATATTTCAGGAAATAGATATTTTCGTAATTACTTAACATTTTGAAATACAGTCCTTGATATATTCACAATGTAGAGCTCATCATATGATGACATAAGTTTCATTGCTCATATTTGTACATCTGTGGGCTCCACAATGATGGTTTCTAAAAGAGGCTTTCCCTGAGTGTAGTGTTTTGTGTTTTTTTTTTAAAACCTAATTCAAGGAGATTTAAATTGTATAAATTACAAAGTAATGAAAAAGCTCTTTCTTAAATCTTATCAAGAAACCAGAGTCTCTCCAGGTTAATTCCGGTGCCTAGGACTGAATTTTAACTAATTTGAAGTACGCCATAATGTAAGAGGCAGTGTTGTAATGTGAGATGTGAAGGCAATTCCGCAAGATATAGCAGCACTGCTGCCCGACACAACTCCAGGGAAGGCCATTTACTTAGATTTTGATGCAAATGGAGCCCATTGAAATTGTATATATCACAACTACGCAGTTGCTCAAGACCACCCTTTATGAAGAGAAAGCTTGCTCACATAACCAAAAAGAAGGAGAGAAAAAGAATGAATGTAAAGATGGATCAGCCTAGCTGGTGGTTATGACACTGTGCTTCAGGAGGAGTATACCCATTTATTTATTCGGTAATATTAGAAGAGTAGGGGAGCTATCCAGACCAAACATTTTCTTTCTATCCAGTTGTAGACCCCTTTAATATTCCCTATTCTCAAACTCCTTCTGGGACAGATATTAAGCCTTCCCTTACTATATAAGCGGCATTCAGTTTGAAACTTTTGCAGTTGGCTTAGATTGTTGAATCTATGCTAAGTGACTTGCACATCTTTTCTCATGTAGTTGTCATGACAAGCTTATGAAGCACATATCATTAGTGTTATATATTTGCTGAGAAAGCTGAAACGTAGGGACCTTAAGGAACTTGCTCAGGATGAAAAGTCCAGGTTAGCCCCAGTATCTGTTCCTTCTACTATACCTCCTCCTGTACATGTGTGACCACTTGAGAATCAACAGGTTTCATTTTCACGTAATGTACAAGGACAAAAAACCAAACACCACATGTTCTTACTCATAGGTGTGAACTGAGCAATGAGAACACTTGGACATAAGAAGGGGAACATCACATCCCGGGGCCTGTTGTGGGGTTGAGGGATTGGGGAGGGACAGCATTAGGAGATATGCCTAATGTAAATGATGAGTTAATGGGTGCAGCACACCAACATGGCACATGTGTACATATGTAACAAACCTGCATGTTGTGCACATGTACCCTAGAACTTAAAGTATAATAAAATATATATATATAAGCATAATGTAAACATTTAATAATTAAAATTGACATTTCTTTAAGAATGGTCATCTTTTGTACTAAAATTATGTTTATTTCAGTTATTACTTAAGTCTTTGCTCTTTCAAACTCACTATTTTATAAAATTCACATCTAAACTCCAAAGCATTCTATACTTGTCAGAACCATTTTCTCGCCACCCCCTTCTTATTCCTGAAATATGATTTCCACCTCCAATGATTTCCTCAAATAGTGATCTTTTCTTCAATCTTATTTATTTGACTTTTCTGTAGAATTGAACTTATTGATTATTCACTGCAGTTTTAACTCTATTTGATGACCCTGAAGTGTTCCTATAATTGTCAAATGCCCTTTTGTTCACTGATTGCCCGTGCATTCCCTAGCCTCCATCTTGCTTGGTTTGACTTTACTGGCCCCACTCTCTTCCATCATCTTCTCACTTTATTCCAAAGCTTATTATTATGATTATTATTTTAAAGACAGGATCTCTGTTACCTAAGCTGAAGTGCAGTGGCACAAATGTGACTCACTGCAGCTTGAAACTCCTGGGCTCGGGTGATACTCCCCACCTCAGCCTCCCAAGCAGCTGGGAATACAGGCATGAGCCATTGCACCCAGCAAAGCTTAATTTTAAGTGATAAATTCTTCTCTCTTTTCTATGTGCTTCAGTTACATTATCACTTCAGTGATCTTCATTGAATTACTTCTGTGTTAACAGTCTTATTAATTTCCTATTGGTGCCATAATAAATTACTACAAATTTAGGGGATTAAAACAACACAATTTTATTGTCTCAGAGTTCTGTAGGTCAGGAATCTAAGCATAATGTGGATCAGCTTGTTCTTTGCTCTTGACTTCACAAAATCGATGTGTCAGCATGGTTGTTTTTTTCTTGGAAGCTCTGGGATGAACCAGCTTCTAAGCACATTTAGTTTGTTGTCAGAATTCAGTTCCATGCAATTGTGGGACTGGCGTTCTCATTTCCTTGCTAGCTGTTGGGTAGGGTCACTTTCATCTTTTAGAGGCCTTTCTCATTCCTTGCAATATGACCTTCTTCCTTCATACTCAAAGTCAGCAACAGTAGATTGAGTCATTCTAATGGCTCAAACCTTTCTGACCTCCCCTTGTGCTTCAACTCTCCTCTGCCTCTCTCTTCAGTTAAATTTCTCTAACTCTTCTGACTTCTGCTTTTAGTAGCTCATGTAATTATGCTAGGTCTACTGGGGTAATCCAGAATATTCTTCCTATCTCAAGATGAAACTGATTAGCAACCTTCATTCTATCTTCAAACTCTTTACTATAATACCTAGATCACTGTTTCATTAAATAACCAGGGAACAGGAATCTTATAGGGAAGGGTAGGGGAGCACAACTTTTGAAATTTTACTATAACAGCTATGTGTATCTTTAGTCCAACACCCAAGAGCAGTCAAATATTTTCAGTTCCCAATGGAATATTGCCACCTGAATATTCCCCCTAAAATCAATAATTCTAAGCCAAATTAATTATCTTCTATATAAAGTTGGGTCTTTCTTGAACTGGTTTTCGCATTCTGTGAACATAACCACTCTAAGAGATAGTCTCTTGGGCTCTTGAGCTAGACTTCATGTTTGTCTTTTCCTTTTTGTTTTTGAGACCCAGTCTCACTCTGTCGCCCAGTCTGGTGTTTAGTGGCACCATTTCAGCTCACTGAAACCTCCGCCTCGCAGGTTCAAGCTATTCTCCTGCCTCAGCCTTCCAAGTAACTGGGACTACAGGCACGCACCATTACACCTGGCTAATTTTTTGTATTTTTAGTGGAGATGGGGTTTCTCCGTGTTAGTCAGGATGGTCTTGATCTCCTGACCTTGAGATCTGCCCGCCTCGGCCTCCCAAAGTGCTGGGATTACAGGTGTAAGCCACCACGCCTGGCCTCTTATTATTATTTTTTTTTCCATTTTTCTCACTTCAATCTCATGCATGCATCAGAACTAGCTAAATTTTGTGTGTGTGTTAGCTCTAAGCTTAGCTCTGTCTTCTTAATGTGTGATATCACCTTTTTTCATGTTATCATAACATTAAATGCCTAAATAAATTTTTCACAAATACTGTCATCAAAGCTCAATTTATTATCAAATATCTGCAAGAAGTGCCCTTAAATAGCGACTGTTTGATTCTTGGGAACATTAGCACAAGATTGATTTTATAACGATAATGCTAGCCATATTTTTAACTTGACTGAGCACACACATTCTTATACTTAATTCCTTTGAAAATCTGGCCCAGTGTCTTTTCAGCCACCCGTAAGCTTTATTTGCCATACATAATCAACTTTTTCCATTTTACACTCAAAAAACAAACAAATTAATATGTTTTTGCTTCTGACAGATGAGCAGTCCCTAAAGGTAATAGAGCCTTGATCTTCTTTTGAGTTGGCCTACACATTGTTGATTAATTAGTTTCCATAAAACTAATTAACCTGTTGATTAACCTGTTTCCATAAAACAGGTACTAATTTAGGACTAGGGATAGGACAATAAACAACTCTGAAAAGTCCTAGTTTTTGTGGAGATTGTAGTCAATTCATGGAGACAAATGGTAAAACTATTTAAAAATATTAACAAGCAAGATAAACTATAACAACACACACATGGCTTTTTAGGCTTATAATGGCAGAGACTGGATTTTATTCTGTGTGTAATAAGTAACTGAGGAGTTACTAAAAAGAATATGTGGATGATGAGTAAAGCACATGAGGAAGTGTCTAAGTAAAAAATTATTTCCAAAGATTGGCTATATATTCCCAATACACATGCTTCTGATTTGTTGTAGCAGTTTGAGTATTGATACATAGAGATGACAACACAAAGGAAGCCATTGCTTTTGAAACGATGTTACTTAGTTGACGGTATTACCTCAGAGCCCAGGATCTAATCCTCTGCTCACACAAAATGATCCCAAACTGCAGCTTTGACTGAAGGCAACAACACTAACTTGTGACTTATTAAAATTATAATTCTAGCTTATTAATTTGTAATGATTAATGTTCCCCTCTAGAAAACCAAGGAACACCAAAGGACACTTCCATATAGAGGGAGAAATTTGAACCAAGATAAAAATGTGCAAACTTATATAGTGAGCAAATAACAAGCACACATGGAATTTGGAATATTCAAGGGACAGTTTGTGTGTTTTATTGTTTTATGTTTTTATATGACTGAAGATGCCATGCTATTTATTTTCTATTTATCCAATTATAATTAAATAAGCAAAGTGAAAAACTAGAATATAATGGGAGGTAATAATAAATGAAATGTAAAAGTATTAAACTGGTGAGAGAGAATAGATATAGTTACAGATATTACTGTGAGTGAACAAACATTGAGGTGAGGGTGGGTGTTTTAGTAGAAAATGAATACCGATGGCTAGTTGAAATTGTACTTATTAAACAAATGTCTGCCCTTTTCCTTATTACAGACATTATACATATATATGATTGGCAAACATTTTCAGGTATCATTTCAAATGTTTAATTTCTTGTGCATTTTGTTAGCATAACAACTGTGAATCCTATCAATCAGAAATAAAACAGGAGTTAAACCTGTATAAGTTATATTCAGGTTAATTGTGTGTGACTGCCAAGCTGAGAATAAGTTTCCTTTGAGTCATACGTAGTGTGCCACCTTGCAAGAATTATGGAAGTCCTGGTTAGAAATTACCACATTCTGAGGAACACAAGCAGCATTTACTACTTGATGACCCTTGTGAACAATAAAAATAAAAGGCTCATAAAAACTATGTGTGTGAGTTATAATACCACTTAATACAACAGAAAATTCTTTTTCTCTACTTGATAGCTCAATGCTTTGATTGGAGCGCATAGCTGATGCTCTTAGCAAGTTTGAGTTGAATAACTGCATAGGTGATTTGTGTTTTGTACTAAGTGTCCAGATTGTCTGGATGGTTTAGTTGTTGAAAATGTGGTATATTTCTTGTCTGTGTATATGAAGGAAATGTTTAACAACTTTTACTTTCATATGGAACCACAAAAGAGCCCATAGAGCCAAGACAATCCTAAGCAAAAAGAGCAAAACTAGAGGCATCATGCTACCTGACTTCAAACTATACTACAAGGCTACAGTAACCAGAACAGCATGGTACTGGTACCAAAACAGATATATAGACCAGTGGAAAAGAATAGAGGCCTCAGAAATAACACCACACATCTACAACCATCTGATCTTTGACAAACCTAACAAAAACAAGCAATGGGGAAAGAATTCCCTATGTAATAAATGGTGCTGGGAAAACTGGCTAGCCATATGCAGAAAACTGAAACTGGACCCCTTCCTTACACCTAATACAAAAATTAATTCAAGATGGATTAAAGACTTAAACATAAGACCCAAAACCATAAAAACCCTAGAAGAAAACCTAGGCAATACCATTCAGGACATAGGCATGAGCAAAGATTTCATGACTAAAACACCAAAAGCAATGGCAACAAAAGCCAAAATTGACAAATGGGATCTAATTAAACTAAAGAGCTTCTGCACAGCAAAAGAAACTATCATCAGAGTGAACAGGCAACCTACAGAACTGGAGAAAAATTTTGCAATTTATCCATCTGACAAAGGGCTAATATCCAGAATCTATGAAAAAACTTAAACAAATTTACAAGAAAAAACCAACCCCATCAAAAAGTGGGCAAAGGATATGAACAGACACTTTTCAAAAGAAGACATTTATGCAGCAAACATTAAAAAATCTCATCATCACTAGTCATTAGAGAAAAGCAAATCAAAAACACAATGAGATACCATCTCACACCAGTTAGAATAGCAATTATTAAAAAGGCAGGAAACAACAGATGCTGGAGAGGATGTGGAGAAGTAGGAATGCTTTTACACTGTTGATGGGAGTGCAAATTAGTTCAACCATTGTGGAAGACAGTGTGGCGATTCCTCAAGGATCTAGAACTAGTAATACCATTTGACCCAGACATCCCATTACTGGGTATATACCCAAAAGATTATAAGTTATTCTGCTATAAAGACACATGCACACATATGTTTATTGCAGCACTACTTGCAATAGCAAAGGCTTGGAACCAACCCAAATGCCCATCAATGATAGACTGGATAAAGAAAATGTGGCTCATATACACTATAGAATACTACGCAGCCATAATAAAGAATGAATTCATGTCCTTTGCAGGGACATGGATGAAGCTGGAAACCATCATTCTCAGCAAACTAACATGGGAACAGAAAACCAAACACTGCATGTTCTCACTCATAATTGGGAGATGAACAGTGAGAACATATGGGCACAAGGAGGGGAACATCACACAATGGGGCCTGTTGCAGGGTGGGGGGCAAGGGGAGGGATAGCATTAGGAGAAATACCTGATGTTGATGACGGGTTGATGGGTGCAGCAAACCACCATGGCACGTATATACCTATGTAAAAAACCTGCACGTTCTGCACATGTATCTCAGAACTTAAAACATAATAATAATAAACTTTTACTAACTGAATTAATCAATTCAAGGAAAATACTGAATACTAAATCAATAGATGATAGATGATGGATAGAGAGTTAGATGGATAGATAGCAATATGGATGTAAATACAGACATTAATTTGCAGTACCATTTCTTGAGATTAATAAACCTCTCGTTAAAAACAAATATGCCATAAACACCTCTGAGAGCATATATTTTTAAAAATTAATTATCAAATTATCAGTTTTCTAGAAGTGTTTTAGTCATACATAGGGTGACCATATAATTTATTGTGACTGCAAGAGGGCACTATGAATAATCATTTCCGGGAGTACAGGTGTGTGGCAGTCTTAAACCATGGTTCCCAAATACTTTAACACATCTACAGATAGGTAAGGTCTGGTCCCATTCCCTTTAATTCGGGTGTGCTTGTGACTGTTTCACACACTAGAGTGTAGTAAAAGTGATGTGTGACTTTTGTGGCTGGATCAAAACAGGTGATGCGCCTTCTGCGTTGATTCCTGTAATATTCACAATTGGAGCCCTGAACTGCTATGTCAGAAGACTTACTACTCTTAGGACACCAGGCTGTGAAGAAGCCAAGCCATATAAAAGTACTACATGCAGGTCTTCTGAACAGCAGTCTTGGTGTTCCTGTTATCCCAGCCCAGGTGCCAGACATGTAAGTGAATGAACTTCAGATCTTTCTAGCCTCAGCCATCAAGTTACTCACAATGTTAGACTCTTTCTGGCTGAAACCCCTGCTACCAGGGAGCATAGATAAAACACTCCCTTTATGCCCTGAGTTCCTGACCTACAGAATCTATGGATACAATATAATGGGTTGTTTCAAGCCACTACATTGTGGAGTCATTTGGTACACAATGAAACTAAGAAAACTAGGTATAATAAAAATTATTTCCTTTTTTTCATGAATCACTGTGAATAAGTTATTGCAATTTGGGATGTATTTACATGCTAATTTGTGTTTATAAAGACATTCACCAAATTAAGAATAAAAGTAAAATGCATGTATTAGAGAGTTTATTAGAATATTTTAAATGTTTTTAAAATATCAAAATATTTATTAAAATATTTCTTTATAACTGATTTTGCCTCTTGAGCCTTGAATATTTCACATAATTATCTCATATTTTTCTTTATTTTCAGAAGGAGCTAAAGTATAGTGCAAGGCACATGATAGAAGTTCAGTGCGTATTTGAGCATCTTTTTATCTTTAACAGCTTTTTTTTATTCTCATGGTAGATGCACTGAAATAGAGTCAGAAATGAAAAGATGAGGCTTACAGAAAAATAGTGTCTGCATTTGGAAATGATTTGGAAACCTTTTTAGTGAAATAGATAATTAATTTTTCCAGGTATTAAATAAAATAATAGCTACATCTCTCCATACCACAAAAGTGTCACTGAACTGTAATTGCACTGATTGCCTACCTTCATTGGCAAATCAGGAGCAAAGCCCTGTACTATCTGAAAGGATATCAACTTTGAGGATATTAACCTAACAAAGGAAAAACATTTCTGAGTGCTTTATATTTGGACAAAAATAAATTATACTTCAAGGTTTAGTTGAATTCATATACAAGGTTATAATGCAATAAAGAGAAAGATGATTCAGTCTCTTTAAATATTGTACTTTTTTCCTTAGACAGTATTTTTTATATCATGCTAATTTATTAGAGTATATTAGCAGTACTCAAAATATTGTAGACAGGCTTATTTAAAGGCGACAGTGTCCTTAATTGAGGAACTTTTGTTCAGACTTCTAGTTAATATTTGAATCACCTTGAAACTATTCTAGGTGATTTTTTTTTCTTTTTCATGAATAACTGTGACTATGTTATAGAAGTAGGTGAATAGGTTAAACTGTGAAAGATGTTGCTTTTATTGTATTTATGGATAAGTTCAAATTATGTAGTCAATTGATGGGTCAAGCACCATTATTTCTGACCATTCAAATTCCAAGCTAAAAGCCTGCAATTAGAGATGGTTCGCCTATGTTTAATAAGTTCAGTTAGGGTTGTAAATATGCTAAAGTGGAGCTGGACAGAATACCGCCACATCTCCTCTTGTTTATTCTAAGATAAATTGTAGAAGCTAATCGACCAGCAATTGAACAATTACCAACATATACTCAAGAGAGTCAACTTTTGATTGTTAAAGTGACAACATCATGAATCCCAGTATGAAATGTCAGTCACACCTCATTACTTTAGTTCATTCTTTTGTCCATCTTTTGGAAGGCAGTCTTTGTCTGGATGCATTTGGTAATTTGACAGCTTACATTTATGCCAGATTTTAAGGGCTAGTCATCTTTCCTCTCCTCCCAGAAAGAGTGCTTATGCCATAATGCATGTAGCAAATTAACTTCTTGGAATGCCAGTGCTATTCCCTTTTTTTCCCAAATACTCAAACATATTTAGATAACTAATGTTTGTGTGCCAATACACTCAAAGATGTTTGTTTCTTTTCTTAGTGATTTGGATAATGAGGAGGGATCGGTAACTAAAAAATATCTTTAGTGAAAGACTTCTTTTTAATTTTTTTAAATTTTTAAATGACACATTGTAATTATACATATTTATAGGTACAATCTGATGTTTCTGTACATGTGTATGTTACACAATAATCGAGTCAGGGTAATTATTCATTACCTCATGCATTTATCATTTATTTGTGGTGAGAACATTCAAAAACCTGTCTTCTAGTTATTTTGTTATGTGCAATACTTTACTGTTAACCTTAGTCGCCCTACTGTACAATAGAACACCAGAAATTATTCCTTCCATCTAATTTTAACTTTGTAGACATTGACCAACATCTCCCCATTCTCCCATTCTCCCTTTTCTCCCCAGTCTCTGGTAACTGCTGTTCAAATATTTACTTCTATGATATAAACTTTTTTTAGATTCCATATATGAGTGAGATTATGTGGCCTTTGTATTTCCTTGTTTAGCTTATTTCACGTTACCTGATGTCCTCCATGTTCACCCATGTTGTCACAAATCACAAAGTTTTATTTTTATGGCTAAATTGTATTCCATAGTGTATATATACTGAATTTCTTTATGTACTCACCCGTCGTTGAACACTTACGTCGATTCCATATCTTGGATGTTGTATGCAGTGCTACAATAAACACGGAAATGAAGATAACTCTTCAACATACTGATTTCATTTCCTTTGAATATATACCTAATATGGGATTGCCAGATTATACGGTAGTTCTATTCTTAATTTTTTGAGGAACTTTGATACTGGTTTCCGTAATGGCTATACTGCTTCACAGTTTCATCAACAGTGTGTATGTGTTCCTTTGTCTCTATATTTCTGCCAACAGTTTTTTTCTTTCATCTTTTTTTTCTAATGGGCATTCTAACTAGATTGAGGTAGTATATTATTGCGGTCTTGATTTGCATTTTCCTGATGATTAGTAATGGTGAGCATTTTAATATATTAATACCTGTTTGTCATTTGTATTTCTTTATTTGAGAAATGCCTTTTAAGGGTCTTTTTAAACCAATTTTAAAATCAGGTTATGTGTTTTTTTGCTGCTAAGTTTCTTCCATATTCTAAACATTAATTCCATGTCAGATACATAGTTTGTAAATAATTTCTCCCATTCTGTAGGTTGTCTCATCACTGTGTTGTTTCCCTTGCTGTGCAAAAGCTTTTAAGTTTGATGTAATTCTATTAGTCTATTTTTACTGTTGCCTGTGCTCTTGAGGTCTTAAAAGATCCTTCTCTGGTTCAACATTGTGAAGCATTTTCCCGTAGTAATTCCATAATTTGGGGTTTTACATTTAAATTTTCATCCATTTTGAGTTGATTTTTATATATGGTGAGAGTAGGGATTGGGTCTCATTCTTCTGCATGTGAATATTTGATTTTCCAGCACCCCTTATTGAAGAGACTATCTTTCCCCCAGAGTGTGTTCTCTTAGCACCTTTATTGGAAATCTGTTGGATGTAGGTGTGAGAATTTATTTCTTGGCTCTCAATTCCATTCCATTAGTTTATGCATTTTTGTGCCAGTACCATGCTGTTTTGGTTACTATAGCTTTGTAGTGTAGTATATTTTGAAGTCAGGTAGTGTGATGCCGATGCCTCCAGCTTTTTACTGGAGATTGCTTTGGCTATTTGGAGTCCTTTGTTGTTTCATGTAAATTTTAGGATAGTTTTTTTTTTTCTATTTATATAAAGAATTTTGTTGGTATTTTGAGAGGGATTGCAATGAATCTATAGGTAGCTTTGGGTAATATGGCTATTTTAACAATATTAATTCTTCCAACCCATCAACACAAAACATCTTTCCATTTTTTTGTGTGTCCTCTTCAATTTCTTTAGGTTTATTCCTAAAGAATTTTTTTTGTAGTTATTGTAAATTGAAGTGTTATCTTGATTTCTTTTTCAGATAGTTCACTATGAGCATACAGAAATGATATAAAATTTTATATGTTGATTTTTGTATCCTGCAAATTTACTGAATTCATTTATTTGTTCTAACAGTTTTTTGGTGGAGTTTTTCATCTGCAAAAGGGTAATTTGAGTTCCTCCTTTCCAGTTTAGATGCCTTTCATTTCTTCCTCTTACCTAATTGCTCTGGCTAGAACTTCCAGTACTATCTTGATTAGAAGTGGTAAAAGTAGGCATCCTTGTCTTTTTCCTGATCTTACAGAAAAAGCTTTTACTTTTTCTCAGTTAGTATAATGGTAACTGTGGGTTTGTGATACATGGCCTTTATCATGTTGAGGTACATAATTTCTGTATCTAATATGTTGAGAGTTTTTCACCATAAAAGATATTCAGTTTTATCAAATGCCTTTTCTCTATCTATTGAAATTATCATGTGGCCTTTGTCTTTTTTTCTGTTAATGCAGGGTATCACATATATTAATTTGCATTTCTTGAACCATCCTTGCATCCCTAGAATGAATCCCATTTGGTCATCGTGAATGATCTTTTCAATGTGCTATTGAATTCAGTTAGCTTATATCTCATTGAGAATTTTTGCATCTTTGCTCATTGGAGGTATTAGCCTATAGTTTTGTTGTTGTATTTTTGTCTGGTTTTGGAATCAGGATAATGCGGGACTCTAAAAATTAGTTTGGAAGAATTGTATTCTCTTTAATTTCCTGGAATAATTTGAAAAAATAATTAGTAATAGTTCTTCTTTAAATGTTTGATAGAATTCAGCAGTAAAGCCATCGGGTTCTGGGCTTTACCTTGATGGAAGGCATTTTATTATTGATTCAGTTTTCTCATTATTAGTCCGTTCAGATTTTCTATATCTTTGTAATTTAATCTTGGTAGGTTGTGTGTGTTCAGGAATTCATCCATTTGTTCTGTTATAATTTTTTTGGCATATCGTTAGTTATAATAGTCTTTTATAATCCTTTGTACTTGTGCGGTATCAGTTGTAACATCTCCCTTGTCGTTTCTGATTTTACTTACTTGAGATTTGAGTCTTCACTCTCTTTTTTCTTAGTTAGTCCAGCTAAAGTTTTATCCATTTTCTTTATCTTTTCAGAAAAATCTAATTCTTCATTTTTGGGGTCTTTTGAAATTTGGAGGTCCATTTAATTTATTTCTGCTCTGAGCCTTATAATTTCCTTCCTTGTACAAATTTCAGGTTTAGCTTGTTTCTCTTTTTCCAGTTCTTTAAGACACATCATGAGGCTGTGTTTTTAGAAATCTTTCTTCTTTTATGACATAGGCATTTATTGCTATGAACTTCCCTCCTATAACTGATTTTGTTGTGGCTCATTGGTTTTAATACGATGAGTTTCTAGTCTAATTTGTCTCAATAAATTTTTAAAATTCACCTCTTAATTGACCCATTGGTTATTTTTTGAGTGCATTGTTTAATTTCCATGTATGTGTAAAGTATATGACATTGTTGTTGATTTCCAGTTCCATACCTTTGATACTTGATATAATCTCCATCTTCTTAAATTTTTTTAAGACTTGATTTGTGGCCTAACGTATGATCTATTCTGGAGAATGTTCCATGTGTAGTTGAAAAGAATGTGTACCCTACAATTGTTGAATGAAATGGTCTGTAAATGTCTTTAAGGTCCTTTTGGTCTACAGTACAGGTTATCTTTGATGTTTCATTGTCGGTTTTCTGTCTAGATAATCTGTTCATTGTTGAATGTGGAGTATTGAAGTCCCCTACTATTATTGTATTGTAATCTGTCTCTCCCTTTAGATCTAATAATATTTATAATATTTATCTTATATATTTGAGTGTTCCAGTGTGGGGTGTATATATATTTGCAGTTGCAGTGTTATTTTATTTGAATGTCTTTATCCTACACCAATACTTTACAGAACATTTTGGGAAACTTAACTTTCTCTGTTTCTCTATCTTTCTCAAATACACACACACACACACACACACACACAGACACCATACACACATACTCTTTTATATTCATTGGAACAATACCATGACAGAAAGTTAAAGTGTGTTTCTCTGTCTTAAAGTCTTGATGAACTCTGTTGACATTAATTTTGCAATACTGGCAAAAAAGAAAAATACATGCGCAAAAACAAAAGCTCTGACTTAACGTATTCTTTAGTCTTGAATAATTTGCAATTTAGCATCTTAAATGAAACTGCTAAGCACCTTTATCAAGAAAGAGTCTCATTAATTGCCAAAAGCACCTCAGATTTGAACTCTTTCTTTCAGAATAAACACAAGGCTGTGGACTGTTAAAAAAAAAAAAAAGAAAAATAAAAAGAAAGAAAAATAGTATGTGTGCAGTCTGTTATGAAAATATCTCTCATTTGTTTACATGTGTTTTAAAAGGTAAGAACATGGGAAGAGAGTTTAATAAAAAGGCTGCTAAATTGCTTTGCCCTGCTGGTAAGAACTATGTTTATTACAATAGTACTATAAGCTGCACTTGCTTAAAAAATTAGTTATTCACTTGTGGATCTTATCTGAACTTACTATGCCATGCTTGAATTCCTGGACTTATGTGAGTCATTGGAATGTATAGTACCTCATAAAACTATATAGCAACAAAACTGTTCCCCTTGCTCAAAATTCTATTTTCTTTTCACCACTTGCATAGAATTTCTCCTTGTATTTTATTAATCCAAAAATCTGTAATAAAAATAGGCAAATTGTTTTACTTAAAATGTCAGCTTTTTGGCATGTTAAGGAAATGATCTTCAATAAGTGAAGTCCCTCACTAACGATACATAATTCCATTTATCTCCATTCTCCTTCTCTAGAAAATGCTAGTAAAATACAAACAAAGAAAAAGAGCAGCACTTAGGATTAAAAATTTTGCTTGGTAAAAAAGATGAGAAGAATATGTTGTGTTAATTCAAATATTAGGATTTTACTATTTGGGGGAAATAACTAAATGGTAACATTACTAGATGGATTCAAATTAAAGGATATGCATCCTTTAAAGGGAAAAAGAAACCTTATATCCATATATTTCATTAAGATGTCAACCCCAATTTTGGAAAATATAAGAAAGATAATTGCCACATAGGATTTTGACTTCATAAACTTTGCAGTTTAAATCAGTTTAAGAAATATGTATCAATCATGTTGAACTTTGAAAAACAATTTTAAAGTCACAAATGACATGCTTCATTGTTTTTCTGTACATAGGAATATGGTAGGTTTAGAGTAAGTATTTTTCTATAAATATTTTCGGAGGCATATGTTTTTTAGAAAGAGTTTATGATTTGGTGCTTGATTAAACAGCATTATAATTGTAACTATATTCTAATTTTTAATGAGCTCAAATGATGTTTTAAACAACTGCTCCAGTGCACAATTCCTCCTCTAACATGCTCATATGTCTTCATCTGGCAGGAGGGCTCTTAATGCCTGCTGGAAAGCAAAGCTGTAAATACTACTGGCCCAGCGGTAGCAGGCTCTGCTTAGAAGGGCAGGGAAGAAACTCCTTTTGAAAGGTTAAGGCCAGTCAAAGAGCCTCCAAACCACCTTTTCTCAACACATGCCTGAATGCACTCAGAGCCGCTTTATCCACTGCATTGCTTAAACTATTCCATGATAGCACCCATTTATCATTTAGCCATAGATAGCCCCAGTGGTAAAATGGAAATATGCCTTTAAAAAGCAGGAAAATCTTGCATATGTTAGCTTAAATGATGAGAATTGAGCCTCCTTAATCCACAATTATGCATTTTTTTACTAAGGTACGTAAGACATACTTAATATATTACCAAGCCACACCTTCAATAAATGGCATAGAAAGCATTTGAAAGCATACTAACTGTATTAGTTGCAGGGTATATAAATTGTAGTTGAAGAATTCAAGATATTGTGAAGCTAGTGTATACTCATTATGAGTTAATTTTACGTAAATGAACTTATTTGGAAAATCAATAAAATCTAATGATATCTTTGTCCTAAAATTTAGAATATAAAATATATTTTATGCTCTTTAATAAAATGAATTAGGCTAATAAAGTACATGCAAACATATTTTCAAGCTAAAACTAAGTAAAATTGCTCAGAATTTCCATGGCTTGCTTTTAATTTTATATGCATATTGTTGAGTAATGCTTAGCATAAGCCTACTCTAATAAATTTGGTGTTTGGGTCTATCTTTAAGGCTGATTCACATTGCCTTATAGTGGAGTCAACCAATTATACATAAAATGACCATTAACAGGCATATGTATCATCACTGTGCTGCAACTAATTTGTGATTTCTTAACAATAAGACCTAACTTCACTTGTAGTCATTTAGAATGACTACTTTGCCTGTCATCTGGATTACTTTGTAACAGTGGTTCTCAAATGGACATGATTTCACTGCCTTCCACTTCAACAGTGGACATCTAACAATGTCTGGAGAAACTTTTGGTTATCATGAGAGTGTTGTGGGGGATGTCGCTGGCATCTAGTAGCAGGGATCTGTGATGCACAGGATATGTCCCATCGCCCCTTTAACAAAACGTTATTTAGCCCAAAATATGCACCACCTTTAGAAACTCTGGTTCATGGCAAGTAGTGTGGCTCCTTGGAAGGAAACCTTATTGTAACTTATTGGGTAACTTTATTAAGTTTCCATTTCATTATTTGCAAGACGGGGACAAAAAATAATGTCATAGGATGTTTGAAAAAGTTTGAATAATAATAGTAATAATCAATGATTTATTTCTCGCTAGTTCTCAAACATTCCAGGCATAAGGGATTTTTGCATTTACTCTCTCCTCTCTTGGTAATGTATTTTATCATGTCTTCTATCCTCAGCTGCTTCTTCTTTGGGGGTAAATATAACTGTCTTAAGGAGGCTTCTCCTGATATTTCTATCAGATTGAAAATTCTAACCTACTCTTTTTGCTTCTATTACTCCCTATCCTTCTTTACTGATTAGATTTTTTCCATGTAATCCATTACCACCTGATGTTGTATATATATATTATACGCACACACACACACACACACACACACACATACATGTACATACAATCATGTACTACATAACAGCATTTTAGTCAACAGTGGACTCCTTATACTTTGATGGTCTCATACATTACAATGGAGCTGGAAATTCCTACTGCCTAGTAATGTCATAGCCATCCTAAGATTGTAGTGCTATACATTACTCATATGTTTGTGGTGACAGTAGTGTAAACAAACCAGTTGTATAAAAGGATAGAATGGCTGGGCGTGGTGGCTCATGCCTGTAATCCTAGCACTCTGGGAGGCTGGGGCAGGTGGATCACTTGAGGTCAGGAGTTCAAAACCAGCCTGGCCAAAATGGTGAAACCCCATCTCTACTAAAAATACAAAAAATTAGCCAGGCGTGATGGTGCACGCCTGTAATCCCAGCTACTTGGTAGGCTGAGGCAGGAGAATTGCTTGAACCCAGGAGGTGAAGGTTGCAGTGAGCAAAGATCACGACACTTCACCCCAGCCTGGGCGACAGAGCAAGACTCTGTCTTAATAAATATATAAATAAATAAGGATAGTGCACACAATTTCGTACAGTACATAATACTTCATAATGACAATAAATGACTATGTCACTAGTTTGTATATTTACTATACTATATTTTATTGTTTTTATTGTTATATTAGAGTGTACTCCTTCTACTCATTAAAAAAAATAGTTAATTGTAAAAATCCTCAGGCAGGTCCTTCAGGAGGTATTCCAGAAAAAGGCATTGTTATCACAGGAGATGACAGCTCCATATGTGTTATTAATCCTGAAGACTTTTCAGTGAGACAAGATGTGGAGGTGGAAGACAGTGATATTGATGATCCTGGCCCTGTGTAGGAATAGGATAATGTGGGTGTTTGTATCGTAATTTTTAATGAAAAAGTTTAGAAAGTAAAATTTAAAAATTTAAAAATAGAAAAAAGCTTATAAAATAAGGATATAAAGAAAGAAAATATTTTTTCACATACAAGGTATTTGTGTTTTAAGCTAAGTGTTATTATAAAATAGAAAGTTTAAAAAATTATAAAGTAAAAACCCTACAGTAAGCTGATTTATTATTGAAGAAAGAAAACAATTTCTATAAATGTATTGTAGCCTAACTGTATCGTATTTGTAAAGTCTATAGTAGTGTACAGTAATGTCCTAGGCCCTCACATCACTCATTGGTCACTGACTCACCCAGTTACTTCCAGTCCTGCAAGCTCCAGTCATGGTAGGTGCCCTATACAGGTGTATCATTTTTTATCTTTCACACCATATTTTTAATGTAGCTTTTCTATGCTTAGATATGTTTAGATATACAAATGCTTACCCTTGTGTTATAATTGCCTAGAGTATTCAGTATAGTAACATGATGTACAGGCTTGCAGCCTTGGAGAAACACTCTTTACTATATAGCCTAGGTGTGCAGTACATACCAGTAGGAAGTTAGAGCATAACTATGAGGAATCCAGGAAGGCAAAGTTGGCACTCTAAGCATATACTTTGTGTCCAGGAAATTTCTCCAAGATTACTAGATATTGAGTTACTGAGTTGGGGTTGAATGACATGCCTCTGGATTCCAGGAGAGGAAAAGGACTGGTAGTAGACAGGAGAAATTCTATCAAATAAAGAGACAGCAAGAGTTGTGAGAGGACAGAGGAAACATATACCAGAATCTTGGTCATGGCTAATCCATAGCATATCAGGGAAAAAAGTAAACCACAAGGAGGTTAATACTGCAAGACCCTAGCTGTCATTATGAGCCCCATCATCCTGATAAGTCTGGAAAACAAGACAAAGCAAACATGGGAACCTGTTTATTAACTCTAGTATACTTTGCTCTTGCTCAGTCTAACAGGCTGTTGATGTTTCATTGTTATAAAAAATTTGCTTAATGAAGTAATTTTTGACTCAAATAAGGTTTGACTTCATCTGAGGATGATGACCTGAGAGGAACTCAGGTGAGAGCTGTGAGTTGCCAACATTCCCGAATAGCTGGGAAAATGAGTGTTTCAGGGCTGGGGTGCAGCAGGTAACCTGCATGGCTCACCAAGGCATCCACTACCATCCATTGCTTGCCCTGTGCAGTTCTACATGTATCACACGAGTTCTTAGAGAGCTCTTTCAGGATTTTTGTGTGCCACTTTTCCTGGAGAAGTACATCATAGGAGAGAATGGTGAGATAAATCACAGACTTTCTATTCTCACTTCATTGCAGTTTTTTCTGAGGCTGCAAATGATATTCTTTGTCTCCCTCCTGTATCACCCATTAGAGATTCCCCTGATCCTTTCTGTAAGCTGTGCTGACTTTGGTGCCTTAACTATAAGAATGGCCCAGAGTTTTATATCTATTAGATTTGAACCACTAGTCACCATGATCTGCTCAGACCAGGGCTGTTGTATTTTCTGTTTTTTGTTACAAATTGGGCTAGCATCACAACAGGGGCTCTCATCTAGTTGCCAAACATATTCTTCTTTACCCCCACTTATTTGGCCTGCCTACTCCTGATGGTCAGTCTATTATCCCCACCAGAATGGTGACTCTTTCATTTTGTCTGGTGGTCTCTTGGCATTAGGATCTGGACCTGTAAACAAACCACATAATTCAGAGTCCATGGGATGTTTAAGCAAAAATAAGTAGATTACTAGATGTGTTGGTGAGTGGAGCCATTTCTGTGTCTATGTTTTTGTTTCTGGACTTGTTTATTCTGCTTTACAAGGACATGAAGGCATATTATGGGTCACTGGTTTAGGGTATTATTTTGTTCTAGTTCATGGTATTCCGTCATTTCAGGATCTCATCTCCAAGATGGTGCTGCAGTTGTATCTTCTGTAGAATGTCTCATTGTTTTATCAGGCCAGCAGCTTCTGGTTGGTGCTGTATGTGATGGAGTCAGTGGTTATGTGGCTACCACCACATGGTCTTTTCTATAGACTGCTTTTTATGCAATACTGTATAGGATCCTGTGCAGTGGGTCAAATACTCTGTAAACCCATGGGATAGTGATGCTGACTGAGGCCCTAAGAGCACATTAGGCAAAACTTTACCTTGAATATGTGTGTGTAAATTGTAGTAAAGATGAATCACTGTCTCTTCCAGGCTGGAATAGTCCAATGTAAGCAACTGGCCACCAGACTTCTTGTTGGACCCCTCAAAAGATGGTGCCATGGGTAGAACTGAGCTTAAGTCTTTGTTGTTTGCAAGTTGAACATTTTTTAGCAGTAGTAGCTTGATTAACTTTGTTGAGTGGACCCCAGGCTGTTAGCCTTTATCTGTCACTGTGCTACTTTCTCCATTCATGGCCAATGAAAAAGGCTACTGGCATCAACTGGCTGACTGCTGCAAAGTTCTTTATACCCATTCCTACAGATTTCTCCACATGGCTTTGCCTCTGACCTTTTTAGCTCTGATTTATCAATGTTTCTTCTTCTAAGCATCTGACTAAGCAATTAGGTTATTTGATACTCCCTTAGGGTTGATAACAATTCTATTTCAAACTACGTTTCTTTCTGTACAAAGTGGATTACCGAGATAACCACTTACAGTTCTTCCCATTAAGATTGGTCTGAACCAAATTTTATCCTTAAACCAATTTTGACTATTCTCTCCTCCATCAGCTGGTTATAAAGGATCCCCCATTTGGCCATAGCTATGAACTGAGGGAAAAGCTGGTTCAAGAGAGTCAGAAAATATGAGGGTCTTGACCCCTTGCTCATCCTACTTACGTCTGCATAACCCTTTGATTGCCTCTAGTCATGGCTAATCTATTATTTCCATTGTACTGTGACTTGATGTGTCTGATAGAATACAACTTTTAATGGACAATTCTGGCTAACTGGTGTCTCCATTTTTTAATAGGTTCAATAGCTCACAAGGAGCTATTTTTCAAAAATGTTTATTATTCTTCATTATTGATAATCCTGAATGCTATGGGTCTATGTTGTGATTATTCTATGGGAACTTCCCATGAACTCATAACTGTGTGCTTTCCAGCTATATGTTCCACAGGTTAGACCTGATGCAGACTTCTTTTCTGCTCTGGGTCCTACTTAAAGCTGGAAGCCTTTTACATTACTTAGAATATGGGTTGAAGAAGTATTCCCAAATGAGGAATATGCTGCGTCTATTATCTGAGGAGCCTTAGCAAGTATTATCCTTCCTTCATCATGGTGAAAGGTACCCTTTACCCTGGGATTTGTCATGGCATTTTTTATTTGCTATTTATTACCCTAAAGTTAAAAAAAAAAACTTTATATTATTACCATATATTTTGCTGTTCACCTTAATATTGTGCAATGCTAGTTTTAAAGGCAAATATGAGAACACCTAATTCATATGAGGAATTGCCAAAATGACATAATTCATATTTTCTAACTCATCATTGTATATATACCTCATTCTTTTCAGAAATGGAGATGCTCCATAAAACCCAACCATTTTAATTTTACTTGTTAATATGCACATGTTCTACCAACATTTTCTACCTTCAGGTTACTATGAGTCAGGAATGTCTAAAGGAAAGGAACACAGATTGCTCTCTTTTCTTCTGCATCATCATTTTCAGCATAAGTGGTTGACGAACGCAGACATGTAACAAGAGTAAGGCGGGAGATAAAAGGGCTCCCTGGACATTGTTTTTCTTAGAATGTAACTGCCTTCCTTCTGTGTTTAAAGCAAGTTTTGATTCAACTGGAAAATGTAGCCTTCGAGACCACATTACCTAGTCATAAGTGCAACACACTTGTACTCACTCTGAGTCTCAATGAATTCCCATGCTTCCTTCATCCACCAGATTTCCGTGCTCATGGAGCAATGCTATGTGCAAATGGAATGACAAGAATGGGAGAGCACACAGATGGTGCCTACTCAATCTCCTCTGCTTGCATACAAAGTCTTTGTTAAATCAGACATATAAAACACAGAATCATTTGAAGCTTTCCTTGCATCACTGCTGGGATGAAGCTGGTCCTACTGTAGGGCCATGAGCAGGTCATTAGGCAGGTGAAGTATAACTGTGAAGGAGACCTCCTCTTCACCATGGCCAAGGAACCTATCATTAATGCATGATACTCTGTGAATGGTGAGAGGCTGGGCATCTATGTGGGCCATACCAGAGCTGTGTGGTATGTGGACGCTGACTGGGACACCAAGCATGTCCTCACCAATTCAGCTGACAACCATCTTTGGGCCTGTGAAACAGGGAAACAGCTGGCCCTACTCAAGACCAATTCAACTGTGTGGATCTGCAGTTTTGACTTTGGGGGCAATATCATCACGTTCTCCATGGAGAAGCAGAAAAGCTATCAGTGCTTTGTGAGCTTCTTTGACCTGCAGAATCTGAGCCAGATTGACAGCAATGAGTGCTACCTGAAGATCCCTTGCAATGACTCTAAAATCACTAGTGCCATTTGGGGCTCCTGTGGGGAGTGCATCATTGCAGGCCATGAGAGTGGAAAGCTCAACCAGTATAGTGCCAAGCCTGGAGAGGTGTTGGTGAATATTAAGGAACACTTCTAGCAGATTAATGACATCCAGTTATCCAGGGACATGACCGTGTTTGTCACTGCATCCAAAGACAGCACAGCCAAGCTTTTTGACTCTACAACTCTTCAACATCAGAAGACTTTCTGAACAGAAAGCCCCATCAGCTCAGCTACCCTCTCTCCCAACTGTGACCATATTGTGCTGGGTGGTGGTCAGGAAGCCATGGATGTAACCACAACCTTCACTAGGATTGGCAAGTTTGAGTCCAGGTTCCTCCATTTGGCCTTTGAAGAAGAGTTCAGAAGAGTCAAGGGGCACTTTGGACCTATCAACAGTGTTGCCTTCCATCCTGATGGCAAGAGCTACAGCAGTGGCAGTGAGGATGGTTACAACCATAATCTACCACTTCAACCCACAGTACTTTGAATTTTTTTTTCAACCTCTACCTTTTATGAATTCTTATTTTTTTCTTTTTCTTTTTTATTTTTAAGTTCTGGGATACATGGGCAGGACGTGCAGGTTTGTTACATAGGTATACATGTGCCATGGTGGTTTGCTGCACCCATCAACCAATCATCTACATTAGGTATTTCTTCTAATGCTACCCCTCCCCTTGCCTCCCAGCCCCTGACAGGCCCCGCCGTGTGATTTTTCCCTCCCTGTGCCCATATGTTCTCATTGTTCAACTCCCACTTATGAGTGAGAACATGTAGTGTTTGGTTTTCTGTGAATGATTTCATGTCCCTTGCAGGGACATGAATAAAATACTTCAAATTTGAGTTTTAGGCATAAGAAGCTGAATCTCTATCTAGGCCAGGAAAGCTTCTCACATAATGTTTTGAACTCTGAGAAATAAATTCATTTGGTAATTAAAAAAAAAAAAACAGAGTCAAAGAAAAAATTAATAAGAATTTCATGATAATAACAGCAGAGCATTAAACCAAGGACAGAACCCTTCTGAGTACAGAGGCAAATGATAGGCCCATGAAGCTTGTCCTGGTCATAGGTTGCTTTGGAAGAAAACAGAGGAATTCATTGCCATATACACTTGCCATAGTATTGCAGAGTACTTCCTTATCAAGACCTAGCTTCTTTTTTGGCCAGTCAAAATCTGGTTTCCAGATCTGAGATTTCGCTCAGGTCCGGAAACTATTGTGACATTTTATTGAGATACCTGCCCCCATGCTCCAGGTCACTCATCCTTAATATATTTTATTATTACAATTGAGAAACAATCTTTGTTGTCCTACCCCTAGGAACTGAATAGCTTTCTGCGGGCCAGAGTCTCCTGGCTTCCACTTTGATTTTGCTGCTTATTACAGCAATCGTGCACACATTCCTTCTGATGGTTAAGCATAGCCACTTAGCATCTATTATTTTGGGATCTCCCTTGTTACCAGTGAACCCAGTTCTATGAGAGCATCTTCCACCATCTTCCCTGGCTTACAAAAGATGGCCATCCCTGAGTTTTTCAATTATATTGGTGCACTTCTCATCAGTGTATTCCAGATCACTGGTAAATTCAGTGTCCTCTGAGATCTCATGTGTAACAGTCATCTAGTGACTTACACAGTATATTCCTCTAGCATGCATCTCTGAACCTTTTGAATCCCTTCTTTTACTACTTTTGTTAAGAATTCTGGCACCTGTCTTGCATATAATATGGTCTATCACTTTCTTCATGCTGCTGAGAGCCCTTATGATATCATTATTTCCTGGGTCCTTGTTAGGGTGTGAAATTCTATGTTATGGAAGACTTTCCCAATATTAATAAACTTTTTTAAATATAAATCCTCCTTGATTCAGTACTCTCAGGATCAAATCCCATGCATCCTCTATTGCAGCCTACTGATATATGTTGCTGATATGTGTTCTGTACTGATATATGTTCTGTAGCTCCTTTGAGGTTGGTCTTTTTCTCTTCCGAAAGACCCAGGACTTTCCTGGTCAGGTTATATTGAGACATACTGGTGGCCAGAAGAGCAGACGGCAATAAATTCTGATAGAGTTTGTATTTTATTGCAAGAAACAATCATTTCCATCATCTTTAAGCACAGGGAGTGCTAGCCTTTAATAGAAAGGAATGAGCTACCACTGAAGGTCAAAGACTTAAGCGGAATCTAGTAATTTAAGTTTCAAATGCATCAACATGAATGTCCCTATCTCACATCTCAAGATCTCACTCCTTCCTAATCAAGGCCCTCATATTGGCATAGAAGGCCTTCCAGGATTGAGAGTTCAACCTGCTCTCAACCTCTTCTCCCTGTAAAGGTTAAAATATGAACTTCATCCTTGCCTTCTTCAACCTTTCAGTTATGGGAGATGAGAATGTCTTTATTTGCTGCCAGAATTTTCACACTTAATGTTTCACTGGTGATTAATCAACCTCAGTCTTGCATTGTTTTTCTCCAGCACATTATATACCCCATCCAATTCTGTAATTTCTGAAATCATTTTCTCAGCCTGAAACATTGCACCTGCCAATGAATTTCCTTCCACCTGTGAAGTTTTAACAATCACATTACTGCAGCATGCCAGGTCTCCCAACACTTCACATACCATCACAGCTGGATTCCTCATCTGCAGCCAGTCAGAAGGTGAAGCAGCTCCAATATCTCCTTTCAGAGTCTGCCTTCTCACACCCTTTCTGGAGCCAACTCTATAGGTCAGATTTCTAAGAAAACAGACTCTGATGTGGAGATTTGCATTTAGAAAATGTATTAGTGCCTACCCTTCAGATCCATATCTGGGAACATTAAAAAAAAAAACAAAAACAGAAAGAAAGTAAAAGGAAGAAGTTTACCTCTGATGGAATTGCTACAAAAGGCTCAGCTGACACCAAGCTGAGGTCTAGTGCTCAACAGCCTTTCACAGTTGTTTTGCTGTGAGGCAAGGGGTCTAGGCTTTTAAATTCCTTTACTGATCATTCACTGGATATGGCCTTTCCCTGGAGAGTAGTCGTGACCTTGGGCAAGTCAGATCTCTTCAATCTGTGGAAATTTTCAGCTAGGAGGTACTTAAACATCCTGCAGCCGAGGAGAGTATGATAACAGTCACTAAACTTGCTTCCACAGTTATTTTAGGAAATATTAAGAAATGATCCAATCCTAACCAATTTTAGTTTTCTTTAGTTCATTTGTTTGGTCATTTATAAAAATGAAATATGTAAAATAAAATGAAAATCTGGCATTATTTTCCAGAAACCCTCATTGACAGAAATGAAATTACTTAGATTTTCACCTCAGTACTTTTCATATTACAAAGAATGACAATATTCATATGTTCAAAAGTATTGATGCAATGTCAGTAAGATGCAAAGTCAGTAAGCAAAAGCCATCATCTTCTCACTCACCAAAATAACCTTATTTGCCTCATTTTGCATTTGGCTTAATAGCCTTACTATATCAACTAGTAAATTAGAGTCTCTGGCTTGGCAGGCAAACCAACTTCATCTCAAACAGTCAATTTAGTTTGGCATTTAGAGATAGTGTTTGAACACTTCAGTTTATCTTATTTCTGTTTTGTTAGTTTTTAAAAAATACAAAGTACTAGTTTTAACTGATATTCAGCCAGTTTTTACAAAATTTGAATGAAAAAAATTAACTCTTTTGGTATACAGTTGTACGAATTTTCACAATTAGGTAATGTGACTAACACCACCAACAGGAAAGAGAACAGTTCTATCAAGTCATGGGTTTTTCTCATAATACCTCTTTCTATTTAAGCCTTCTGCTCACTCTCTGTCTCTCTCTCTCTTTTTTTTTAAGACAAGATTTCACTCTGTTGCCCAAGCTGGAGTGCAGTGGTGCAATCTCTGCTCACTACCACGTCTACCTCCTGAGCTCAAGTGATCTTCCCACTTCAGCTTCCCGAGTAGCTGGGACTACAAACATGAGCCATCACAAGTGGCTAATTTATTAATTTGTTTGTAGAGATGAGGTCTTACTCTATTGCCCAGGCTGGTCTTGAACTCCTGGTCTCAAGTGATCCTCCTGCCATGACCTCCCAAAGGTCAAGGGATTACAGGTGTGAGCCACCACACCTGGCCTTCTGCTTCCTTTTAATGCTTAGTAAACACTATTTTCGATCCCTACAGTGATTTTTTTTTTCAAAATGTCATATATATTGACTCATACAGTATGTAAAATTTTGAGTCTAGATACTGTCATATAGCATAAAACATTTGAGATTCATTCATTTATACATAAATAGTTTGTTCCCTTTATTTGCTGAGTAATATTCCATTTTTGGATATACCACCATTTATTTCTCCATCCCCTAGTGATACGTTTTGGACATTTGTCCCCTCCAAATCTCATATTGAAATGTGATTCCCAGTGTAGGAGGTGGGGCCTAGTGGGACGTGTTTGGGTCATGGTGGTGGATCCCTTGTGAATGGGTTGGTGCCCTCCCTGTGAGTTCTTGTTCTACTCCTTCACATGAGATCTGGTTAACAGTGAAGCACCACCCCCTCCTCTCTCTTGGTCCTGTTGCCGTGTGGCCAGTTCCCCTTCCCCTTCTACCAAAATTGAAAGCTTCCTGAGGTGCTAACCAGAAGCAGTTACTGGCACCATGCTTCTTGTACAGCCTGCAGAACTACGAGCCAAGTAAACTTCTCTTCTTTTTAAAATGCCCAGACCCAGGTATTCCTTTATAGCAATACAAAGAAAACTAACACACCTAGTTAAGGAACATTGGCTTATTTACAGATTTTGGTGATTTTGAATAAAGCTCTTGAACAGGATACAAAATCCATCCTGTATTTATTTTATACATTTCATTTTTATAAATGACCAAACAAATGAACTAAAGAAAACTAGAATTGGTTAGGATTCGATCATTTCCTAATGATATTCCCTAAAATAGTTTTGGAAGCAAATAAAAGGCTTACATTTTATGTGGGTAAATATTTAGAAATAGAATTTCTGGGTCATATGTCAAGAGTATGTTTAAATTTATATTAAATTTTTAAACTATTTTCAAAAGTGTATCTCTATCAGCAATGTATGAATGTTCTATTTGTTACCCATACTATTTAGCTCTTGGTGTTGTTAGTCTTGTTGTTTTAGCTGGCAATATATCTATTTAGGTTTACACTATATGCTGTGTTTCACCTCATTCACATTATAGTGTCAGATTTCAAAACCTTTTCTTTGCTGTTTGCTTCTGCCCCGGGATCCTCCTTGCAGGTGTTTGTGACTTAGGTGTTAGTTTAGATTGTAGTTCAATTCACAAAGCCTTTGTTATGTTTCTCAGAGGCATTACATACATACATACAGTTTGAGGATGACCCTGAGGCTTGTATAAGTTCATACACAGAATTAGAAGATCCTCTTCTCTATATGTCTCTTCTCCAGGATATCCTTCACACTTGTAGGCTCACAGAGTCCTTTTTTCCAGTTTCACTGGCAAGTGAGATGTTCTTTTAGCATTTTAACCTTCCATATTACTGCACAGTTCCACCTGCTGAACCCATCTTTGGTGAAGTATTTAAAAAGAGAGAGAAATAACAAGAATTATTTCAATAGTTTTTGCCCCATTGGGACTCTTTTTCTTATTTCTCTACACACAGAAATTATTTTCTCTTGAATTTTAGATACGAAGCTACCTCCTCTGCAACTGTGCAGATCGACGACCTTGGGAAGAAAGTGGTAGAGAAAAGAGAGAGAGGGAGAGCAAGAGATAGCAAGAGATAGAGAAACAGAAGGGATTTCCTCCATACTTATCAGCTCACAAAGTCTCTTTTTCCCAGTTATCCAGGCAGGAGGATGGATTTCCCTAGGATGCTTTGATGTTTAGGCCTGTAGCTAAGTTTCTCAATTTGGGCCTGCCCTCAAGTTAAAGGCGGGAGGGCGGGGTGGGGCGGAGGCAGGGGCGGGGCGGGGGCGAGAAGTGGGGCTAGCAGGAAATACTGCAATTGTAAGTTGACTTCCCTCTAGAATCAGCCTGTTCCAATTGATTTACAGAGTTGCTTTCTGTATTTTCTCCCACATGGGCTGTAGTGGGCTTCTTCTCTCTTGGCTGTTACTGGAAGGTCTGGATCCTCTGTCCAACCAAGTTTACTGTAGACAGCATCTTCCTGCTACAGTCTAGGTACCGTCTTACCATGGCACAACATAGCATCTAGAACCAAGGAGAAGTGTCGGGAGTGGCCTGGGAAGAAGTATAACCTTCTCAGGTATTGGTCTGGAAGAAGAAAAACTCTATTTCAACTGCTCCACTTAGGTTCTGGGATTCAGTTTCTCTACCCTAAAACAGCCATTTTAAAAACATGTTTTAAATGTTTAATTTTTCTTTAATTCCAAAACTAGCTGACCAATAAATTAGCTTTCCATTATCTGATATTTGCTACAATTATATATATTTTAAAGCTGGATTAAAAAATTAACTGAAATTAATAACCAATATAAAATTTTATAGTAATTTAAGAAACATGTAAATATGCTTTATGCCAAAATAAAGAATATGAAATTAAATTAGTTTGCCAATATCACCCTTTACTGGGAATGTGTCAGGAGCTAAAGGTGAATACATGATAAATGAGCTCAGATGAAGCATTTATTTCCTGCAAACTTATCTGAGAAGTCCTCTAATATGTTTGATTTTGTCCCCACCCAAATCTCATATTGAACTGCAGTTCTCATAATCCCCACATCGTGGGATGAACCTGATGGGAGGTAATTGAATCATGGGGGTGGTTACCTCCATGCTGTTCTCATGATAGTGAGTTCTCATAAGATCTGATAATTTTATAAGGAGCTTTTCTCCAACTTTCACTCTGCACTTCTCCTTGCTGCTGCCATGTGAAGAAGGATGTGTTTTCTTCTCCTTCTGCCATGATTGTAAGTTTCCTGATGCCTCTCCAGCCATGCTGAACTTTGAATCAATTAAACCTTTTTCCTTCATAAATTACCCAGTCTTTGGTATGTCTTTATTAGCAGCATGAGAACAAACTAATATAGTATATTGGTACTGGGAGTGGGGCACTGCTGTAAAGATGCCCAAAAATGTGGAAGCAACTTTGAAACTGGGTAAAAGACAGAGGTTAGAACAGTTTGGAGGGCTCAGAAGAAGACAGGAAAATGCTGGAAACTTTGGAACTTCCAAGAGATTTGGAGGGCTCAGAAGATGGGAAGATGTGGGAAAGTTTGAAACTTCCTAGAGACTTATTGAATGCCTTTTCCCAAAATGCTGACAGTGACATGGACAATAATGTCCAGGCTGAGATGGTCTCAGATGGAGATGAGGAACTTTTTGGGAACTTGAATAGAAGTGACTCTTGTTATGCTTTAGCAAAAAGACTGGCAGCATTTTGTCCCTACCCTAGAGATATTTGGGGCTTTGAACTTGAGAGAGATGATTTAGGGTATCTGGCAGAATGATTTAGGGTAACAACAGAAGAGTTTGAAATACCATTCATATATCTAAACAGATTTTTATTGCACAAAAATACACCATCTTTTGAAGTGAAGAAGTTATGGGAGAAAGGTGATACCATTGGCATTATCATTTTGATAGCCATTGACACCAGCATCCTGATGTGTGGAGGAAACCATTTGTTCATCAGTCAAATGATTTAATGAGAATCATACTTGTGTGACCTTGGAAAGGGGTCCTGATCCAGACCCCAAGAGAGGGTTCTTGGACCCCACGAAAGAATTTGAGGTGAATTCTAGAGTAAAGTAAAGCAAGTTCATTGAGAAAATAAAGAGTGGCTACTCCATAAACAGAGCAGCCCCAAGGGCTGCTGTTTGCCCATTTTTAATGGTTATGGTTATTTCTTGATTATATGCTAAACAAGGGGTGAACTATTCATGAGTTTTCTGGCAAAGGGTGGTCAATTACGAGAACTAAGGGTTCCTCCCCTTTTTAGACTATATTTGGTAACTTCCTGCCATTGCCATGGCATTTGTAGATTGTCATGGTGCTGGTGGGAGTGCCATTTAGTATATTAATGCATTATGATTAGCATATCACGAGCAGTGAGATTGACCAGAGGTCACTTTCATGGCCATCTTGTTTTTGGTGGGTTCGGGCCACAGCTTCTTTACTGCAACCTGCTTTATCAGCAAGTCTTTATGACCTGTATCTTGTGCCAACCTCCTATGTCATCCTGTGACTTAGAATGCCTAACTTACTGGGAATGCAGCCCAGCAGGACTCAGCCTTATTTTATTCAGCCCCTATTCAAGATGGAGTTGCTCTGGTTCAAATGTCTCTGACAACTTGTAAACAGAAAAGTATCTGAGACAGGTCTCAATCAATTTAGAAGTTTATTTTGCCAAAGTTAAGAACAATGCCCAGAAGAAATAAACAAGGGATCACAGAAACAGTCTGTGGTCTGTGCCTTTCTTCAAAGATAATTTTGAGGGCTTTAATATTTAAAGGGGAAGAGTGGGTTGGAGGGGAAAGAGGGAGGGTATGGCAATCCACATGTTGCAAGGGAAAAGAAACAGGTGGGGGAATAGTCAATTATGCATTAGTCTTACACTCAATATATATGCACTTTACATAAGATAAGGTGAATCTGTGGAGATATTTAAACTTTTTTCTGTAGCTGTCTACTGAGGAACAAAAGGAAAGGCATTTTCTTGCATGACTCAGCTTTCAGCTTAATTTTTTACTTTTGGCATAGTGAATTGGAATCTCAAGTTTTTATTTTCCTTTCACACACTTAATGTCTCTGAAGCTTGGCTTCTTTGCCTGAAAAAGAAGGTCGCTTATAGTAGTACCTATCCTCAAAGGATTATTAGGATTAAATGAGATAACACATGAAAAAAGATCTAGCAAAATTTTTGGCAGAGAGAGCACTATAAACATTAACTCTTTTATTTGAGTGAATAGGAGTATAATGTACAAACTCAAAGTTATGCCAGTCTCTAGAAGCTACAGAGAGTTCTATCACAGTGATGTATACAGAAGCCAACAAGTTGATGATTCTGTGAAGACAGAATTTCCTGATGGCCTTGTTGGGACTCAGAAAATAATGTCTTAAAGCATGACACCTTGGCAGGCAGAGTACTTTGAACTAAAGATTGGAAGGCTTCAGAAGCAGCCTCAGAACCAATGTCTCTTGGACCTTCTCTACCCTCCTGTTTCTCATTCCTCTTTTCTTCTGAGCACAGGGAGGGGCTTTCTGTGATGTTCTCTTATCTGACTACAGACAGAAGAAATGCAATTGTCATGAGTATCCACCCTAGTAATCCATTACCCAGAAAAGATTAACTGTATCACAGAAGAAGAGACTGAAATTTGACACCACCCAGACTATCACCTGTTCTTTGGAGAGCCCATTGATTTTTCTCCAGAATTATTCACTCTCCCTTAAATTGCCTACATCTGCCCTCCAGTCTCCCCTATAAAGAGTGTATGCAGCTTTTAGGTCTCAGTGGCTTTTGGGGTACACACTTCTTTCCTTTGATGATGCCCCATGCATGTAATAAATGTGTTTGCCTTTTCTGTTGTTAATCTGTTTACTGTCAGTTTATTTTATAGATTTGATTATCAACTTCAGAGGGTAGACAGAAAGGTTTTTTTCTCCCCTACAGTCCATTACTATACACATACCACTCGTGAAGAAATTATGTTCCTCTGTTTTTTTTAATAATGGGAATTTTCAATGAAAGAGGCTCAGAACAGGCTG
This sequence comes from Pan troglodytes, assembly GCF_028858775.2. Taxonomy (NCBI): domain Eukaryota; kingdom Metazoa; phylum Chordata; class Mammalia; order Primates; family Hominidae; genus Pan; species Pan troglodytes. Next base: position 125,336,449 of record NC_072404.2, on the reverse strand, counting down.
GGCGCAGTGGCTCACGCCTGCAATTCCAGCACTTTGGGAGATCGAGGCAGGTGGATCACCGGAGGTCAGAAGTTCAAGACCAGTCTGGCTAACATGGCAAAACCCTGTCTCTACTAAAAATACAGAAATTAGCGGGGTGTGGTGGTGTGCGCCTGTAGTCCTACCTACTCCAGAGGCTGAGATAGGAGAATCGCTTGAACCTGGAAGGTAGAGGTTGCAGTGAGCCGAGAAAGCACCACTGTACTCCAGCCTGGGTGACAGAGCAAGACTCCATCTCAAAAAACAAACAAAAAACAAAGAGGCTCAGAACAAATAATTGAAGCTACTATTAATATAAAAATCAAAGAATCCACATCACATTTTCTGAGTACTTGGTAAATTAAAAAATGGCCACAAAACCTACATAAGTTTATTTGTTATTATCTGATCATATGCTATGAACACATCTTTAGGAAAAAAGAATTTTTTTAATTTTGTATTTCAAATTCCGAGTGTTGTTTCAGTTTTCTAATTTATAATCAAACTTTCTAAGCCAAATTGGGAGTAATTTTATTAAAATAAGTTGTTTAGCATTTTCTAAAGTGAACAATTGGTGAAATAGATTTTTGAATAAAACTACTAAAAAAGAAGTAATTTTGTTATATGCCAATTTAAAAGAAAATATAAAAACAATTTACTTTCTTGTTTCAGATGAAGAGCTAGAATTATATATGTTTGTGTATGTGTATAGGAGTATATATAACTTAGTAATTATTTTAATGTTTTTTAGTGTGATTTGTAACTCTTGTGCTAAAGAGAATTAAACAGTCAGTGGTCTATCTTATTTCTTTACGAAATGCAATGCACTGTGGTTCACTGAACGACAATTAATTAAGACAATTGCTCAACTGGCATGTTTTAGCTTCTGGTAAGATATGCAAATTAAGTATAATGTGCTATCTCATTAATTAATATTATAAATAAGAAACTTTTTTCTCTCAACTCACATCATAATGAAAAATATATTACCTATATTTTCAGATAGATTGTGGAAAATTGCTGTATGTTCATCCATATATGTATTTTTATAGTATGTAATATTTTACATAAAATTACAAAATATTGGCCGGGCGCGGTGGCTCAAGCCTGTAATCCCAGCACTTTGGGAGGCCGAGGCGGGCAGATCATGATGTCAGGAGATCAAGACCATCCTGGCTAACATGGTGAAACCCCGTCTCTACTAAAAATACAAAAATTAACTGGGCATGGTGGCGGGCAACTGTAGTCCCAGCTACTTGGGAGGCTGAGGCAGGAGAATGGTGTGAACCCGGGAGGTGGAGCTTGCAGTGAGCCAAGATCGCGCCACTGCACTCCAGCCTGGGTGACAGAGCGAGACTCCATCTCAAAAAAAAAAAAATAATAAAAATAAAAAATAAAATTACAAGGTATTAACTTTATAATTAGATGGAAAAGTATCAAACATTTATTGAGAATGAGTGAAAAAGAAGCTAGTGGGACTTGTAGTAAAGAGGCAACAAAATGTATCACTCCAGAAAAACAAAGGAGGTTTCCGGCTACTGCAGAGCTAAGAAATGCTTACACAAGAGGATAAATGTTCTGTGATTCCACTTACACGACATATCCAGAAGAGGCACATTCAGAGTAGTTTAGAGGAACCAGAGATGGCAGGAGGGCAGAATGGGAGTTATTAGGTGATGATGATGATGTTGGCCTACTTATAGTTTGGTTGAAATTGGGGAAAAAAAGGTAGGAAAAAGAAAAGTGAAGTATGTAAACCCTGGTATGTTATACCAGGTAAGTTGACTTGGGTGTAGGAAGAAAATACTAGCTCCTACATTTAAATTTTAGATTTATCTAAACATAAATAAGACATTATACTTTACTAATTTTAATTCATAGAGTTTAAAAGGTGTCCTAATTCTGTCCCCTGTGTTAGGTGGTCAAATGTCCTCTATGTTCTATGAGCTACTCAGAGGCAATCATAGGGGTTCTCCAATAACAAGTAATGATGTCCTCCCCAGTTGGTTTATCTTCAGCATAGTGTGACATAGTGCAGTAATATGTGCCTGTGAAGTGGATTTACAGATTATACCCTCCCAATTCAACCAAATGAACCCTATGAAATTATAAATTGCTTTAACCATTTATGCAAAGAGGCCATATGTTGAAGGTAATACCTACAGTGCAAGTAGAGTAGGCAACAAAACAAACAACAAGAAATATGGCAGGATGGATATGTTGGGAGGCAGGACACACCACCCCCAAAACATTACTGTAGAAAACCAGAATATGTCATCGCAACACATAGTTCTTTGGCATATTTGGAGCAGATTGTTTTGAGAAACCACAGACATAGGAGTACCTCTGAAAAGCTGCCCTTTTGTAAAGGAAATTTACGTCTATAGAAGGAATTTTTATTAGTAAAGACATCTTCAGTCCATATCAACTAATCTAGCCTAGAAGTTTCTTGTGTCTTGCAGTAATAGCCATTGATGTCATGACACTGTCATGATAGAAAAACTTTTTTTAAGTAAATATGTTTTAGATTTATTTGATTCAGTATTTATCTGTTTGACTTGCTTTATATATGTCAAGATTACTTTATTTAAAGTAAATAGGCATCCTGAGAAGGGCAATGGCACTCACACTGATAAGTAGTTGGTGAGCAGATAGCTATGTTACTGTGGTACTACAATAGAGTCTCTCTTTTATAACAAATATTAAGAAGACTCTAATGTAAACCTGTGAGATATAATTTTAATATAGAGAGTAGAGAACGATTAGGTTTTCATGAACTCATTAATGTGAGCTGCTGGAATGTTTTATATATGTTACTTGTATCCCAGTCTGGCTTGGAGGAGGAGAAGAAGTAGGGAGAAGAGGAAGGAGGAATCTTTTCTGAATGCCATTTGTCTTAGATCAGTTTTTGATTTGTTAGCTGAATTTCTAGGAGTACCTGAAAAAGAAGAAGAAAATAATTGTGCTGGGGCGATTTCTGTACAATCCATCCTGTGAGGCTGTTTCTAAAGCAATGTCTTTTTATCATCTTTTATGTTTGCCACCATAACATATATTGGGGTATATATGGATATTGCTGGTGCCAATGAAATCCCCTTTACTTTCTTTCACTGTTTTTGATTCCCAGTGTCTGCCCACTTTTTCTTTCAATAGTGCACAACTGTGGCTCTTCATAGAGCTGCTACTGCAGCTGCTTGGCCTGTTGAAACTAGAAGTCCTCAGAATTTGTCTTCCCATTGCCACCTCCTCAGAAAGCCCTTAGTTAGAGACAAATCAGTGTAGGTTATGAAAGCTCAGGTCCTCTGCCTTAAGCCAGAACAAATTTTTGACACAGAATTGACACTCCAGGAATTCTTTGCAGAATCAGGCTAAAGCACTCCCCTCAAGACTTTCCTGAAATTGTACTTTTGCTTTCGGTTCTTCTTTTCTTCTCTGCTTCCCACATTCTATCATATATATATATATATTTTTTTTTTTCCTTCAGGGCATGTGCACATGAATTCTCAACATGTCTTTTTATTTGGAGGAGTATAAGATCAAAACAAATTTAGAGACTATTAGTATAGAGGAGAAACCAGTTTACTGTTAAGAATAGCAAAACAAAATAAAACCAGAACCATCACCACCAACAAAAACCCCACATCCTCAAACACAAACAGCAGAACGATGACACCTGCATGTATTTATAGCTCCTAGAATTGTGAGAAGAAAGAAGAAAAATAGACATGTGAGTAGAACAGATTGGTGTCCTAATTTTCCCTCTTTGGCTTTTAAACAAAAGAAGATGTCCTGCTTGTCTATTGCTGTAGAACATATCCCCTGAAAGCACATTAGATTACAACAATGAGTTGTTATTGTTTTCTTTGATTCATACAACTGATGAGTTCAGCCTGATGGTGCTCCTTTGGGGTTGCAATGAGATTACTGTTGAGGCTAAAGTACTTGAAAGATTTCTTCCCCTGTATGTCTGGTGCCAGGAAGTGCTGAGGCTGGTTAACCATCTCTCTCTATGTGGACAATCAACATAAGGAACTTGAGATTCCTCACAGGGCAGTTCCAGAGCACTCAGATTTCTTATATGCTCCAGAGAAAGCATTCTGAAAGACCACGGCAAACACTACCATGCTGCTTCTTACCTAGACTCAGAAGTCTTCTAGTGTCACTTGTGCCAGAGTTTCTTCGTGATAAGTGAGTTATAGGGTCGGTCCATCCACGAGAGTGTGAATGCTCAGAGACATAGTTCACTGGGACCTTCTTTAGATATGTGTTTAATAAAATGAAGGGAGTACAGAAAGTGTGGAATATTTACCTTGTTCCTTAGTGAATTAGGACACCAGAAAGAGACTCTGTGCAAAGCCTTACTACAAAGTAAAGTAACAGGCCAATGAAGAGACTAGAGCAAGGTCAGGCCCTAGCTGGCATACATGAATGCTCCTTATTTCTCTTCAGATGTGGATTCTGAGTCGAGAGCCTATGGGTCTGTCAGGGATCCTACTAGGGTAGAGCTAAATTATTTTGCAGCAGAAATTGAAGGCAGACAATCTTTGCAAGGGTTGAATTGAGGATATAGCAACAGTCAGATGTTTTCATCACAGTAGGAGTTGAAAGGAAGCAAATTCAGCAAAGTAGAATGGCCAGTGCTCCCCTCAATCTTATCACAGCACTAGTTTAAGAGGCATATAGGGAGTGCAGGGACTCAGAGTCTAAGAGATGTCACCTTGGACAGTGGCGATTGTCTGCTAGTGTACACTCAAAAAGAACTTTGAAGCCCAGGCACCTCGTTTTTCCATGGAATGAGGTCTTGCATCTCTCCCCTCTACACCCACGGTCTCCCTCAAGTATGTGGGAATTTAACATCTTAATTATTACCCTCACTAAAACATTTCACCTACTACTGTGTTGCAAATGGGATCTCTTATTGCTCTGAATAGTGTGAATTTAATGGGAAAGGAATTCTGTTTTACAGATTGAAAATCTGTGGCTCAGCGAGGTTAAGTATTCCATCAAGTTTATACAACCAGTAAAGGGGAAGGATCTTCTATGGAGACTCAGTTCTGCTGCCTCACATTGTGTTCTTTCCACTTTGTGATACTCTCTTTAATATTTACTTCTCTATAAGGTTGCAATTGAAATACAATTCTCAGAAATTCATCATTTTTTAATCTTCACTTTTAGCCAACAAATACATTTTCCTATTTGGTAACTGTAATCTAAAAACTGCTACATATTAATAAAAACTGACACTGATTTGTTTTTAGGTGTTCATTTATGCAGTGTGAATGAAGTCAGCTGTGTAAAAGTGACAAGAGAGAGAATTTCTTATGGCTCATTAGTAGAACATACAGCAGCAATCAATTGTAGTATTTAATAGTCACTGCACATCCAAGATAGAGATTTATTTCAGCAAAGGAATTAAACTTGAAAAAAGCAGAGAAGAAGAAGAAATAAAAGATTGGAAGTGAACATAGGAGAAGTTTACCAAAAAAGTCAAACTTTCACCAAGTTACATGATCCTTCCAGCTTTAAAATTATGTGGAAATTTAAGTTGAACCAGAAGTACATTCCTGACGTTTTTCTTTCCCCTCAAAATATTTGTTTTACTATTCTAATATTAATAATATAAGTTGCCCAAGATATTAATCACACAATTGATTTTAAGGACAGCCTTTCAACAATAGCAAAATAATAATTTAATTTAATAACATATTAAGTACTTTCTATGTATAGACATTATACCAATTTCTTTACATGAATCGACTAATGTAAGTTTTAACAACAGGTCTATGACTTTGGATATTAATATCACTATCAAGAGAAAATAAGGCATAGAGAGATTGAATAAATTGCATGAGATTATACTCATCTACTAAGTGGTAGAATTGGGATGTGAACCAAAGTAGTCTGGTTTCAGAGTTACTCTCATAACCCACCAAAATGCATCTCCTTTCCATCTAAACTGTATTTTTTGAGCGATATTTCAGTGTGTTCTCTCCCTAAATCCAATCAACATCATAATATGCACAAATAGGCAAAGATACTAAGTATAACTACTGAAAATAATTACAATGAATTTAAAAAATAGTCTTAGGTAATAGAGAAGGGAACAGAATGGCATAGTCCAGACAGTAGACAGGATGAACATGCAGAGATGCCAGAGAAAACTTACATCTTCTGATGTAAGACCTGGAATAGTCAAAAAGGCACTACAAGTGTTGTCTTTGGATAGGAAGTCTATGAATATACCATTTATCTGAACATAAGGGAAATGGCCTGAGAATGTGTAGTAACAATTTTGACAGGGCTCTAAGCAACTAGAGCAACTAGATTATATTAGACCTTGAGACCATGATAGGATCATGTCACATTTTAAGTTCACATTTTGAGTAAAAAGTGAAGCTCTTAGATTGTACGCACAGAAGAATAACATTATCTTTTCTACATTGTGTTAATGACTCTGTGTACTGTGTTGAGAATAAACCATAAGACCCAAGGGTGGAAGCAGTAAGAACACTAAAAAGATGATATTAATAATCAAGGATAAAGGTGATGGTGACTGAGTAAGTGATAGGGGTAAAGGAGTGGAGAAGTGGTTAGTTCTGTGTATGTCCTGGGATCTCAGAGTTTTCAGAAGTATTGAATTGGAGTTTAAGGCAAAGTGGAGAGTCAGGAATGACTCTGGGTTCTTTCATACATTTCATCCCTTGATCATTGTGATTTTTAAGACTGCCTGTTCCTCAGAACATATGTCTAACTTCTCAAGAGGACTTCAGTCAGTCGTTTTGACTGGCATGTCTAATAGTCACCTCAGACTTAACACAGTTAAAATAGAAGTACTAATTCACATACAAGTGTGTAGAATATATTGTGTTTGCCCCTTCAGGAATAATTTCTACCCTTTTTTTTCCCTTATATTGTCCCTAACTTACTGAATACATCATACTTGTTATTCCTTCCACCTAGAATGTTTGTTCTACATTTATTTATATGGCTAATGCCATATTATTATCCAGGCCTCTACTCAAACATAACTTCTTCAGAACATCCCTCCAATTCTGATTATTCTCTCTCATTCTCCATTTTTATGTTTTTTTTCTTTTCCGAAGACTTCCCTCTATCTGTATTTATATAGTTCATTTTACAGAATATTCATTTACTGTTTTTCTCACTACAGTGTAAGTCATATAGGATCATGCATCCTACCTTTATATTTCTAATATGTCTGTTGCCCAGATACCTAGTACAATGTCTATGGCATAGAAAATCATGAATGAATGAATGAATGAATGAATGAATGAATAAATAAACCATGTTATTAGGCAATAGACAATTACTTCACTTTGCATCTAATACGCATTAACAACTTACATTAAACTTAAAGATAATAATATCTTCTCTTCACTATAGGTATAGAGGTAAAACACTTTTTAAATAAAACATTCGTTATGATTTGTTATGTTTAATTCATATAGACATGGCCAGAAAAAAATCATCTTCTCATTAAAGTCAGCTAAATATTTGGTTTAATGAATATGATAAATATGTAGACATATTTTTAAATGTTATTATATATATAAAATATATATAGTATATATATTATATATTATATTATATATAATATATATATACACACACATAACTAAATTTACTTAACATCAACTTGGCACTACCAAAAAATGATTGTAAGACTTTGCTTTAACATTTAAAACATTAAAAGTATTTAATATCTAAATCACACTTAGATTTAAGTCAAATTTGCTTCAACAAACAACTTTATTGGATGAAAGCTTATATGCTAATATAAATAATGAATATTTATAGAGTATCTACAATGTGCCAGGTACTATAATTAACAATTAATCTAGAATCATCTCAATTAATCTTCATAAGAATCCATTAAGGTAGCTACTCTTACCTTCCGTTTGCATACAAGAAAACAGACTCTTAGGTAAAGTTGTAGCAGGATGAGCCACAGACAAGAACCCCTCAGACACTGAGCTGTGGAAGGAAAGGGCTTTATTCAAATGGGAGCATCGGCAGACTCATGTTTCCAAAAACAGAGCTCCCTGAGTGAGCAATTCCTATCCCTTTTAAGAGCTTACAGCTCTAAGGGGGTCCTCGTGAGAGGTTTGTGATGGATTGAGCAAGCAATGGGTATGTGACTGGGGGCTGCATACACCGGTAATCAGAACAGAACAGGACAGGGATTTTCAAAGTGCTTTTCCATAGAATGTCTGGAATCTATAGATAACATAACCAGTTAGGTCAGGGGTCAGTCTTTAACTACCAGGCCTGGAATGCAGCGCCAGACTGTCTGACTACTGATTTCATTTCTGTCTTTTCTTTAAGTCCTACTTTTTCTTTGAGGCAGAAATTGGTCATAAGACAATATGAGGGGTGGTCTCCTCCCTTAAAGTGATCTGTTGAAAGTTATAGATCTATTAGGTGGCATATTTGGAATTTTATTCCAAGTATTCCTGCCTCCAAATTTACACAATATCCCTTTTTAAGTAAGGTCATTAGTTATAAACAGCCCTATCTTCCATTTCCCCAAGCCAGTATAAAAAAATACTTAAAAAAAATACAACTTTAAGCACTCTAGCCAATTCCTCCACTCAACTGATTTTTTCCTCTAGTACTCTGACACCAACATTTTTTAAATTAGGACTTAAAATTCAATTATTATACTATTTTTTCCTGTTCTTTACTAATCTCATGCTCATTTTTCCATTATTATTCAGGATAAATTTCAGGATTCATCACTAAAATTACTCTTTTGAATACTTCCTCAACTGTCTTGCCTCTCTCTGTCTCTTAGTTCTCTCCTAATAAAACCCAGTGCTGGTTAAATCTAATTCTCGGGCCACTCTACCTTTGCAAACAGCTAAACGGGCACTAGAGAAGAGCATACAACCATGCTGAAAAGTATTACATTGAACTTAAGATCACTAGACCCAAGTTATCTGTTAGTAGAGTTGTACAATTATACTATATTTTTGTAGTTCACTCATTTTTTCCAATTTTCCAGAAGGCCATCATATACTTTCTCTTCTCCTATTGTATCTCCAATTCTTCTTCCATCATCCTGTCTCCAAGGAGAAGATTTTAATTCCTATTTTACTCAGGAAATGAAGGCAACCAGAAAACATTTTTTACTTTGCTTCTATTAACACATATCCTAAAGTCATTTGAGACCATACACTCTACCTTCTGTACTCTTAGTTTGGATAAACTGCCTATGCTCCTTTTTTTAGTTCTCCATAGGTACACTAGATCTCATCTCCTCTTGCTCAATTTCTCTGTGAAAAACATACACAAAATGGTCCTTAAAAGCAACGGCTTATACTTTTGTCTTCACGTATTCTCCAGTGAGTTTTTGTCCTTATCACTCCACAAAAAATGTTCATGTCAAGGCTACCAATTATTTCCATGTTGGTAAATTTAGTTGGTCTTCAGGTTACTCAACAATTATTAAAGGATGAGACACCACTGAGCGCTCACTCCTTTTATTCATTTGCTTCTGAGACATCTACTTTTCCTACTTCTCCTCCTATTTCATTGGTAATATAGTTTAGATATTTTTCCTCACCCAAATCTCATGTTGAAATGTAATACCCAATGTTGGAGGTGACGCCCAGTCGGGCATGTTTGGCTCATGGAGAAGATCCCTCATGAATGGCTTGGGCCATCCTCTTGGTGGTAAGTGAGCTCTACCTCTGAGTTCACACAAGTTCTTGACACTTAAAAGTGTGTAGCACCTGACCCAGCACTAGCTCCTGCTTTTGCCTTGTAAGGTGCCTATTTCTCTTTCACCTTATGCCATGACTGTAAGCTTCCTGAATCCTCCCTAGAAGCCAAGCAGATGCCAGCAGCATGCTTCTTGTAAAGCCTGCAGAACTGTAAGCCAATTAAACCTATTTTCTTTAAAAATTACCCAATCTCAAGTATTTCTTTATAGCAATGCAAGAATGGCTTAATACAGAAAATTGGTACTGAGGAATGGGGCACTGTTATGAAGATAACTGAAAATGTGAAAGTGGCTATGGAACTGTGTAATGGGCAGAGGTTACAGGAGTTTGGAGGGCTCAGAAGACAGGAAGATGAGAGAAAGTTTGGGACTTCTTAGAGACTGGTTAAATGATTGTGACCAAAATGCTGATAGTAATTGGACATGAAGTCCAGGCTGAGGAGGTCTCAGATGGTAATGAGGAACTTACTGGGAACTAGAGCAAAGGTCACACATGTGATGGCTTAGCAAAGAGTTTGGCTGCATTGTGTTCATGCCCTAGGGATCTGTGCAAGTTTGAACTAAAGAGAGATGATTTAGGGTATCTGGCAGAAAAAAATTCTATGCAGCAAAACATTCAAGATGTGACTTGGCTACTTCTAACAGCCTACGGTCAGATGCAGAAGCAAGGAAATGAGTTAAAGTTGGAACTTATATTTAAAAGGGAAGCAGAGCATAAACGTTTGGAAAGTTTGCAGCCTAGCCATGTGGCAGAGAAAGAAAAACACCTTTTTGGGGGGAAGAGGAATTCAAACAGGCTGCCGAGCAAACACTTGCTAGAGAGATTTGCATAACTAAAAAGGAGCCAAGTGCTAATAGCCAAGATAATGGAAAGGAGGCCTCAAAGGCATTTTAGAAATTTTCCAAGCTGCCTCTATCATCAGAGGCCCTGATGCCTAGGAGGAATGAATGGTTTCAGGGACCAGTCCCAGGGCCCTGATGCTCTGTGTAGCCTCAGGACACTGTTCCTCACATACCAGCACCTCTGGATTCAGTCTCAGCCCAAAGGGCCCCAGATAACAGCTTGGGCTGCTCCTCTGGTGGGTACAAGCCATAAGCCTTGGCAGCTTCCATGTGGTATTAAGCCTGTGGGTGTGCAGAGTGTAAGAGCGAAAAATGCTTGATAGACTCTGCCTGTATTTCAAATGCTGTATGAGAAAGCCTGGATGCACATCAGAAGCCTACTGCAGGGTCAGAGGCACCACAGAAAACCTCTATTAGGAAAGTGTGGAAATGTAAGGCTGGAGCCCACATGCAATGTTGCCACTGGGGCCATGCCAAGTGGAGCTGTGAGAAGTGGGCTGCTGTCCTGTAGACCCCAGAATAGCAGAATAGTAGATCCACTGGCAGCTTATGCCCTGCTCCTGGAAAAGTACAGGCACTCAAAAACCTGTGAGAGTAGTCATGGGGGATGTAATCTGCAGAGTCACAGGAGCAGAGCTGCCCAGAGCTTTGGGAGCCTACTCCTTGCACCACTGTGCCCTGGATGCAGGGTATGAAGTCAAAGGAGATTACTTTGGAGTCTTAAGATTTAATCACTGCCCTGCTGGATTTCAGATTTGCATGGGTCCTGTAGCATCTTTCTTTGGGGGATTTTTCTCCCTTTTGGAGCAAAGAATGTTTACCCAGTGCCTATACTCACATTGTACCTTGGAAGTAAATAACTTGTTTTGAATTTATGGGCTCATAAGTGGAAGAAAATAAATCTCAGATGAGACTTTTGATTTGAACTGAACTTGAGACTTGAGTTAATGCTGAAATGGATTAAGACTTTAAGGGGGCTATTGAGAAGAGATTATTGTATTTTGAAATGTACAAAGGAGATGAGATTTGGGATGGTCTAGATGTAAACTGATATAGTCTAAATATGTGTCCCTGACAAAATCTCATGTTAAAATATAATTCTCAGTGTTGGAAGTGGGGCCTTGTGGGAGGTACTTGGATCATGGAGGATGATCCACCATGAATGGCTTGGGCCATCCCCTTGGTGATAGTGAGCTCTTGCTCTGAGTTCACATAATAGCTAGTCATTTAAAAGTGTATGTCACTCCCCTCCCCACTTTCTTTCTTGTTTGCTTTTGCCTTCACATGTGAGGTGCCTATTCCTCCTCCACCTTCTACTACGACTGTAAGTTTCCTGAAGCCTCCCTAGAAGCTAAGCAGATGGCAGCACAATGCTTCCCTTAAGCCTGCAGAACTGTGAGCCAATTAAACCTCTTTTTTTAAATATAAATTATCCAGTCTCATATATAAGAACAACCTAATACAATTGACAACTTGTATTTTCTGTTTCCTCCCAAAGCTTTAAACTTTGGAGTAGCCCAGAGATCAGTCTTTGAATATCCTCTTTCTGTGTTCATACACATTGTCTTGGTGATCTGATTCATCCCCAAGATTTTCAGATCTCTAAACTGATGCCCACATACTCATCCTTTCAGCCTGAACTTCTACCCTGAACTGGTGCATAGAACAGTCTACTTAACATCCCTGTCTGGAAAGCATATACTCCTTTCAAATTTGACAGGCACAAGAACAAGCTTTTGTTTTCCCTTACTGCAAAGATGTTTTTCTCCAAATATTTTCCGTCTGAGTAAAAGAGAATTCCATCCTTTTAGTTAATCAATCCAAATATTTTGGTGTCTTTTTTGTGTGCCCTCTTTTTTTACAGACCATATTAAATTGCCATCCATTAGCAAATCCAGTTGGTTCTTTCTGTTTTAAAGAATAATCCATCCACTTCTTACATCTCCCATTACTACTGAACAGCCATTATTGTATTTTACTTGGATTACATAATGTAACAACTCAATGAGTTCATTTTGCCTCCTGCCCAGAAAAGCCAATACATTAAGAACAACAGATATTGCAGCAAAGAAAGAGTTTAATTATCTCGGGGCCAGCCAAGCAAAAGGATGACAGACATTTCTCAAATTTGCTTCCCTGAAAGCTCAGAGGCTTGGGTTTTTAAAGATAATTTGATGGCCAGGGTTCTAAGAAATGAATACTGCTGATTGGTTGGGGATGAATTCATGGAAGTGTCCAAACTGTTTTCACACCCTGAGTCAGTTTCTGGGTGGGAGCCACTTCCTTGGTGTAAGTCAGAGGTTCAGGTGGAGTCAGTCAGTTGTGAGAATGCAAGAGTCTGAAAAACATCTCAAATGTCAATCTTAGGTTTTGATAATAGTTATGTTATATATAGGAGTAATTGGGGAAGTTACAAATCTTGTGACCTCCAGAACAGTAAATGATTATAGAAAGAGAAGCAGGAGAACAATAGTTAGTTATCATTTAATGATGCCTATATCTTAGCAGAATTCAGATTTGTCCCATAATCCTAATTTTGTGACCTTTAATTAATTTTATAAGGCAATTTCAGTCTCTAAGCAAGGAGGGGTTTAGCTTCCAGAAGGACTGTTATTATCTTTGTTTTAAAGTTAACAAAGGCAGTTATCTTGTGAGGGCAGAAGCAAGGTGGAGTCAGTTAGGTTAGATTTCTCCCACTGCTATAATTTTCACAAGAGCGGTTTCAACAATAATATCCTACCTAACTTTTCTGCATTTTAATCTCTTCTACTTTGTTAGCCATGGTCTTGAAAGGAAAGAAATAGCACACTTAAATTTATTAATTAGAATAATTTAATAAAATGTTTATAAAGTTGTTGGGATGGTTGGGAAAAAGCAAAAACAAAAAAGAAAAAATTGCAGTAGTTGGAGGCTAGTAAAAATAGAGTGATTACCACACCCAGGCTTGGAGAATTTAGGACAAGAAGTAGTTATCAGACCCAGGGGAGAGCTACATGGTAGGGGCTATGGCTATTGGAAGTGCTGGTGAAACATAATGAAAAACAAAATCTGTCAGTTCCGAAAAGTTCTTTACAAAGGTAAAAGGAAAAAAAAATTATTATTGAATAAGCATTAAACTAGAACATGACTTGCATCATAGGCAATTTGCTAAGAGATTTCAAAGGCAGTAAAAAAACTCAGTCTTTTATTCAATATAATACATATATATTCACAAGATAATAACTTGTCCTCAAGTAAGAGGACTTGGCGGCAACATTTGTCATAAACACTTCATCATAAATTCGCCTGGCTATTAGGGTGGCCATCAGTGTTAGTTAATTGACTATATATGACGGAAAACTAAACCTCACATTTCTTAATGACAGGAGATAGTTTTGCAACTTACAGTGAGGTGCCTACTGAAGTTACCCTTCCACTAAAATCTGAAGATAATAGCACTATCTTCTTTGACTACATTTCAAAGAGATAGTCCCCACATATTTAAGTAAGACATTTTTGAGGTAAAAGCTAGCAAAACTCTTATCTAGGTCTTAAAAAGATATACATACATTTCAAATAGATAGAGACAGAATGTATAATTACAAGTTTTCTAAGTAAATACTCTAAGGGAGGGGAGGGAAGTCTCTTTCCTTGTTTGCAAAAGGGAGTATGAAACCCCTTATTTTTAATTTGTATTTGACCTTACAAGCAAGATGGAGGAAACCCACAATGACTTCTCAGAAAAGCCAAAGAAATAGTTATCTTGACCTCACTCTTCTTATAGCTTCTAGATCTCTCAGTGCCTCCCTATTAGTGTCTTAATCTTGGCTTTCAGATTTTTGTGAAAGCAATGACTAAAACACATACTCACGTACAGGTATATCATTCAGTAGGTGACACAAGAAGTGAGTAGGAGGAACCAGAAAGAATGAAATAAGAAAAGGAAAAGTTAATACAAACGTGCATTGCTGAATTTGGTCCTCTCCAGAGGCAACTGGGGCTTCATCCTTCTTGGGACTTCTCGGTAACACACAGAATGACTCTTAGATAGGTCAGCAAAAGATTAATGGGAAAAAGCATTTATCCATCACTCCCATTTCCCATTGTTTGAGGGTTAACACGGGGTATTAACTTCTTCCACACTTTCAACTGTGCTTGTAGCAATACCATGTGGGCTTCTGCTGTCATCTCATGTCACAGTAAATGAACTATCAAGGCTTGGGCTTGAAGCAAGAGGCTACTAAAGGGAAGGAAGTCAAAACCTTTAGGTAAATGCTCAGTGAGTTAAAAACCTGTAGGTAAATGCTCAGCTGTAGCTGAAAAGGGGAATGTGAGGCTAAACTCAAGAGGTAGCTAATGTACCTCTGTTGGACATACCCAACTAAGAGCCAAAAGAAAGGAAGTCAGTTGATGCCATACATATGGGGCAAACTCCTGGGGCAGAGAGCAGGATGGAGACTAAATCTGGAGGTACAAATAGAAGATATTCAATATACTTCCTCTACAGGCTATTTTTAAAACCATTGCCAGAATGATCTTTTTAAAACCTAAGTCAGAGCATATCGTTTCCCTGCTCAAAACCCTATTTTCTTACTTCTATTTATGTTTTTTCTACATCACAAATTGAAATCAAATTTGTTAGGAAGCAAATAGATGTTCAGTTGGCAATATATGGAGAATAATTGTGGTATGCTAAAATGAAATGCCACATACATATTTGAGGCATGAATATTGCACTGAAAATCACATTTGAACATAGAATTTAGTTACTAACTGTCACTATGTAGTTTTATATATATGAAAACATGAAAATATTAATCAGTTCTGGAATGTAAAATTAAGCAGATATTTAGCAGCAGAAAAAAAAGACAGGATATAGCTCTTAGGTTAAAATTACTGAAACTCGTGGTATCTTATTAAGAACATTTACCCTGACTGCGTGAATAATCTGCTTTTTAAAATTATTATTATTGACTTGTTTAAAGGCTATTTCTAACCATTTAACTTTGAATTTTTGTTTAATATAATGTCCCCACTAAAGATGACTAAATTATGTTCAAATACTTGTATGACTGCATACTACAGAAAATTATTTTTATAGTTATTTTTGCCACTATGACAGATAATGGCATTTCAAAAATATAAAGATGGAACATGGTTTCTTTTCTCAGTAAGCTCTCAGCATAGCATAATTGTATATTCTGATAAATGCTATAAATAAAGGTAGAAACAGGCATAATGTCAATACATAGGGCAAATTCTGACTTATTCTTCTGGAGTAAAATGTTGCCTCCAGAAGAAGATTTTTGACATACACCTTCAAAGTGAAGCAGGATATGGCAGAGGAAAAGGTACCTAGCATGAAGATTTTAGAAGTCATGGTTTATTAAAAGGCTACTGGTAGTACAGCAAAATATTGGACTTTCAGACAATTTTATGATGAAGATGAGAAAAAATGGACAGTAAGAGTCATACTACTTTAGCTTTATTTGTCCTCTTAAAGAAAGTTTACTCTTTATCCTACGATGTGATAGCTAGCTACTGAAGGCTTTCCTGCAAGGAGCTAATGATGTCAAGTTTACTCTTTAAAGAAAAAAAAAAGTACTTTTACATGAAATGCAAGTCTGACTACAGGGGCAATTGGAGCTAGGAAGATCAATTAGAAGCCTATTGCAATTGCAAAAATGAGAGATATAAGTTCCTGAATTAAATTTCTGGCTATAGAAATGGAAAAAGTGAAGGACTTCATTAGCTACTTAACAGGTAGAATCTATCAAATTGGTAACCCAGGAAACCGAAACCAGGCCAACCAAGAGAGAAATCTAGAGAACTCTCACATTTCCAACTTCTGTAGCTGGAAGCATGACAGTCACACAAGGAATGTAGAAAAACTTTTGGGTTAGGTAGAAGATTCAAGAGATGCAAAGCTACCGTTTCAGTTCCTTATCCTTGTTAGAATAAACCTCCCACACTAAGTGCCAGGAAGCAACCACCATTGCTTATGGCCGTAGATTCTGTGGATCAGGAATTCAGAAAAAGCACCACAGAAATGGTTTGTAGCTGCTCTGTGATATCTGTGGCCTCATCTGAGAATACTCGAAGGACTGGAGATGACTCAGACAGCTGTTGTCTAGAACATCTGGAACAGAAGTTCTCAAAATTTGCACTCAAAACACTTTTACATGTTTAAAAATTATTGAAGATGCCCAAAGGGTCTTTGTTTATGTGGATTATAACCATCAATATTCACAATATTAGAAATTAAAGCAAAAAACTTTTAAAGTACTTGTTTTTCAATTTAATTAAAATAGAAATGATAAGCTCTCCAATTGGTGTTGTATATAACTGTGTTAACAGAAATCTTTATTTTCCTGACCAACAAAACACTGTGAGAGGGGTGGCCTTGTTTTCCATTTGGGTAAAATGCTTTACTCTCTGACATAATAGGAAACAGCCAGTTTCTCATGTGTACTTCTGCATCCAATGTTGCAGTGTGTTGTTTTAATTAAAGTATATGAAGAAAATGTGACCTCTCATAGATTTAAAGTTAGAAAATAAAGGAATATTTTAATAGCTCTTCAGATATTTATGAACATTTTCCTTTTATATGATACCAAAGCTTGACAGAAGGCATTTTCTGAAAGTTCAGTTGCAGTATGAAATCTGAAACTGTCTTACTGATTTTTTTGGACTCTGCTACGTTAAAATCCATTAATCTATCTTACACTTGAATGAATCTTGAATGGGCCTTTTACCCATAAATAATTTTTGTAATGCCACACACATGTCATTTGAGTATGTTGTTTCACTAAGCTATGCAGGTCTTCCAAATGCTGATATATTTCATTGTAAAGTATCAAAAAATACCATTTATTAAAATTATCACCTATTTCATCAGAAGTGCTTTGGGAAGCTGTCAAACTCATAGCAGATAAAACCTCAAAATTTATCATTGACAATCAGTGCTGTCAATTATTTTCCTTAAAATAATACTTTTCTTTTTCAAGCAAATATCTTCCAAATACCTAATGCTGAATAACCACAGATTTTGGGTTCATTCTTTCATGTAAAAATGGTGTTCCGTGAAAAAAGCACACATTCCAGCCCACAATTCAATTGCACAAGTGTTTTTCCTTGAGACAAGTTTCATACTTAGTATGCAGCTTTAATAGTTTGCTAAGGCTATCATAAAAAAAATCACCAACTGTGTAGTTTCATCTACTTTCTTCCCAGTTCCGAAGGCTAGAAGTCAAAGATCAAGGTGCCAGAAGATTTGGTTTCCTCTGAGACTTCTGTCTTTGGCTTGTGGATAGTCACCTTTTCACTGTATGCTTAAGTGGTTTCTTCCATGCATGTGCACCTCTCTCTCTCTTTCTCTGTCCTAATGTCTTACAAGAATACCTACATTTTAGGCCGGGCACAGTGGCCTAAAATTACACGCCTGTAATTCCAACACTTTGGGAGATCAAGGCGAGTGGATCACTTGAGGTCAGGAGTTCAAGACCAGCCTGGCCAACATGGTGAAACCCCATCTCTACTAAAAATACAAAAATCAGCCAGGTGTGGTGGCACATGCCTGTAATCTCAACTACTTGGGAGACTGAGGCCGGAGAATTGCTTGAACTTGGGAGGTGCAGTGAGCTGAGATCGCACCACTGCACTCCAGCCTTGGCTACAGAGTGAGACTCCTCTGTCTCAAAAATAAATAAATAAATAAAAATAAAGAATACCTATATATTGGATTAAAGCCCACCCTAAAGACCACATTTTTACTCAAGCACCTCTTCAAAGGCGTTATCTTCAAATATTGTCACTTTCTGAAATATGGAGGGTTAGGGCTTCAATATCTAAATCTTGGGGGAACACAATTCAGCCAAGAACAGCAGAAAAACAGTTTATGTATACTATTCATCATGCCACATAAAATGTTAGAAAAATGAGTATTAAAGAGTTATTTCATAAAATTATTTTTTCTGCACCATCAAGGATATGTATGAAGATATGACAATGACATTTTTTTCCTGCAAGTACATGGGAGTGAAGAATTTTAAGATTAATATATCAGCGTGATGCCTCTGTACTGATTCATGCTAAGGCACCAGTGGTTTTACCTATCACTAATTTCACATCACTTCAAATGTCAACACAGTGAAAACGGTATAGAGTGTGTTAGCATTAAGAAACAATTCTGATTTCACAGATCTTTTAGGAAAATTTCAGTGGCTCTTGAAGTTCCATGCACTAAACTTTGACAAACACTGATAATTACTTACATGACTGCAAATAGATAATTTGAAGGATGGACTTAGCTAGAATGATAGACAGGCATACCTAGACTTGACTTCTTCACACAGCTTGAGTTACCTTGCAGCATGGAGCTTCCGGATAGTTGGAGATCTTAAATTATATTGTTGTGAATGTTGCAGCAAAGCAGAAGCATTTTATGATTTAGTCTCTGCAGTGCCATCCATCACTTTTATCATATTCTGTTGTTTAAGTAGTCACAAGTCCACCCATAATCCAGGGAAGGAGACACTGACCCCCACCTCTCAATGGCAAGATTACCTAAGAATTTACAAACATATTTTAAAATTTCCACAGACTGATTTTTGGCCATAAGTTATTTATAGTCTTCTGCTATGCAAAGTGCACTCACTCCTCCAAAGACCTCTGTCAAAATTTGATCCCATTATAACATCAGGTTCATGATTCAGGGTCTTGTCATGTAAATCATGTCTAGGTGTAAACAAAGTGCCTTGGGTTTGGTTCATCAGTATAGTTTCTTTTGATTTAAAGACCTATAGTCTATGGTCTAAAGAGACCATTTATCTGCCCCAAAATCACCCAGCTTACAACAGTTTTCAGGAATGGGATAGCACAGCAGACACTTCTACTTACAAAGAACAAAAAGGGTACATTAGTTAAGTTTCTCCAGAAAAAAATAGAACTAAAAGGAAATATAAAGAATAGAAATATTCTTTATTTTCTCTCTCTGGATCTCTCTGTCTCTTATTATAAGATATTGGCTTACATGATCATAGAGGCTGAGAGGTTTCAGGATCTGCTCTCTGAAGCTTGCAACCTGGAGGCCCAGGAAAGCTGAGAGCTGGATACCTGAGAGTACAGATTCCAGTCCCTGTCTGAAGACTTAAGAACTTGTAATGCGAAGGACAGGAGATCTAGCAGTGGGGCAGCATTAATTAACCTTTCTTTGCCTTTTTGTTCTATTCAGCCCCTCAACCCAGTGGACGACGCCCACTGGCATTGGAGAGGGCCACCTGTTTTACCACCAATTCAAATGCTAATGTCTTCTGGAAAATCTCTGACAGACACACCCACAAATAATGTTTAACCAGCTATCTGGACATGTGGCCCAATCAAGTTAACACTTAAAATTAACTCTCACAGAGGGGAAATGGGAGGCACATAGCAGACACTTGCTATTAGTAATTCTAAAATTTGATAGAGTACCTCTCACTGGTTCCTTGATTAGGGTCCTTTCCTACTCCCTTCTCTGCTGCTTTTAACTCTGCCCATTGAACTTTTAATTATGCCAAGGCATCTTTCCTATACCATAGGAAATGCCCCATTTTGTAGCTGAGTAGTTTTCTTGACCTCTTCTTTGTCCTAGAAATTTTGGGGGTTCAGAAGCCTCTTTTTATTTTGTCGTGATTCTAGTTTTTCATCTATTCACACAAAATTTTCAGGTTTCCTTTTGTAAATGCAGTCCTTGATCCTCTATTTATAGAGTGCTTAATATGTGAAGGCAAGATTAGCCACTGGGATGTAGAAATTAACAGAATAGGCATAGTTTCTGCCATTATGGAGAATAGAATCTAATTCGACAGCTTTTCATCATTAAGATTCACCACACAACAAAAGTAAAAGTCTCCAGAAAATATCTATCAGAAGAATAATCCTATTCTGCACGGTTAAGGGATGCTTCTTTAAGGAAGTGACATTTAAGCAAATATCTAAAGGATGAATACAAATTAACTTTAATGTGTTCACTATTTCTGTATTAGTGCTGTATATGTTTTGGACATTTAATTAATACCTTCTGATAGCTAAAATATTGTTATTTTTAATATAAATCTAAAACAATCCACAAAATATGCATTTTTATTCATATCTCTCAAGACTAGCAAATATAGAGGGGAGAGATTTTCTTCGCTTTCTGTGGCAGAAGTAGTCATTATAATTTATCCTTACGCAACTAAATCTATATGCAGCAATATTGCCGTGGCAGTCGTGGTAAGCACACATATACTCACATGAGTGATTATTCTTCATCATTTGACCTCTTCCATAAAAAGAATAAAAGTTACTGTTGAAATAAATAAGAATAAGGAATAGAGCTTATGGTTATGGGCCTAGGGCCTATGATTAAATATTTAACAAGGTTCCATTGGAAGCTTGCATTTTCAGGGATTTATTGTTCTGATATAAAATTTGCTGGGATTAAACTAGGCAGACAGCAACTTTTTATTTTTTTTTAATCTAGGTAAAATTGGTTTGCCTGTTTTATGTTATGGAAGTTTAAAGGAAAAAAAAACATGATATTTCTAGTCTTCAATTATATCTGAGCACTTTTACTCAGTGTGGGTCTAAATTTAAAAAGTAGTAATGATAATAAAATAAAAAGATGGGTTTATAGACATGTATTTCATGACAGAAAATGAGAGTATGAAATAGGTTTCTCATAATTGAATGGGTTTTAACTAATTGTAATTTCTTTTCTTTCACAAAGAATTGTGTGGCAAATGAAAACTGGGACTGGCTGTATGGTATCAAGTATTTAGTACCATTTCTACCCTATAGCAGTTGATTTCATCTTCACAAGTGGGTTGATAGATTATTCTGTTTAGGACATTTGCAACTCCTGGCTTTTAATTTGGCCTGGTATTAGAATAGACATTTGTAACAGTATTATTTTGTGTGTGCATGTGTCCAGAAATTTAATGGTTTTTTATGCAATGTCCTTTTTAAAAATAACTAATAGCACTGGGCCAAGAAAGCAATTTTCACTCTTTGTTTCTAATAAAAGGTATAAATTCATCAGTACAATTAAAGGACATTTTTTGACATTGTTATTTTATATAAAACAAGGGAGCAAATATGGAAAAATAACAAACAATATGATTAGAGTATATGTAGACTTGTCACCAATTCTTGGTTACCATATTCCCACTGTGATATTTGGAAGTGTAATTTAATATAGAATAATAATTCATTACATAGTAACAAATATATAAAGATTATTATGCTGAAAATTTTTATCAGAAAAAGAATTAGAGAGCTGAAATAGTTTAAATAAAGGTGGATCATTTGAGGGCTAAGGAAGAATAGGAAAATGAATGAAAAAAATCAAGCTTATTCTGAAAGTTTTGAGTTCATATGTCCATTAACATACTAGAGAAAGATAAGATATGGATTTTTGTTGATTTTTTTTCTAATTTTTAAATTTTTTTAGAGACAAGGTCTCATTCTGTTGCCCAGACTAGAGGGTACAGTGGTACGATCATAGCTCAATCCAGCCTCCAACTTCTGGTCTCAAGAGATCCTCCCACCTTAGCCTCTTGAGTAGCTGGAACTATAGGTGTGTGCCACCATATCCAGCTAATTTTTTTTTTTTTGGTAGAGGTTGGATCTTGCTATGTTGCCCAGGCTGTTCTCAAACTTCTGGATTCAAGCAATCCTTCTACTTCAGCTTCCAGTGCAAGTCACTGCACCTGGCCCAAAAATAAGGTACATTTGAAAAATCAAAAGCAGACACACTGATGGGAAGTGTGATGGTGGATGGAATTAGAGATTGCCATAAAGAATCCAGTGTAGCCAACGTGGAGTAGGAAAACTGAGTTAGAAACTTGAGAGAGGTCAGGGCAGCAGAGATAGAGTGAGAAGCCAGCTACAAAGAGGTGACATTAGATAAATTGGCTCAGGAACAGAGGGATTAAGGAGAGAATAGGGTAGTCCCATTAATTGTCCATTGTGGAATATGAATATTTAAGGGGAAGACTGAGGAAGAGGAGTTGGAAAAGTTAGATAATAAGTTCATTGAGAAAGAAAGAAAACAGAAAAGAAATAACTTGCTCAAGTGCATGTGTATAGTAAGTTTCTGAGGTAGGTTGGCATAGATGTGTGGAGGATCTTCTGTGGGGTACAGACTCTGCTAGACAGTGCTAAATACACGGGCTTGAAAAGATTCAGTCTTTATTTAAACAAGCTTGCAATGGCAAATATTTATAAATGAGATTTTTTTAGATATTATAGAAATCATTTGGTGAAGCTAACATCAGAAAAGATATTGAATCAATATTAGAATGGAAAATGAGAATTTTCTGTCTTTATAAAAGTACATGGTTTGTAAACCTATTTTTCTGAAGCAGTTGTGAATTTCATACACAATTTCCTGATATTTTTTTCCATTTGACTTTGGGGGAGATAATTGAATGCAAAGATCAGCTGAACTCTGGAGGCAATTAACATCTGATTTAAATTTAGTCTTCCATGGAGCTTGGGTGATTAGACTACCACTTAGCAGGAATGTATCTGTAGGATAGCCAGGGGGCACGCACACCTGTTATCACTACAGCTGGTTGGCAAATGTCATCGCTACTTCATATAAATAAAGCAATGAAATGGATAAACAGCATTTCACAGACATATTATGAAGTCATTGTAGGGTGTTTTGATGATTTGTGCATTTCTTCATAAATTAACACTGTATATTTGTTAAAATGATATAGTAACACTTAAAGAAAACATATGCTCAGCAAGTAATTTAGTCATTATAGAATGTAACATTCCTCTACAAGTTAAAGTGTTTTTTTTCTTATTATGGATATAAAACCTGTATCTTACTAAAAGAATAAGTGAATAGGCTGGCAAAATGAACAGGATAAACAAATATTTAGATGTTATCTATAAAATGAGGCTAGATAATATAGAGGCAATGTGTCAAACCATGTATTTTCATCTCTTTTAATGTTCTGGCTAAATTATGATAAGCTATATAGTAGGCGTAATAAAAATTTCCTGGGAGGGCCAAGGGAAATATGTTTAAAACCATCATTTTTATAAAATGTAGATGAAAGTGATTGATACTACGTTATTGATAAGATTATTATCAAATACACATAAAAGAATATACATCTAATGATTGTTGCTAGGTACTACTTTGTGTGTACTGTGCTATCTCATAAGAGTTTATTTCGAGACATTAAATTACAGTTAATTTATAAACTAGAAATAAGAAAACAAGCACCTGAGGTCAGGAGTTCAAGACCAGCCTGGCCAACATAGAGAAACCCCGTCTCTACTAAAAATACAAAATTAGCTGGGTGTGTTGGCACATGCCTGTAATCCCAGCTACTCATGGGGCTGAGGCAGGAGAATCGCTTGAACACAGGAGGCAGAGGTTGCAGTAAGCTGAGATCGCCCCATTGCGCTCCAGCCTGGGCAACAAGAGCAAAACTCCATCTCAAAAAAACTAAAAAGAAAAAGAAAAAAAAAATGTTGATATTTGAATGACTCTATGCGTTAGGTTAGTTAGGCTCTGAGAAAGAGTGGACCTTCTGAGCCTCCCTAAGCCCCACTCATCTACCCTGATGGGTAACATCTGAGCAGCACTGTAATCTCTTCTAGAAAGTTCTGATAGACAATTTTAAGGGAGTAATGAGTGGAATGACTTAGAGGATTAACTGAATATAACACCATTTTTCTTATCATTATTACCCCTTTGTCAGTAGAATGATAACCCAACTTACCATCTCATTGTTGAACCTCCCTAATCCCCCAGTCTGGCTACTTCCTATCCATGCAAACTTCTCTTCTGTTGCCCTGTTGATAGATACTGTCTGTTCCAGCTACACACGTTTCTTCAGTTTGTACTGTCACATAGTCTTGACTCCAATATTTTGCCCTTCCTAAAACACTTTGCCCTTGCCCTTTGACCTATCCAAGTGCCAACCATAACTGAACACTCAGTCTCACCTCCTTCATTAGGCTTTCTTTTATTGCTCCATTCTTCATTGATCTCTCTACTTCAAATGTTTATTGGCTATAACTACCTGTAGAATTCATTTAGCAATTCATTAAATTTTCACACAAGACAGATTTTACAATTGTTCCAAGGTTTAGATCATGTCTACATAAATAGATTGTTTTCTTCTAGAAGGCTTCAGTGTTTTATACCTTTCTTCTCAGCACAGTAGTATTTTGATGAATACTTGTTAAATTAAAAACAAGGGTGGAGTCAAGATGGCTGAATAGGAAGAGCTCCAGTCTACAGCTCCCAGGGTGAGCGACGCAGAAGATGGGTGATTTCTGCATTTCCAACTGAGATAGCGGGTTCATCTCACTAGGGAGTGCTGGACAGTGGGTGTAGGTCAGTGGGTGCAGTGCACTGTGCGTAAGCCGAAGCAGGGCGAGGCATCACCTCACCCGGGAAGCGCAAGGGGTCAGGGAATTCCCTTTTCTAGTCAAAGAAAGGGGTGACAGATGGCACCTGGAATATCAGGTCACTACTACCCTAATACTGAGCTCTTCCAACGGGCTTAACAAATGGCACACCAGGAGATCATATCCCACATCTGGCTCGGAGGGTCCTACGCCCATGGAGCCTCGCTCCTTGCTAGCACAGCAGTCTGAGATCAAACTGCAAGGTGGCAGCAAGGCTGGGGGAGGGGCGCCCACCATTGCTTAGGCCTGAGTACATAAACAAAGCGGCCAGGAAGCTCGAACTGGGTGGAGCCCACCACAGCTCAAGGAGGCCTGCCTGCCTCTGTAGGTTCCACCTCTGGGGGCAGGGCACAGACAAACAAAAGACAGCAATAACCTCTGCAGTCTTAAATGTCCTTGTCTGACAGCTTTGAAGAGAGTAGTGGTTCTCCCAGCACGCAGCTTGAGATCTGAGAATGGGCAGACTGCCTCCACAAGAGGGTCCCTGACCCCTGAGTAGCCTAACTGGGAGGCACCCCCCAGTAGGGGCAGACTGACACCTCACATGGCCAGGGACTCCTGTGAGACAAAACTTCCAGAGGAACCATCAGGCAGCAGCATTTGTGGTTCACCAATATCTGCTGTTCTGCAGCCACCGCTGCTGATACCCAGGCAAACAGGGTCTAGAGTGGACCTCCAGTAAACTCCAACAGACCTGCAGCTGAGGGTCCTGACTGTTAGAAGGAAAACTAACAAACAGAAAGGACATCCATGCCAAAAACCCATCTGTGTGTCACCATCATCAAAGACCAAAGGTAGATAAAACCACAAAGATGGGGAAAAAACAGAGCAGAAAAACCGGAAACTCTAAAAATCAGAGCGGCTCTCCTCCTCCAAAGGAACGCAGCTCCTCACCAGCAATGGAACAAAGCTGGACGGAGAATGACTTCGATGAGCTGAGAGACGAAGGCTTCAGAAGATCAAACCACTCTGAGCTAAAGGAGGAAGTTCAAACCAATGGAAAAGAAGTTAAAAACTTTGAAAAAAAATTAGACAAATGGATAACTGGAATAATCAATGCAGAGAAGTCCTTAAAGGACCTGATGGAGCTGAAAACCAAGGCACGAGAACTACGTGATGAATGCACAAGCCTCAGTAACCGATGTGATCAACTGGAAGAAAGAGTATTAGTGATGGAAGACGAAATGAATGAGATGAAGCATGAAGAGAAGTTTAGAGAAAAAAGAATAAAAAGAAATGAAAAAAGCCTCCAAGAAATATGGGACTATGTGAAAAGACCAAATCTACGTCTAATTGGTGTACGTGAAAGTGACAAGGAGAATGGAACCAAGTTGGAAAACACTCTGCAGGATATTATCCAGGAGAACTTTTCCAATCTAGCATGGCAGGCCAACATTCAAATTCAGGAAATTCAGAGAATGCCACAAAGATACTCCTTGAGAAGAGCAACTCCAAGACACATAATTGTCAGATTCACCAAAGGTGAAATGAAGGAAAAAATGTTAAGGGCAGCCAGAGAGAAAGGTCGGGTTACCCACAAAGGGAAGCCCATCAGACTAACAGCTGATCTCTTGGCAGAAACTCTACAAGCCAGAAGAGAGTAGGGACCAATATTCAACATTTGTAAAGAAAAGAATTTTCAACCCAGAATTTCATATCCAGCCAAACTAAGCTTCATAAGTGAAGGAGAAATAAAAAACTTTACAGACAAGCAAATGCTGAGAGATTTTGTCACCACCAGGCCTGCACTAAAAGAGCTCCGGAAGGAAGCACTAAACATGGAAAGGAACAACCAGTAACAGCCACTGCAAAAACATGCCAACTTGTAAAGACCATCAAGGCTAGGAAGAAACTGCATCAACTAACGAGCAGAATAACCAGCTAACATCATAATGACAGGATCAAATTCACACATAACAATACTAACCTTAAATGTAAATGGGTTAAATGCTCCAATTAAAAGGCACAGGCTGGTAAATTGGATAAGGAGTCAAGACTCATCAGTGTGCTGTATTCAGGAAGCCCATCTCACGTGCAGAGACACACATAGGCTAAAAAAGTGATGGAGGGAGATCTACCAAGCAAATGGAAAACAAAAAAAAAGGCAGGGGTTGCAATCCTAGTCTCAGATAAAACAGACTTTAAACCAACAAAGATCAAAAGAGACAAAGAAGGCCATTATATAACGGTAAAGGGATCAATTCAACAAGAATAACTAACTATCCTAAATATATATGCACCCAATACAGGAGCACCCAGATTCATAAAGCAAGTCCTTAGTGACCTACAAAGAGACTTAGACTCCCACACAGTAATAATGGGAGACTTTAACACCCCACTGTCAACATTAGACAGATCAACGAGACAGAAAATTAACAAGAATATCCAGGAATTGAACTCAGCTCTGAACCAAGTAGACCTAAGAGACATCTACAGAACTCTTCACCTCAAATCAACAGAATATACACTCTTTTCAGCACCACACCACACCTATTCCAAAATTGACCACATAGTTTGAAGTAGAACACTCTTCAGCAAATGTAAAAGAACAGAAATTATAACAAACTATCTCTCAGACCACAGTGCAATCAAACAGGAACTCAGGATTAAGAAACTCACTCAAAACCGCTCAACTACATGGAAACTGAAGAACCTGCTCCTGAATGACTACTGGGTACATAAGGAAATGAAGGCGGAAATGAAGATGTTCTTTGAAACCAATGAGAAGAAAGACACAACATACCAGAATCTCTGGGACACATTTGAAACAGTGTGTAGAGGGAAATTTATAGCACTAAATGCCCACAAGAGAAAGCAGGAGAGATCTAAAATTGACACCCTAACAGCACAATTAAAAGAACTAGAGAAGCAAGAGCAAACACATTCAAAAGCTAGCAGAAGGGAAGAAATAACTAAGACCAGAACAGAACTGAAGGAAATAGAGACACAAAAAACCCTTTCAAAAAATAAATGAATCCAGGAGCTGGTTTTTTGAAAAGATCAACAAAATTGATAGACTGCTAGCAAGACTAATAAAGAATAAAAGAGAGAAGAATCAAATAGACGCAATAAAAATGACAAAGGGGATATCACCACTGATCCCACAGAAATACAAACTACCATCAGAGAATACTATAAACACCTCTATGCAAATAAACTAGAAAATCTAGAAGAAATGGATAAATTCCTCGACACATACACCCTCCCAAGGCTAAACCAGGAAGAAGTTGAATCTCTGAATAGACCAATAACAGGCTCTGAAATTGAGGCAATAATTAATAGCTTACCAACCAAAAAAAGTCCAGGACCAGAAGGATTCACAGCCGAATTCTACCAGAGGTACAAGGAGGAGGTGATACCATTCTTTCTGAAACTATTCCAATCAATAGAAAAAGAGGGAATCCTCCCTGACTCATTCTATGAGGCCAGCATCATCCTGATACCAAAGCCTGGCAGAGACACAACAAAAAAAGAGAATTTTAGACCAATATCCTTGATGAACATTGATGCAAAAATCCTCAGTAAAATAGTGGCAAACTGAATCCAGCAACACATCGAAAAGCTTATCCACCATGATCAAGTGGGCTTCATCCCTGGGATGCAAGGCGGGTTCAACATATGAAAATCAATAAACGTAATCCATCATATAAACAGAACCAAAGACAAAAACCACATGATTATCTCAACAGATGCAGAAAAGGCCTTCGACAAAATTCAACAACCCTTCATGCTAAAAACTCTCAATAAATTAGGTATTGATGGGACATATCTCAAATTAATAAGAGCTATCTATGACAAACCCACAGGCAATATCATACTGAATGGACAAAAACTGGAAGCATTCCCTTTGAAAACTGGCACAAGACAGGGATGCCCTCTCTCACCACTCCTATTCAACATAGTGTTGGAAGTTCTGGCCAGGGCAATCAGGCAGGAGAAGGAAATAAAGGGCATTCAATTAGGAAAAGAGGAAGTCAAATTGTCCCTGTTTGCAGATGACGTGATTGTATATCTAGAAAACCCCATCATCTCAGCCAAAAATCTCCTCAAGCTGATAAGCAACTTCAGCAAAGTCTCAGGATACAAAATCAATGTACAAAAATCACAAGCATTCTTACACACTAATAACGGACAAACAGACAGCCAAATCATGAGTGAACTACCATTCACAATTGCTTCAAAGAGAATAAAATACCTAGGAATCCACCTTACAAGGGATGTGGAGGACCTCTTTAAGGAGAACTACAAACCACTGCTCAATGAAATAAAGGAGGATACAAACAAATGGAAGAACATTCCACGCTCATCGGTAGGAAGAATCAATATGGTGAAAATGGCCATACTGCCCAAGGTAATTCATAGATTCAATGCTATCCCCATCGAGCTACCAATGACTTTCTTCACAGAATTGGAAAAAACTACTTTAAAGTTCATATGGCTCCAAAAAAGAGCCCGCATCGCCAAGTCAATCCTAAACCAAAAGAACAAAGCTGGAGGCAGCACGCTACCTGACTTCAAACTATACTACAAGTCTACAGTAACCATAACAGCATGGTACTTGTACCAAAACAGAGATATAGACCAATGGAACAGAACAGAGCCCTCAGAAGTAATGCCACATATCTACAACTATCTGATCTTTGAAAAACCTGAGAAAAACAAGCAATGGGGAAAGCATTCCCTATTTAATAAATGGTGCTGGGAGAACTGGCTAGCCATATGTAGAAAGCTGAAACTGGATCCCTTCCTTACACCTTATACAAAAATTAATTCAAGATGGATTAAAGACTTACATGTTAGACCTAAAACCATAAAAACCCTAGAAGAAAACCCAGGCAATACCATTCAGAACATGGACATGGACAAGGACTTCATGTCTAAAACAGCAAAAGTAATGGCAACAAAAGCCAAAATTGACAAATGGGATCTAATAAAACTAAAGTGCTTCTGCACAGCAAAGGAAACCACCATCAGAATGAACAGGCAACCTACAGAATGGGAGAAAATTTTTGCAACCTACTCATCTGACAAAGGGCTAATATCCCGAATCTACAATGAACTCAAACAAATTTACAAGCAAAAAACAACCCCATCAAAAAGTGGGCAAAGGATTTGAACAGACACTTCTCAAAAGAAGACATTTATGCAGCCAAAAAATACGTGAAGAAATGCTCATCATCACTGGCCATCAGAGAAATACAAATCAAAACCACAACGAGATACCATCTCACACCAGTTAGAATGACGATCTTTAAAAAGTCAGGAAACAACAGGTGCTGGAGAGGATGGGGAGAAATAGGAACACTTTTACACTGTTGGTGGGATGGTAAACTAGTTCAACCATTGTGGAAGTCAGTGTGGCAATTCCTCAGGGATCTAGAACTGGAAATACTATTAGACCCAGCCATCCCATTACTGGGTATATACCCAAAGGATTATAAATCTTGCTGCTATAAAGACAGATGCACACATATGTTTATTGCGGCACTTCATAATAGCAAAGACTTAGAACCAACCCAAATATCCAACAATGATAGACTGGATTAAGAAAATGTGGCACATATACACCATGGAATACTATGCAGCCATAAAAAATGATGAGTTCATGTCCTTTGTAGTGACATGGATGAAGCTGGAAATCATCATTCTCAGCAAACTATCGCAAGGACAAAAACCCAAACACCGCCTGTTCTCACTCATAGGTGGGAATTGAACAATGAGAACACATGGACACAGGAAGGGGAACATCACACACCAGGGACTGTTGTGGGGTGGGGGAGGCGGGAGGGATAGCATTAGGGGATATACCTAATGCTAAATGACGAGTTAATGCGTGCAGCACACCAACATGACACATGTATACATATGTAACTAACCTGCACGTTGTGCCCATGTACCCTAAAACTTTAAGTATAATAATAATTTAAAAAGCTAAAATAAGAAATAAAAATTAAAATTAAAAACAAATAAGAAAAGTAAGTGATATTGTAACAGGCTTATTTTAAGAAAATTTAGCAATATATACTATAATAA
Source organism: Pan troglodytes (assembly GCF_028858775.2). Lineage (NCBI taxonomy): Eukaryota > Metazoa > Chordata > Mammalia > Primates > Hominidae > Pan > Pan troglodytes. The sequence goes on along the minus strand of NC_072404.2, from coordinate 125,305,368 downwards.
TTATTATTATTAATAATAACAATATTACTACAACCAATAATCCTAAAAACAAAAATTGGTCTTTCTGGCCAGCATAGGGCTAGTTTAATACACAAGCTATGACCAAACAACACAATTCTTATGCCGTTCATTTAGGTACCCTGATTAATAAAAACAATGTAGGCAGCCAAATCTAGTGTAACTAAATGTAACTACGAAATAGTAATACGGTCAGTCTAATAATATTCTGCAGAGATATAGCCAAAAATTCCTATTTACCATTGATTGCTTTTCTCCATTTATCCATACATGAGACTATTATGTTCTTCCTATTAATGTAAAATTTGTTATTTCCTTTTTGTCAAAGATGTCAAAAGCCTGCCTATAAATAAAAGAATGGCATCTTTGGTTGCTGTCCTCTTGGAAATGATCAAAAGAGTAAGGTATAAAGAAATAGCCCAGTTTTCCTATTTCTTCACCATTTTCAATGACTAAATAAAGCTAAGTTTTGCTTACAGATAACCTGTGATATGCATTTGGGATTGCAAATGAGTGTACATCTAACATCTTACTATCAATATTCCATCCATATTAAACCCACTGTGATTTGATCTATCTGTTACACTTCTTTAAAAATTAATTTCAAGTTATATGTTATCTACCCACACTGCAGCTTTTAAAGGAAATCATTTTTTAATTATGCTAAGATTAATGATTGTAATATTTCCTGGTTAAGAATTTCATTTACTCAGAATGGAAATTAAATTATATGTTAAAATGAACAGCTTGTGTTTTATAGAGTAAAAGAGTCTGAGTTTGGTAACATTACTTTCTGGGATATATTGAAAGGACTTATAATTAATATTGAATGTTAAAATGTATTCTTATTATATTAATATTACTCTTATTACTGTTTTTACTATCAATTTATAAGAACCTCCCTTACTAATTTACAAACCTTCTGACCTTTCAAATTTGTAAGTTTCCTTGACAATATTAAATGTGCTGTTAAGCATTTTTGAATTTTACTGTATCCAACTGAAATCAAAATACTATAAATGATATATTCCCCTGATTATCCTTGCTCAAACTGAGCCCACATTTTAATATGCTAAGATCAAAGTCTATATAAATGGTCACCTGAAGACAAGTTAACAATTTCCAGTGGTATAAAACAAAGGTACGTTATAACCCATTTCTCTTAAACTTGTATGTTAATGACTCACAGCTGCTCCTGGAAGATTTGGGTTCCTGTTCTTTTACTCTGAGGAAAGAATATTTGGTGTTTTTCTTCATACCAATGATATGATTTTGTTGTCACTTACTATACATAGCTTCAACGTGTTTCACTACAAAATATTGTTAGAAAAATGGTTCAAGAGAACTATTCTAATACTAAAATGATTATTTTGTGCATATAATGACAATATCTAACCAGTCTATTTCCAACTACTTTTTACTGAGATCATTTGTAATTAATCTACATGAAAGTATGATACCAGAATCCAAACTAATAAACAGTAAATATTAGTGCAGTGCTTTACCGAGATTTTTAAATGGTGATTTAGTAATTAGTAACACTTTCTTTAATATTTTTATAGACAAGATCATTGAGCTTGGTCTACAGGTAGATATTATGGTCATTGTATCTCTTGTGTTAGAACAGACTCGAACAATTTTTGAAAAATAATTATGCTTGAGGGCTAGTGTAGAGGTAGCATGATTATCTCATCAGGTATCAGCTTACATTATGTTTATATAAGAATGTCACTGTTTTCTTCACTCGCAATATGTTTTTGTTCCCAGATGACAGCAGAGTTTACCTGCATTCCAGGCTTTAGCACAAAATAGAACCTCAGACACTGAGTGTTTGAAGTGATTACCAGTGAGGATGTCCCTGTATTTTACTAGATATATTATGTTTGTTTAACTATTTAATCAGTTGTTTTAGTTTTCATAAACCATCAAGAAGACTTGTGGAGGATTTATTTTACTGAATTTTATGACTGTGCTACTTATTGCCCTGCCTTGAACAGCATGCTATTGTGTTTAAGACAGGAATGGCTTTTTTTTTAGGAAGACATATGGAAGATATTTTTTAAGTCCCAGCACTAGAAAAATGTGACTTTATTAGTATAGTTTTTAAAATATGAAATATAGTGAAGGCTTGTAACTGAACTTGTTCATCTTTGCTTTGACTTCTAGGAAACTCAGAAAATTGTTTATCCATTTATAGCAACTTAAGGGATACATTACTACGCATTCTTCTAATAGTTCCTGACTTATTTTTATTGTCACACCCTCAGTTTTACTTTGACCTGAATTTCATATCTATTTCCTTTCTCCATATTCCTTGGAAATGAGGCATTACTCAATAGAATAATTACTTGAAATACTTCACCTTTAAAAACTCCAAAGTGGATCAAAACTTATCTTAAGAAGGAAAGAAAAATAGATGCCAGTTAGGAGGAAGAGGGAAGGAGCAAAGACATCTATGGAGTTCGAACCAAGTTGGGCATTGCTCAAACATTTCATAAAGTTTCATTTAATCATTATAACAGCCAGGTAAGCTATTTTCATAATAGCCATTATTACTGAAAATTTATTTTTCTACATACTCATTTAAATGATTTGTGTATGTTAAAAAATTTAACACAACACTCATGTAAGATAGGAACTAGGATTATTCATGAGGGGCAAATAGATTTAATATCTTGACCCAGGCCATACAAGTAATGTGCAGAGAAACCAGGATCCAAATCCAGATGTTCCTGCTACAGAGGCTGTATCTTGGCATGCCATGCTTTTCCTTATTATTCCCATTTGACCAGTGAAGAAACTTTGGAACTCTAAATATGTAAGTAATTTGATGTAGACAGTGGGTACTGGAGCCTAGATTCAGACACAGTCTGTTGGCAGTAGAATGTGTGTGTCCTCTGTATCACTCTGCCTTCCAAAACACATTTGATGTTCCAGATATTGCTCTATGCCAATGTTTCGAAAATACTTTTCCATATTAACATATCAATTCTAGTTATTTTAAATGCCTTGCTTGATGATTTTAATTTTTCAGCTATGTCAGCGTTTCTTTTGTCTTGCCTAATGCTCATATTTTGTTGCATTCTTACATATGTGATAATGCTTATAAATTTTGCTTGTATAGATAGTGTCTGTACAAGAACAGTAGAAAGAAAAGAAAATATTATTTACCCCTGATACTTACCCATTCTTCTGTTAGCCAATTTAAGAAGTTGAGTGAATGTAATCTGAGATGTGAGGCTAGGCCTCATTATAGCTTTCCTTGCATTATTCAAATACTGTCCTCCAAACTTTTATGGCTGTGGTAGATTTTTCCTTTAGCAGGCAGGGCTTGAGATTGGCATGTCTCAAGATATCCTGACTCTCAAGTGAGAGCTTGTCTGCACAAATTGGTAGCAGACTTATTCTGAGTGTGAGATTTATTAGGGTTTTTATCCATCATAGCAGGCCACAACATATACTCCTGAAAATCATAATGATCATAGCAATAACATAGCTGAAAGAAAACACTAGCTTGAGCTAGTCAATGTGAGAAAAAAGCCCGCTCTCAAGTGAGAGTCAGGATATCTTTACAAAGGTGATCATCCAGTTCTGCAAACCATGGAAGAGTTCTTTCTCCTTTAGAGATTGACTGACAGGTTTTTGGTCAGTCAGTTTGCTTCCTAGTTTTCTGCCCTTCAGATGATTTCTATTCACCTGCTACTTTGCCAACAGCCTTTGGAAAACATCTATGTATACTTAATGAGGACCTTGAAACTCTCAGAGAAATGTTTTTCAGTTATTCTCATCCTGTCCCCAGTCTTTCAATGTATTGCCCTAATGCTTATATTGGTAGCAGTCTTATTCTGAGTTTGAGGTTTATTAGGGTTTAAACCCTTCATAACAGGCCACAACATATGCTCCTGAAAAATCGTCATGATCATAGACATCACATAGCTGAAAGAAAATACTAGCTTGAACTGGTCAGTGTAAGAGCATTTAGATTGATTATCGCATGTTGATAATTTAGATTGATTATCACATGTTGATAATTCCATGATCTATGGAAGATGTTTATCCAGAACTGACCTATTGTGAGCAGGTTTTGCTTGCTTCTTGGCTAGGCTTAATCTACTATTAGATATTAATATGTTTGTATACCTATATAATAAAAAATATTTTCAAGTTAAAGAGATCTCCTCATAAAAAATATTAGCCAAAAATTAGTCACATTTCCACATTGATATTTTCTTTTTTTTTTAAATTTTTTTATTATTATACTTTAAGTTTTAGGGTACAGGTGCACAATGTGCAGGTTAGTTACATATATATACATGTGACATGCTGGTGCGCTGCACCCACTAACTCGTCATCTAGCATTAGGTATATCTCCCAATGCTATCCCTCCCCCCTCCCCCCACCCCACAACAGTCCCCAGAGCGTGATGCTCCCTTTCCTGTGTCCATGTGTTCTCATTGTTCAATTCCCACCTGTGAGTGAGAATATGCAGTGTTTGGTTTTTTGTTCTTGCGATAGTTTACTGAGAATGATGATTTCCAATTTCATCCATGTCCCTACAAAGGACATGAACTCATCATTTTTTATGGCTGCATAGTATTCCATGGTGTATATGTGCCACATTTTCTTAATCCAGTCTATCATTGTTTGACATTTGGGTTGGTTCCAAGTCTTTGCTATTGTGAATAGTGCCGCAATAAATATACGTGTGCATGTGTCTTTATAGCAACATGATTTATAGTCCTTTGGGTATATACCCAGTAATAGGATGGCTGGGTCAAATGGTATTTCTAGTTCTAGATCCCTGAGGAATCACCACACTGACTTCCACAATGGTTGAACTAGTTTACAGTCCCACAAACAGTGTAAAAGTGTTCCAATTTCTCCACATCCTCTCCAGCACCTGTTGTTTCCTGACTTTTTAATGATTGCCATTCTAACTGGTGTGAGATGATATCTCATCGTGGTTTTGATTTGCATTTCTCTGATGGCCAGGGATGGTGCGCATTTTTTCATGTGTCTTTTGGCTGCGTAAATGTCTTCTTTTGAGAAGTGTCTGTTCATGTCCTTCAACCACTTTTTGATGGGGTTGTTTGTTTTTTTCTTGTAAATTTGTTTGAGTTCATTGTAGATTCTGGATATTAGCCCTTTGTCAGATGAGTAGGTTGCGAAAATTTTCTCCCATTTTGTGGGTTGCCTCTTCACTCTGATGGTAGTTTCTTTTGCTGTGCAGAAGCTCTTTAGTTTAATTAGATCCCATTTGTCAATTTTGGCTTTTGTTGCCATTGCTTTTGGTGTTTTAGACATGAAGTCCTTGCTCATGCCTATGTCCTGAATGGTAATGCCTAGGTTTTCTTGTAGGGTTTTTATGGTTTTAGGTCTAACATTTAAGTCTTTAATCCATCTTGAATTGATTTTTGTAAAAGGTGTAAGGAAGGGATCCAGTTTCAGCTTTCTACATATGGCTAGCCAGTTTTCCCAGCACCGTTTATTAAATAGGGAATCCTTTCCCCATTGCTTGTTTTTCTCAGGTTTGTCAAAGATCAGATAGTTGCAGATATGTGGCTTTATTTCTGAGGGCTCTGTTCTGTTCCATTGGTCTATATCTCTGTTTTGGTACCAGTACCATGCTGTTTTGGTTACTGTAGCCTTGTAGTATAGTTTGAAGTCAGGTAGCATGATGCCTCCAGCTTTATTCTTTTCACTTAGGATTGACTTGGCGATGCGGGCTCTTTTTTGGTGCCATATGAACTTTAAAGTAGTTTTTTCCAATTCTGTGAAGAAAGTCATTGGCAGCTTGATGGGGATGGCATTGAATCTATAAATTACCTTGGGCAATATGGCCATTTTCACCATATTGATTCTTCCTACCCGTGAGCATGGAATGTTCTTCCATTTGTTTGTATCCTCTTTTATTTCATTGAGCAGTGGTTTGTAGTTCTCCTTGAAGAGGTCCTTCACGTCTCTTGTAAGGTGGATTCCTAGGTATTTTATTCTCTTTGAAGCAATTGTGAATGGGAGTTCACTCATGATTTGGCTCTCTGTTTGTCTGTTATTGGTGTATAAGAATGCTTGTGATTTTTGTTCATTGATTTTGTATCCTGAGACTTTGCTGAAGTTGCTTGTCCGCTTAAGGAGATTTTGGGCTGAGGCAATGGGGTTTTCTAGATATACAATAATGTCATCTGCAAACAGGGACAATTTGACTTCCTCTTTTCCTAATTGAATGCCCTTTATTTCCTTCTCCTGCCTGATTGCCCTGGCCAGAGCTTCCAACACTATGTTGAATAGGAGTGGTGAGAGAGGGCATCCCTGTCTTGTGCCAGTTTTCAAAGGGAATGCTTCCAGTTTTTGCCCATTCAGTATGATATTGGCTGTGGGTTTGTCATAGATAGCTGTTATTATTTTGAGATACGTCCCATCAATACGTAATTTATTGAGAGTTTTTAGCATGAAGGGTTGTTGAATTTTGTCAAAGGCCTTTTCTGCATCTATTGAGATAATCATGTGGTTTTTGTCTTTGGTCCTGTTTATGTGCTGGATTACATTTATTGATTTGCGTATATTGAACCCGCCTTGCATCCCAGGGATGAAGCCCACTTGATCATGGTGGATAAGCTTTTTGATGTGCTGCTGGATTCGGTTTGCCAGTATTTTACTGAGGATTTTTGCATCCATGTTCATCAAGGATATTGGTCTAAAATTTTCTTTTTTGGTTGTGTCTCTGCCCAGCTTTGGTATCAGAATGATGCTGGCCTCATGAAATGAGTTAGGGAGGATTCCCTCTTTTTCTATTGATTGGAATAGTTTCAGAAGGAATGTTACCAGTTCCTCCTTGTACCTCTGGTAGAATTCGGCTGTGAAGCCTTCTGGTCCTGGACTCTTTTTGGTTGGTAAGCTATTGATTATTGCCACAATTTCAGCTCCTGTTATTGGCCTATTCGGAGATTCAACTTCTTCCTGGTTTAGTCTTGGGAGAGTGTATGTGTCGAGGAATTTATCCATTTCTTCTAGATTTTCTAGTTTATTTGCACAGAGGTGTTTGTACTATTCTCTGATGTTGGTTTGTATTTCTGTGGGATCGGTGGTGATATCCCCTTTATTTTTTATTGCGTCTGTTTTATTCTTCTCTCTTTTTTTCTTTATTAGTCTTGCTAGCAGTCTATCAATTTTGTTGATCCATTCAACCAGCTCCTGGATTCATTAATTTTTTGAAGGGTTTTTTGTGTCTCTATTTCCTTCAGTTCTGCTCTGATTTTAGTTATTTCTTGCCTTCTGCTAGCTTTTGGATGTGTTTGCTCTTGCTTCTCTAGTTCTTTTAATTGTGATGTTAGGGTGTCAGTTTTGGATCTTTCCTGCTTTCTCTTGTGGGCATTTAGTGCTATAAATTTCCCTCTACACACTGCTTTGAATATGTCCCAGAGATTCTGGTATGTTGTGTCTTTGTTCTCGCTGGTTTCAAATAACATCTTTATTTCTGCCTTCATTTCATTATCTACCCAGTAGTCATTCAGGAGCAGGTTGTTCAGTTTCCATGTAGTTGAGCGATTTTGAGTGAGTTTCTTAATCCTGAGTTCTAGTTTGATTGCACTGTGGTCTGAGAGATAGTTTGTTATAATTTCTGTTCTTTTACATTTGCTGAGGAGAGCTTTACTTCCATGTATGTGGTCAATTTTGGAATAGGTGTGGTGTGGTGCTGAAAAAAATGCATATTCTGTTGATTTGGGGTGGAGAGTTCTGTAGATGTCTATTAGGTCCACTTGGTGCAGATCTGAGTTCAATTCCTGGGTATCCTTGTTAACTTTCTGTCTCGTTGATCTGTCAAATTTTGACAGTGGGGTGTTAAAGTCTCCCATTATTAATGTGTGGGAGTCTAAGTCTCTTTGTAGGACACTCAGGACTTGCTTTATGAATCTGGGTGCTCCTGTATTGGGTGCATATATGTTTAGGATAGTTAGCTCTTCTTGTTGAATTGGTCCCTTTACCATTATGTAATGGCCTTCTTGGTCTCTTTTGATCTTTGTTGGTTTAAAGTCTGTTTTATCAGAGACTAGGATTGCAACCCATGCCTTTTTTTGTTTTCCATTTGCTTGGTAGATCTTCCTCCATCCTTTTATTTTGAGCCTATGTGTGTCTCTGTATGTGAGATGGGTTTTCAGAATACAACACACTGATGGGTCTTTACTCTTTATCTAATTTGCCAGTCTGTGTCTTTTAATTGGAGCATTTAGTCCATTTACATTTAAAGTTAATATTGTTATGTGTGAATTTGATCCTGTCATTATGATGTTAGCTGGTTATTTTGCTTGTTAGTTGATGCAGTTTCTTCCTAGTCTCGATGGTCTTTACATTTTGGCATGATTTTGCAGCAGCTGGTACCGGTTGTTCCTTTCCATGTTTAGTGCTTCCTTCAGGAGCTCTTTTAGGGCAGGCCTGCTGGTGACAAAATCTCTTAGCGTTTGCTTGTCTGTAAAGTATTTTATTTCTCCTTCACTTATGAAGCTTAGTTTGGCTGGATATGAAATTCTGGGTTGAAAATTCTTTTCTTTAAGAATGTTGAATATTGGCCCCCGCTCTCTTCTGGCTTGTAGAGTTTCTGCTGAAAGATCCGCTGTTAGTCTGATGGGCTCCCCTTTGTGGGTAACCCAACCTTTCTCTCTGCCTTCCCTTAACATTTTTTCTTCATTTCAACTTTGGTGAATCTGACTATTATGTGTCTTGGAGTTGCTCTTCTCGAGGAGTATCTTTGTGGCGTTCTCTGTATTTCCTGAATTTGAATGTTGGCCTGCCTTGCTAGACCGGGGAAGATCTCCTGGATAATATCCTGCAGAGTGTTTTCCAAATTGGTTCCATGCTCCCCGTCACTTTCAGGTACACCAATCAGACGTAGATTTGGTCTTTTCACATAATCCCATAGTTCTTGGAGGCTTTGTTCATTTCTTTTTATTCTTTTTTCTCTAAACTTCCCTTCTTGCTTCATTTCATTCATTTCATCTTCTATCGCTGATACCCTTTCTTCCAGTTGATGGCATCGGCTCCTGAGGCTTTGGCATTCTTCACGTAGTTCTCGTGTCTTGGCTTTCAGGTCCATCAACTCCTTTAAGCACTTCTCTGTATTGGTTATTCTAGTTATACATTCATCTAAATTTTTTTCAAAGTTTTTAACTTCTTTGCCTTTGGTTTGAATTTCCTCATGTAACTCGTAGTTTGATCATCTGAAGCCTTCTTCTCTCAACTCATCAAAGTCATTCTCCATCCAGCTTGTTCCATTGCTGGTGAGGAACTGCGATCCTTTGGAGGAGGAGAGGTGCTCTGCTTTTTAGAGTTTCCAGTTTTTCTGCTCTGTTTTTTCCCCATCTTTGTGGTTTTATCTACTTTTGGTCTTTGATGATGGTGATGTACAGATGGGTTTTTGGTGTGGATGTCCTTTCTGTTTGTTAGTTTTCCTTGTAACAGACAGGACCCTCAGCTGCAGGTCTGTTGGAGTTTGCTAGAGGTCCACTCCAGACTCTGTTTGCCTGGATATCAGCAGCGGTGTCTGCAGAACAGTCGCTTTTCATGAACTGCGAATGCTGCTGTCTGATAGTTCCTCTGGAAGTTTTGTCTCAGAGGAGTACCCGGCCGTGTGAGGTGTCAGTCTGCCCCTACTGGGGGTTGCCTCCCAGTTAGGCTGCTCAGGAGTCAGGGGTCAGGAACCCACCTGAGGAGACAGTCTGCCCGTTCTCAGATCTCCAGCTGCGTGCTGGGAGAACCACTACTCTCTTCAAAGCTGTCAGACAGGGACATTTAAGTCTGCAGAAGTTACTGCTATCTTTTTGTTTGTCTGTGCCCTTCCCCCAGAGGTGGAGCCTACAGAGGCAGGCAGGCCTCCTTGAGCTGTGGTGGGCTCCACCCAGTTGGAGCTTTTTGGCTACTTTGTTTACCTAAACAAGCCTGGGCAATGGCGGGCGCCCCTCCCCCAGCCTCCCTGCCGCCCTGCAGTTTGATCTCAGACTGCTGTGCTAGCAATCAGCGAGATTCCATGGGCATAGGACCCTCTGAGCCAGGTGCAGGATATAATCTTCTGGTGTGCCATTTTTTAAGCCCATCGGAAAAGTGCAGTATTCGGGTGGGAGTCACCCGATTTTCCAGGTGCCATCTGTCACCCCTTTCTTTGACTAGGGAAGGGAATTCCCTGACCCCTTGCACTTCCCGGGTGAGGTGATGCCTCACCCTGCTTCGGCTCACGCACGGTGCGCTGTACCTACTGACCTGCGCCCACTGTCTGGCACTCCCTAGTGAGAATAACTCGGTACCTCAGATGGAAATGCAGAAATCACCCGTCTACTGCGTTGCTCACGCTGGGAGCTGTAGACCAGAGCTGTTCCTATTCGGCCATCTTGGCTCCTCCCCCGATATTTTCTTAAAGTACCTGTAAAGCTGAAGTGAAGTACAACAGGCCTGAAAGATTAGAACTGCCGTATTCACAATGGTTGCGAAGCTTGGCTGCTTATTGAGATGACCTGTTGAGGTTTTCAGAAACACAAATTTCCTGCCTACCCTGTACCACTCTCCAGGTCCTGTCTTTTCCATCAAAATTTCATGAGGTGAAGTGTAAGAATCATTATTATTTTTTAAAAAACTAAATCAGTTCTGACTGAACATGTTTGGGGAACCACTACACTAGGGTTATTACTTTGTTTTTAATCCAAGAGAAAGGATTCAAATTAAGCAATTAGTTACACCAAACGTATTTCAATCCTCACCTGTTTAGCCCAACAAATTTCTTACATATAAATAGATCCTAATGTTGTTGAAGAACTGGAATTTTATTGTAAACATATGTTTAACATATATATCTTTTATTTCTATTATTCTCTTTGTCTTTTAATCTCCAAGACATCATGTGAAATATTTTAAGTCATTATCTTTTTCCTTGCACAGTATTCCTCTGAAGAAAGAGGCAAATGTTTTACAGGTATTTTCACAAGACTATAGCACTGCAGATGGCAAGGTCTCAACACTGAGACTTTTTTTTTCTTTTAACTGAGAAGAAAGTTCAGGGACTAAACACTTTTTCCCAAATATGAAAAATAAATGTTAAGTTTTACAAAACCTTGGGGAAAGCAGCGTCCAGGAATGCATTAAGAGCATCATTTTTTTTCTTAGTAATAAAAGCCTGAACTGAGAAGCAATTTAAGTGCAAAATGAACTTGAAATGATCTGTCATGTCCTCCTCTCTTTAGTAGAAGCTAGAGACTGAGATAACCATGCCCAGGACAAAATACTGGAAACTTAATTTAATCTAAGTCACACTCAATAGTGGATGTAGTGGGAACATTGTTTAGATTGAGTTATAATGGCTGCTTAGCTAGTACAAGGAAAGTAATATTATGAAGACAAGATCTTGAGTTTGATCAATTTTATCTTCCAAATATCTTTGAGCACCAAACCCCAGACAGATGGTTATCTAACAAATGTTTATCACTTCTGACAAAAAGTTCTTAACAAGAGTGGGTGCAGATGTATTACTATCATAATAACCTAATACAAATGTATAAATTACTAATTTATCATGGACTTTATATGTGAGAAATTATATAAAATTAAGATGGCATTAGCCATGAGAACAATGGATGTCAAAAGTTGATAGAAAATTTAAATTATACACTGTATATTTAGGTGATTTCAGAGTTTGCTAAGTGTTTCACCTAAATCATCTGAGTTGGTCTTTAAACAAAGCTACAAAATGCCTCTGTAAGTAGGTTGAATAGTGGTCACCAAAGAAATCAAATCTTACTCCCTGGAAAGAGTAAATATTACTGTATTTTGAAAAAAGGGTTTCTGCAGATGTGATTAAGTTAACAATTTTTTGATGAGAAAATAACCCCAGATTATTTTGTAGGGCAATGAATGCCATAGCAAATATTTTTATAAAACAGAGCTAGAGGTTTCACACAGCCAGGAGATGAGAAGGAAGTGTGGCCTTGTGGACAGATATTAGAATGATATGACCAAAAGTCAAATAAAGGGAATACTCCTAAACTCATTCTATGAGGCCAGTATTAACCTGATACAAAACCAAGTAAGTACACATCAAGAAAAGAAAACTACAGGCCAGTATCTCTGATGTATATTTACTGATGCAGAAGTCCTCAACAAAATATGAGCAAACCTAATTTAACAACACATTAAAAAGTTTATTCATCATAACCAAGTGGGATTTGTCCAGGGGATGCAAGCATAGTTCAACATATGCAAATTAATCAATGTGATATATCATACCAATAGAATGAAGGACAAAAACAATATTGTTATTTCAATTGATGCTGAAAAACCATTTGATAAAATTCAAAATCATTTAATAGTAAGAACCATCACAAACGGTATAGAAGGAACATACCTTAACATTCAAAATGCCATATAAGACAGACCCACAGCTAGTATCATACTGAATGGGTAAAAACTGAAAGCCTTTTCTCTAAGAACTAGAACACACAATCATGATGCATATTTTCAACACTGTTACTCAATGTAAAGCTGGAAGTCCTAGCTAGAGCAATTAGTAAAAGAAATAAATAAATGGCATCCATATTGGAAAGAAAGACATCAAATTATCCTTGTCTGCAGATTATATAATCTTATATTTTGAAAAACCTAAAGACTCCACAAAAAACTGTTAGAATAACTACATTCTGAATGTGATAAACACATTCAGTAAAGTTGCAGGATGAAAAATCAATATGCAAAAATTAGTAGCATTTCTATATGCCAACAGTAAAAATCTTAAAAAGAAATCAAGATAGCATTCCCATTTACAATAGATAACAGACAAAATAAAATTCCTAGGAATAAACTTAACCAAAGAATTAACAGATCTCTATAATGACAACCATAAAACACTGATGCAACAAATTGAAGAGGACACCAAAAAGTATAGATATTCCACGTTCATGGATTTGAAGAACCAGTATCTTTCAAAGGTCCATACTACCAAAGCAAATCTACAGATTCAATGCAATACCTATCAAAATATCTAATACATTCTTCACATAGAACAAACAATGCTAAAATTTTTATGGAACCTCAAAAGATCCAGAATATTCAAAGCTATCCTGAGCAAAAAAGCAACACTGGAGGAATCACATTACCTGACTTCAGATTAAACTACTGAACTGTAGTAACTAAAACAGCATGATACTGGCATAAAAACAGATACATAGACCAGTGGAACAGAATAGAGAACCCAGAAACAAATCCATACGTCTACAGTGAACGTATTTTCAGCAAAGTTGCCAAGAACAAACATCGAGAAAAGAGTCTGGGAAGAGTAGTGGCGGGGAAGTGGGTATAGTTAATGGGTACAAAAGAGATAGAAAGAATGAATAAGACCTAGTATTTATTTGCTAACACAACAGGCTGACTATAGTAAAAAATAATTTAATTTTGCATTTAAAAACAACTAAAAGAGTATAATGGGATTGTTTATAACACAAAGGATAAATGCTTGAAGTAATGGATAAAAAAAGAAATTATTGCTGTCTACTTTGGAGAGCCGGATAATTTCTTCCTCATGTTTCTTAATAGAGATTTCCATTTGGCCTGAGTCATTAATCCAAGTACAATAGGATATATTAGCAATTGCCCAGGCAGGCTGTACATTTGCCAATAAGGATGAAATCTATAACAATTCCAGCATTCCTAACATCCCTAGTCAATGAGTTGAGGATAAGCCAAGTTCCTTCCAGCTCCAAGATAGTCTGATTGGTTACTTCAGCTAAATTCAAAACAAATATTTTAGCACTTTTTCTAATTTGATGACTCACATTGTGGTAATAACTGCCAAACACAGCAAATAAGTAAGGAGTCAGTTATCCCTCAACAAATCTACCTTGGAAAATCCAGGGCTGCCTCATTTTAGAGAGAATGCCTCAGTCTTCTGAGCTCTCAGAGTTACTGGTGGTGTTTCCTTAAAGACTTGCTCTCTTATCACCACCTATAAGATGAAAATAACAGTGTTTTTGGAAGGGAAGGAAGTTGATTCCTAGCTTCTACACAAGAACTATGATCCCAGCAATATGCACATGTTGTCCCAGGGGAGAAAAGATATGTTATGATTGTTGAGGTCCTGCTCATGGGACCTGCAACAATCAATGTGGGGGCACAAGTTGATACTGCCTCAAATGTGTTCTCCAGGCCCACTGGTAGAGTCTAGTTCCTGATTTTGAAAAGACTGTGAAGGCAGTTCCATCTGTCCTGCTTGTTTTTGTCATCATTTGGATGCTATTCATTTGCCCCAGGCAATGATGAGAATGTGGATGGTGGACTTATGGAGGTAGAGAGGAGAATTTTCTTTGGGAGTTGCAAAAGCTGGAATCATTCCCTGTTGTTTGTGATAGACCTATTGATAAGGTTAGAAGACAAAGCAATGGTTAGAGGTGTCTGGTTAGGATAGCTAACCCAGCAGACAATTTAAAGTGAGTGCAACAGTTTTTGTTGTGTCATCACCAGGACATTTTTCTTGGTATGAAAGGATCCAGGACAGATCTGAAACAAAAAAAATCACTAATGTGTCTCCCCCATCTACACCTCAGGGGCCTAATGTTTTGCTTTCTTGGGAGCCAGGGTAGTTGCTGTTCCTCTAATACCTCAAAATTGGTGTTTCTAATTCCTTTAAGGGGAAGTCCACACTTTCAAGCATCTTCTGTGCACACCCAGAGCTTTCACATAGTGGGGTTAGGTCCAAGTGACAAGGTTTTTTTTTTTTTTTTTTTTTTTATACTTTAAGTTTTAGGGTACATGTGCACAACGTGCAGGTTTGTTACATATGTATACATGTGTCATGTTGGTGTGCTGCCCCCATTAACTCGTCATTTAACATTAGGTATATCTCCTAATGCTATCCCTCCACCCTCCACCCACCCCACAACAGGCCCCAGTGTGTGAAGTTCCCCTTCCTGTGTCCATGTATTTTTATAAAACTCACAGAGACCCAATGTTTCCCTCTCTTCGTCTTGGAGAGCAATGTACTTAACCAAGTGGTCATTACACTTATGATTTGCTACCTTGTCAATTCAACAGGACACAATGCAGGTGGCTGACCTGAAATTAATTTTGAATTACTGACGCTCCCTTTTGCTAGGTTGTCAGACTATGAATCAGGCTATCCTGGGATTCTTGTTAGGGGAAAAATAATCCCACCCAGGGATGTCAGGAAAGAATTTTGAATTTTTGATAGTTACAAGTAAAGATCAAAGGTCTAGTGTCATCAGTCTGCCAGAAATAGATTGGGGTAGTGCCCATGGAATATGTTCTCTCACTTAGTGACATCGGGATCAACTTTTGCTCCTATTGGTCCACTGGCTTTACCTCAGACAATAGACTAGTGGTATAATTTCCTATAAAGGAATAGCTGCTACTTTTTAATGTGAGGTCAAGTTGCTGCTGAGGATAGGCCATCTGTGTTCCTGAATATACCATTTTCACCCAGGTAGGGAAGATTATTGGGCCCTTTCTTCCTTGGTAATAATTCAATCTGAATTGACCAACCTCAAACTAGATATATCAGGGTAAATATTAATAAGGCCTTATGGGTGAGACATTCAGTGTTGATAAGAGTGCAGTAGTAATTGAAATGATCTCTTTTCTATTTAAAAAAAAATTTGTATATATTTAGTGGGCACGAGTGCAGTCCTGTCACATGGATATATTGCAGAGCAGTGACATCTTGGCTTTTAGTCATCACCCAAATAATGTACATTGGACCCACTAAGCAGTTTCTTATCCCTCAACCTGCTCCCACACTTCCACCCGTCCGAGTCTCCAGTGTCTATGATTTACACTCTATGTCCATGTGTACACATTATTTAGCTTCCTCATATAAGTGATGACATGTGGTTATGGACTTAACTGTTTCTGAGTTATTTCACTTAAGATAATGGCCTTCAGTTACATTCATATTGTTACAAAATACTTTTTAATGGCTGAATAGTATTTTATTGTAATATATATACTATATATTATATTGTAATATATATAGTATATATATTATATCATTATATATAGTATATATATAATATCGTAATATATAGTATATATATAATATCGTAATATATATAGTATATATAATATCGTAATATATATAGTATATATAATATCGTAATATATATAGTATATATAATATCGTAATATATATAGTATATATTATATCGTAATATATATAGTATATATTATATCGTAATATATATAGTATATATTATATCGTAATATATATAGTATATATTATATCGTAATATATATAGTATATATTATATCGTAATATATATAGTATATATTATATCGTAATATATATAGTATATATTATATCGTAATATATATAGTATATATTATATCGTAATATATAGTATATATTATATCGTAATATATATAGTATATATTATATCGTTATATATAGTATATATTATATCGTTATATATAGTATATATTATATCGTTATATATAGTATATATATTATATCATAATATATAGTATATATAATATCGTTATATATATAGTATGTATAATATCGTAATATATAGTGTATTATATCATAATATATATAGTGTATATATTATATCATAACATATAGTGTATATATTATATCGTAACATATAGTGTATATATTATATCATAACATATATAGTGTATATATTATATCGTAACATATATAGTGTATATCGTAACATATATAGTGCATATATTATCGTAACATATATAGTGTATATATTATGTCGTAACATATATAGTGTATATATTATATCGTAACATATATAGTATTATATCGTAGCACATATGGTATATATATTATGTCATAATATATATGGTATATATATTATATCATGTTATATATAGTATATCGTAATATATATAGTATATATATATATAAAAACACCTTCTTTATCCAATCATTCATTGATGGACACTTAGGTTGATTCCATGTCTTTGCTGTTGTGAATAGTGCCGTGATAAACATATGAGTGCAGGTCTCTTTTTGATATAATGATTTGTTTTCCTTTGGGTCAATACCCAGTAGTGGGATTGCTGGATGGAATGCAAATTCTATTTTTAGTTATTTGAGAAATTTCCATACTCTTTTCCCCAGAGGTTTTACTGATTTACATTCCCATCAACAGTGTATAAATGTTCCCTTTTCTCCTTTTCTCTGCATCCTCGCCAACATCTGTTCTTTTTTGACTTTTTAACAATAGCCATTTTCACTGGTGTAAAATAATATCTCATGGTTTTAATTTGCAATTCTCTTAATGATTAGTGATGTTGAAAATTTTTTGTCTGCTTATTGGCCATTTGTATGTCTTCTTTTGAACAATGTCTGTTCATGTCCTTTGCCCACTTTTTAATGGAGTTATCTGTTTTGGTTTTCTTATGCATAGTTTTCAAAAAAGGTGGAACTATTAGTAGTATCAGGGAGGCAATGGGTCCAAAATTCAAAGAGATTCCTCCAGGTGGAGTCTTGCCAGAGTCTCCAGCTGACAAAATCAACAGTCTCAGAGACCTATAACTCAAAGATGTCACTCAGCATGGAAAACTTGTCTTTACTGTGACACAGAAACTTAATTTTTAATTTAATTTAAATCAAATAATATACATATAAATAGGTAACGTGACTAGCAGCACAGACCTACATAAATATCACCTCTTTGAATTACACATAAATCAAGAACAAAATAAAAGATAAGAAAAATCACAAATGGGTTCTATAAAGAATATTCTGCGAGAACAAGTGAAATATCTTACTGTACTAAAGATTTTAATAAACTGTTGGCCTCTGAAATGTATGTACCATACGGACTAGAAAGACACTTAAAAAAAAAAACCTTATCACCTATGAAAGGATAAGGATGACAGAAAACAGAAGCCAACTATGAATTAAAGATGTTTCTGATTATGAAAGGGCAAAAATGGGAACGAAATCAACAATCAAAGAATAAAATAATTTAAATTAATTTCTCCTGTAGCTTAAAAAATTATAACTATGCACAGCAAGAGAGCTCATTAAACTTTAGATAGAATTAATGAAAAGAGACACCAAGAAAAATCCTCTTAAACTTTCCTTAAAAGGTTAATGAAAATAATGCTACGCTTATCCAAATTGCCTACAAAAGAACAAAAATCAAGCTATTTTTGGTTTTATATTTGCAGTAAAATATGCCTAAGCTAATAGCATCTATAGAAGTTTGAGAGAAAAGAGGTTAGTGTTTCTCAAATTTTATGATAACCTAAATGGTTTTGATATTTGAAGAAAAGAGAAAAACATTTGCAAAATACTCAAGGGCTCAGGAACCTTGCTAACCATGAGTATTTCTGTACAGTATATTGGAAAATAACTCAGTCAACTGACAGTTTAATCAAAACAGGAACACAAGAATGAAAAATTATCCCTTTCTCTGAATAAGTGGTAAGCATTTAAAATAGTTAAATAAAATTACATCTAAAACTACTTTGAAATTAACGTTATCAGTTTGAAAGGTAATGTCAATTTTATTGTTGTGAGGGTATGTTAAATATAAATGAATTAGAGATAAGCTGGGTATTAAGATATATATTACACTTACAAAAACCCATGTATACAAGAGTGGGTGGAAAAGAAAAATGTAGCAAATATTTCATTTTTCATTCTAAATTGTTAACTCAAAAAATAAATGTTAAAAAGTAGTTTAGAAAATTTTAATGAGAAGGATTTGTAAAATAATAACTCTAGTAAACACTGATAACATTAAAATTATTGAATAAAACAAAAGTCAACATAGCAAAAATTTAAAAAATTTTAAAAAGTAAAATGAGAAAGTATGAAAATTAGGAAAGATTATATCAAAAGGAAATATGACCAAACATCTATTACAGTAATAAACACAAGTAGTTATTTTTTCTCTGTCATAAGGTAAACTTAAATACAAACTACATGGCTTATATAAGTGAAGACTAAAATAAAATTTCTTAGAAATGTAAAAAATGAGAAGAATTGTATAGTTTTATCAAATAAATTCAAATCAGATGAACATAAGTAACTATTAATTTTATGTAAAATAATAAACATATCAAAAAGCACTAAATGAGAAAGTAATTTTGTATCCATAAGAAGTGCAAAATACAAAAATATATTTATAAAGCATTGTAGTTTATGAGAATAATAAAAGTATAACAAATATTAAAAATGCAAGAAGACAATGATAGAAACATAACTGTGCATTAATTTAACAAAACTTTATAAAGGTAGATTTTATAATGTAATCAATAAAGCTGCAAAAATTTCATTTTCTTACCACACTGAAAGATAATATTTCTGCAATAATCACAAAAGAATGGCATTATCATCAGAAAATCAAGAATCTGTATATTTATATCAAATCAAAAAAGAAGAGTCAAAATAATCAAAATAATATCCTTTGTGGAGAATATCCATGTGCACATAGCTTATCAAACAATCAGTAGAATTATTCTGAAATTTAAAAATCTACAAAAATAGTAGGCCAAAAGATAAATATGTGTATTGGCTATATTAAGCCAAGAAATTTCACTGATAAGACTATGAGAAAAATTCTTCAAAATAACCAGGACGTGTGTTGGTAGACACACACACACACACACACACACACACATACATATAGAGAGGGACAATGAATGTCACTCATTTATGTAGTCTTAAAATGGCCATTTAAAAGGAAGAAACACTGTAAGGAACAAAGTTTATCCCAAATTCACTTATATGATGAATGAAGCCTCTATTAAAGTTTCAATGGATTTCTTAAGAAGAGGACATTCTAGAATTAAAACTCAAGAATAATTTCAAAGTGAATTTTAAAACAAAAATGATGAGCAAGCTCCTTGACTTTATATTCCAGATAATGTGACAGTACTTTGCATGTAACAATATTATTGTGAAAGGAAATAAACAGATCAATGGAAAAAAATAGCTCTTGTAAAGAGTTGAAATATATTACAAGATACTGATGTTGAACAAGTGATGCAAATCAAAATATATTTCAATATATATTTCAGCCTGCAAAATATTATTGGAAAATTAGCTATTTAAAAACACATATCTAAACCTTACAACAAACATGAAATAAAGCCAAGAAGCATTCAAATATTAGCCACAAAACTTCATATTATAAAAGCAAGATGATTCAAGATCCTTAAAACATAAAAATTATATGCAGTATATATAAATTTTATATAAAAGTAATGTATTTTATCTAAATATATAAAAATAAAATACTGTTACCTCAAATGAAAATTAGTAAATGACACAACCTTCTACTCACAAAAAATAGAAATAATATATATAAACCAATTAAACTACAATACATACATGAAATGTATTCTACCATACATAAATGAAAGCTAAACTAAAACTAAAAACTATTATCCTGGGTTCAGTTTTATCTTATGAGCTTTTAAAAGCAGCAGCAGAAGGCAGAAGTGTCAGTCAGAAATGGCACGGAAGGAGGGAGGAGAGATGAAACATAAGGGGAGTTTGGGGAGATTAGAAGCATGAGAAGGACTCAACCTGCCTTTGCTGGCTTTGAAGATGGAGAAAGGCGCTCCAGCCTAAACATTTGAATGGCTTCACAGCCGACACACAGCAAGTTATCTTGGACTTCAGTCCTACAACTGCATGGAAGTGAATTTTTCCAACAGCCTGAATGAGCTTGGAAGTGGATTCATTCCTAGATCCTCTATAAAGAAACACAGCTGTACTCACACTTTGATTTCAGCCTTGCGAAACCAGGACCAGAGAAACAGCTGAACCATACTGTGCCTGAATTTCTGATCCATAGAACTCTAAGATAATAAGAGTATTGTTTTATGCCTCAAATTGGTGGTAATTTGGTGAGAGAACAATAACTAACTACTGGAAAAATTTCTCTCCTGATGATTTGGCAGAGATTAAACAAACAAAAAATCATTGCCAGAAGACAGGCACAACTATATTTAGTATTGGCAACATAATTTATCTCAGATTTTCTAGAAACTAATTTCATAGTATGTGTCTGGAGCCTTAAAGATATTCATAGCCTGTGCTAATTCTATCCGTCAGAATCCACCATTATGACCTGAGCAGAGCTATGGACTAAGGTTTAAATATGAGGGTATTGGCCAGACACAGTGGCTCATGCCTGTAACCCCAGCACTTGAGGAGGCCAAGGGGGGGCGGATCACCTGAGGTCAGGTGTTTGAGACCAGCCTGGTCAACATGGAGAAACCCTGTCTCTGCTAAAAACACAAAAATTAGCCGGGCGTGGTGGCGGGTGCCTGTAATCCCAGCTACTCGGGAGGCTGAGGCAGGAGAATGGCTTGAACCCAAGAGGCAGAGGTTGCAGTGAGCCGAGATCGTGCCACTACACTCCAGCCTGGGTGACAGAGTGAGACTCCTTTCTCAAAATAAATTAATTAAATAAATAAATAAACTATAAGAGTATTATCCATAGTAGCAAACATTTAGAAACCACCTTTAATTTCAAATAAATTATAATCATTTATATGTTGAAATATTATCAAGGGAATAATGTCATATTATAAAAATAAATATATTTGAATATACTCAATATATAGTACCAGATGAAAAAGTGTGCTTCAAAAATAAAAACCTCTCAATCTCTCTACTGTCTATCCATCCACTCATTAGCACACACATGCACACACACCACATTGAAAACAGACTGGGAAGAAATATAATCAAGTGTTAATAGTGGGTATTTCTAGTGGAAAAAAGTATAAATATTTTAAGTCTTCTAATTTCTAATTTATAGTTTTCTGTTTTTCAATATTTTTTGTAATCGTGTGAATTATGTTTGTGATAAAACTATTAAGAAGCAAACATTATTTCACATTTTTGAAACAGAAACGTTGCAGCTGTAGATTTAATATGTAGATAGACTCTTAAATACATTAAAATTTTAAATATGCCTCTAACTTTGTTTATCTGGTTTTTACTTTTTTTTTCAACCAGGAAATATTGAATATGTATCTGGGAGCACTTGATTTTTCAGAAGCGTATCTTAGAGTTGTCACTAATTTTTCTTTTTTCTGTTTCTTGGACTTATAATTAGTGTTTCCCTTTATGCTTACATATTGACATATGAACAAAAAACCTTGTATTTATTTTTGGATTACATAGAATCTAATAGCATCTAAATAAATGTATTATTAACTGTGTTCAGCTGATGGAATAACTAGACATCTGTTGCATTGCAAATAAATAAAAGGTACTTTACTCAATGGAAACAATGAAAAATTAAAACAAACAAAACCTGACCATGCCATCTTCGTTATGATCAAGTCTGTGAAAATTAGCATCATTTCTTCTCTTTTCTTAGAAATTACAGCTTCACAAATATGTTCATATATACTCACAAAATCCAGTTTTAGTGAAGTTACAAGAAAGATACACTCCACAGCCCCCCACCTCCCATTAAGACTGTTAAGAACAACTGATACTGGGCAAAAGCCATGCAGGAATAGGTAAGAGGAAAAGAGGAGGATCCAATGGAAACAAATTTCAGGAAATTTTGGCAAGAAAATCCTTCAGACTTAGGGTATTTTTTAAAATGTAAAAGCATGATCCTGTGTTTTCAACAGTGGAAAAGAAAATTAGAGTAGACAGAAGTAGACCCTTTAGTAGACCCTCTGGAACTAATTTGGTTCAGAGAAAACAAGGAGAGATGGACACTATGAGCCATATTTGTAGAAAGTGGTTTCACTTTGGAACAGCAGAGAAGGATCCTTTAAACTATAAAAACATGTTATGGCAACACTGGATGCTATGTGTTTCTTCCTGACTCAGTCCCAACCCCCATATCACAGGAACCTCCTAAAAATAACACATCAGAGACAATCCAAATTCAATGCCGAGGCACAAATCAGCACAGCATAGCACAGAGATACTGCAACAAAACATGTAAAAAGAAGCAGCCAAACTTTCTAATAAATAAATATCACAAGGAAAGTGTTACTACATAGCAGATGAAAATTGTGCCAAAATATTTTGGTTTAAATGTCATAAACAATCAATGGCTTCTCTAAACAAAAACTGTATCAGAAAAACAAGAATTCTGTAACCAGATAGTGAGTCATGGAGAGAAAATGAAACATAAGAAAGAGGTAGAAGAAAAAAGAAGACATGCTTAGAAAATTTAAGACAGAACTGAAAGGGATACAAGCAAGAAGAGAGGTTATGTAAGGCTCAGTAATGATCAAAGATAATACAGTAATAATACATTGAGATAAGAATGTATTATAAAATATTGGAAAGGCAGTAATAGACGTAAAAAAGGAAATTTAACATGCCAATTACTGGAATTCCTGAAGAAAACAGATGAAATAATGGAACATAGCAAATACTTAAATATATAACTTAGACTTCAACTTTTGGTACTGATTATACTAGAGCAGATTCCCCCACCAAAAAGAATATAAAATTTGGGTGTAATAAAAAAGCAGCTAGCTACCTTAAGACAGTAGAGAATAAGGAAAAGTAGGCAGATTCTGTTGGCAAGTATATGCTCAGAGGAGTGGAGTTACACGAAATGGATTTTTGTCTTCCCAGCTGTTATCCTGAGGCCAGATGCAGTCATCCTACTGTGTGCATTCTTCTCTTGAAAATTTAGAAAAACAAATTCAGGAAAATTGTGGTTACTGGAAGGGTGTTCTCAGAAAGTGAAGGGCCAGAGAGGGGATTCTGTGTCTAGCCACATCACTGGCTCCCATAAGTCAACAATAAACAAGCTCTACAAAAACAGTTCTGCCGAAGATAAAGAATATGAACTTATAACAATGCTATAACCTAAGAAAGAAACCTTAACAAAAAAGTGTAAAATAGAATAAAACTTATAGAATAAGAAATAAATATTTTTGACAGCTGTATACTGTGTTTGTATTTTAAGCTAAGTATTGCAAAAGAATAAAACAGTTTTTTAAAATTAAAAAGTTTATAAAAGTAAAAACAATTCAGTAAGCTGAAGTCAATTTGTTATAAAAGAAAGAAAAAACTTTAAAAAGTAAGTCTACTGTAGTCTAAGTGGGCGGTGTTTATAGAGTCTATACTAGTGTACAGAATGTTCTGGGCCTTCACATTCATTCACTGCTCGCTCACTAATCACCAAGGGTAACTTTCAGTCCTGCAGGCTCCATTCATAGTAAGTGCCTTATAAAAATGTACCATTTTAAAAAATCTTTTATACCATATTTTACTGCACGTTTTCTGTTTAGTTATGTTTAGATATACAAATACTTACCATTGTAAGTGTTGCATTGGCTATAGTGTTCAGGGCAGTATGATGTACAGGTTTATAGTCTAGGAGCCATAGTCTATACCACACAGTTTAGGTGTGTAGTGGGCTATACCATCTAGTAGGCTATACTTTGTGTAAGTACACTCTATGATGTTTGCTCAAGGACAAATCACAATATGTTATTTTGATATATTAGATTGAGTTTATATATGTTTAGATTGAATTTGAATAATATTTCTATTTTTTATTTTAAAAATCTATTTTTAAAAATAAATGCTTCCTGTCTCCAATTTTCAGTGAAGCTTTTGGTTTTAATTCCTGTTAATATATTTAAAAGACCTTCCCTTACCCTTTTTTTCTACCAAAGGGAGAAAAAAATCCTTCCAAAGAGAATAAAATCTAATTTGGCACTATCATATATCAGGGAATCACTACTTTTATATCTACCCAAAGCCAATTTTGTTATGTTGCAGACTTTTTGAAAAGAGATTGCTGTAATTTACATTTTACTAGGGATAAAAAAAATATCCTTTTAGAAACTGTTGAATGGTCTGTCATTACTGAATTCAGTATCTTCTAGTCTGTCCTTGACATGAAATATTCTTGTCCTCTGAGTTCACATTTTGTATTTCAGGTTCTTCCACTTTGTCATTTAATCCACATTGCAGCTATATAAAAAATAGGCAGTTGAGTGCTTTTAAAAAGAAAATTATCCAACAGAATATTTTAGGAAATAAGATGCTCAAGACCTTTTCACCTGCCAGAGGGAAGAGGAGGGGGCAATATATATGATAATCACAAATATGAGAAGCCACTGACATTGTGTACTGACAGTGAGTCAATAATTTTCACCAAATATTTTAGAAAAGTTATGACTTAAAGTAGCTTGGATAAATGCTGAAACTGATTATTTCCAAGTTTAGTAGAAATAATAAGTGACAATCAATATACATTTTACTCCACAAGGATGTGTGTGTATATATATATATATTTATACACACACACACACACACATAAATGTATCTACAAATATGTAAATATATATGAAATTTCACAAGTAATTAACACATTTCTAGTTTTCCTATAGCTTACTGCTGGGAGTATCCCTTACACCAGTAGTTCTAATCTTTCATGTGACTATGAATTATCTGTGCTCAAGAAGTTAAGATACCTTAGTTCCACTCCTAGAGACTTCAATTCTGACAGTCCTGGACTCTAGCCTGGGAATTTGTGATTCTGTTGCAGAGACGGATGCACTAAACTGATAAGAAAAGACTTTCATAATCTCTTTCATTTTAAATAGTGGTTTATTCTTTCCCCACATATTGTTATTCTTTCCTTGAAAAGTTGAGTTAAGCCCAAAATAAATAGTGCACTTTTTTTTTTACATTCTGCATCTCCACTTTTTGTCCAGCATTGTTTTGAGATAACTCAACCAAATTTGATTCTTTACAACACGGAGTTTATTAAAATAACTTATAATAAGCGTCTTACCTTCCTTTTATTTATCAATAATCTATTCCTTTTCTTATTCCCAAATCACAATAAAGGATCTCTCCTTTATTGTGATTTATTATTATTATTATTATTCTTTTGAAACAGGGTCTTGCTTTGTCACCCAGGCTGGAGGACAGTGCCAGGATCTCGGCTCCTGCAGCCTTGACTTCCTCGGTCTCAGGTGATCCTTCCACCTCAGCCTCCTGAGTAGCTGGAACTACAGCTGTGTGCCACCACATCTCACATCTGAATTTTTTTTTTTTTTTTTTTTTTTTTTTTTTTTTTTTTTTAGACACAGGGTTGCGCCACGTTGCTTAGGCTGGTTTTGAATTCCTGGGCTCAAGGGCTCTACCTGCCTTAGCCTACCAAAGTCCTGAGATTACAGGAGTGAGCCACTATGCCTGGCTATGGAGATTTATTATTTATTGCTCTCCTTCCTTTCATTCTAGTTATCACCACCCATAATTATTCAATCTGTACATTCCTTGACTTGTTTTGGTTTATTGGCCATGAGATATCTGTCAATTTCTTGAACATTTACTATCCCATAAATTGAAAAGCAGCATAAGATCAAAGCTGCTTGAGGTGAGAGCCTACTAACGTGGTACAGCTTGAGGCATGCCAGATGGTGTCCTGACAAAATAATAATAAGTTCTGGGGTACATGTGCAGAACGTGAAGGTTTGTTACATAGGTAAACACGTGCCATGGTGGTTTGCTGCACACTTCATCTACATTAGGTATTTCTCCTAATGCTATCCCTCCCCCAGGCCCCCACTCCCCAACGGGCCTTGGTGTGTGATGCCTGCCCCACACCATGTCTATGTGCTCTTGTTGTTCAACTCCCACTTATGAGTGAGAACATGTTGTGTTTGGTTTTCTGTTCTTGTGTTAGTTTGCTGAGAATGATGGTTTCCAGCTTCATCCATGTCCCTGCAAAGGACATGAGCTCGTCCATTTTTATGGCTGCAGAGTATTCCATGGTATATGCCACATTTCCTTTATCCAGTCTATCATTGATGGACATTTGGGTTGGTTTCAAGCCTTTGCTATTGTGAACAGTGCTGCAATAAACATACATGTGCGTGTGTCCTTATAGTAGAGTGATTTATAATCCTTTGGGAATACACCCAGTAATAGGATTGCTGGGTCAAATGGTATTTCTAGTTTTAGATCCTTGAGGAATTGCTATACTGTCTTCCACAATAATTGAACGAATTTACACTCCCACCAACAGTGTAAAAGCATTCTTATTTCTCCACATCCTCTCCAGCATCTGTTGTTTCCTGACTTTTTAATGATCGCCATTCTAACTGGCATGAGATGGTATCTCATTTTGGTTTTGATTTGCATTTCTCTAATGGCCAGTGATGGTGAGCTTTTTTTCATATGTTTGTTGGCTGCATAAATGTATTAAATAGAAGTGAAAGAAGTGAGGTTTGGTATCGAGGAAGAGGAAACAAATCAAAGAGAGGTCAGAGAAGAAATGGGGCAAAGGCAAGGAGGAATAATGAAAACAAAACATCATGAAAGCAAGTTAGCAAAGTAAAAAATTTGCTAATTCATGATTTTGCCTGGGATTAGCTTTGTGTTAAGTCAATAAAATAAACTTGTTGGTCAGAACTTGAATTTGTGTTTATTAAACCAGTGGAACCTCAATTCTTCCTGCTCATGATTGTGATGGTGGTGAAATGAAAGTGTGTCTATAAAGCACTATCCACTCTAAGATATTAACCACGTTTTACTTAATAATAATGAGGATGGTGAGGATGAGGTTGATAGAATTTGATCCATAGAGCTAAATGAAGGTAGCCACTATTCGTTCATTCAGGCACACTACATATGTTGGAAACAATAGCTCGTTCAGGTTAAGTGACAGCTGAAAATTCTGACTCCTGTAGTGAGAGCAGTGTGTTTTAAATCTGAGGTGCAAACTATTTGTTTACATATGACTAGCTAGCCCAATGCATAGCAGTTATAGGTGGGAAAAACCGAATATTTCAAGAATAATGTGCTGATCCTGAGGAATTTGTTCTTAACTTTTAGGCATACCACAAGATACTGTAATTATTATTCATTCATTCACTACCAATGGTGGGTGTCTGGATGGTTAACCGGTTTCTTTTCAAGCCCTTAGGAAATACTGGAGATTATGCAGCATTATGCCCCAGACTCCTGCATGCTTTGAGGAGAATGTTAGTAATAGTCTATTGGACAGGGATTTTTCTTTTTAATGAAAATTAAGTCTGTGTCAGGAAAGAAAGGATAGATGAGAAAGATCAAGACAGAAATCAGCTATCCCTTAAGGACACCAATCTTAAAATGACAATGACAGAAGAATGGTGAGCATAAAATGATTATAATGTAACTAAATTATTAAAGTAAATTTATTTCTACTAAGGAAAGGTTTTTTATTGCATTAAAATAAATGAGAAAGTAACATTGGCCTTTATTCCTGTAAATCAAGGCACTGTACCTAACAACAGATACTATTTCAGTATGTTTACTATTTTAATAATTTTTTTATTAATAATTTCTCAGGAATACACTTTCTTTAACAAAAATATTGTATATTTTAGCAAAGCATATATTATTATAAGTAGAGAGGTAAAAAGGTACTTTTTGAAGTCTTAATTTTTTCTTTAATGAAAATATTTTTGAAAAATCTACAATAAAACCTCACAACTTGTAGTCCATAAAAGTACTTTTTAAAATATATGTATGATTTACCCAAAAGTTTGAAATAGTTGTTATGAGTGATAACAAATGTGTATTTTTATGAATGTAAAATAATGTATTAAAAGAGAAATTTCTATCTCTGTTTAGATGAAATGCTTTTCCCTACCATGTCTTCAGGAGTTGTCAGACTTTCATGTCTAATTTGTATCCTAATTGAACATTTTGGTGCCACGTGGGTAGCTTCTCAATGGTGAAGCTTTTTGGCTCTGCAATGTTCAGCCTTAAAATACGGTTTTACCTGAATCATCTCAGAGAAGCTCTTTGTTTAGCTTATCTTGGTATCACTCTCTGTCACTCACCCCCAAAACACACACAGAGTTTAATTTCTGACAGATTCTTTTATGGATGCTATTGGGCAGCAGTGAACCCTCTAGGTGAAAGTGGTGATTTAAATCAGGCGTGTGTCAGGGTAGCATGGCTGGATTCGCTGTGGAACCATGACTCATTTCAGCTGGTGTCCACAAGGACATCTCAGCATTCATGATGCAGCAGCGACACTCCTAAATTGCTGTGATGCACAGTCTCTGAAAATCAAAAAGGAGAAATTACAGTTATATAAAGTGGAAAGTTAAACACTGCTGGTCCTTCATGTCCACAGTGCATTTTTGCTGATTTAAGGCAAATGTTGTTTAACTCACAAGGTTCTGTTGACACTAGCTGTTTTCATTATTTTAACTCAGCTTTTTACTTAAAAAACAAAAGTGTACCACATGGTTAAAATCATTTTGTACTAAGACTATTTTCCATTTAAGATCCCTTCCCCTCCCACTCCAGTTAAAATCTAAAAATAAAATAAAACCATAGTTTTGTTAAAGGCGGGGGGGTAAACATTAATGAAAAAAATGTTAATTTTGGGTTAGCATAATTAATATTTGTAAGCAGGTGTTTTAAAAATCTCTGAAAAGAGTTATATATTCCTGCATATATTAGTTAGCATACTTCTAAAATATCTTTTGGTATATTGCAAGCTACAGTGTTTTTTAGTGACCACAATACCAGGCAAATAGAGGCCAAATTAATTCCCTTTTGTGGTACTATTAATATTCTGTTAGTTTTGAACATCTAAATGCTGACAGAAAAACCACAGCAAAAACAATAGACAATAGTTCTATCTTGCAGGTTTGACATGGCCAAGTGTATTTTAATAAAATAACAACAAGATTGTCAAGTTGTTGGTTGAATGATTTTGATCATAATAATTGCAAGACTTAAAACTCTGACACATGATGCACAGAAGAGGAAAAGGAAGGTGGGGAGGTGGGGAAGAATATCTGTTTCACATGTCTAAATGGCTATAATGTGAAAAAGAGATTTTTTCATCGGAAGAAACTGGAATCACTTATAAAATTGACAAAATAGAGATTTCAGGACCCTACCCCAGAACTATTGAATAAAAAGAATTAGGGGTGTCTCCTGAAAATCTGCATTTTAAAAATATCTCCAGGTAAGTATAATTAGACAGCCAAAATTGGGAACCCCCGTTTATGTAATTCATAATAGAATCAGAATAAATCAGTGTTAGCTCCCCGGGAACAGAAACAGGAATTAAATGAATTTTCATCCTTTTTGTCCTATATAATGCCTGTCACATAATAGTTACTGAAATATTTGTTAGATGAATGAATGAAGATACTGGGAGGCATGTTTCATTCAAATGTAATGAAAAGGTATTTTGTCAGCTAGAATTGTCGTTTCTCGTGCCTGCAGCTGTTAAAGCAATGGCTAGATTACTTACTGGTGTTGCTGGTATCAGAAAAGTGCAGGGACTGACATATAGTAAGCACTCAAGAAATGCTTCACAAATTAATGCATAAACTAAATGTGAGTTTATTACTCCAAGCATTTCTTGATCAAATTAAGTGACTATGAAACAGATGAGTGGCGGAATTATAATCAGATTAATAAGAACAAATGAGCTTATGAATAACTCATTCTATAAGAGAACGTAGATATAATTAAACAACTTTTGGCATTTCTCAAAAATGACAGATCTTCTACTTTAGTGGTATACAAACACCTCTAAGATCCATAAGTTTAAATGCCGAATCCACTCTTGATTCTTCAGCAACATTCTTGACCCAAATTAATCACTCCCAACATTGTACCATTCAAACTACCTTGCATTTACCTTTCTTTTACCATTTGTTATTTATTTGAGAATGTATTTGTTTTTCTCTTGTAAAATCTAACTTCCTTGAGAACAAGGGCACTATCATTTTGCCCTCCTCCAACCTCCTCCCAATGATAGGTCTGTTTGACTTGGTAGTTGTTAACTGTTGTGCCTGAGCTATGTTGTTCATTGTGCCAGTGCATGGAGCACTTTTAGTAACTTGACAATTCTCTTGACTATCAATCAATGTTAAATTTCTGCTGTTGCTTATCAGGCACTAAAATTGTATGCTGATTTAAAGACAAAAATCCAATTATACATGAATATTTTATGTCTGATTCTTTACCTCATTACAGCACATGGATCTTATTACTTTTTCTTCTTTGGGCAGAGAGGAGTAGCCAGCTGCGTGCTCAGTTTTCTTTCTTTTTGTTCCTCAAGATTTTCTTGTTTAAAAAATCTGTATCTATCTATCTATCTATCTATCTATCTATCTATCTCTCTATCTATCTATCTGTCTATCTATCCATCCATCCATCATATACTTAGGCAGAGCTTACTACCATCTTGCACAAGATGGTTACATGATCTTCATGTTTGTAAATGCATTTTACTTGTTCTTTCAGGTAATGGGCTTCGAATGAATTATACAATATACATTTTGACAGTTCAATTGATTTATGCACCCAGGATGATTGATTAGTGTATTATTTCAAGAATAAGGCACACTTCATTTTACACAGCTCATTTTCACCATTGTCAGACTTTAGTCTCTTGATGGTCTAAAGGAAACATGAGCCACTTTTTTTTTTTTAAGTTTGCAGCTCCATTAGTCTCTCTGTGTACCCTTTCTTCATAGGATTGAAGACAAATATTTGGTGAATTCCTTCAAAGATACATTATCATTGTCTAAGTTTCAAGTTATCTAGGCTCTTTGATGAATGTGTGATTGGAGGCAAACTTCAGGCTGAGGTTATTGATGGCATACTAAGTAATCACACAACTTTTATAGTAGGAAGAATAGTACAGGTGGTGGCTGCTAGCTGACCAAAGAGCTCAGGCATAATCCCCCCACCCGCTTTTCCTTAGCTGACTATTCACAATATGCTCCATGTATGTGTGGTTTAGGTTTGGTAGAGACTTAGGTAGAGAATACACACAATGAGTGGGTTTTGCCATCTGTTATTTTAGTTCGTGGATTTCCTCATAATCCCGTGGCTGTGGTTTGCCATGAAATCTCTAAGAATTAAAGCTGAAAACAATGAAAAAGGTACCCCCCATGGGAATACCTTGTGAAGTCTTAGATCCCCCTCTAGAATCTCCCTGCTCTGCTGCTGTTGATGCTCTAGAACCTGCAAGTAGTGTTTTATTGTACTTTGTCCAGAGTTTATATTTTGTATCTGCTGGGAGATGTGTCTGGTAGGAGTTTATTTGGTCATTTTAGTAGAACTCCCCTAGTATTTTTCAAATATTGTTCATTAAATTTTAAAGGAGAATGGCAGCATATCAATCCTACAATTTACCCTCTGAGATCGTTTTCAAAAGAACTTGTTTAGTCTACTTTGTATAAGTAACTAAGTTTATTTCCCAACATAAATTATAAACTCAGTAATTAAAATGGGATTAACACTTAGTAATTCAGTTGAGAAGGGCAAAGTTCAGGGAAATGGTTAAGGGAGTCTCCTCACATCTAAAATAATGTGGAGTAATCTGCCAGAAGATCAGACAATTAAGGGCTGAGAATTGGAATTCATGGAATCATCAAATCTTGGTATTGGACAGTAGCTTAGAACTCATTAAGCTTTGTACCTAAAACTAGAATTCCTTCCATGGTATCTCCTAACAACATAGTTATTATGGACTACAAAAGTATGCTGATAAAAATGTTAAACATGGCAATAAAGTAGATAGGAATAGTTAGCTAGAAACGTTGAAATATCACATAACTTTTCTCATACTGAGCTATTATGTAACATTTTCTATTTTATTTTAAAATTTCAAATTTCTAGGTTAGCTTTGCCATTGTACTGTTTTATAATTTTTACTGAATAACTTTCATGCTCATAGAATCAAATAATCAGGACACTTCTGGGTGAGCAATGTCATAGTCATACATTAGAAACTAGAATTATTTTATTTTTTGGAAGGATAAGTTACAGGAGAGTCAATTAAAGCAGTTTCCTGATGACAAAATAAGAAAAACAACTTTGGATCACTTTAGTTTCTTTTATAATCAGTCAACTCCAAAGAGTTCCTGAAACATAAATTCTTTTAATATATTGAAAAAATTTAAAAGACAAATCTAAATGACAAAGAATTATACAATTTCTGATCATATATCAAAATAATAGTGTTAGGAAAGCATTAGCACATTTCTTGGGGGTGTTCTATATACCAACATAAAAGAACATTTGAAATGAACTTTAAAACTTACAAGCCTTTGCCCAAAACTCATTAATTCTCATCTAAAATAATTATAAACATTGGATTAGCACAGTAATCACTTAAAAACTCAATGCAAATAAACATGTGGAATTTTTTTTCAAATACCCTTAATATTTATGCAGTACACTGCTTCCAAGAACAAATATACATAGTAAATAACTCCAACAGGGAACAGAACAATATATTGAGGACAAGAACTGAATCTAATCAGATTCATAATATGATAATTTTCAAAAGATAAACTTAATGTTGTATCCATACATTCCCTAAGGATCAGGGAGGCTCTGGTGTTTTATAACAGCAAGAAATTAAAAAATAATCTGCCTGCTTAGTAAATCTTAAACAAACACCACTGCACTCCCACCCCTTCCACCATGAACATCAAGTCCTGTGAGGAAAAAATGAGCCATAAATGCAGCTAATCTCAAAATGAAGCTACTTTCGTTCTACATGATAACAGGATGAATGTGGAAGATCCACAGTTTTCAAAATGCCAAGGTAGGGAATAGCAGCTTTATTTGTATCCTTAAAAAAAGTCAATGGCATTCTTGCATATTCTGTTCTACTACAGCATCTAGTTCACAAAGTGAACTCAATAAAGGAGAATTTAATGAATGGATTTATTACAGCTAAGTCTCCTTGAACGCTGTCTTTTATGAGAGAGGGCATACAAACTCCCTCCTTTATTATTTTCCTGAGCCAGTTTTTTCACTGAAAGTGAACCAGGTTTCACTCCCTTCTTACATGTACGTGCTCATGCATTACCCTTTCTCGTCTGTCCCTTCAGCCTCTCCCTCTCTACTCTTTGCTCTTAGCTTACAAATATGGTCTAGTGCTGCTCATCCATAAACACCACAATCAAATTATTTTTCCAGTCTTTTTTCCATTTCCAAAAGCATAATACTTTTTTTCTTCCTTTCAAAGAGAGCCAAGCTACTTAAAAGTACAATGTACAATTTAGGTCTCTTCCTTGCCTTCCTTCATTTCTCAGCACATTACAATTGGTGATTTGCCCACATCACACTCTATCTAAATGACTCTTGCCAAGGTTATTGGCAGTGCCCACATTATCCACTCTTCCTTCTTACTGGGAAATTTTGTTTTCCCTAGGCTTCAGTTACTTTTTTTTTTTTTTTTTTTTTTTTTACTTTTTCATGTTCTCCTCCCTCCTACCTCTTCTGACTATTTATTCTATCTTTTCTCAATACCCCTTGCTTACAAGCTACTGTTTTCTGAGATTCTGTCCCTGGATCTTCCTTGTCATTCTGTCAATTCAGGATAAGCCAAGTCACAACTAAATACCCCAACAATCTCAGTGGCTTAATACAACCTTTCTTTTTTGTTCACACTACATGATCATATCAATTCAACCAAAGGTCTCCTTCCCATTGTTGTTATTCAGATCCATAGGCTTACAGAGCCTCCAATACTTGGAATACACCTAGTCACAGTGGCAAAGAGAAGAGAACATGGAAAATTATGCATCAACACTTCAAAGTTTCTGTTCCAAGGAAGCGTAAATCTCTCCCTTTTTTGTTGGCTCAACTAAGTAATGTGGTCAAACCTAACTTCAAATGAAGTGAGTAAGTATAATAGCATAATATGCAAAAAAGGGGAAACCAGAATATCTGAGAATGGCTTCAATGGCCATTACAGTCTCTCAGTTATGACGTAAAAATATGAAATATAGGGCCGGGCGCGGTGGCTCACGCCTGTAATCCCAGCACTTTGGGAGGCCGAGGCGGGCGGATCACGAGGTCAGGAGATCGAGACCATCCTGGCTAACACGGTGAAACCCCGTCTCTACTAAAAATACAAAAAATTAGCCGGGCGTGGTAGCGGGCGCCTGTAGTCCCAGCTACTCGGGAGGCTGAGGCAGGAGAATGGCGTGAACCCGGGAGGCGGAGCTTGCAGTGAGCCGAGATCGCGCCACTGCACTCCAGCCTGGGCGACAGAGCGAGACTCCGTCTCAAAAAAAAAAAATAAAATAAATAAATAAATAAATAAATAAATAAATAAATAAATAAATAGAAATATAAAATAAAATATGAAATAAAAATGATGGTTTCAATGAGCACATAAATGTTAACGGCTTGAAATCTTTATTTTAGGCTTATATCTCTTAATCTAATTAACTAAACATACAACTTTCTATTAGATACCTCCACTCAAATATACAAATCTTGAAATCAACTTACCTCAACTGAACTCATTACTAAAACTTCTTATCTTGCTTACCTTCCAAGAACAAAAGTCAGACACTTGGGAGGGGGTTATTTCCATTTTATTCCTCCTTTTTATCTCATACATCAATGAGAACATACTCTAACTCAATTAATGATAATATTGTTAGAATCTATGACCTCCTCTCTATTCACATTGTTTCCTTAATGTAATCTCTTCATATCTATTCTTGAATTGCTGCAACTGCCTCTTTTTGTGATCTTCCTTCTACTGTCCAAACTATCTTTCCTAAACTATCCTTGTCACGGCTGTCAAAATTATCTACGTCATGAATTTGATCACTTATTATTATCATTATTACTTTTTTGTTTTTTTTAGATGGAGTCGCGCTCTGTTGCCCAGGTTGGAGTGCAGTGGCACCATCTCGGCTCACTGTAACCTCTGTCTCCCAGTTTCAAGCAATTCTGCATCTCAGCCTCCTGAGTAGCTGGGATTACAGGTGCTTGCCACCACACCCAGCAATTTTTTTTTTTTGTATTTTTAGTAGAGACAGGATTTCACCATCTTGGCCAGGCTGGTCTTGAACTCCTGACCTTGCAATCCACCTGCCTCGGCCTCCCAAAGTGCTGGGATTATAGACGTAAGCCACCATGCCCAGCCCACTTATTATTTTAAAATGCTTTCTTCTTCTTGTTAGCTCTAGGATAATGTCCAAACTTGTATTGCATTGTCCCTTTTATGATATGATCTTTGATCATCTGGCTAGTTTCATCTCTCCGCTCTTCCTCCAGCTCATCACATTCCATCATCTGAAGTTGACAAGTTCACTAAGAAATAAAGGAGAAGTGAAAACAAAATACACCTTCATTAAGATTATTTTTTTTTAAATAAAAAGGCTTGGAGAGAAAGAGAACTCAAGTTTGATGTCAAAACTGAGAGAGCCTATGATCCTTAGTAGGAAGTTCTAACTCCTTTTAGTCAGACATTGTATTCACTTGGAAAGATTGTTGAGGTCTGAGTAGGAGACTGACAGAGATAGTTTGGCTTTTAGAGAAAGGCCATTAGCATGTGGAAGCAGTAGGTCCTTGAATTCAGACTATGAGGGCGTGTCCAACCATGACATTTAGGATATTTATAGCTTGATGAAAAGCTGTGTCTGTAGGTAATAGCAGATTACTATGTGAACAGTAATAACACTTCTCAGCTACATAAGCAGTGACCGAGTGAGTAGGGTCATATAGTACACAGGGCTTGCCCCTTCCAGGGATATGGGAGAGCACATTCTTTATGAACATGGTGCAGGATTAGGATGAGGATGATTGTCAGATATGATGATTGGCATTCTATGGTATTTTTAAATATGTAAATGCTACAGATTCAAGATAGAAGAAAATAAAAGAAAATTTGAAAAATTTGGCTTGAGACAAGAAAAATAAAAGAATAACATAGATTTATATTTTCACACCTACATAATCCTTGCTACTGGATCTAGCCAAGGGCTAAGCTACAGTAAGTGGTGAAGGACGAGAGGTTTTTGTAGTAGTAAATTTTTTTTTCCTTATTTTTCTTTCCCTCTACCTATACCTATCTCTTATATTATAATATAATTTATAAGAGGAAAAAAAATCCTCCAGTACACTGCAGTCTTAGAAAGTATCTTTTATTTCCTACTAAGGGAAAATCAAATGCAAAGAGGAAAGTTTCCCAAGTTACTAGTACAACATTAGTGAATAAAAAGTAGATGTTTTCCTTCAACTGCCTAACACTTATAAGCAGAAAGATGAATTAGCAGAATGACAGGTGTTGGGAAATGACAAAAGGAAACAGATTACTGATGGGAATCAAATTACTTAGTCCTTCAGTTACATTCCAAGCATAAATAAAGTAAAACAATTAATCTTTTATTCTGCCACCTGTAAATCTGCCAGGGATTGCATGCTCAATAGCATTAATGAATTGCAATGGAAAGACAGGCTGGGCTAATTTATCCTTTGCTCTGTAACTTCAGAGCCACCATATTTGACAGCTGCAATCATTTCCTACAGTGTCTGTATGACAGTCCATGAGGTAGAATGGCTTATAGATTGAAAAAACCCTCACAATTACATTGAACGGGGGTGGAAATTGTTAACATTCACCAGAAAGGAAGGGGCAAAGTACACGATCCCACACTAAGGGTAATATTAAGCATTATGTGGCCAATTTCTGGATTGTAAGGCACAAGTAAGGATGGGAGACTAAGAATGGATAAACTAGAAAACAATTATCATGTGTTGTTTCCGTTTGTTAGGAGGTCAGAAACTGTAATGATTTGTTGTCACAGCTATGGCATTTAAAAAAATAGATAAAACATAAAGAAACAAACAGAACTATCATTTGTGGCAGATGCCACTAAATTTTCACATATTACTGCATCTGTTAACCATAATTATGATTTTAGAACTTATGTCTTCACCCTAACAGACTGAAAAATCTGAGTAGGCACTGCAATTTGAAAGAAATCCTTATCTATTATAATTGTATCATAATAAATTAGCCTGAGAATTTGTTTGCAGACCTATGCCTCGACTCCTACCCCAAAGCTATGATGTCTCTAAGGCTGTTCAGTCTATTCCTAACACAAGTCTTTGGTATTCTCTTTTTGCCTGATACTGACACAAATCTTCCTCCTTCTTTGTAGTTTTCTCTGTTACATACCTCACCTCACTAAGTAATTGAGCATATGTTTGACCATCCTAGCTTTCCTAACTCTGGAATTATGAGGAAATACATTAGTAGAAGACCTTATGAAAATTCTGCTAAATATTAATTTTTCTCTTATTTTAATGAAAAAATGTTTCTTTCTAATAAAATATCATTTCCTTTTTACCATCCCTAACTCAAATTCAGAAAGACTCTTTGTTTATGTGGTTGGTGTTTTCCTGTAGGTTGTCACCCAGCATATTTATTTCTCTTTAGGTTGCCCCTCTTCCGAGTGATTTAGTAGTTAATCATACGTCTTGTCATGACTACTGCAAGCAATTGGATTTTGTTTGATTTTTAATGAAGCTGTGCATTGTGATGTTTCATCTCCATTTTTGGCCTGTGGTGATAACTTATTAGCAAAGCACAAGGAGAGAGAAGGGGTTGAGGGGAAGAGAGAGAAATGAAACCTCTCAGGTCATTCTGACTTCTTCTAATTTTTAAATATATTCTCAGCAGTTGTATCTCCCACATCCCCATAAAACTTCTGGAAGCCGAATACTGCCTAGATACAAGAAAATATGAATTGATTCTGGCCTGTTGGAAATTCCAAGCCCTGTGGAGCTCGCAGTAGTGTCTTCATCTTTTTAAAAATGTTTCTACTTTGATTATTTTTTTTCTTTAGAATCAAGCTTTATAGTTAATTGCTGATAACATCCTTTTTTACTTAGTTTTTTATGGAGCAATCAAGTCTGCTTTCTTCTCTCTCTCTCTAGCTTCCAAAAATCATGGCTATTTTGAGAATTTTTTCCCTCTGAGGTTAGCCAGTTTCCTGGAGTGAACAACAAATGCATTAAATGTCCAACCGAAGAAAAAATGCAATCTGATTTAAAAAAATGTTTCAAAAATGTGTTCTATAAGTGAATTTTGTAATTGTAACTCTGGGGAATGAGTTACCTTGTTTAAATTGCCCACGACATTTCCCTCGGGCGTGTAAGCATTTTAAGATGCTCACGAAGATAGTCTGGGTACAGAAGCAAGGGGGTAGTTATGGCCTCTGCTTGACCCCAGATAGTTCTGTCCAACTTTGTATCTTTATAACACCTCCCCTACCTGGGCCTAAAACCTTGTTGTTTTTTAATGAAAACAAAAATTGGGTATTGATTGCAGAAGCTACGTAAAATATATAGACTTGGAATGAGGGTTGTAGCTATCTTCTGGTATAGCTCATCTATAAGCTTGTTAGTTGTTACCTTGGGACCCTAAGGGAATAAAAAAAGGATAGGCAAATGCTGGAAAAAGCAGTGCAGGGTAGGAGGGGTGACAGTGGGATTTGGCTACGGCAGCAGTGGCCCAGGATGTCAATAAATGAAGTGGCCTAAGCGTTGGCAGACCTAGATGGGGTTTGGATAAAAGTGGCTGACTTTTTAATTACTATTTTTTGGTAGTCCAATTTTATTACTATAGTTAAAGACAATGATGACTATAATTATTTTTGCATCATTTAGCATTGATATCTTTTGACATAAGAAACTACCACTGCAATGAAGGTGAATACCATATTCATCCATTTAGCATTAATAATTGGTTTTTAATCTGAAAACGTGTATTTATCTTTTACTCTTGTGAACATTTTGTTTTGAAAGAATTGTAGATTCTACACTTGTAATTAATACTGCAAAGAGATCTCTTATATCTATTACTCAGTTTCCCTCAATGGTAATATCTTTTTTTTTAAAATGTTTTAAAGTGATGAATGAAAATTATACATATTTGTCATATACAACATGTTCTTTTGAAATATGTATATGTTATGGACTAAGTCAAGAAAAGTGCCTAAAACTTAAAGAACATGGAGAACCAGCTGGCCAAGATTCAGTGCTACACTATATTTATATTCCCCTTTCTCATCTCTATACCCACTATTTCTTATACTTCTTCCCTTGTATCACCCCAAAACAGCTAATTAAAATAAAATAAACACACACACACACACACACACACACACACACACTTGATTCTATTGGAGAATTAAACAGGAAAAAAAGATTAATCTCTCATATAATTATAAAAACATTAATTCCAAAAATGTCTAGCTCTTTAAAGTGAAAGGAGCAGGCCCTCAGAGAGATGGGAACATTATAACAGATATTGAATAAAGCAAATACAAACATACCCACTGCCTCAAAGATCCTTTATACTCTGCAAGGTGAGTTAAGCAATTTTTAATAAAAATTACTATTTTTCATTTGCTGCCATACTGATTTCTTCATACTTGTAAGAACCCATTATAAGGGCTAGGCACGGTGGCTCACGCCTGTAATCCCAGCCCTTGGGGAGGCAGAGGCAGGTGGATCACCTGAGGTCAGGAGTTTGAGACCAGCCTGGCCAACATAGTGAAACCCTGCCTGTACTAAGAATACAAAAATTAGCCAGGTGTGATGGAGTGCCTTTCATCCCAGCTACTCGGGAGGCTGAGGCAGGAGAATCTCTTGAACCTGGGAGGCGGAGGTTGCAGTAAGCCGAGATCGTGCCATTGCACTCCAGCCTGGGAGACAGAGCAAGATTCTGTCTCAAAACAAACAAACAAACAACAAAACATTATAAGGAATTATAAACATGTTACTTGTTAATTGCCTCTGTTACTTCAACAGTCGCTACCAGGTGATAGGTATTGGGATTTAGAAGGGAATCCCAAGAAGTAGGAATGGAAGATAATAGATAAATGACCACAACTTGCTTCATATCACTGAGTGACTCACTCATTCTTGTTGGCTCTGTTTCAATGAACTAGTTGCCAAGCCTAAGCGAAAAGGAGATTTAAAAGAATAAAAACACAGAACCCTCAACCTTTAAGAGCCAAGAATTCAAAGGCTTAAAGCAGATTCTGCCCCATGTTTTAGTTTAACTTCCTATGTTGAGGATTCAAAAAAATGACATGGAATGGAATACATTTTCTCACTTCTGCTTTCCATGTATATCCACATTCCCCAGGATCTAGGTTTGATAAGTAGTATTTGTGGTATAGTTGTCAGTAACTTTTCTGAGCTTGTATAAGTTTACGTGGAATTGATTTGTAAATGTGTGATTATTATGATAGATGTTACTTTGCAAATTTCAAGGTTCTTTAATATAGCATGGACACATTTCCAAATCAATAAATATAGCTTACTCATAGGAAAAAAAAAAAGGAAGGGAATCCCAAATGCAGACAAACTTGTCAAGTTTTGTGTTGGTCTTTTGGCCTCTGCTTCCCTTAATTTTGAAACCACCTACCACTTGTGCAGGGTTCACTTGCAAGCCCTTTTAGTGTGCCAGCGTGCTCATTCTTTCTCCTCGTTTTCCTTATTAGGAAAATATTTGCACCACATTTATACAAAAAATAAAACAAAAGGAAATAAAGAATGACTTTCTTAGTGTTTCTATTCCTAAAATGTCTATGTTTTAAGAGTGTCCAAATCCATGAGTTAAATGAATCACTTAAATAGTAGACTTTTAAGGATCAGTGAAAAGACGGCAGATAGATTTCTCTGGAAACCACCCAATGTGGGAATATATTATAACATTTAAATGTTAGGCAGACAATTCTTAAGCTGATTGGCAAGGTTGGATAAGATTGATTGAAGTTTAGTAATTTAAATGTTTATTATTTTTTAAGTAGCAGAGTCTATTAACTGAGTATTTTTGCTTATCTTTCATGATTGAATAATGCCAATTTCTAGATTTGTTCCCTTGAAAAAGGGCCCTAGGATGCCTTTGAGAAAAAATTCAGAACCCAAAAAGTTTTACAGAAGAATATGTCACCACTTTTACCTAGGGATGATAATCCATTCAGCAATCCAAAGCAACTTTCCAGTTCTTCATATATTGCCTTGAAATCACTTTAAAAAGGGGTAGTCAATATGAATTCTCCCCTTGGTTTTAGAGAATGTGCTCATAAAGGCTTTAGTGTAGTCACGCCTGTAATCCCAGCCCTTTGGGAGGCAGAGGCGGGTGGATCACCTGAGGTCAGGAGTTCGAGACCAGCCTGGCCAACATGGTGAAACCCCGCCTCTAAGAATACAAAAATTAGCCAGGTGTGGTGGAGCGCCTTCAATCCCAGCTACTCAGGAGGCTGAGGCAGGAGAATCGCCTCAACCAACTTAGTTGGGTTAAAACTAATTCCATGAAGGCATACATATCCAACTATTTTTTAAATAAGATTTATTTTTTAGAGCAATTTCAAAGCAAAATTGAGCAAAACTGAGGTACACAGATTTTCCATCCACTTCCTGCCCCTACACATGCATAGCTTCTCCCACTGCCAACACTCCCCACCAGAGTGGCACATTTGTTACAAATGAGGAACCTACTTTGACATGTCATTATCACCCAGAGGCCACAGTTTACATCAGGACTCATTCCTGGTGTTGTATATTCTATGGCTTTGGGAAAATACATAATGACATGTATCTAGCATATATAGTATCACGCAAAGTAGTTCTACTGCCCTAAATATCCTCTGTGCTCTGCCTATTTATCCTCAACACCCTAACCCTGGCAGCAACTGACCTTTTTACTATATCTATAGTTTTGCCTTTTCCAGAATTGTTTCTTAATATAAAGACATAAAAATTAAGTATCTTCAAATTAGAAGCTTGAAGTTTTGAAACTATCTCATTGTAAAAGTTACACATGCTTCAAGAAACTTAATCCGTTGTTAATGTTCTTTGGAGAAAAGTTTCTAAATTTAGAATAAAGTCTCTTTCACTGTGAGCAAATCTTCAAAACCATATTATGAACATTCAAACATCAAAAGAAAATATAGGTGAAAGACCCATATTATATGAAAATATTCTTGACAGGCTTTCAACATCAATGTATCATCACACATATCTTCAAGTACATTGTAAAATTAGAGTTTTCCAACAAACTTGTACTGGAGGGACCACTAATATCCTGTGGTATTAGTCAGGGTAAGTCAGGAGACAGAGAAAAATAAAAAATACCAGTGAGTTGAATAGGAAAAGTTTATAAAGGTTTGTTAACTACTAAAAAGTGGTTAACTATGAAAGGATACAATATGCTACGGTTACTATTAAAAGAGTTAAAGTAGACTCTAAGAGGTCAAGAATTAGCAAGCTAAAAGAAACAAAAGCAGCTATTACCACTAAGTTGGGAGAGACAGGGGAATGACATTTCTCCTTTGCCAGCTGTTAGCCTTTGTCAATAAGGGCTGCTGGAGGC
This sequence comes from Pan troglodytes, assembly GCF_028858775.2. NCBI lineage: Eukaryota > Metazoa > Chordata > Mammalia > Primates > Hominidae > Pan > Pan troglodytes. The sequence goes on along the minus strand of NC_072404.2, from coordinate 125,262,202 downwards.
ACATTGCCAGGTCCATGGCTCCAGGAAGACACTCCCTTCTGGGTACCGAGCTTACTTCCTTATTATTTAGCACGGGGGCCCAGTGACCTGCAAAGCCAGCTCCTTCCACAAACAGTTCTGGAGACCAGTTTTGTAGTAGTTCCAGTCATGTTCGCAGGCAGCTGTCTCCCAGCTGGTGTGCCAGGCCTATCTAGCAGCTTCATCTCCCACCTTCTGACAGGTTTCTTCACGACTGGCACACTGAGTGTTACTGTGGTAGCTGTACCAGCTTTGAAGAGACCTGAATTCACCCTTAGGGAAGACCTTCTAAGTCCTCTGCTCTTTGTTCTTTCATTCCCCTCTCTCCCCCAATTTAGTGGTAATAGCTGCCTTTGTTTCTTTTACCTCACTAATTCTTGACCTCTTAGAGTCCACTTTAACTCTTTTAATAGTAACCATAGCATATTATATCCTTTCATAGTTAACCACTTTTTAGTAGTTGACAAACCTTTATGTTAACTTTTCCTATTCAACTCACTGGTATTTTTTGTGTGTGTCCTGACTGACCCTTACTAATATACTGATTCTTTTTTTGATATAGTTTATTACCATGTTGTAGAAAAAGTAAAACTGTCCACATTCTCCATTCAAGAAATTATATTATTGTTAATTATCTTAACGAATAGGAAATACACTAGCAAGCCATTGAAAAATCCCAGAGAAAAGACATTTTATGATAGACCAATGACATTATTAATGTGTGTGTGTGGAGATATATATATATATATATATTCATTCTAAATTAGTGTGATATATTGTATTACTGAAGTTCAGGAAATAATATGATTTTTAAAAAGTGACTTCCTATGAGAGGATAATATCCCCTACTGTCAAGTAACTATAAGTTCTATAATGGTTACTCAATTAAGTGGTTACAAATTATTATAGTGTATAGTTGGGTAGGATGAGGAGGATATGATTGTGGGAGACTTATTTTTATCATCTGATAGCAAGAATGATAATAACGTGCTCACAAGCTATTTGTAAGTAATTATGATAGTGGATATTGACAAAACTAGTGCAACTTATAATAGTCAATAAAAGGACTGAATAATATGTGTGACAGAAGATACTTAAGAATTCCAAGTCACATATTAGTGATCGGTAGAACTAGGATGGTAGTCAGTGTATACCTAAATCCAAAGTCCATGCTCTTCCTAACCTGGTAATTATAACCCAGAAATGGAAAGTAAAATAAAAAAGGCACCTGGGAAGCAGGCAATACAATATGTTGATGAAAACATTCTCTCCTTACCAAATCAGAGTGATTTTGATGGATTTTTATGTAAGTCTTGAGTAATTGTAAACTATAACATGTTACTGTGCAGTGATTTAAAAACACCTGGTATGCTATTCCTTCGCTATCAGTCACAAATCCCTTCCCCTTCTCAGTTTCAAAGCAGCAATTTAAAAGCAGAATTCTTCCCAGTACATGGCTGGCAGCCAGCACCTTCAGATCAGAATTGACTTCCAGGATAAAACTCAGTTGCCATCCCTGCTAGCTAGTGACAGGATTGATAGAACTCTCCATGTAACCAGAAAGGCTGGGTGCTAGGGAGATGAGTAAAACAGGGAAGAAAAAAAGAAGTATTAAATCACCTTTCTACCGGGGTTCTATCAGACAAAAAGAAGAGATTGGGGTAGAAAGTGAGGTATAGGGAGGTAACACACAAACTGAGGTAAAGGGAAGTATTATAGCCAAAGAGTAGCTAAGGTCTGAATTGAGTGATGGCTTACTGAACATAGCTAGAGTTAGAAAAGACAGTACTATAAGCTATGACAGATATGGGTGCCAATGCTGGAAACATTTTTAATTAATAGAAAGGCAAATAAGAATAAAAATAGAACAGCAGATATTTGATCAAAGCAACATAGTGATAGTAGGAAAACTTGAAACTTTATCACAGCATACAGACAAAAATGAAAATCAACATACAATAATCTGCTTCTAATGGACAGCTGAAGCCATAAGGTGTATCTCAAGGAGATAGTGATGAAGAGAGAACAACAAAAACAAAAATGGAGGAACAGAGAGATGTGTTCCTGGGCTTACCATGTGGCTGCATTGGATGGAGTTAGATGGATATGGGTTATCTTTGAAAGACGCTTAAGCCTTTCATATGAGGTTTATACAGACGGGAATTAAGAGTTTGGGGATTTGAGTAGTGGAGAGTTGAAATAGAGGCATAAGACTGGGATTCTTAAAGGGAGGCATACTCATTAAAAGTGGCATGAAGAAAAACGTGTCCACTGTCACAGGGAGATGGCGGAGTGTGGAACGTGTGGCATAAGCTGTATACATTTGAACATCCTATCTTTATGTACTTCATGCCCCTTGTTTATGCATTCTTAAGTGTAACTTTTTGTCACCCTTACCCAAAGTTATAAAAAATACCCTCCATCTATTTGGAAACACAATTTTTTTTCAGTATTTTAAGTAATAGTTTAAAAAATTCAGAACACATAATAGTGATTACAAATACTTTAGTGCTGAATAATAATGAAACATGAAATGTAAGAAAAGTGTTATTGATAAGGAAAAATATAGCCTTTAATATTTATATTACAAAAGAAAAACAATTTGAAAATCGTTAAGTATCCAAGTCAACAAGTTACATAAAAAGAATATAGCAAAACATTACCTCATAATGCTGAACTGTGTAGCTATCCCCTTGAGAGCCTATTAAAAATTGTACTGTATGTGTTAATCCCACTAGATAAAATGGAAATAAAAGTGAAACATTTTAAAAGAAAAGCATGCACAAAAAAAGCCCAGGATAATTTTTACACAATGGGTGAGAGAAGAATTTATTACATAATACAAAATAACTACAAACCAAGGAAGGAAAATATTGATCCATTTCGATATACATAAATCCAAGCAAGTAAACAAACAAAAAATACACAGGACGTCAATACACATCATGAACAAAACATAAATGTAAACCATGGCCTCGGAGCAGAGATTTGCCACACTCGTAACAAACACAGAGTAGGTATCCAAAATATATAAAGAACTACTCTAAAGAAATTTTAAAAAGGCAAAAATTTCAATAGAAAAAATAAAGGAAATTAACAAGTATTTCACAGACATGAACACCCAAAAGGCTAATAAACATTTGAACAGATGTTCATTTTAATAGCTATTCATAAAATGCAGATGCAAACAATAAGGCATTATTTTATACCCATCAGATTGGTGAAAATTAAAAAGTTGACAATAACAATTGTTGCTCAGACGGTCTGGCAAAAAAAGTTCTCATGACATGTTGGCAGTTGTTTGAGTTGTCACAACGATTTGAAGAACAATCTGGCAGGATATGGTAACGTCAAAGAAGAAATTAAGCAGTTACCACATGAGAAGTTTCATTTCTGAATGTGTACCTTTGAGGAACTCTCATTTAAAGACATGATATAAGATGAAGAAAAATCTTTACTAAGTATTATCTTTAATAGGAGTAAATTATAAGCAACCTAAAACATCAGTGGACAGAAGAAAAGATAAATTGTGATATGTTCATACAGTAAAATAATATTTAGCAGCCAGTGAACTAAAGTTTCATCTGTCAGCACTGGTAAATTGCTAAAATAATATTTAACAAATATAGAAGAATATCCAATACAAAATGATAGAATGTTTCAAAGTTTAAACATGCAAATAATAATACATAATTTAAGAGTATGTACAGATAAAGTAATAACATAAACACTTGTTAAAAAAAACATGAAATACCCCAGTTAGATTTTCTCTGCATGTAGAGGGAGAAGAATGGGGCTGATGGAAGACATTTAAAGATGGACAATCTCTTTGTAGTGTTTTACTTCAAAAATTATGAAGAGAGTATGGCAAACTAAAATTCGATGAATTAAAATGTGTATCTAACTAGGATATATTTTAATTCTTAGATACTGTGGCTAAAAGTTAGGAATCAGCCCCAGTGGCCCAGTCAGGCAATACTTTAGAAGAGATTAGAAAGCATATTTTAGAGGGAAAATAGACAAGACTTCAGCATCTCTTTAGATCTTTTCCCTGAATGATGATAAATAACTTTAAATACATGGATGGTTTCTAGGTGAAAACTTTCAGGTAAAGGAGAAATCAGAGTCATTTGCAGCAATGCAAGGAAAGGGCAGAGAGAAGAAGGTAATTATTAAAAGTTAACTGTGTACCATTCTGGGCAATATACACTCTGCTCCAGTTATTGTTTTTTATCTGGTTAGCCCAGGAAAATTTCTTTTGCCCTGCTGAACGTCTAATGGTAACAACAATAATGGTCACAAATGCTGGTTTCCAGGATGAATAGTAGAAACAAAAATGTCTGATGTGCAATTTCTTATAGATGCTGAGGCTTGCCAAATTCAGCTTCTTTGAATTATATATTAAGAAAGAGAAAAATAAATGAGGAAATTAAGAGATGCAAGAATCAAGGAAACAATGAAGTTTCTATCTTTGGCCTGAGAACCAGAATACCTGGAATCTAGTCCAGTCTATTTCATTAAAGGATTGTTTTGTTCTGTTTGTTTGTTTGTTTGTGTTAGGTAATCAGCTTTCTGGATTTCAGTTTCCTTCATCATAATATAAGAGCATTGAAGTAATGTTAGCTCCTTTCCATTTAAACTCCATTTGCTCTACAATTCTAAATCTGTATTTGAAGATTCTCATCTTTCTGACATAGAATTGCAGAGGGATGGATTACTGTCACTCCTAACTGATGTCCCAAAGATGATGAGTTCTTTGTTGGTTTAAGCCTGGTACTTCTTAGTCAATAGAGCAATACTAAGCTGTCCTTGGCATCGGTCATGTTATAGGTATCCCACTGACACAGATTAATTAACTGATCTTCCTAATGAGGCAGGATTCCCATGGCACCTGAGCCAGAAGTGGTTAAGGATGTCTGCTGCTGCTGCTTAGTTTCCTAACTGTATATGAAGTAGGTTTTCAAATGAAACACTCTCAGGGATGTCAATGGCAACTAAGACATTTCTGATGCTCTGATGTTCTTTTGGCAATTGCTGGAGTGTGATACAGTCAGGAGGGCTCTTCTTGGTGCATCTTTTACTAGAACTGGTTCTGTTTATGTAAGTTACTGTCTCAATCTCTGGCCTGACTCTTGTTAAAGGAGGCCCTCTAAAGGCAGGTACTGCTCTCCTCTGCTTCCTAATACATTGAATTGAATTGTACATATGTGTTGAATTGTTTGATAACAGAACAAAGTGCATCTGATGGCACTCTGGTCAAATTACAGATTTCAGAGTTCCCTAAAATAGATCATATCAGGCTTTTTTTCTAAAAAACTGTTTCAACTTTAATTTTAGATTCAGTGTGTACATCTTCAGGTTTGCTAGATGGGTGTATTGCATGATGGTGAGGTTTGGGGCATGGGTGATCCCATGTCCCAGGTAGTGAGCATAGTATCCAAAAGGTAGTTTTGCAGCCCATGACCCACTCCGTCCGTCTTCCCTCTGGTAGTCCTTAGTGTCTATTGTTCCTGTCTTCACATCTATATGTACTCAATGTTTAGCTTCCACTTATAAGGGAGGACATGTGGTATTTGGTTTGTTTTCTGTTCCCGTATTAATTCACTTAGGATAATGGCCTCTGGCTGCATCCATGTTGCTGCAAAGAATATGATTTCATTTTGTTTTCATGTTTGCATAGTATTCCATGGTGTATATGTACCATGTTTTTCTTTATCTAATCCACTGTTGATGGGCACCTAGATTGATTCTATGTCGTTGCTATCTATCAGATGTCAGTGAAGACTCTCCATAGATCCCTTTTCAAATATAGACTATGTAAGTGATCTGTGAGCCTAGTGTATCAGATCACTAACAGGATTGCTTAGGGATGTAATTGGTAGCTTAATTTTATGTGTAAGTGATATCTGTGTTTTACTGCAGCTAAACTATTTTTCTACATGAAGCCACACAATTATTGCAATCTGGGGAGCAACTATTTTGGTATATAAAAGTAATACTAACAGAATCCAAAAATGCTGTGTTAACAGTTCACTGATCATTTAATGGGAGCCACATCTATTAAATGTCTTCATGCTGTTATGAGGAATATTTTATCACTGGAAATAAAGCTAAACTCATCAGGAAGTCAGGGAAAGAACCCTACAAAAACAGAATAAAAAACACTTTGGAGTCAGCTGATCTTCAATCTGGTAATCTACCATTATATTAGTTAAAATTCACTTATCACTTTTTACTATATTCCAGGCTATGTTCTATGTGCTTAAAATGTGTTTTCATTGACAATTTACAACAACTATATTAAGTAAGATACTGCTGTTACTCCTATTGAATATGAAGCCCTTCTGAATGGACAGGGAATTTGACCAAGGTCACACAGATAGTAAACGATAGCAAAAGGATAAGAACCCAGACAATCTGGGTTGAAAACCAGCAGCCTCAGTGTGGTTTCTATTACTTGTCATTAAAAAGTAATATCTGTGGCCAGGTGTGGTGGATCACACCTGTAATCCCAGCACTTTGGGAGGCCAAGGCGGGCAGATCACAAGGTCAGGAGATCCAGACCATCCTGGCTAACACAGTGAAACCCGGTCTCTACTAAAAAATACAAAAAATTAGCTGGGTGTGGTGGCGGTCGCCTGTAGTCCCAGCTACTCGGGAGGCTGAGGCACGAGAATGGCGTGAACCCGGGAGGTGGAGCTTGCAGTGAGCCGAGATCACACCAGTGCATTCCAGCCTGGGCGACAGAGTGAGACTCCGTCTCAAAAAATAAAATAAAATAAATAAATAAATAAAAATTTCTTTCTCTTGTACCAAAACAAATATTGCTAGTAACATTAGCTAAAAAAAATTCCTTGAAAACAAAATTATTTTATGTATTCGATGATCTGTTTCTTTACATCTAATGAAATTCTTTTGGAAAAATGCTGAAACTATGAAACCCAGGTAAAAGCCTTTATTTTTTGACATATCTTTTACAGTCATATCCAGTTTCACATGACCTGGACCATCATGCAGTTTTTATGCCCTAGCTAACTTGCACTGAATCTACAAGTTCACAGATTAATTATTTGAAAATCAATCTACAAAATACTATACAATGTTTTAAAATATTCTTAAACCAGAAATTTTTCAGCTTTTGGGAGATTTCATGTCACTGGTCCTCTGCAAAGACCATAGTAAAATAATCAAAGCCCTTTCCTAGACATCTTTAATTTTCCCTTCTCTGTCATTTTTGGTAGAACACATGCAAACTCATATACCCAAAAGATTTTCTATTTTAATGTGAATCTTAGAGAATAAATTTTGCATGGTGTCCTTACTTTGTACATAGGTTCCGGTGCAACAGTTGTTATAAAGTTTATAATAGGACTACCTTTCCTCATGGAAATAATTTCATAAATGAGAGTAATGTTCTTGAACTAGGCCATACAAGACTCCTTAACCTCTAATATCTTCTGAGGTTTCTTACTAATAAGCACACTCTATTCACAAAATTGACTTTTGGAGTATCCCATGGAAAATGCATTTTTTTTTTGCATGCAGAAGACATATCTTCCTGCATTGGTGATGTCAGAAGTACTTTCAAAGTTAAGCATTCAAATTTCCTCTAGCTACAGAAAAGGAGTCCATAGATCTGACACTTTTAGATTTGAATGGTTCTCAGAATCACCCAGATTTTCATTTTATAACCTACATTTTTTTCTCAGAATTTCTGTAAATATAATCCCCTTTTTCTATTTGTACACTGAGAAGTTTCAAGAGATCTGAAAACCTCTGATGGCACATACATATTCCTAAGAAAATGATCACTAGATTTAAAGTGACCATTTTTAAAAACCAGGGTGGTTTCAAGACCTTATCATCTCAAGATTTCATGACCAATATGTTTTGATAAATGATTAATAACGTTTGTAGTCACCATAACTGAAGATAAGGAGGCAAGTAGAGTATTTGTAAGTAATTCCATTTAATGGTGTGTCTATACAAATAGTATTGTCAGTAAGCAGCAGGTATCCACAAACACTCTAGACTATTTTCCCAAATTATGTTCTATGGAAAACTTGTATTCCTTAAGATATTTTACATATTCTACATTCTCTCTCTCTCTCTCTCTCTCTCTCTCTCTCACACACACACACACACACACACAGACACAAACGCACACAGACATATAGTTCTGTAATAAAATCAACAGAGGGGGAATTGCCTACTATATTATCTCTTCAGAGATCCACAACTAAAGCTCTGAAAAACTTTTTGCAGTAGAAAGGAATTTAACTATTTAATTTAGCATTCCCCCAAAGTATTTAATCTATAGAGTACTTTTTAAAAAATAATTTGAAAAATTCTCTTTTCAGGAAGAATTACATGAAGATGTGACATACATATTTTTGCCATATATATTTTATTTTAAAATTATTAGCATATTTCAAATATTGTTCGCTTTATTTTTGTCATGGTGGCAAAATTTGAACCAAGAAACAGGAACATAGATCTCTACAGTTATGGAATTTGAAAGATATCTGTGAATATATAATCAGTAGGAAGAAGGTGGCATTTTCTTTTACCTATATTTAATTGCTGATCAGGCAGTAGTGGGCACTTTTCAAAATTCTGCTCTATGCAACAGCTGTGCAATTTTTCATCATAATTAAATCACTCCTAAAAAGCGTCCTTAGAAAAATCATATAACGCCCACTTCAATATTTTCTATAGCTCAAATCCATTGTGATGAAAGGTGTGCTCATATATTCACTTGCCCCTTATCTAGTTGAACAGGATAACAAAATTCAACCATCAGCACAAAAAATATGTAGGAGAGCAAACTGGGCTGAAAAAATGAAACTTTTATCATCTTTAGATTATTTCTAGAAGTTGGATGTTGGTTATTTTTCCCCCAGCATATTTTTACTGTTACACTTTTTGCATCCATCTATACTCAGAAGGATTTTAGGAAAGCCAAGCAGTATCATAAAACCTTGTTGCCTATTTCTCTCCTGGCTTGCAGACTGTGGGGAAAAAGCCTCCCTTCACACCTCCCTACAATCTGTTCCATTTGAATGGATAATCATTCAGCAGTAGCCAGCAGCTGCTGCCTAATGCCTAAGCCTAATGCAGATTCTGGAGACTCACAAAGTCATTAAAAATCTGTCTTGGTGGAGAATGTGAAAGCTGCTCAGAAGGCTAGGGTGAGTACTGAGGCAGCACTGCCTCTTCCTTACTCATTCATGGTGATACCCTGTAAGCACTGCATGTATTTTAGTATTCAGAGGAAGCTGCTTTATCTTGGCTTTTGGCATCAGTTAATGGAGGGTAGAAGCAGACAACAATTTTACTTTTATTTTTCTCTTGTGCATCAAAGAGTATCTAGCCCAGTAATATTCAGTTGACCTATGTTTTAGATAGATACATTATTTTTCTCAAATACAGTCATTAGTGGATTATAAACCTGATTATAAGCAGAAAAGTCCTGATTGAAAGAAGGCTTGGACATTGGAACCAACCTGTTCACCTTCCCTTATTTACCCTTGCCTAAGGTATTTCCATGGAATTCCAAAAATCTGAGAAAGAAAAGAGTTTAGAAAGTAGACATCTAGATAATTTCACTGACTGAAAACGAAATTCCATTATATTCTTTTATAAATAAAATTTCATTCTTGCAGAGTATGACAGGATGGACATTTATATGAAAGATATTAACCAAATTGTTTCTATTTAATCAACTTTATGACACTCCTTTTTTTTCAATTATTGATTTTGGATATTTTATTTTTTAGAGAGGGGGTCTTGCTATATTGCTCAGGCTGCTCTTAAACTCTCAGCCTCAAGAGATCCTCCCAGCTTGGCCTCCCAGTATTGGGATTACAAGTGAGAGCTTCCATGTCTGGCCTGATTTTGAAGATTTTTTTTTTTATACTTTAAGTTCTAGGGTTCATGTGCACAACGTGCAGGTTTGATACATTGGTATACCTGTGCCATGTTGGTTTGCTGCATGCATCAACTCATCATTTATATGAGATATTTCTCCTAATGCTCTCTCTCCCCCAGCCCCCTACCCCCTGACAGGCCCCAGTGTGTGATGTTCCCTGCCCTGTGTCCAAGTTATCTCATTGTTCAATTACTACCTGTGAGTGAGAACATGTGGTGTTTGGTTTTCTGTCCTAGTGATAGTTTGCTGATAATGATGGTTTCCAGCTTCATCCATGTCCCCGCAAAGGACACAAATTCATCCATTTTTATGGCACATAGTATTCCATGGTGTATATGTGCCACATTTTCTTAATTCAGTCTATCATTAATGGACATTTCGGTTGGTTCCAAGTCTTTGCTATTGTGAATAGAGCTGAAATAAACATACGTGTGCATGTGTCTTTATAGCAGCATGGTTTATAATCCTCTGGGTATATACCCAGTAATGGGACTGCTGGGTCAAACGGTAATTATAGTTCTAAATCCTTGAGGAATCGCCACACTGTCTTCCTCAATGGTTGAATCAATTTACACTCCCACCAACGGTGTAAAAGTGTTCCTATTTCTCCACATACTCTCCAGCATCTGTTGTTTCCTGACTTTTTAATGATTGCCCCATTCTAGCTGGTGTGAGATGCTATCTCATTGTGGTTTTGATTTGCATTTCTCTGATGACCAGTGATGATGAGCATTTTTTCATGTGTCTGTTGGCTGCATAGATGTCTTCTTTTGGGAAGTGTCTGTTCGTATCCTTTGCCCACTTTTTGATGGGGTTGTTTGATTTTTTCTTGTAAATCTGTTTGAGTTATTTGTAGATTCTGGATATTAGCACTTTGTCAGATGGGTAGACTGCAAAAATTTTCTCCTATTCTGTAGGCTGCCTGTTCACTCTGATGGTAGTTTCTTTTGCCATGCAGAAGATCTTTAGCTTAATTAGATCCCATTTGTCTGTTTTGGCTTTTGTTGCCATTGTTTTTGGTATTTTAGTCATGAAGCCCTTGCCCATGCCTATGTCCTGAATGGTATTGCCTAGGTTTTCTTCTAGGGTTTTTATGGTTTTAGGTCCAACATTTAAGACTTTAATCCATCTTGGATTAATTTTTGTATAAGTCGTAAGGAAGGGATCCAGTTTCAGCTTTCTGCATATGGCTAGCCAGTTTTCCCAGCACCATTTATTAAATAGGGAATCTTTTCCCCATTTCTTGTTTTTCTCAGGTTTGTCGAAGATTAGATGGTTGTAGATGTGCGGCATTATTTCTGAGGGCTCTGTTCTGTTCCATTGGTCTATATCTCTGTTTTGGTACCAGTACCATGCTGTTTTTTTTTACTCTAGCCTTGTAGTATAGTTTGAAGTCAGGTAGCGTGATGCCTCCAGCTTTGTTCTTTTGGCTGAGGATTGTCTTGGCAACGAGGGCTCTTTTTTTCATTCCATATGAACTTAAAAGTAGTTTTTCCAATTCTATGACAAAAGTCATTGGTAGCTTGATGGGGATGGCATTGAATCTATAAGTTACTTTGGGCAGTATGAGTATTTTCATGGTATTGATTCTTCCTATCCATGAGCATGGAATGTTCTTCCATTTGTTTGTGTCCTCTTTTATTTTGTTGAGCAGTGGTTTGTAGTTCTCCTTGAAGAGGTCCTTCACATCCCTTGTAAGTTGGATTGCTAGGTATTTTATTCTTTTTGTAGCAATTGTGAATGGGAGTGCACTCATGATTTGGCTCTCTATTATTTCTGTAGAAATGCTTGTGGTTTTTGCACATTGATTTTGTATCCTGAGACTTTGCTGAAGTTGCTTATCAGCTTAAGGAGATTTTGAGCTGAGATGACGGGGTTTTCAACATATACAATCATGTCATCTGCAAACAGAGACAATTTGACTTCCTCATTTCCTAATTGAATACTCTTTATTTCTTTCTCTTGCCTGATTGCCCTGGCCAGAACTTCCAACACTATGTTGAATAGGAGTGATGAGAGAGGGCATCCTTGTCTTGTGCGGATTTTCATAGTGAATATTTCCAGTTTCTGCCCATTCAGTATGATATTGGCTGTGGGTTTGTCATAAACAGCTCTTATTATTTTGAGATATGTTCCATCAATACCTAGTTTATTGAGAGTTTTTAGCATGAAGTGCTGTTGAATTTTGTCAAAGGCCTTTTCTGCATCTATTGAGATAATCATGTGATTTTTGTCGTTGGTTCTGTTTAAGTGATAGATTACATTTATTGATTTGCGTATGTTGCACCACCCTTGCATCCCAGGGATGAAGCTGACTTGATCATGGTAGATACGTTTTTTGATATGCTTCTGGATTTGGTTTGCCAGTGTTTTATTGAGGATTTTCACATCGATGTTTCTCAGGGATATTGGTCTAAAATTCTCTTTTTTTGTTGTGTCTCTGCCAGGCTTTGGTATCAGGATGATGTTGGCCTCATAAAATGAGTTAGGGAGGATTCCTTCTTTTTCTATTGATTGGAATAGTTTCAGAAAGAATGGTACCAGCTCCTCTTTGTACCTCTGGTAAAATTCAGCTGTGAATGCATCTGGTCCTGGACTTTTTTTGGTTGGTAGGCTATTAATTATTGCCTCAACTTCAGAGCCTGTTATTGTTCTATTGAGATTCAACTTCTTCTTGGTTTAGTCTTGGGAGAGTGTACGTGTCCAGGAATTTATCAATTTCTTCTAGATTTTCTAGTTTATTTGCATAAAGGTGTTTATAGTATTCTCTGATGGTAGTCTGTATTTCTGTGGAATTGATGGTGATATCCCCTTTATCATTTTTTATTGCGTCTATTTGATTCTTCTCTCTTTTCTTCTTCATTAGTCTTGCTAGAGGTCTATCAACTTTGTTGATCTTTTCAAAAAACCAGCTCCTGGATTCATTGATTTTTTGAAGGTTTTTTTTAACTCTATATCTTTCAGTTCTGCTCTGATCTTAGTTATTTCTTCCCTTCTGCTAGCTTTTGAATGTGTTTGCGCTTGCTTCTCTAGTTCTTTTAATTGTGATGTTAGGATGTCAATTTTAGATCTTTCCTGCTCTCTCTTGTGAGTATTTAGTGCTATAAATTTCCCTCTACACACTGCTTTAAATGTATGACACTTCTTTTATAAGAGTAGGTTGAAATTGCCAAGTAACTAGAAGCTAGAAATCATCTGCATATGTTTAAATGTTTTCCCTCAGTTCTTCCATGACACTAAACTTTACAATATTGCTGGTGCACATCAGTTAATTTCAAGACCTTGTTTAGTTTTTATGTTACATATTTTCCCTTTGATTGAAATGTCTTCAATTTCTGCATTTGGTGAACAATGACTTTTCCTTAAGACCTAACGTAAGTTTCATCTGGATAAAGTGGATAAAGAGGGCTTTTCATCCACTAGGCATTTTGAGGCTCAGTCATTGTACTCATTAGTATTATTATTATTACCGTCTCTAAAAAAATGATGATATGGGATGAGGTTATTAAAAATTATAAACAGAAATTTATTAATATTACATGTTCTATTATACCTTGCAATTCATATTTTGATGTCTTAAACACATGCTTTCAATATTTTTTAAATTATTTAAAGTATTTTTGTTTTATGAAAACAAAGTAAGTTTACTAACCCACATTTGCTCCTCCTCTGGTATCTGGTGTCTGGAGAGCTAGTGGGCGTCGGGATCTGGCCTGGTGTTTCTTTCTTTCTTTCTTTCTTTCCTTCCTTCCTTCCTTCCTTCCTTCCTTCCTTCCTTCCTTCCTTCCTTTCTTTCTTTCTTTCTTTCTTTCTTTCTTTCTTTCTTTCTTTTTTTCTGATATGGTGTCTCTCTCTGCTGCCCAGGCTGGAGTGCAGTGGCACGATCTTGGCTCACTGCAACCTCTGCCTCCCGGGTTCAAGTGATTCTCCTGCCTCAGACTCCTGATAGCTGGGACTTCAGGCACCCGCCACTGCACCCGGCTAATTTCTGTATTTTTGTACAGACGCGGTTTCACCATGTTGGCCAGGCTGGTCTCTAACTCCTGATCTCAGTGGATCCGCCTACCTCGGCCTCTCAAAGTGCTGGGATTACAGGCATGAGCCACTGCACCCGGCCCTACCCTGATATTTCTACAGAGACATAAGCTTGTATGTTTTCAAACATCAAAGGAATACATTGCTTGATAGCTTTGTTGAATTTTATTATTTAAGTGAGGATATTTGACCCAATTCACCACATAGTTGATACATGACAAAGGTGGAAGGCATTTGAGTTTTTAGACTCTCTGCAAAAAGACACACTGCCATTATTGACTATACAATTTAGTCTTCTTTATAAATATTGATAACTTGTAAATTTCTTTTTACTATGACTAACTGACCTTGCATATTTGACAGTAATCTTCATAATAGATTGTGATTCATATGTAGTAATAAATTTCGATTGCTAAGATGAACAGATAGCCTGTTTTCATAAGAGAAAAGAAGGAATATAGCTGGCTAAATCAAAACATACTTGTGTATACCTGTTTTCTGAGTGAAAACATACATATGAAAATTGTCTGCAGATGTTCACATCCTCGGTACAGTTTCCTGCTCCATGATGTTGAGCTTAGCCATATGACTTGCATTGGCCAAATGAATGTATACGAACTGACAGATTTCCAAGCAAAGACAAGCTAAAGACATTGCAAGCTTCTTTAAATTCTCTCCTTTCATCACAAGGAGGCCACACTCCAAAGAATCACTTTTTAGATTTCCATAATAAGATGATATTTGGAGAAGGCTGAGATCTAACATACTAAAGCAAAGCCTCAGCACACAACTACACAGATAAGGCCTCCAAAAATGACAGAAATGGTTGTTGCTTTTTTAAATTATTATTATTATGCTTTAAGTTCTGGAGTACATGTGCAGAATGTGCAGTTTTTGTACATAGGTATACACGTGCCATGGTGGTTTGCTGCACCCATCAATCCATCACCTACATTAGGTATTTCTCCTAATGTTATCCCTCCCCTAGCCCCCCAACCCCCAACAGGCCCTGGTGTGTGATATTCCCCTCTCTATGTCCATGCATTCTCATTTTTCAATTCCCACTCATGAGTGAGAACATGCGGTGTTTGGTTTTCTGTTCTTGTTTAGTTTGCTGAGAATGATGGTTTCCAGTTTCATCCATGTCCCTGCAAAGGACTTGAACTCATCCTTTTTTATGGTTGCATAGTATTCTATGGTGTATATGTGCCACATTTTCTTTATCTAGTCTATTATTGATGGACGTTTGGGTTGGTTCCAAGTCTTTGCTATTGTGAATAGTGCCGCAATAAATGTACGTGTCCATGTGTCTTTGTAGTAGCATGATTTATAATCCTTTGGGTATATGCCCAGTAATGGGATTTCTGGGTCAAATGGTAAGAAATAGTTGTTGCTTTAAAGCCACTTAAATTTGGGGATATTTGTTACAATGCATTATCACAGTAAAAGCTAAACTATGAGTGAGAATAGCAAAACAAAACAAAACAAAACAACTGAGATTTAGATATCCAAAGATTGCATTGCTACAAATACTAGAATTGTTAGAGACAGAATACATACTAGCTATGTACAAAAAGTATAAATAAATGAGGATATAGTCATTGAAATGTAAAAAGAAGGGGCTGTAAGGTATAAATAGGGAAAATTGACAAAAATTAAAAGCTAGAAAAAATAATAAAGTTGTAAAAGAAGCAGTGGAAGTGACAGTGAGTTAGACACAGCTGAGTAGAAAATTAGTGAACAGAGAGTTTTATCTGAACATTTCACAAGGAAAGAAACACGAGTTTGAATCTGCAAAAGAGAAATTAAGAGATGAACAGGTTTGCATGAGATATTTGGCATATATCTGATCAGTCCTGGAAGGAGAAAATAGATTACTGAAAGAACATATGTAAAGAGATAATGGCTGCTCGTTTTCTTAGCTGGTGAAAAGGATGGATCCACAGATGAGGAAGCATGATATATCCCAAGCAATGTAAATAAAATGTTTAGAAATCCTTAGAGGTATAATAAACCAATATAGCAACCAGAAAAAAAAAATCTTAAGAACAAGCTAACCACCCATAAAGGAATAAATAGAATGATAGCAGGATTCTTACAGATAATAGAAGCCAGAAGATTATGGCATAATATCTGTAAGGATTTAATAGAAAATAATTGTTGACTGAAAATTGGGATCTACTCTATGTCCGAGATTGTAAAGACATTAATAGGTACATAAAATTAAACAACTTACACAAGGAGATATAAATTAATGGAACTTTTACTCATTTGTGTACTTCAGAAGTGGAAAAATGATCCAAGAACCATCTAAAATGTGAGAAAATGAATATGGACACAAAAGGGCAAATAAGCATTTTAATACAAATACATAACAAATTATGCTGCTTTGTGGGGTTAATTTGGGCTTCGAGGAAGAGTTAAGATATTGCATATTGCTTATTTATATTTACAATAAAGAAAATAGCAAAGTTAATATTATTAGAAATAATGCCTATATTCTTAGTGAGTAAATAATAAGAAAGAATAGAAAAAATATAAGATAAATTTTAAAAATGAAGAATTTTTTTAAAAAGCAAGAAGGACAACCTGAGTTCACTAGCATAATATAAAAATCCTAAAAATATGAATTATAATAACAATACTCAAAAATTGACTGAACTTTTCAGTCAAAGATAGAGACTGTCAGATTGGATGTTTTAAAAAATCTAGCAATATGTTGATTTCAAGGCCTAAACTTAAAACAAAATAGCAAGGATTTATTGTAAGTAAAAATATAAAAAAGATAAATTGGGCTAACATTTACCATGAAAACAAACTTGTTTAACTATGTCACTAGTATACAAAATTTAACTTATAAGACAATACTACCAAGAGTAGGTCATTAGATAATAATGAAAGTTTAATCCCTTGAGGAAAAAAGTCACTCTAATGTATGTAACTAGTAAAGTTAGATTTGTATGCTTAGCCGAATTACTAACATATACTAAGAGCTCAAGAAACTTCAACTACTATTATCACTGTTTAAATGAAAAATAATCTAAAAATAGAGGATCCATAATATAGACAATTATGGTCTACATAGATCAATGAGACAATAGAAAACACAGAATTAGACCTTATTACAAAGAAGACTTTAGTATTTGATGAATGCAATGTGACAGATTAGTGGAAAAAGTAGGAGGAATATACATAAATACAATAAAAGAAAACTTTTTTTTTACTAAAAAGCCAGCAAAATGTAGAAATGAAAGCAAAATCTATGTCTCTCATGAATATATATTAAAATAATACTTTTATGCATATACAAGGTGGGTAGAAAATTGGTATAAATTTCTAGACAGCAATTTATCAATATGAATCAGTAGTCTAGTCATTCAATAACACACACAGTGGGAATAACATTCATGTGACTAAAAATGGGAAATAATTGTTTTTAATAGCACCTTAGCAAAAAAAAGTGTCTAAATAGGGCAGTGATTCAGTAAATTTCTCTTTTACAGCAATTACTATAAAACTAGTAAAATATATTTTCTAAGAATATATGAGAAAAAGAAATCACTCCTAATGACAAAAAAATCCAGAATATAAAGTTGTCTATAATGTATGATCTAAATTTTATAAAACCCTAGACAGATATAGCCATGGATATAATATAGACAGACCAAACAACTGGCTCCAAATATTGAGTGAGGTCAAAAACTTCTGAGTCAATAAATTCATATATGGCTTTCTTTTCTTCTTCTTCCTCTTCTTGTTTTTTTTTTTTTTTTTTTTTTTTTTTTTTTTTTTTTTTTTGAGATGGAGTTTCACGCTGTCACCCAGGCTGGAGTGCAGTGGTGCGATCTTGGCTCACTGCAACCTCTGCCTCTCAAGTTCAAGTGATTCTCCTGCCTCAGCCTCCCGAGTAGCTGGGATTACAGGCGTCTGCCACCTATCTGGCTAATTTTTGTATTGTTTAGTAGAGACAGGGTTTTACCATGTTGGTCAGGCTGGTTTTGAACCCCTGACCTCGAGTGTTCCCCCGCCTTGGCCCCCTAAAGTGCTGGGATTACAGGCGTGAGGCACCACACCCAGCCTTCTTTTTTACTTTACATTTCAAATTATCTCCACTTATTTATGTGATAAGAAAAAAGCTTTAAATTCAAAAACATAACGTGTTTTTCACAGTATTATACATATTTTTCTGACAAAAGAGTAACCTTGAAGATATTACTGAGTAAAGCTTTAATTACTTTTACTAAATACTTTTCCTCAAATTACAATTTTAATTTTACATATATCTATTTGAATGTTATAACATTGAACTCTGCCTGTCTCTGATCTTTTATTCAGTAACGCTTGATATTCAAAATTTATATTTTTGCAAAACAGATTTTTATACATTGCTAGGAAAGAAAATGCACTTGAAATCAGAATACTTAAATTGTACTGTCTTATTTGTTAGCCTTAATCATGGGTGCTTTCTATGCTAAGTCATTCTTGAAGGAAAAACATCTTGCAGCTCATTTTTTTTTGATAAATAAGAAATTATTTCTTAAAAATTTCAAGATGATTAAAGATTGCTCAATGTTTCCCAGATCATCAGAACATCATCTGAAAATCATCACAGCCATCTGTTCTCAATCACAAGAGATATGAGAGAACAGTTAGTAAAGATACATTTAACACCCCAGGCTGTAACAAGAAAACATGTCTACATCATTAGAAGACACTCCTTTGACCTGAAAACCATTCTATTTTTATCATTGCCATATCCCACATACGACATATATCAATACATTTTGGCTAGGTTGGGCTGTGTTAACATACAACCCCCAAATATCAGCACTTTACAGTAACAAAGATGATTTCTCCTTCTTGTAATATCTCCAAAATGAGTCTCTTCAGCCAGGTTTTCCCTCCAGGATCCAAGATGGTGAAGTAGTTCCTGTTCTGGACACTGCAGGTATAATGGTAAACGGAAAAGAACGTATTAGTGAACCAAGAAGTGACTCCCACAGTTTCTGCTAAAAAATCCGCATTTAGTAGTTTTACCCACTTTTCATTTGCCACCTCAAGACAAATGGCCTTTCTGAGTTCAACAGCAGTAGCATTGGAGAAAAAGATATTTACTATAGTAGCTCATTATCACACTGCTATAAGGACATAGTTGAGATTGGGTAATCCATAAAGGAAAGAGGTTTAATTGACTCAGTTCCACAGGGCTGGGGAGGCCTCAGGAACCTTATAATCATGGCAGAAGGGGAAGCAAACATGTCCTTCTTCACAAGGTGGCAGGAGAGAGAAGAATGAGTGTCCAGCGAAGGGGGAGCCCCTTATAAAACCATCAGATCTCACTAGAACTAAATCAGTATCAAGAGACCAGGATGGGGGAAATTGCCCCCATGATTCAATTATCTCCACCTGGTCCCTCCGACAGCATGTGGGGATTATGGGAACTACAATTCAAGATGAGATTTTCGTGGGGACACAGCCAAACCATATCAGATCTAATCCTTCCCCAGAGAGCACAACACAAGTCATATGGCCAGGCATGGTTTTGCTGAAGTACGAAACTGCCTTCATCTACAAAGAAGCAGCCAGTATTTTGAAAAATATTGCAACCAACCAGTCATCTGAAAATCTAAATCTTTTCTAATATTGTTCATTCAAGATTCAAAAGATATTGATTTAAAATCTGCTATGTTTATGGAAATGTGCCCAACACTGGGGATTAAGACTCAAATAAGACAGAAAATTCTCTGCTCTGATAAAACTCACAGTGAACAAACACATATGAATATAACATACTGTCAGATTGTGTTCAGAGTTGTGGCATAAAGCACTGGTTGGCAGATGTTTTCTTAAAGTGCCCAGTAGCAAATATTTTAGGCTTTGTGGTCCATATGATCCCTGTCAAAATTATTTCACTCTGATGTAGAACTAAAGCAGCCACATACAAATTGCAAAGTTGCATTCTAATGAAACTATATTTACTAAAACAAGCAGCTGAACCAGGAGTCATGGTTTGCCAGTCCCTGGACTAGAGAATAAATGAGGATGTGGGCTTCTTGAGATAGAATTGTCAGGAGAGACCTCTCAGAGGTTGTGAGTGTGCTGAGCTCTGAATGCTAAAGTGACCAGGCATGTGAATATATGGGAGCGGAGTTGGTGAGCTAAGGGTACAACCTGTGTAAGAGCCCTCTGATAGGAAAGAACTTGGTGTTGTTGAAGAACAGAGAAAAGGCCACTGTTGCTAGAGCACAGTGTGCTGGAGTTTGCAGTTATGACCGAAGAGAGATATAGATCATATAAAGTTTTATCAACCATGTAAAGAGTTGGATTTTATTCTAGGTGGGATTGAAAGTCACTGAACTCTTTGAAGTAGAGGGATGGCATAAGTGTATTGACTCTGAAAAACATGATCCTTCAAGCTGCTGTTTGGAGAAGAGGTGGGGTGGGCAAGAGCAGAAGCAGGGTTGTTACTGCAGTTATCTCAGAAAAATATTGGTGGTTTGGACTAGCAGTGGAGATGAAAAGAATTGAGCATGATCAACATATTTTCAAGGTGAAATTGGTTGAACTAATTGAGGGCATCGGAAGGAAAGCAGACATGTAGAACTTCACACTTGGGGGTTTAAGCACATGAGTTGGGGATGAACTCTTTCAGCTTTACCTATATATATACAAAATCAATTTGAAAGTTGAGCCAATTATCTGAAGAATTTAAGCAAAAAGAGCACTTTTATGCAAAACATAATTATAATATATCCTATAATTACTTCATTACTCCATTTGTGTTTTACATTTTTAAATTACAGATTAAATTTATCCAGCCAATGGTAAAATGCACTCAATTAAGAGACCTGGCAATTGGATCAGTTTTAGCTGAGTGAGGCTTTTCTAGTTAGCAAGTTTCGCTTTCCGATTTCAGAATCAAATAGGTTCCCAAGACAAATAAGACTATTTTTTAACATACACACCCATCAATATATATGCAGATGTAACCCCAAATTCAAAAAGTTAGTCTTTTTATTTTTTTCTAAAAGTAGGCATGTATATATTTATTAAACAGATTTTTTATTGAATACCTTGGATATGCTGAGAATACAGGAGCACAACAACATCAAAGCCCATATATGGACTTTATATCGGGAGCATTAGATAATGTTTAAGTAAATGAATAAAGCAATATGTATAAATTGTGATTAATATTTACTGAGTAAATATTTTTTATTTTATTCTTTCATATCTACCTCCTCCTTCAAATTCATTACAGATTTTCTAAATGCATTTACTTTTTATTTCATTCTTTATAATCTATATACAGTCTAAGATTCTAGTTAAAATAGTAAGGGTAAAATCAGTAAAACATTTCAACATGATCACATTGCCTCAAATTGAGAAAAATCTTTGGCCCTGGTTGACAAGACTATTTTCATTTAAAAACCTCATGATTCAAGAAGAATTCACAGCATACAAAGTATATATGTTTAAGACAATTCATTATATTGTCATGGTTAGTGAATTTGTTTTTCCATTTTGATAACATTTTCGTGTGGAGAATAGGTAATGGAACAATTTTTCCATTGAAGCGACCACTTTATCAGTTTAATAATTTCTCTCCAAAGTAATTTGTTGTCACAATTACTGAACAAAGGTGTGACAAGCAAACAGATACTCAAATTATTTTCATTACAACTATCATATGATAGTGATAAAAAATAAAAGAGAACCATATGAAAATTGACTTTCAGGACTAAATGTATAGTGGTTAATAGAAAGCCTTTCAGAGTGGAGAGTTTTTTTCCCATTATAGGTAAAAAGAGTCAAATACAGAATACTGAGGAGGTTGAAATTTGAACTGGTACAAATGAGATTCAGCAAAATAAAAATGGAAACTTCAGGCCATTTCTTGAATTGACATGCAAACAATCAGTAAATATGAAATTCAGATGAGTAACATCTAAAAATTTTTCTTTATTTCTCCTTTTATTTCTTATTGCCTCTTTCTCAACCTTTCTATCAACACACACTTACTGCACCTTTTTTATCTCATTTACTTTTTTTTTTTTTTGGCTGGTATTGCATCTGAAAAATAAAGTATAGCCTTTCCTTTTATCTAAAACAAAACCAGTGTTCCATGGGTAAGTATGCCACCTACCACTTCAACCTGCTGGCATGAGAAAATTCCTTTTCTGACAGTTCATACTACCTACTAGTTGATTGTAACAACCCTAGAAAGAAGTGAGATAAGAAGAGTGTTGATATGTTAAAATAAGTATTAACACTCTCAATCATCTAAATACATTTTCATGGGAGGAAATTGAGCTGAACAAGAGTGTCCAAGTAATTTGAGCATTTTGGAAATCAGAATATTTTTAATTATTGTTTTTACATTCTATTTAACATTTTTCTATCTTTGAGGTTTGAAAAATAAATGCAGTTTCCCCAATGCAACATACTGCAATTTTTCTTTTAAGAATTTTATTATTGTTGCTTTAATCAGAAATCGTTTTGGAGAAATATATCCCCTACACATTCACACTGTTATTACTGCTATTTGGTGCTAAATCAAATTAGCATTTGATTCTCACTTTACTTTGACTTCAGTTCAAGTATCTTTCTAAAGACAATATAGGTTTTCACTCTAATTTCCTAGCATCCTTGATTTGTTCTTCCCCCTCCACTAATCCTTTTCATGCTTTTCTCACTCCCTATGCAAAGTTCAGGTTCTCATCACTTTTTGGTATTCAGATATTCATTAATTAAACAATTCTCTTGAATCGACAATTTTTTCTCAAAATATGACTGAAAAAAGTATTGAACCCTAAATTGTCTAGTATATAAATAGTAGACAGTACTAACAGATATTGTCATTTGTAATGTTTCTTTAATATCACCTCCTTATTTCTTCATATACTCATTAATAAGCTCTCAGTCAGAAACAATTTAAGACAGAAAGATTCCAGGATTTTTTTTCCTTTTGGAAGGCATAATTTTTTATTTTATTTCATCAGATTCTACTAAACAAGTAGTCTGATTCTTCTCCATAAAGAAATGAGTTTCTTTCTGAGGTTTTTATTGTTGTTTGTGTTGTTTTCTTTTACTGTGGAATAAAATATCAGAAATTAAAGGGGTAATGTGCCAAATGTGGTTAAGTAATTCTTTTTTTTTTTTTTTTTTTTTTTTGAGTTGGAGTCTCATTCTGTCACCCAGACTGGAGTACAGTGGTGTGATCTTGGCTCACTACAACCTCCACCTCCCAGGTTCAAGCAATTCTTCTGCCTCAGCCTCCCAGGTAGCTGGGATTACAGGCACACACCACCATGCCTGGCTAATTTTTTGTATTTTTAGTAGGGACAGGGTTTCACCATGTTGGCCAGGGTGGTTTTGAACTCCTGACCTCAAGTAATCCACCTGCCTCGGCCTCCCAAAGTGCTGGGATTACAGGCACGAGCCACCGCACCTGGCCTGGTTAAGTAATTCTGATACAGTAGGGAATGAACAGTTACTGAATATCTATTATCAATCTGGTTCTTTTCGTATATAACTTCACTTAATCATCAGAACACTTTTACTAAGCAGTCATTCTCTGCCTTTTGTTAATGAAGAAACTGATAAGAAATTAAAAAAACAAAATATGAACCTTGGAAATAACATTAACCTTCTCTAAGCTATTGGAACACAGTAATTTTGTATACTAACCATTAATGTGAAGAAAGATCATATTTTTTTTACCTTGAACCTCTCATGTTGTCTAAAAATAAATTCTATTTCTAGGAGGTGTTCAGTAAATGAGAAATTAATTTCTAGCTTTTATGTTCCTAAGTTCATATCTATAATATACTTCCATAGAACTATCCTCTTTATAAAGACATCATCCATTCATTGAATAAACAATTATTTCTGGAGCATGTACTATGTGAATCTACTCAAGATAATGAAGTGAACAAGGCAGACATTGTCCCTGCATACAGTGAGCTGCATTCTGTTGGGGATGGTATGTTAAATAACACACAAGTAATTCGTCCTTAGATAGGAAGTAATGTAGACTGCTATTAGAACATATACCTGTGGGATCTGAACTAATTGGGATACACAAAGAAGGCTGAGGATGCAGGTGAGAATATTTGTGCATGGACAAGTAGACTGAGTTCAGATCCTCCAAGGCCTTCTATGATTTTGAAGACATAAAGATAACTTGAACTAAGATAATATCTCTACAGATGAATGTAGGTGAATAGGATTGATAGATATACAAAAGTAAAATTAATTGAACTTGTAATTGATGGAAAATGAAGGAAGAAGTAGAGATTGGGGGATGTTAAAAAATACTTCTAGGTAAGGTTATGGTACCACAATAATGGTGATTCTCTCAGTAACTGGAATCAATGGTTTCAGGTGTTTATGTGAAGTTCTAAGCCATACCTTGGCAACATAAGTTCTATTGTGTTGCCATCATTGCTTTGGGCAGGGTAATGACTATTACTAAAACCAATAGCGATAGCATCTCACTGTGTAGAAAATCCATTTGATTTTGCAGGTAAAAAGAACAATTCTAAATTTCACTCATAGTCTAAGAACGCTTTGCATTTCCATCAGTGTCGTTTCACATTTTCATGCTACGTTGTTTGGAATACCTGCTATTAAGCTACCTATTTGGTTCAGTGCACTTGTTGACTCTTTTTCTCTCCTCTTACACAGTCCCACAAGTGACCATAATATTATCTCTTCTGAAACTTGTAGGCCCCTGCTGTTAGTAAGGCCACCTAACTGCTAGTTACCAAACAGTATTAGGATAACTAGCTAGAATTAAACATATTTATATTATATCATCCAGAAGATAAATGCTTCTCAAAGTGATGCCAACACACTCATTAAAATATTTGAAAATTATACCTTTCTTGGATTCTGTCTTTCTGAAGGACAAAAATTGGCTAAACCTTATACTTTATAACATTTCATTCCTATGATAACTTTTACTGTGTATAACACACACACACACACACACACACACACACAGAGAGAGAGAGAGAGAGAGAGAGAAATTATGATCTCTAAATGTATTTTTCTATTTTCTCACCCAAACACATTTTTAATTTCAGGGAAAGAGCTACAGCTTTCTCTCTAAATTAAAACATACAAAATGTAAAAAGCAGAAGAAGTACATAGTGACGAAGAGATAATGATTACTTTCCCAGCATGCTCTGTGTCACTTTCTGATATCCTTTGGATGACAACAAATTTGTAGAGAAGTAATTGAGATTATTTTGGAATATTTGGGTATTCTTGATAAACTGTTTCTCAATGACACTACCCACTTATAATTGAACACATAAATTTACAATTTATTTTTTTCCAGAATTGTTTAGTATAAATGAAAATAAACTGAGACCCAAACTGATAATAAACTGATAGACTGACGTTTGTCTCTTCAGGACCCTCATGTATTTCTAAAGAAAAATATGATGTAATAGGATTTTATAATTTTAGTAATCAAAGACATCTTTTGGATAAGACTACAACACCAACAAGAACATTTTTATGAAATAATGAAAACTCTTATATTAAGAAGTTTATACAATTTATTTGGTCAATTTGAATATTTTAACCTATCTATCAATCCATCCATTTATCCATGTACATTATCTTTTCAAAGTTAGTATGTTTATGCCCTTGATGGAACATATAATTCTGCTCTTTTTTCTGTTGGAATAGTAAGTCTGTAATATATAGGAGGTTTTCTCAGTGATTTACAAAGACATAATCAATTGTGGATTTTTTATTGATACCTAAACTCTTGTATTGTTTTCAAAGGACTTTCTAATGTCAGCTCAAGCATTACAAGTTAGTAAGAAATTGCCTTCTCTTTTCTGTTAGAAATATCTAGCACATTATGTTTATGAAAGACATATTTTCATATATGAATAATTTTATTTATATTTATGCTAAGATCATTAGGTTATTGAAAGGCAGTTCTCAAAATAAATTTATTTTTAATCATAAATTAAACATTAAACATATAAATAGGTTTGTTCTTTTTTGTTCTAACTTTCTTTCCAGTGCCTGTTTCAGTATCAAAATTTTCTATGCTTATGTTACAAATGTTAATACTACAAGAAAATAAGTATGGTAAACTTTTGTAAAATAGAAGAATCCATATATATTATGCAAGATCTTAATACAAATGATCAATAAAAGAAGAGCTGGTCTAGCTGACAAGCAGAGAGGGCACTCAGAATCTTGTCATTTCAGCCATCATCTGGCAGCTTTTTGGTCTCCATTCTCTGGCCCTGGGATACCTCAGAACTTACTAGGATTTCTCTAAGAACAGGATGAAAATCACTGATAGTATAGAGAAGTATCAAAACCATTTATATCAGAGGCAAAAAGATTGAAGTTCTTGATCAAACTCGACCACTGATTTGCTATGTGACTCTTAGCTTCTTTCAACTTCTGTTGGTCTCAGGTATTGAACGGCAGCATTATCTCTTAATTCATGGGGCAAATAATGATTTATAGATCTTCACTTAAAGAAATGTATGCCTATAGATTGTATGTAAGTCAACTGAAAGTTAGAGCTACCTAACTACTGGATTACAATCAGAATTTTTGTTTTGAAAAAGTTAAAAAGATTATAGTGTCATTTTAACCCAGTACAGGTCAACTGAAACTTTACTACATATTCACAATTATAATAATTGTTGTTATTATTCCTACTATTATAACTAAATGCAGACATCTAGATGTGTTATTTCATTTAATTTTTACCACAGGCCTGGGTGAAGTCATATTTCCATTATATAAGTGAGGTAATTAAAGCTCAGAGAAGTTAAATAATTTGTCCATAGTTAGTTACAGTCATGGTTAGGATTTGAACGTAGGCTTGCTTGTCTCAACATTTGTTATTCTTAGTCAATTATTTTGCTCTCAGGAATGGTCAAGAATGATAAATTTTCTTAAGAAAATATTAAGAAAAATGTGTGCCTTAAATTTTACACAGTGATATGCAGTGAGTTCACTAGAAATTATACATATAAAATATAAAATATGAATGGAATTAAACATAAGGTGTTACCAAAAAAAAAAAAAAAAAGAGAGAGAGAGAGAGAAAACTTATGCAGAAGGCATTTGTACTTAGGAGATTTGAATTCTGGCCCTATTTAGCCATTGATTTTTTGGTATCCTTTTAGATGTCACTTAACCTCACTAGGTCTTAATTTCTTCATTTATATAATAAATATTTTATTCTGAGGTATCTACAAAGACCTTTCTAGTTATCAAATTATGAGATATCTAGAAATGCTGATTGGTTAAATTATATTAAAAAGTGAGAGAAAAATCCATGTAATGGCATTGCTTATTATCTAATGAAACATTTTAAAATAATTTTGATAAAGACCATTTTTAGAAGAATATTATGATTTACCTATAACTAAAATAGAAAATAAAAACACACTCATATAAAATCTTATTATCAATAATAATTGAACTATTTAATATCTGTCATCTTGAAATTATTATTAATAATACTTTTCACCTTGTAGCTATAAATACATTCCCATTTTAGCAGGTTAATGAAATTATCTTTATAATACTATAGAAGCATTTATTTTAAGAATACCAGAAAGAACATCCTGAAAACCAAGAACTCAAAATGGCTTTTTATCCCAAAGATATATTTTTAAAATGTATACCTATTCATCCATTTGTTTTCGCAATTGGAGCTACAGAGAACTTTGAACATAATGATGTACAGCAGAGGCTTGTTCCTAACATATTTAGAATTTTAGTTCAACCAAATATTGCTGTGGAAACTGAATTGAAATGCAAAATGTTACAATCCTAATTTTGAGCCACTTTCATTTTAACTTAATTTTAACATGTTTTGCAAAATGTTCCCGTATCAACTTAATAGTTACTATACGACCAAACATGGATTGCGATGATTTTATTTTCTAGATTGGCTGACAGGCTGAATAATCTTCTGCAGGGTAGTAAGTGTCAACTGCATCAAGCACATGGAGGTGGACTCACTACAGAAGGAAGGTTTTCCAAATAAAATTCCAAGTATTTTTTAATTCAGCCTGCTAAGACCTCCAGCCATTCATCGGCTCATTGAGTGTCTCCTTTAGGTTGTCGTTGTTTTTAGCCAGGTTTTGTGTAGTCAGCTTTTCAAGAAATGTAACTGCAGTTTAATCCCAGTTCTTGCAGTAAAAGTCACTTTCTTCTACCTCCCAATTAACACCTGCAGCTCAAAAACAGAGGATTTCTACTGACTCTAATATTGGAAAAGATTATATAGAGGGTTTAGGAGACATTCCCAAATACCTTATTTCTGATACAGCAGGAAGTATTTGTGGATAATATGACATTAAATTCCAACAGAGAGTAAACATAGATGCTGCAGGTTTGAAGTTATGTCCCACACTCACTAGTTGGCATTGGATCAGATGACATGACCTGGATCTTTGAATTTCCATCTGCAAAAAAGAAGAATCCAGACATACTTTAAGCACGTAATAAACCCTGGGTATCTGAAACCAAATGTTGAAATTGGTTCTTTTGTCCTGGCTAAAGTGCTGAATGAACATTGTGCAAATACAAAGAAATTGATAGAGTGAATAGAACTGTAGATTGAAAACTTGTCTCAGATGGCATAATGACAGCTGGAGAAGTTTAGATAAGGAAAAATGAAATATCAGGATTCTTGTCTTCGAGGTTTGTAGTCTGCTGGCATACGCTTCTGTTGAAGCTTTGGGAAACCCAGCCGTAATCCAATTGTTGAAAAGAGCTGGTTGAAAAAAATACATAATGTGCTTCTTATTATGATGTAGAAAAGGTTCCTATTTAAAACTAAGACAACAAAGAACCATGAGGTTATATATATATATTCAGTTTTTCTAGTTTAAAAAATTGGAGAAAATAACTATCTACATAGTACTCAAAGCAAAAGGGAATTTATGAAAATGTATGCAAGGCTATTTTAATACTGGGGGAGAGTAACACTTAAAAAATTTCAAAACCCAAACACTTCTACCTATGCTATGTGAAAATCTCATTGTAATGCCACTTTATTGAAGCTTTTCAAAGACAGATATGGATGAGTGCTACTACACTGCCACCTGGTGATTAGGCAGGTAGGAGGGATTTCAGTAAAAATTCCTGACAAAGAAAAGATCAGGATTTGTTAATGAGTATTTAATAATACTGAATTTCTCTAATATATCCAAGTTTGTTAATAACATGAAGGTGCTTTGTATCAGGTCATATATTATTGAAAAGCATGTTCCTGGTAAATTTTAAATTGATTTCTATCAAAATGTGTGTGATCTCCATTTCATATCTACTTGCAGCTGTATCCTTCCTTGATTTATTTTAGTTTGGGTAAAGTAAATAAGCAAACTCTTTGCAGGGGTTCAGGAGCTAGTGACCTATCCTTGGAAATCGGAGAGGAAAAGAATGACATGACCTAAATTTATTCTATTTCAAATGGTGCATTTGATGTTTGCAATCTTGACTTGTACTATCAAACTACTCATTCAATTTGGAGTTACTGATTTTATAGTCTTATCTTTTTCTTTTAAAAATGATTTTGCCTGGGGAAGAATGGCTTCAGCAATTTAAAGTTGGATGTCAAGGCAACAAATACAAATAAAAAAAGGAAACAAAAAGCGTGGGCATTCCATGAAGTTGCGTGTTTTCCTTCTGTTGTATTTTTACCCTGGTGGGGTTTGTTAACAGTTTTAATGAGCAAATATAGGTGTTGAGACAACAAAGTTCTTAACTAACTCATTATTTGGATAGATTTATTTATCTAGTCACAGATAGGATGTTAAATTTAATATTTACTTTTATTTCCCAGTCTGTTTCTCTGCTCATACCTCTAAAGTGTAAGAGAATGTAAAGGGATGGAACAAACCCCTGGGAGAATCTATGTGGCAGAGCCATGCTACAGAGATTCGGCTCTTCCTCAACTGAGCTAAAATAACTTCAGGAACTGCAAAATGGGAAGTGTTCTAGCCAGTGCTTTCATATACATAGCATATTCTTAGTGCTTGTGGTAAATTATGAGACAGTAGTTCACCACTAATGTGGATTTCCAGTTGAGTTAGATCATCTTCTTTTCAAGCCACTATTCAAAATGTGAGATCATCTAAGCTTTTCAGTAGAAGATAAAATAATCATTTACTTATAACAGTCTTCAAGTATGCATGATCATAAAGTCGGCATTGCTGGTGAGGCTCTATACAGTTATAAATGCAGACATGTGGAATAGATGTCTGATCCATACACCATTTTTAGTTTCACTATATTCATAAGAGGATAGACAGATCTTTTTGGTTACTACAGAGGATGATATCTTGCCAGCACGTCTATGTAGACAAAAAGGCAATAAAATGCTAGGAGGTAAATAGTGAAAACAGTTTCTCTTGGAATGGATGTGAGGTGTGGGGAGTTATAATGCTGTACTCATATCCTGAAAAAAAAATTCTATCCACTCAATTTTTATTTACTGACATTTTTATTTCCTGTGCTTTCCTATTAGTATGTTAGTTTATTAACTTGTCTAGACTAACAGGTAAAACTGGAAAGCTAATTAATTTGAGCTGAATTTTGTTCATTGTATTTCCGGAAGCAAAAAAAGAAAGATACAATAATATGGAAAAGCCTGAAGGAAGACTATTGGACAAAATATTTACAAAAAAAAAACCTTTTCTTAAAATGGACAATCACATTTAAAATAATGTGGGCAGTTCTATTCATTGCTCTTTTGAAGGATGATGAGAGATGGACTATTTATGCTCTCCTCAAACTGGGCCATGCCTGCTCCCAGTGTTTCTCCCCCAGGCTCACATTCACAATCTTCACCCAAGAGTGGAATTTTGGTTGACCAATTTTAGAAGCACTGAATAAGTGACAAAAAGGTTAGAAAGGAAGTAAAGAAGAAATCCTGCTATCTTCCTCTCTGCATTATAAACCGCCAGTGAAGTGCACAGCAGATAGTGAACACTAATAAATCTTGGTTTGACTGAAATTTCTGAGAGGGCGATCTAAAAAAGCAGAGCTTCTCAGTTAGGAAATATGAAGGCTGAAAGCCATGTGATTCATTTCTATAAAATCACAAAGAGCAACTTGTGCACCAAATTTCAGAATCTCCCTTAAGCATGATGTCCACGGGCAGAGTGCATTATAGCATACAAAGCACTTTAATATTCTTTATCTTACTTTCCTTTCTGACCAATTCTGGAAGACAGATAATATTCTTACTGTACATTGGGTGAAACAGGATCTTGAGAGATCTCACAACTCAAATTGAAATCAGCCATTTTTCAGACTCTTTGCAACTGCCTGAGTAGAGATTTTTTAAGACAAATAATAGAAGCCCTACTTTACACACCATAATTTGAACTTCTTACTCTGAGAAATCATTCAGGTACAAGAAAGAATTAATTCAACAGGGCTTTAGAGATTATAGAGCTTTAGAATATTTGGGATTATTAGGGTTGTTCAGTTAAAAATTCCTACTTTGAGATTTGAAACATGGGTAGCAATTCCCACATTAAATCATACCTTTTGATAGCACTGACAGTGCACAATGTTGTACATCTACTCTCTATATTGTATGTCCCGTAAATACAATGATAACTATTTCAAGTCATGAAAAATTTACATTATCTGCATTTTGAAAAACGAATCTGATTTTAACTAGTAGAAACCATAACTATAATACAAAAACATCTTAGAACATAATTATTCAATAAACATTTACAATATTTTGAAAATGTTAAAGAATAATATTGATTCTTCTGTAATGAAAAAGCTGCAGATAGTTGAATAAAGAATATCAAATAAACATTTGATAAGTTTTATAATTAATCTTTTAGATATTGAGTTCTGGGGATTATTTTTTTCTAAACACATTGTCATCATATTTGTCAAACTTGTCCTGGACTCTAAGAATAGTAATTTAATTTCTAATTTTGCTCAGAATATATGTACTTTAAATTATTTAAACAAGACTATGTAAACAAGATTTTGAATAGAGAATAAATAAAGGTAAATTATTATAGGGAAGAGCCCACATTGTTCTTCCATTTCTTTTTCAGCTGCTTTTAATTGGTGGACTTTGTTGAGTGTGTCACCATCAACCACACACAAAAAATGGAAACGTGTATGAATGACTCTTAAAGAATTAATAGATTCAAGCCTGCTGATTCCTTGTCAACAGGTAAGCTATTTTCTTGCCTTAAGTTTTGCACCCTTGTAGCATATATAATAAAAAGGAGGAAAGAAACTCAATCAGAATAAGAACTGGGGTACTTTGTAAACTCCTCTTATAGACGTTCATTCTTTAAATCTTACAGAAGAAACCAGAAGATTTCACATGATTGAAACAACATTGTGGTAAGTTGTGTAAGCATTTGTATTATATGTGCTTTTCCTTTTATATATATAAAGAAAGTAAAAAAGGAATATTAATTTCTTCTTTAAATGTGCACATTTTCATTAAAATTTCAGAAACACTTTAAAGTATGATTGCTAAATATCAACGCTTGAGACAATAAATAAAGTAGAATGATAGAGCAAAAAATAAACTAGGATGAGTTCTTCCTTATATTTCTTTTCATATGTCTGTCACCTATAAAAATGTAACCTAGAACATTAATGATTTTGTGTGTCTTATTTCTCTCTGTCTCTCTCTCTTTGTCAAACGAGGTAAAGTTTTGTCAATATTATTGATCTTTTTAAAGAAACAGCTTTTGGTTTCATTGATTCTATTGTTTTTCTATTCTTTTTCATTTATCTTCACTCTATTCTCTACTATTTCCTTCCTTGTGGTAGTTTTAAATTGCTTATCTGTTACTAATTCCTAAAGATGTAAAGCTAGGCTATTTGGTACAGATATTTTGTTTCTTTTTAATGCGTGCATTTACTGCTATACATTTCCTTCTGAGCACTATGTTCACTGGATCATCTGAGTTTTGGTATGTTATTATTTTTATTCTCTAAATATTTTCAAATTTCATTTGTGATTTCCTTTTTGACCCTTTAGTTTTCTTAAAACCCCCTTTTATTAATTAATTGTAAATAATACAAATATTCCAAAAATATAAACAGACACTTAATGGCGTCCTGCATTTCAAGTTTTTGAATACAACAAATTTATCAAACCATGAATCTGTAAGCAAGGTAGTCAGAATCCCATAGCCCAGTCACAGTGGGAAGCAGATCCCCTACCCTCCAAATGGCATCTTGAAGGGGGAAAGCGGCACGAAATGGAACATGATAAGCAAAAAACTCACAAGGCCCAAAGAGGAGGGTCCACTCCAGGGGCAGGCCCTACAACGTTAAAAGAATGGGGCAGCTGGCCCGACCTCTGGCCTCCTCTTCCCTGGCTGAATGTAGATATTTACCGGCATTTAGAAAAAAGGAGAAAAAGACAGAACAAAACCCCTGTTTAGGAAAAAGGGACCGAGGGACAGCAGTGGTTAAGTAATCCACTGAAGACCTGAAGGGGAAAATGGACTTACCTTTCTCATATACTTGGCCTGGCTAGGACACTGGGTGCCAGACAGCCTTCTGAGGGGATTTTCTTTCTAAATGAGGCCTCAGGAACAAGTAGGGGCAGCAGAATAGAATAGCATCCATTTCCCAGGGAAAGACTGCCTTTACATTTCCCATGCTTTTATCACAAAGCAGCATCTGGGCCACTGTTACCAGAGGTGAGTTTATACATTTACAAAATGCTTAAAATCTTTGGGAGGCAGGAGAAAGCTAAACAGAAGGTCCCAGGTTAACTGAAGGCAAATTCACTCAACCTCTCTAGTAAGGGACACATGGGCCTACAGAGTGTCCCCTCTACAATATGCAGAGTGGAAACCCTTACCTGACCCTTTTCCAAACTGGTTCTGTGTCCAAAGCTCCCCCTATGAGAGGGACACGAACATCAGGCTTTTGATTTAGAAGCCCAATCAGAGAGACACACTGTGTCCCTGAAGAGGCACCTTAAAAGAACAGAACCTGGCAGGTAGGCAGATTCCTGGCATGGCTTGAATTGGTGCTGACCAGGCATGGTGGCCTATTGCCTCCCAAAGACCAGTCTCGAGTGGGAGGGGCTGATGGTGGGAAGCCCTAGAACAGAGTCTGGGATAAAGTGGCCACCTCCCTGTCTTGCCCTCCAAAATTGAGTCTGGCCTGATTCCTTTGAGGAGCAAATTTACAATCATCCCTCATCCTAACACACGGTGAAACTGAAAACCCAACAGCAAATAATGACTAGGCTGGCTCTGGTCCACATGAATGGACCCTGGCTACGTTTGGCTGAGTAGCTTCTCTGGGGCAAGTGGGAATGGCATTGCTGTAGGGGATTTGCAGGTGGGCAGGCAGGGTTCTGATGGGAGTGAGGCCTAGAAAGCAGGGGCTTCATGCAGATGCAGCAGGGACACTCCCACCAAACCATCCTGGGCTTTGGTCATGGGTCCCACACCAAGCACTTGGACAAGCCTATTAGGAAAGGGGGTGGCACATGCTCTTCCTCCATCTGGAAAAACATGGAGATCCAAGGGAGGGCAGAAAGGGTTCTTGCAACTCAGTCAGCTTAGAGCTTCTTATTGCTTATTTGGTCAGAAAAGCCTGGCTGGGCCCAGACGGCAAAAGATTTGGCCAAGGACTAACCCTTAGGGTGAGGCTTGGAAGAGAGGCCCCTCCTACAATATTAGGATAGCAGCCTAGGTCAGGCCTTGGGTCCAAAGCCACAGCTGGCTCTAAGAGTCTGAGCTCCTGCTTTCCTTCAAGAGACCCTTTAGTTTTTCACAAGTGTGGTTCTTAATTTTCACATATAGGTGAATTTTACAGTTTTCCTTCTCTTTTTAAAAATTTCTAGGTTCATTTGTTTTAGTTTCATGATCACAAAAGATACTTGGTATAATTTCAGTCTTTTCAATTTTATTGAGACTGGCTTTATGGTCTAACAAGGGGTCTACTATGGAGAAGATTCTGTGCGCAGTTTATGCATACATAAAGTTGGCACATTTTACTTTTATTGAGTAAATTATTAATTTATTTCTATTAGATATAGTTGGTTCATAGTATTCATCAAGTCCTATATTTTCTTATTAATCTTTTATCTACATATTTAATCCATTATTGAAAGTGGGGTATTGAAGTCTTCATCCATTACTGTAGAACTAGTTCTCTATTGAATTTTGTTAATGTCTGCTACATTGGGACTCTGTTGTTTGGTGTGTATATGTTTATAATTATTATATCTTCTTGATGGTTGTTAACATTTTCGTCACATTGTATGTCCTTCTTTGCCTCTAATAATTTTTTTGGCTTAACGTATATTTTGGCTGTATTAGTATAGCCATCAGTATCTCTTTTAGTTACTATCTACATGATTATCTTTTCCCTTCTTTCATTTTTAACTTACTTGTGTATTTGGATCTAAGATGAGTAGGATATAGTTATATCATGCGTTTTTATCCATTCTGCCCATCTCTCCCCTTTGCTTGCAGTGTTCAATTCCTTTATACTTATAACAGTACTTACTGCTAAGAAATAACTTGCTTATGCCATTTTACCTTTTTACTTTATGTCCTGAATCATTTTTTGGCCTTCCATTTCCTCCATTACTATTATCTCTCGTGTTTAGTTGTTGTTGTTTTTGTACTGCACTGTTTTGAGTCTCTTTTCATTTCCTTTTATGAATTTTCAAAAGATATTTTCTTGGTTACCATAGAGATTACAATCAACATCCTAAATTTATAACAGTCTAGTTTGGATTGATACCAACTTAGCTTCAATAACATAAAAAACTCTCCTCCTGTTCAGTTCTGTCCCTTCTATCTTTATGTTGTTGTTGTTGTAAACTACATCTTTATACATTGTGTGACCAATAACATATATTCATAACTTTTTATGCATCTGTCTTTTAAATCACATAGGAAATAAAAAGTAGAGTTACAACTTTAAAACACATACTAATTTTTATATTTACCTCTGTAATTATCTTTACCAATGACCATTATTCCTTTACACTTTACACGTCTTCAAGTTACCATCAGTGGCACTTAAATTAGGGTGAAGGGCTCTATGTAGCATTTCACCTAGGGTAGGTCTACTAGCAATACAAATAAAGGGGCAAGATTACTACCAACTTACATAAACAAAAACAGATTATAAAATAATTATATGAGCAAATATTAGCCAACAAATCAGATAACAGATGAAATGCACAAATTTCTAGGAAAACAAAATTACCTAAACTGAAAAATTCAAGAAAAATATAAAATTTCAACAGTCCTATAACATGTAAAGAGATTAAATCAGCAATCAATAGCCCCCAGTGAAGAAGCATCCAGGACTAGGTGGCTTTACTGATGAATTACACCAAATATTTTTAAAATCAGCACCAGTTTTTCTCAAACTCTTTTTAAAAATCAAACATGAGGGAACACTGCCTAACTATTTCCTTCAGGCTGACACTACCTTGATG
Source organism: Pan troglodytes (assembly GCF_028858775.2). Lineage (NCBI taxonomy): Eukaryota > Metazoa > Chordata > Mammalia > Primates > Hominidae > Pan > Pan troglodytes. Next base: position 125,225,732 of record NC_072404.2, on the reverse strand, counting down.
CTATAAGACCATTCAATAGGGAGAAAAATAGTTTCTTGAACAAATCGTGCTGGGACCAAATATCTGCATGCAACAGAATGTAGTTGGATTCCCATCTGTCTCCAAATTTAAAAATTAACTCACAATGGATCAGTAACTTGAATGTAAGAGCTAAAATCATACAACTCTTAGAAGAAGACATAGGGGTAAATCTTCATGAGCTTGGATTTAGTAATGCATTTCTCGATATGACACCAAAAGCATGAATATTAAACAACAAAAACAGCTAAATTTGGCTTCATTAAAAGAAAAAAAATTTTGTGCTTAAATGATATTTTCAAGAAACTAAAAAGATAACTACAGAATGAGAGAACATATTTGGAAATCATACAACTGATAAAGGCCTACTATTCAGAACATATTAAAGAACTGTTACTAGTCAATAACAACAAAACAAAAAAAAATTTAAAAATGGGCAAAGTTCTTAAGTAGACATTCCTTCAAAAAAGATACAAGCAAGCACATAAAAGGGGCTCGACATTAGTCACTAGAGAAATGCCTATCAAAATCACAACAAGGAATTACTTCAAATCCACTAGAATTATTATAATACAAAAAAGGAAATGTGTTAGCAAGAATGTGGAATACTGGAACCCTTGTACACTGCTGATGGAAATACCCAAAGTTTCCGTCAGTACTATTCATAATAGCTGAAAAGTAGAAAAGGCCCTAATGTCCAGCAGTGGATGAATGAATTAACAAATTATGAATACAAATATACAGTCAGCCTTCCATATCCATGGGTTCCACATGCATGGATTTAACCAACAGCAAATTATAAACATTTGGGGAAAAAAGTTCTACAAAGTTTCCAAAAAGCAGATCTTGAATTTGTTGTGCAACAAGTAACATACTGAATCTATGCAAGTGAAATGCTGTGTAGGCATTACATTAGGTATTACAAGTAATCTAGAGATGATTTAAAGCATAAGGGAGGATATACATAGGTCATATGCAAATACTATGTCATTTTATATAACGGACTTGTTCAACTGTAGGTTTTGTTCATCTGCAGGAAACGAATCTCCTACAGATACAAAGAGATACCAAGGGAAAATTGAATATGTGTGTGTGTGTGTGTGTGTGTGTGTGTGTGTATTACTTAGCCAAAAAAAAGAAGTAGTGATACATGTAACAAAGTGACTAAACCTCTAAAACATTGTACTAAGTGAAAGAAGCCAGACACAAAAGCTCATGTATTATATCATTCTTTTTTTTTTATTATACTTTAAGTTTTAGGGTACATGTGCACAACGTGCAGGTTAGTTACATATGTATACATGTGCCATGCTGGTGTGCTGCACCCATTAACTCGTCATTTAACATTAGGTATATCTCCTAATGCTATCCCTCCCCCCTCCCCCCACCCCACAACAGTCCCCGGTGTGTGATGTTCCCCTTCCTGTGTCCATGTGTTCTCATTGTTCAATTCCCATCTATGAGTGAGAACATGCGGTGTTTGGTTTTTTGTCCTTGCGATATTTTGCTGATAGCTTCATCCATGTCCCTACAAAGGACATGAACTCATCATTTTTTATGGCTGCATAGTGTTCCATGGTGTGTATGTGCCATATTTTCCTAATCCAGTCTATCGTTGTTGGACATTTTTAAAAGAGTATAGATAAATCCGTAGGGACAACATACAGATTGGCAGTTGTCAGGAATTGGGGGTGGCAGAGAGAGAACTGGGAAAAAACAGTGTATGGATAACGGGTTTTACTTTGTAATAATGGAAATATTTAATTTTCTAAAAAGGAAAAAAAATTTAAATTTCTAAAAAAGAAAAAAAAATATTTTCTGCATCTACACAGAGAAAGGATGACTTAAACAAGTGTAAGAGTTAAGCCACAACTCCCTTCTTATTTCAAACCTAATGAATTCCTGAGATTTTGGTCGACATCTGGAATTTGCCACTATCAGAAGAGAAAGAACAAACTGGTTAAGAATTATGCCATGTGATTGGGTGTTTTGAGCCATTAGTCTTTTCAGTAGAGCAATAAAGCTTGACATCTGTATAGTAATTCTCCACTTTCCAGTCATTTTCCCACTTTGTAATGGGCAGATTGAATTTTACCACAATACACGTTTTAAATTCTTTGTTAGGATCATACAGATTAAGTCTAAATTTTGCATAGGTACTTAAAACCTAAGCTTTTACAAATTGAGAGATCCCAGCAAAGATGAAAAATAAAATCAAAAAAGAATTTTAAAAGATTCTTGAATAAGTCCAGATAGAAATTGAAGAGAATATAATACAGCTACATTCATTTCAATCACTCCTCACTTTGGTATTCTCATTCTGTGTCTTTAAAAGCATGATATTCAAGGTTTTACCTCAGTAGGCAGTATCTACCATTTAAGAGGCTCATTTTATTGTGTGAAACCCCAGGTGTCCTCTGCCTTCATTCTGTTAAGTGACAATCATGTGGCAGATAGCTTAGTGGGAACTGTAATAACACATATATTATAGAGTAAATTGTCACATTCTAAAGATCATTAAAATGATGATGATTCCTGCAGAGTCATATTAATAAGTAAAAGCTACACCTGTACTGTAAGAAGTATCCAAAACGAGTACTTTTATGACAGAATTTGACATCTCACTCACTATTGAGTATACTTAGGTTCATAAATTAACCAAGAAATTAAAAAAATTACATTCAACCAGAAGATGAGTTAATAACAGTGTGATGTATGTGTAGGGAGCAAAAGGTATGCTTCCTACTTTAGCACTACTTCCTAGCAAAATATGTTATTTCCTAACTTAGCCTACATTGCTTATAAGCTCACTAAAAATGTCAAAAATTTCAGCCAAATGTTATATTTTTCTACAATGTATTCTTTTTGCTTCATAGTTTTATCTATAATTATATGCTTCAAAATGTAAAATAGACATTTGTATGTATATTGTCTATTTGAAGTTTTGAAGATTGCATATAAATGAAAGCTCTAAACCATTCTCTCAAAGAGTTTTATATGATTTTACAATTAGAAAAAACATGATCCATGGACCATAGTTTGGTTAACAAGGCTTTAAATCATCTCTTGTTCTGTAATGCCACTTGGGTCAGAGTCAGTGAATAAATGATGTGAACAGGGATGGGAAATGGTGAGTAAATTTAGAAATATGTTTGAACTCTTAAGTGCCATAACCAGACAAATATTTTCAAGGGAATCAGTTTTCAGGAATTTGCAAAGCAAAAGAATAAAAGTAAAAGAAAAATTAATAATTAAAATAGATCATTTAAGGAATAGTTATTATACATTGAAAATTTTGTCTTTGCCCTAACCAAAATCTATTAATAGAAGTTTTGGTAACTTTTAGCATGCTAAAAGGACCATAATAGGTAATAGTGGTGAAGAAATGTCAACAAGACTAGCCTTTTCCAAATATATAAATTATACTCCTAGACAAACCATCAAAAAAATGGAGGAGATTCAACACTTGAAAGAAGAATATCTTGGAAAGAAAATGAGATTATGAAGTTTTTACTTAAAGGAAGCTGGAACTTAAACTGAAATTCGTCATTTTACTGGGTTGAGAGGTTGAAGATCTGAAATAAAGGCTTCTAGAGTGCTTAGAAAGTGATGTGGTAAATAGTAGGCAGATGAGACCTAAAGAACTGGAAGCCCCAAAATCTATGTATAAATCCTTCCAAATCTTTGGTTGATCACTTAACTGCCAAAGAATTCAGGGTGTCCCATGAAAATAACAGGTACTTGAAATGGTGGAAAGAAGAGGAGAGTTTCAACTGTTGACAACCACAGTAGAGTTTGGAGTCGAGCCAAGGTAATTGCCCGGTAAAACAAAAATCAGTGCTCTTCAGAGGAAAGCATTACACGGCAGAATTCATTTTCTGCACAATATTGTAAACATAATTTTCAATTAACAGACAAAAATTGCCAAACATGCAAAGGAACATGAACACAAATTTCAACCCTACAACTATTCTGCTAGATGTTTAATAAATGTATTCTGAAATTGTACCCAGGTATGTATGTATGCAATATTATTCTAATTTTTTTTTTTTTTTTTAGATGGAGTCTCACTCTGTCACCCAGGCTGGAGTGCAGTGGCGTGACCTCGGCTCACTGCAACCTCCACCTCCCGGGTTCAATCAATTCTCTGCCTCAGTCTCACGAATGGCTGAAATTACAGGCGCCTGCCACCATGCCTGGCTAATTTTTGTGTTTTTAGTAGAGACGGGGTTTCACCATCTTGGCCAGGCTGGTCTTGAACTCCTGACCTCGTGATCCACCCGCCTTAGCCCCTCCCAAAATACTGAGATTACAGGTGTGAGCCACCACGCCCGACCTATTGTAATGTTTTAAAACTATACTGTATACACATGTGGAATATATAGCCACAAAACAAAGAAAGATGCATGTATGTGGACATATATTAATATATACAATTAAGTGAAAAGCAAGATGTAAATCAGTACATACAAAACGTAAAATATAATATAGTGTCTTCACATAATATTTTATATATGTAAGATTTTTCTAGGAGAATACACAAAAAATAGTTTTTGGGTTAATAGCTTTAGGAAAAGAGGATGGGGTTTTGTTTTTAATTTTGATTTTTGTCATTTGCATTTAAAATATGTGTAATTTACTATTTTTTAAAAAAATTAAAAGAACTATCTGAATGGTAGCAGTGAGAGTAATTTTTGTTATCTTTCCTACACATTGCTAAATTTAAAAGAAAACATACATATTCTAAAAATAGAGAAGGTAAATATAAACTGACTTGCTAACTTCTAATTTAGTCACTAAAATATTACATATATACATATACACACGTATATGTATATATGTATATATATATGACAGCATAATAATTATACATTTATGTTGTATGTTATAAATTTATATAATTTTTTTGTTGAGACAGAATCTCACTCTGTCGCCCAGGCTGGAGTGCAGGAGGGCTATTTTTACTCACTGCAACCTCCGCCTCCCGGGTTCAAGTGGTTCTCATGCCTCAACTCCTAAGCAGCTGGGACTATGGCTGCGTGCCACCACACTCAGCTGACTTTTTGTATTTTTAGCAGAGACAGGCTTCACCAGGTTGGCCAAGGTGGTCTTGAACTCGTGGTCTCAATTGAGCCCCTCACCTTGGCCTCCCAAAGTGCTGGGATTACAGGTGTGAGCCCTTGCTATACATTTATATAAATTTTACTTGTCAAAAATTTTTCTTAAAAAAAGAGATAATGTGTGTAAAATAGTTGTTGTCACAGTGCCTGGACCATGGTAAATCATAATAGGAGATTCTCAATCCATCAATAAAGTGTATATATTTAATAGTTTTGTTAATATATATTAATTTATTCAGCTAATATTAATGTGTACTAGGTTCAAAGAAGTATTTTGAGTATAATACAGTTAATCTATTCAACAAACCTATAAAGTAAATATTAGCATATCCCATTTTTACTTGAGAAAATTGAAGCCCAGAGAAGTTTCAGTAACTTGTCCAAGGCCAAGCAGTTAGAAAGTGTGGGGTAAGAATTACATGTACCACACCACAGTATATCCCTTCAGACCCCAAGCTCTTAAAATCTGTTTATGAAGTAGGAACACCAGTATATCCTCTATCTTTCCAAGTTAAAGTTAAAATGACAATAATTGAAATAAGCACTAAAGGTCAAATTGTTTTAGTGTGAGAAATAATTATTTAAAATACACAAAAATAATCTGTTTCTATATGTATAAATGAAAATGAATCAAATAAATATGCAATATATTCTAAGTTCTGACCATTTCATGTTTAAATATGTTAGGTTCTTTCTGATCACTCTAAATATTCCTAAGAGGGAAAACTAGATTAGTGGATTTAGTAAATCTTTAGGATTACACATTTTAATTTAAGTAGATTTCATCAATTTTGCCTTTACAAAAATGACCCATTACATGATTTAAAATATAGAAGGATGAAAACAAATTACATTTTTCTAGTTCTAATTATTTTTTATTACAGTTTTGAGATAAAGCTCATTTGTATTAAAAAAGTCAAATTATAGTATTGCACATTTAAAAAAATTCCACTAAGAAACACAGCTAATACTTGTAATCTGACTCTAAACAACTTGAATTAATTGTACATGCAACCTTAAGTTGTAAATTTTTCTTATTAAACTTTTTCCAGATTTGAGTGATTCTTGTGAATGTTTAAGAATAAAGAAAGAAAACGAGGTCAACAAATACTTATTCAATATCTACTTTGGGGAAAAGATAAGGGGAATGTATTTTTAAGTTCGTTTAGAGAATATTATCAGAGCATGAGGTATTGTAATATAGAGATCACAGCCCAATCCGATAAAGCTGATATCATTATGCAGTGAGTTTTGCAGTAAGGCATTTGTTCTTTTAAAATATAGGATAGTAATGAATCCATTTTAACACATCCACAAAAGAGATAGGTCAAGATGGAAATCTGGGTGTGTGTGTGTGTGTTTGTGTGTGCGTGCATGTGTGTGTTGTGAATGTGTGTGCATTTGTTTAACTTTAAGGGTTACAATAATTTTTCCAAAGCAAGGGGGTTCCAAAAAAAAATATGATGTTAGATTTTGGGAAAAAAACAATAAACTACTTAAAAAGTGTATTTACAACAATAAAAATTGTCAGAGTGATGGAGAACTAAGTAAAATATTTCTTTTCTTTCTGTTCATTTATTAGTTACAGAACCTTGGTGATAAAACTATTTTGACATTTTTGCTATGAGTGCTCAATCTTTATTTTTCTTCTGTAAGTCTTTTAGTATCTACTTTTACATATGGTAAGCCTACATTTGGTTGTTTTCAGGAAGAACAATGGATAATTGAAGATGACTGTATTACAAGATCCCAGAAGTAATCAGATCTAAATATATCCTAATAGGAGAATAAATGAAGAACAGTTACTTGGCCAGTCAGTAGTATTTATTGAGTGCCTGGAGGTGTCCTTAAAACACAGTAGTGTCATTAAGAAAATCCAATAAGCATACATAATGACACCAATCCATACACCCAATATCAATAATTTGCAAAGTTAGTGTCTACAGAAGTCACTTAAATCAAAAGAAAGTATTGTTTATTTCAAGGTGCTTTTTGTCCTTTTTGATCTGCTTGGGTCAATATATTATCTTTAATCAATACTAATAACTATAAAAATAATAAATAAAAGAGCCACTACACTACTTTCGTAAAATACTTAAAGGAGTAACAAATTCATACATTTGGACACGGATGACACTATCAATATGTTTATTGGCAGGCTATTCCCTGTTTCCTAGTATGTAAATAAATATAAATCTTTTGTCTGATGACTAGGTGATTTATTTTATTTTATTTTTGCCACATTAGGTCAAGCCACTCTTCACTTCTATTAAAAGACCGAATTGCATTTTTTAAAAGTTTTTATCTAAATTATAGGATATCCAGTGTTAATAATTGGAGATTCTCAATCTCCAATAGTGTCTTACTCAAAATAATTTCTTGATTTAATGAAGTTGTTTGATAGTAGTGGCCTATTTCATAATTTGCAAATATCTAGAACATGCATTATTACATGCTTGCCTAACAGAGTAAAATACCTGACCATTGAGGAGCAGTCCTTTGTTCCAATTTCACAAAAACATCTAAGCAGGCACTAATGTACTTAGGTCCTTATGCCTGGATCTTGACTAATTTTATCTCAGGATGGTGAAAACATGCTATAATTTTTTTAAATACACATGAGCAAGTTTAAAACTTACATATTTTATATTTTTGAATACTCCTATTTAACAATATCTCCAAAGAAGTGTTACAGAATTGCCAAGAGGAGATCATTGAAATCTGAAACTATAAGCATAGATTTATCAATTGCTTCCTTTAGGTCCTACAGTTTTTAATGCATGTATTCTGAGACTCTGTTGTTTGATATCTACACACCTAGAATCATTAGATCTTTGTGGGCTGATTTTTTTTTTCATTATGCAATGACCTTCCCTGGTAATTTTCTTTGCTCTGAAGTTTAGTTTTTCAGATTAATGTAATTACCTCTTTAAAATCATTTGTATTGATATTTGCATAGTGTGACTCTTTTATCGTATTTTGTTTTCAACTTTGTTATATTATTGAATTTGATAATGAGTCATGCAGTCATTTCTCCCAAGAATTATTTTTTGTTTTGTTGGAAAATGGCTTTAGCAGCCAAGATTTTGATTCTAACTCTTCTGAGTTTTCTGGAGTATTGATGTTTCTGGGATCTCTTCTGTCAGAGCAAGGAAATACTGTGTACATACTAATCCATGCATATATACAAGTCTATAAGTATTTCTATATATAATATCTGTATCTGTATTCAGCAAACATGCATTCCTACTGTTGTTTCCAATTCTATATCACATGGATCATTCCAGCCTCTTCCCTTTGCCTTTCTGTAACCTCCTATTTCAGTGATGAGAAACCTGTCTCCCACCATCATTTACTTAATTATTCATTTCAAGTATACAGGTATCAGTGGTTGTATTCATTTGCTAGGGCTGCCATAATAAAATACTGCAGACAGGATGACTTAAACAACAGAAAGGTGTTTTCTCACAGTTCTGGAACCTGGATGTTCAAGATCAAGAGGTCAGCAAGTTTGGTTTCTCCTGAGTCCTCTGTCCTTGGTTGTGCTGGTTGTGCCTGTGACGGTGCTGCCAAAAGGGATTAACATTCGAGTCAGTGGACTGGGGAAGGCAGACCCACCCTTAATCTGGGTGGGCACAATCTAATCAGCTGCCAGGGAATATAAAGCAGGCAGAAAAACATGAAAAGGTTAGACTGGCCTAGCCTCCCAGCCCACATCTTTCTCCCCTGCTGGATGCCTTCTACCCTCGAACATAAGACTCCAGGTTCTTCAGCTTTGGGATTCGAACTGGCTTCCTTGCTCCTCAGCTTGCAGGTGGCCTATTGCGGGACCTTGTTATTGTGGAAGTTAATACTCCTTAATAAACTCCCCTTTATATATATATATATATATATATATATATATATATATATATATATACACGTGTGTATGTGTGTGTGTGTATATATATATATATATATATATGTATGTATGTATGTATCTATCTATCCTATTAGTTCTATCCTCTAGAGAACCCTGACTGATACAGTAAGAATAGGTTTGGCTTTGTAAGAAACTACCAACTGTCTTCCAAAATGGCCGTGCTGTTTCTCATTCCCATCAGTAATGTTTGAGAATTGCTTTTGCTCTACATCCTTGCTGGAAGTCAGTGCGCCTTTACTTAGCAAAAGTGTAATTAATATGTGTCTTGTCATTTGCGATTACCCAGTTTCAAGTTTAATCAGCTTCTTGAACCTATAGGCTTGTGTCTTTTTTCAAATTTGGGAAGTTTTCTGGCATTAGTTTTCCAAATACTCTAAGTTTATGCTTTCTTTCTTTTCTTTTTGAGGATTCCAATGATAGTAATGTTGGATCTCTTGATATTGTTCCACAAATTCCAGGGGCTCTGTTTATTCATTTATTTTTATTCCATTTGTCTCTGTTATTCAGTTGGATGAATTTTGTTGTTCTGTCAACCTTCACTGCTTGTAGCCTTTGTCATCTGTATTCTACTATTAAGTCCACCCAACAAGTTTTTAAAAATTTGTTATTGTATTTTTCAATTTGAAAAATTCAACTTGGATTTTCTTATAACCTCTATTCTTTAGCTGAGATTTTCTATTTTGTTTTATATGCTTCAAGAGAATTTGAAATTGATTCTTAAAGCATTTTTATGAAGGCTGCCGTAAAATCTTCGTCAGGTAATTCTAACGTGATTTCTGTCAGTGTTTTTATAAGTTGACTATCTTTTCTCATTCAAGTTGTGAATTTTCTTAATTCTTGTTATGAAGGGTAATTCTTGAATATATGCTGGACATTTTATCTATTGTGTTAGGAGACTCTGGTTTCTGTTTATAACTTCTATTTGAGTAGACAGTCACCTTGTTTTGGTTTATCATGTGAATTAGCCTTCTCTTATAGGCTGTAGTTCCAGCAGCACTTTAATTTGCAGAGCCCTTATGGTATTATTTAGATCTGTTTTATTTCTCTTGTGCTACTGCAGTTCTCACTGGTCCCTGCTAATGTTGACTAAAGTGTGTGTGTGGGAAGGGAGGATGAATTTCCCCACCCCTGGCTTCCAGGTGTCTCTCTGAGAGGAAGTGGTATGGTGGGATCCCTCTCACCAGTGTACCCTGATTGCCCAAGTATCTCTAGGGAGTACAGGAGAGTCGCAAGCCATAAAGAACAAGGAGGCTTCCCAGGCCAAGTGGCTAGATATGACTGATTCTCCTTTACTGTTTCCACCACCCCAACTGGACATCTTTGGATGGGGGAGGAGGGTTGTATTAGTCTGTTTTCAGGCTGCTGATAAAGACATACCCAAGACTGGCAAATTTACAAAAGAAAGGTTTATTAGACTTACAGTTCTACATGACTGGGGAGGCCTCACAATCATGGTAGAAGATGAAAGGCAAGAAGGAGCAAGTCACGTCTTACATACGTGGTGGCAGGCAAAGAGAGAGCTTGTGCAGGAAAACTCCCATTTTTTAAAACCATCAGATCTTATGAGACTTATTCACTGTCATGAGAACAGTATGGGAGAAACTGCCTCCATGATTCAATTATCACCCACCAGCTCCCTCCCACGATACATGGGAATTATGGGAATACAGTTCGAGATGAGATTTGGGAGGGGACACAACCAAACCATATCAAGGATCTTGGGCCCATGGGGAAAAAGAGACTTCCCTGGACCAGGCTGCTTGTTATGGCTGTTTCATTTTTGGCAGTTCTGTTTTCCTGCCCCCACCCCACTGTCTGTGGCAGGGTATGACGGTCTCAGGGACAAAGAGGCATCTGGGATGGGACACTTGTTATGGCTGAGTCCCCCTTGCCAGTGCTACTTGCCTGCCTGAGTATCCCTAAGTAGAAAAGAACTTTCTCAGGCCTAGTAAGGACAGGAAATACTTCTCTTAACTGCTTATTTCTGTAGGTACATTTAGCTGATTTCTCTTGGTAGTATTGATAGGCTCTCGTGATGTCATCAGAGAGACTCCCATTTGGTCCATGGGAGGAATGAGACTATTTGACTTGCCTCTTGTTGATCAAATAGAGATCAAGAACAGTCAGGTCTGGGTGGTCTTCCTCTGTTGGGTGGTGGTATGCAAGATATCCTACTGTTGTTCCTCCAGTCCTGGGATCCCAAACCAGATTCTCTTCTTCTTACCCATTTCAGAGTTCTCCTTTGGTTATCTCTTTATCATTTCTAAGATTTATAGTTGTGCTTAGCAGAGAGAAATAGAGCAACATGGGTCTATGTCGTCTTTTCTACACTGGAAGTCTCAAATACATTTCTAAAAGGTAATTTTGTAGAGAAAATACAAACTATTCTTTCTAGAATGTGCTGGCCTGATTTAATTATATTTCTTTAAATGGCTAGCATTTTAACATTTCTTTAAATGGCTAGCAATATGTTAAAGTCTAATCACAATTCTTTATTTTCAGTCTGATCACTTTCCCTACACTATAGGTCTTAGACACAGCACTAAATGCCATTTACCCAGCAAAGATAGGTAGGCTTTACTTTAGTTCCTTCTATCATTTGTTTTTGCTTCCTTCTCTTCACTGTTGGATGATTAATTTTGAGGTTTAGCAAATAGTAGCTGTGAATATCAACTTTCAAGAGAGAACTCCAGGAGGACACTGCTGTTAACTGCATTTCTTTGTCATGTTCACACGAAGCTGCTAAGGCTTGCTTCAGAACATGAAGAACAATGATATATAAGAAAACTCATTATAGCAAAATTTAATCTGTTTACTTACTTGACATGAAACTTATCCCTGGTCGAAAATATATCTAAAGAAGCCTAGTCTATTTTTGCCTTGTTGTGGAGACAATCAAGATTATATATTTCATCTACATATGTATATATGATTATATATATGTATATTTCTTTAGGATATAATATTACATGATACTATATTATAATGTTATCACAATATAATACCATGTTACAATAGTACTATAGTAAGTGATCATCCAAAAGTGAAGAAGGAATGAAAAATAAATAATATGAGGAACCAAAGTAAAACCTAACTGTAATACTATATTATAATGTTATTATAATATAATACCACATTATAAGTTATTATAATACCATATTATAATGTTGTTTTCATATAAGATTTAAAGTGTTAAGATAATACTAAGTCATGTTATTATAATACTAAATTCTAATGTTATTATAATAGTATTTTAATATAATACCGTATTATACTATTTTGCTAATACAATACTATATCATAAAGTTTTAATAATATAACACTATATTATACTGTTTTTTATTATATAATTCTACATTATCATGTTTTTATAATATAATGTTATCTTATACAATTATAACAGTGGTTAAAACTCAGGTTCAATGTCAGGCAGCATGGGTTTATTCCAAAATTTACTGTCAGCCTTAGACAATTTGATTAATTTTCAATTTGAAATACCTAACAATGTATTTCATACCCTTGTTTCTGTATTCTAGTAGATAATGCATAGAAATGTTTAACACAGTGCCCTGAACATAGTAAATATTTAATAAACATTAGTTTCATTATTTAAATGTCATCATTCTTCCCCTAAGGCTCTTCATTTTAAAAATGACAACAGTAAAAGCAGAGAGTGAGAGCATTTGGTATAAGTTTCTTGAAAATATTTTTAATCAAAAATGTCCACTTCTGGTTTGTATAGAAACTTTTATCTTTTGTATCTTTATCTTTCTCCTAACATGAATAAGGACCTAAAATGTTTCATTTAATTAAAAGTTTGTTTGTTTTTAATTAATAAAGTTCTACCAGAAACCATCTGCATTAATCAGCATTATAGCCAAAATCTAATTATATCACCCTGTCAAATCAAGATGATTCATAACTTATTTCTAAGGTTCTGTTGATTAACTTACATATCAAGTAAAAATTATGACTATTTGTTTCTAGGTTTTTCTTCAATTAGGTGTGTATTACATAAATGTTAAGATAATTTCCATTAAATGAGAAAGTGAGATGTTTGAAAAAATAGGACAATAATTTTATTTTGAGAGATGACATTGACTTCATTGTTCCCTTTGGCCAAATCTACAGTGTACAGTGTAATATCAATTAAACAAATATATATTTATCAATCATCAATGATAGTCTTCATTGATTTGGCATTTGAGGAGGGCCCATGCCGTAACATGGTTGTGGTTCCTACCTCAAATGGTCTAGTTGTTAATATGATGAATTCTGAACAGTTGACAATTTAAAATTCTCTGAAATTTCATTAAGTGGTTTGTTTCTAGAAAACAAATGAACTAGTAAAAGATAAGTGATTTCTGCAACTGCACTGCAAAGTGAAGATAAAAACGGTTATTAGTTTATTTGTTTGCAGTGGGGGGTCTTAAGTACTATCAAATTGGGAGTTGGGGCATGTGATCTGGGATTTGGCTAAGTAATGATGAGACTAAATGACAATAGAGAGGCCTATTGCAGCACATTCCTATGTTAATCTGTGAAGAAAATATATAGTAACTTCTCTGTAGTCTACTAAGTATTTTAGAAAGTGAGTTGTTTATACACTTTTGATACTGTAAACTGATAAGTGCCCAAATGACTTATGAAGTTTTCTATGCTCTTTGACCAATAATTTATTTATTACACTCTGAGTCTAACTGCATTACATGAAAAACTATTTAAAGTTAAAATAATGCATCTAAATAAGTCATACAAGATGTTGTAGAATCTATTTTGGGGGAGTATTATTTGAATATTACCTATAGAATTTAAACTTATTGAGTATGACCTGATAGGATATAGGCGGCATGAATATTTCCCCAGTAATTGTATTTTACTTTTATAGATGACCCATCAAGTTATTCAGTGATAAAAAGGAAACAAAATTAGCTAACAGATATTACAAATCAATACTATAGGCACACATGCATAGTTTTGATTTAAATTATATGGACAATTCACATAATTTGCCAATACATAATTTGCCAATATATTTGTTCATAGCTCCAGTGATACGGGTTCATTAGGGACTTAAAGTTCATATGTTAAAAAGTTGCCTGTCTTTTCAATCAGATCAAATATAATTGTATGTTCAGGTATATAGATTCATAGACATGTCATTTTCCTTAATCTTTTTATTCCTGATAAATAATCTCCAAATTCTTTCTATATTTACTTCGATCAAAGCAGACTATATCCTCTCATGCTTATACTGCTAAAATGTATAACCTGAACAGAACCTTTTCCTCTGAGTTTATCTTTATTAACTGTAAAAATGATCACTGTGTCTTTAGGTCAGTAAGTGCATTTTCTTTTGGTTGTGCCAAGTTTTAGATTACTAGTTCAATTTCATCAATTCCTCCCATGAGCCTAGGGCCCATCTGGGAATGCTAAACAAAGCCAAAATTGGTATTAGAGTTCTAGCATGCAAATGGATAAATTGTAATCCTTCCTTAGGAAACCAACAGGTCAGTTTCAGTGGAGGAGAACAACTGTGCCCAAATGGATAGGACAATTACCCAAATTTATCTGAAGCCAGTAGAGGTAGGAAATTGGTGGAAAATAATGTCTTATAAAAGATATTAAAAAATGGTAAAAAGAAAAGAAGCTATATCTCTCATTAGCCCAAAGGGTGAGAGTGGGGCCCAAAATAGAAGTGAAAATTGGAGATTAGAAATCAAGAACACATGGAAATAGAACAAAGCATGAATGATGGAATAATATTCAAGGATATTTTTTCATATAAAGGCTGAATCATCCCAAACTTCCTATTAATGGAGGCTGGTATTAGAGTGTTTGTGTAGATCAGAGATCTACACAGATCAACAGAATTATTGTTAAGGCTATTTAAACATTATGCACAAATATATCAATATGTATTGTAAGAAAGTTTAAGACCAAGTTGGGTTCCAACACTAATATAGGAAAGTGCTAAAAATGGGAGTTCGGCTGCCTCAGTTTTGGTCCAGTTCTGAGGAGCATAGCTCCAATTATATATGCTACCAAAAGGCAGAATCATCAAAACAGAACATGGTCAAAAACCAGTTTTGCAATGCTTAGCTGTCAACCCCAAAGAGGGTACCATGTGAGAGAGAGAAGATAACTATTTGAAGATAATTCTGGAGAGCTGTTGGGTTGCTGGGACTGTTATTGTCTCCCATGTCTCAATGGGAAAAATTAAATACCTTATTCTATACTCAAGTCTAGAAAAAGAAGCCTAAGGAATGCCACTGGGATAGTGTATTTGGGTTTCTTGGAGCATGGTGTATGGGATGAACTTGTTCTGAGTCATGCCTGAAAAATCTTAAGTATGTGTGACCATGACTTCTTGGCTCCTCTGAAGATGAGGTCTTGTTATGGAGGGGTTTTAGATCCTGCCCAAGAGTACTGCCTGGAGGGGAAAGACCAGAAAAGAAATAATATAAAAATATAGCTTAGGATGCAGAAGGATCAGAAAGAGGAGATGATTTGCACACACTAAAGAAAGTTCAAGTGAGAGATCACCAATGATTGGGTGGAGAGCTACATTTCAAGCACACCCAAGAAAAAGGGTCCATTTGAGAAAATGTAAGTTTAAACATCTGCCAAACCAGGTGAGTACAATTTGCCAGATCACCTTTAGAGCACCAGTTAACTTCTGCTCTGAAGAAGCCCAAGAGAATATAAATAGGTGAGAAGGAGTAGAAACCATAGGTAGAAACAGGGAGAAACTGGCATCATACATTCCTTTCTCATTCATCTGAATAAAGATGAATTTTGGTGGTGATAGCTGTAGGTATGGCATTACATATTTTAACTAATCACAATGTACTTCAGGTTAATTCTGTTGAAAATAGAAACTTTGCTCCAATATAATTCCCTTTCTCCCTGTTTTTAGTACTATTACTCTTAAACACACATATACTTGTGTGTGTGTGTATGTTAAGACTCTCTTAATTGATACGTTTGTTTCTTTCTCTGTTATTCAACCAGATAATTCTCATTGACTAATCTTCGAGTTTACTGATTGTTGTTTTTCTACCATCTTAAATATGCTTTTAAATTTCTTTAGTGAATTTTCTATTTTGTTTATTATATTTTTCAATTCTGAATTTCTCATTTTATTTTTTAGTTTTTATGCATTTACTGAGATTCTCATTTTTGAACCATTGTCTTCATACTGTTGTATAATCTTTAAATACATTCAGAATAGCTACTTTGAAATATTTCTGCTAAGCTAACATCTGGGCCCACTTGGAATCAGTTTCTATTGCCTGCTTTTTATTTTTTCTAAGTATAGGTCTCAATTTACTGTTTCTTTCCATGTTGCATGTTTTGTTGAAAAATAAAAATTTATATAATGTATTTTAGTAACTCTTGATTCTGATATATTTCTCTGAAGGATTTTTGTAATTTGTCTTAAACAATGAATCTATTTTCTTCATGGGCCACTTATGTATTTAATTATGTTTTATTATTTTTTATTTTACTTTGCTTGACTTCTTACTGGTTGCTCTTATGGCTGCATAAATGAGTGATCAGTTAATTATTTGAACAGATATAGTCAAACATCTCAAGTCTATATGGCTTTTCATCCTCTGTCATTGGATTTGTATGTGGATTTGTGAGCACTTTGAAGTTTGACCATTTTATACACTACCTTTGATTTTTCACTTTCTGTGGGCCTGTTATGGATCTCTTTTTTGACTAATTTCTTAGTCAGCTGTGGATGTAGGAAGAACTTATTTGTCTCTTGTATGGCTCTCTCATATATAACTACCCCATAAAATCTGACTGGTATTCCACTCCCATAACCAGTTCCATAAACTTAGGCTAGCAAAGCTCTGAATGTTTCTCATTTGTTTTCTACTGAGGTTTCTACTTTCACCAACAAATCACTTTCACGTATTTCCACAATCTGTCTCGAATCAAATGCATTTATCCTGGCAGCATGACTATTATTTCTAATAGCCAGCATTGCCCTGGGAACACTGCCGACCTAGAGGGAATGGGAGAAATTCTGACAAAAAAGGCTACAGTGTCCTGCTATTCATAGAAGCTTTTCATGATAAATGGTTTTAAATTTGATGTTTGTTTTTGGGTAATTTTCATAGCACTGACATGGTTATTTCTAACAATTTTGCCAAGATTTCTACTTTTTGGGAGGAAGAGTATTTGCTAATTTCTTCAGATAGCCATAGCTGTTAGTCTAGCAGTTCTGTAAGGTTTATTTAACATTGGAAAATCAGTTATTTTTTCCACATTAAAAATTTGCAATAAAAATGTGATAATATGACCATCTATATAGATGTAACTTTAATGTAGATAAATTGTAAAACATGTTCACTAATTTAAGGTCTTAAACTAGAATGAGCAAGAAGCTTCCTTAAACTAAAACAATAAATGGCATGGGGGAAATAACAATAGCAATAATTACACTTATTTCGAAACACTGAACACACTCATTTTAAATACAATAAAAAATGGTGCCAACTATCACTATTTCTATTAAACATTAATTTTTTACCTTTTTGCTTCACATTGCCATGTGTTCATTAGATATCAAATATATTCATATTAGAACACTCACTCTTATTCCGTATATTCATACAATCAGGTTTGAGTGCTTAATTTTTAGATATTTTATTGAAGTTAGGTATTAAATTATTTAAGGTAAATATTAACCTCAACTTTGCTTATAATCTAAGGTTTATGATATCTTTTTAGTATTTGGAGAGAGTAGGAATCTTGATTTAATCTTCTTACATTATTGCTACTGTGACACATAAATACTCCTACAGTTTATATTGCAATAAATATAAAAATCACTCAAAGGCATATTCACCACATACTAAATGGCTAGTTTGAGTTTCTTGTACTCCTTATAAAAATTATGAAACACTGTATTTTTCCAGTAATCACTCATCTCCAAAATACTAAGCTCATTATTGTGGTAGAAGCACCTAATTATTGTCAAGATTGATGAGAAATGTTTGGTAATGTTTTTGTTTCCCCATTCTTTATCACATGTGCTAAAGACAGACATCAAGCTATCATTTTCTGGTTCCATCATAGGATGCTGTTTGTCATATCACATTTTTGCCATACCTTTTTTGTTCAGGCTGACAGTTTACATAATTTTCTTAATCTTATCATGATAGGTATAGACCAAACTGAAAAACTACATGTGTTCCAGAGACATTAATAAAACATATTTATGTTGAAACTTATACTTTTCTTACTGAACTATATTATAAACAAATATTCTAATAAAGAAAATAATTTTATTTGAAGCTAAAATGTTTCCTTTGCAGTTTCAACTATTTTGTGACTGGAGAATTTGACCACTACTGAAAGACATTTGTCTTTCTTCATTTCAAAATAAAGCATCCTTTACAAGAATATGATTATCTTATTTTAATATGTAGTTATTCTCGCATGAATGTCCCCTATTCTCTTCTGCAGTCATCTGGACTCTATTACCCGTTCACAAATAACTCATTCCTATTTCATTATCATGAAGTATATCTTTTAAATTTCTCTCAAATCCATTCTCTTCCCATTTCTTCTCATATTAAAATATATATTTTTGTTATATTTCTTTATTCAGGAACATATAATCACCTTTTTTGGACTGGTGCAATAGCCTGTTAACTGATTTCAAGCCTCTAGTCATGTTAAGTTCTCAATTTAATATGAGTATTATAAGGAATTTTTAAAGCATGCAAAGCACATTGACATATCTCTGCATGTCCAATGTACGAAACAAGACAAAAAAATAGTAGGTTAGATAAGGAATAAAACTGTCATTATTTAAAGATGGATTGATATTATGCGGAGGAAATCCCAAGAATTTACAGATAAACTACATAAGAATTGAAAACTAAATTCAGAAACTTCAAAAACTGTTAAAAACACGGAAAAATATAAATATAAATAGTAATTTCATGAAATTTACACAGAAAACTGCATTTTTTTCCCCTAAAATAGGGACGGAAGGAACAGCTTACAGTATGTTTTATACCTTCAAAATACAAAGACATTTCAAATATACCGCAGACCACTATAGACCTATTTTGAGTCTATGGGAATACAACTACAAGTTCTTTAACAAAATATTAACAGAATGATTTCAGAGACACATATAAAAGAATGCAGCATGACAGAGTGGGGTTTACTTCGAATATACAAAGATGGTTTTCATTTAGAAAATAATCAATGTGCTTCGCAAGGCTAACAGAATAATGCAGAACTGTCAGGTGGTAATTTCAAAAATTGTAGAAAACCACTTGATAAAACTCAGCAATCACTCAAGATAAAAACTAACAAAGGTAACCTATAGAAATCTTACAGCTAAAAAAATTAGCCAGGTGTGGTGGCGGGCGCCTGTAGCCCCAGCTACTTGGGAACCTGAGGCAGGAGAATGGTGTGAACCTGGGAGGCAGAGCTTGCAGTGAGCCGAGATCGCGCCACTGCACTCTGGCCTGGGTGACAGAGCGAGACTTTGTCTCAAACAAACCTGCATGTTGTGCACATGTACCCTAGAACTTAAAGTATTTTATATATATTATATATATAATATAGTTATAATACTTAAAGTATTTTATATATATATATGAAAGAACAAGAAAAAGCAAAAAAAATTAATTAAAAAATGTTACAGCTAGTCTCACTTTTAATTGCAACATATCGAAGTTTGATCATGATGTGAAGGTGCTTGTTTTTACCACTCTCATTCACTATTTTATGGGGGGCGGGGGAGGCTATTATAATGTAGCAAAAAAGACAAGTTTAGCAAGGTGAAAAGATACAAGTTTAATTTACAAAAAGTTTTGGTTTTGTATATACTAGAAACAAACAACTTTAAAATAAAACACTCATGAAATAGTTATAAAACCTCACAAAATACTTAGGAATCAATTTAACTAAAGACAAACAAGAGTTTCTGATTAGCCTTTCCAAAGGAGGCAATCAGATATGTATCTATCTTAGTAACTGAACAGAATGAGAGGAAGGTTTTCCCTAAGCAATTTCCAGCTTAAGTTTTCCTTAGTGATTTTGGGGTCCCAAGATATTTTCCGTTCACACAACATTTCACTGACTGTCCAACCAATACTACTTGGCAAAACAAAGACAAAAACTAGTTATCTCAGCAAATATTTTGCATTTGTATATCTGTGAATTGATATACAAAGTCTGTATACACATACAGACACACATACAAATAAATATACATGAGAGAGAGGGCAACAAGAATATATTAATAGAACTTTCACTACTAGATATTAAGGCTTATTAAGTAATTAAAACAAATCGGTATTGGCAAAAGAATAGATGGCCAACAGACTGTTGGGACTGAATAAAATCCATACATACACAGTAACATTATTTATGACAAGGGCAAAAGACATGAATTTATAGATTTAAGAAGCTAAGCGAATTACAAAAGGGATAAATGCCTAAATCATGATTTATATTAATAAATCGGAAGCAAGCTAGAAGGCTATTAATATCAGATAAAGTAGACTTCAGAAAAAGGAATATTACTAGGGATAAAAAGACACTAGATAATGATGAAAAGGTAAATTTTAAAGATGATATAAAAATTTAATGTCTATGCACCTAAAAACAAAACTTCAAAATACATGGTGCAAAAACTGGCAGAACTAAAAGAAGAAATAGAAAAACCTACAATCGTTTTTGGATATTTCAACTATTCTTTCACAGCAATAAATAAAACAATTATGCAGAAAATCAGCAATAATATCGAAGATCTGAAGAACACTATTAGTCAACTTGCCCTAGTTAACATTTATGAAACATTTTACTCCACAATTGTAGAAAAAGATTTTTTCCAAGACCACATGGAACATTCATTAAGATAAACCATTTTCTAGGCAATATAACTAAACATAAAACATATTTTAAAAATAAAATTATAGAAAGTATTTTCTGTGAACAAATTGCAATTCAACTAGAATTCGTTAACAAAAAACCTGGAAATTTTGCAATATGTAAAATCAAACAACAGACTTAGACATAACCCAAGGGTCAAAGAAGATATCACAGGGAAAGTTAAAAAATACGGAACGAAGGAAAACCTCAACATTTCAAAATTGTTTGATTCAGCTAAATTAGTATTTAGAAAGAAATTATAGCATTAAATTCCAATTTTAGAAAAGAAGAAACATCACAGGTCAAGTCAGTAATCTAAGTTTCTACTCAGAAAATTTAGACAAAGAAGGACAAATTATATACTGAGCACATAGAAGGAAAGAAAAAACACAGGTATGAATGAAATTAAATTAATTACACAAACACTTTCAGAAACAGAAGAGAGTGGAATATTTCTCAACACGTTTTTTTTGCAGCTAGTATTATGATACCAAAACCACAGTCATTATAAATAATTAGAACTGCAATCCAATATTGATGGTAAATAAAGAAACAAACTTTCTTATTGGAATAATAGTAAATTTATCTAGCAATATATAAAAGATAGCCTATAATGACCAAAAAGATAGCCTATAATGGAATAAAAAGCATTTAACACTAGAAATGCAATCAATCTGATTCCCCCATAAGAGCAGAATAAAGAAGAAAATCCATGTGACAACCTCCAAAGAGAATTAGAGAAATTATTTGAAAAAAATCCAAGATCAGTTTATGATTAAAACTCTCAGCAGCTTGTCTAGAAGGCAATGTTCCTAACCTAATAATGGGAAACCCATTAAAAATAAACAATAATTCCTCTAGCTAACATCAGAGCTGATGGTGAAAAATTAAATGCCTTTCCCTTAATCTTGGGAAAGACACAAGGGTGTCTACTCTCACAAATCCTATTGAACATTATACTGGAGGTCTTAATCAATACAGTGAAGCAAAAAATAAAATAAAATAAAAGCTTAAAGACTTAAAAAATGAAATCATCATTATTCACTCAGAAGATATGATTGTATATGTTAAAAAATCCCAAGAAATCTATAAGCACTAGAACGTAAAAATAAGTTTAGCAAGAATACAGGATATAAGGTCAGTAAAGAAAAGTTAATTACATTTCTATGTATTATCAAGGAAGTAGAACTTGAAAAGCATTACCATTTAATAATACTAAACCTCACAAAATATTTAGGCATAAATCTAGCAAAATAGGAACAGGATCTCTAAAACTAAACTGTAAATCACATGAAAGAAAAGAGAACACTAAAAAATTGGGAAATGCAGCCTTTTTATGAATTGGAATACTGTATATTGATGTTAGTTTAAATTCAGTGCAATTGTGTTGAGATTCAGTGCATCTCCAATCAAAATCCCAGCATGTTTTTGTGCATAAGTCAAAATTCTAATTCTAAAATTTACATGGGGATAAAAATAAACTAGAAACTAGACTAGCTATACAATTTTGAAAAAGAACAAAATTTGTTCTGATAAAAAAATTATATAAAGCTTCAACAATAAAACAGTGTTGTTTTGCTGAAAAGATAACTACGTTTCAATATAACATAATAGTTAATCCAGAAACACACCCATTCTTTCATGATCAATTGTTTTTTAGACAAAATAACAATGTTAATTGATTCAAGAAGAAATGATCTTTTGGAAAACATGTTAGAACTATTGAATACATACATGCAAAAAGAATAAAAACAAAACCCAAAACCTCAGCTATTTGTTTTACTTTATGCAAAAAACAACTCAAAACAGATCATAAAGCTAATTGTAGATATAAAACCTCTGGAGGAAAACATAAAAGGAAATTTTTAAATCTCATCTTAGACAAAGTTTTTTTAGCTACTACCTATAGATTATGATCCATAAAAGAAAAAAAGGTGATAAATTGGTCTTCATCAAAATAAAGATCTCTGCCTTTTGGAAAAGATTGCTAAGAGGATTGAAAGACAGAGTATAGATTGGAATAAACTATTTACAAGTAACCTAGCTTGGAAAGAACAAATAAGGCAGTTTTAAAATATGGACAAAATATTTGTATAGACACTTCACAAGAAAACAGTGTATGAATGACAAATAATTACATACGATTCTCAGCATCATTAGTCATTAGAAAAATGAACATTAAAAACACAATTACATGCCACCACTAACTTACTAGAATGTCCAAACACATACACACACAAACCACAACAAAATGGATAATTCCAAGTGCAGGAAAGTATAAGCAGCAACCAGAATGCTCATACTCTGCTAGTAGGAAGGTAAGCTATCACGCTCCTGTGGAAAACTGGCAGTTTCTTATAAAATTAGACACATTCTTAACATATGATTTAGCAATCCCAGTGGTATTTACCCAACAGAAATGAAAAGTTATGTTCATGCAAAAGCCTGTCCACAAATATTTATTTTTATTTTTGTTGATGTATCATAGTTGTTCATATTTTGTGGGTATGTGTGATACTTTGATATATGTATACAACGTGTAATGATCAAATCAGGGTAATTGGGATGTTCATCACCTAAAATATTTTTCTTTGTGTTGGGAACACTACAAATACCTAGCTTCTTTGAAAAATACTGTATGTTATTGTTAATTATTTTCTTACTATACCATTGAATATTAGAATATTTATAATCAATAATATATTATCACATATTAGAATATTTATAATGGAATACTTACAGGGTTATATTTATAATATAAAATACTTTATTTCCCAATTTGGTAGGTGTTCTCTTTTCTTTCATGAGATTTACAGTTTGAGTTTATAGATCCTGTTCCTATTTTGCTAGATTTATGCCTAAATATTTTGTGGTTTATTATTATCAAATGGTAATGCTTTTCAAGTTCTACTTCATTAATAATATTTATAATATTTATAAGTGTTAGCATTTATAATTGCTAACAACCACACACAACCCAAATATCCTTCACTTGATGAACAGGTAAATAAACTGGTACATCCATATAACAGAATACTACACAGCAATTAAGAGGTACAAACTACAGATGTACACAACAGCTTGATACAATGATAAGGATCACTAAAAAGGGATACAAATGAATATTTTTGGAGGGGAGATATTTCTATATCTTGGCTGTGGTGGCGGTTACAGAGCTGTTGCAAAACAGTGAATTTTATTGTATGGAAACAAAAACTTTATTTAAAATATTAACTATTAACAAAGATTAGAAAAAATGTTTATTACAGCAGAAAATGTTAATACTTACAAATTCATCGGGGGACTTCTGGTTTCTGATTTGTCATGTAAGGAGTTGAAAGTTGCCACTCCATCCTAACAAGTGAAAAACCTGAACAAATGAAAATCAACAATCCTTCTTAGATTTCTCAGATAAATGAAGTCAAGGGGAAAAATCATTGATCTTCAAATGTGGAGAGACAGGCAAATGTACAGAATCTCAATCTACCAAAGCGGAAATCCACAGACAGAAACCTCTATGGGAACCAGTGCTTGGGTAAGAAAATCTAAACTGTAATTGAAGAATTTCTCAAAGCTTAGTGTGGACAAGTCTGATAATTTAAAACTCCAGAGGAATCCTGACGGAGGGAGGTCCCAAAGTTTTCGTATTCTACATTCAGAGCTCAACCAGGATTTTCCAGTGAAGGCTGGAGAAAAAAAAAATCCCTTCTGCTTCCAGTAGAGGAGAGGAAAAGGAACCATACTGAAATATACCAGAGCATTCTGTACTTTCCACAAAGACTTATCTCAGGAGAAAATATTTTGGGAGACCTGCTGGAGTCTTGTCAGAACCTAACTGATCTGGGGGCTGGGAAATACCCAACTTCAGCCCATTCTAGCCATCCTGTTTCACCTAAGGCCAGAAACAGAAGCGGTTGTGAAGATCACAGTGTAGAGTCCCAGGCTCCCTAACAGACAGACCTAAGCAAGGATTTTCTCCCCACATCTTACCACCATGCCACTGAAGGCCTCTTGACCATAGTTCCTTTTACCTAATAAATCATATCCAGCTATCGAAAGAAAGAAAGAAAGAAAAAGAAAGAAAGAAAGAAAGAAGACATAAAAAAGGAAAGAAAACTCCCCCCAAACCAAGCAAAACAAAGTTTGAAGAGACAGAACAACATTTTAACCATTCTCAGATATGGCAGGGATTTTGAAATTATTAGATTTGGAGTTTAAAACAACTATGATTAATATGCTGAAGGCTTTAATGGATAAAATAGATAGCATACAAGAATAGATGGGCAATGTAAGCAGAAAGATGAAAAGAGTGGAAAGAGGAAAGAATCTAAAAAATGCTGAAGAACAACACTATAAAATAAAGAATGTCTCCGATGAGCTCATTAATAGACTGGACATGACTGAGGAAAGAATTGCTGAGTTTTCCTCATGCTAATGATCTCATGATAGAAACTTCCAAAGTTGAAAGGCAAAGAAAAAAAGATTGAAAAAATATGTCCAATAACTATGAGACGACTACAAAAACCGTAAAGTGTGTGTAATGTGAATATTAGGAGGAGAAGAAAGAGAGAAATAAACAGAAGAAATGTTTTAAACAATAATGACTGAGCGTTTCCCCCAAATTAATGTTAAAGACCAAACTATTGTTCCAGGAAGCTCAGAAAAAAACAACAAAGATAAATGCCAAAAAACCTAGGCATATTATATGCAAAATGCAGAAAATCAATGAAGAAAAAATACTTGAAAGAAGCCAGAGGAAATAATTTTTAAAAAAACTTTACCTACAGAAGAATAGATTAGAATAACATTTGACTTCTCAGAAAACACACAAGTGAGGAAAGAGTGGAGGAAAATATTTGAAATGTTGAGAAAATGAAAAAAAGAAACCCACACCAGCCTAGAATTTTACACCCTGTAAAATTATCCTTCAAAAGTGAGAGAGAAATATGGACTTTCTTAGACAAACAAAAATTGAGAAAATTTGTGGCCAGTAGACCTGCCTTGAGAGAAATGTTAAAAGGTTCTTCAGAGAGAAGAAAAATAGAATAGGTCAGAAAATTGGACTTACATAAAGAAAGAGCATTCAAGTAAGGAAGTGTTAAGTTAAAATATACACTTTTATATTTCTTATTCTTAATCAACCCAACCAATAAAAGTCTGTTTAAAATAATGACCACAATATATTTTATTATTTTATATATTTATATATATACATATTACATATGTATGCTTATGTGTGCTTATGCATAAATGAAAGAAATGACAACAATAATACAAGAAAAGGGAGGAAGAAATTAGGATCTTTTTTTTTTATTATAAGGCACTTGACCAACACATGAAGCTTTATAGTATTATTTCAAAGTGAGTATAGATTTGTTGTAAATGTAAATTGCAAACTACAGGGCAACACTAAAAAAAGTAAAAAAGGAAGTATAATTAGTTATGCTAAAAAAGGAGAGAAAATGGAATCATAAAATGCTCAATTAAAACCACAAAAAGAAACAAAACAGAAAAACAGTAAAGACAAAGACAAAATAGGAACAAAGAACAAGGACAAGGAATCAAATAGAATCTAAGTTGAGAAGAGCTGAACTTCATACATGAACTTTTAAAATGTGATAGATATAGCATGACAGCTTAGTACAGAAATTACAGAATTTCAATTAAAAAGCTGGGACTTGGGTTATGGATGTGAAAAATGTGATATTGCACACCCACTCCATATAAACAAAAATTAATCCTAGTAATATTAAATGAAAAGTTCAAAACTCGGTCAATGTCAATATAGTAAAATATATGTATGTGTATTAGTCAGCTTGGGCTCCACAACAAAATAGCATAGACTTAGTGGCTTAAAGCCTTAAATAAGAGAAATGCATTTCTCATAGTTTTGGAGGCTGGAAATCCAAGATCAAGGTATTAGGCTAGTTTGGTTTCTGGTGAGGGCATTCTTTCTGGCTTGGAGCTAGTCATCTTCTTGCTGTGTCCTCACATGGTGGAGAGAGAGAGAAATCTCTCTAGTTTCTTTCTAGAAAGGCATGAACCCCATCATGAGGACCCTATCCTCATAATCTCATCTAAACCTAATTACCTGCTTCCAAAAAGCTGCACCTCTAAATACCATCATTGGTGGTTAGAGCTTCAACATATAAAACTTGGAAGGACTTAACATTCAGTTCATCACGTATGTCATCAGATTAATAAAAACATATTCTTAAGATACAAAACAGACACAGGTATTCCTTAAGGA
The DNA here is from genome assembly GCF_028858775.2 of Pan troglodytes. Classification (NCBI taxonomy): domain Eukaryota; kingdom Metazoa; phylum Chordata; class Mammalia; order Primates; family Hominidae; genus Pan; species Pan troglodytes. The sequence continues at coordinate 125,198,506 of NC_072404.2, read as the reverse complement.
AAAGATGATAACTGAAAAGTCAGATATTACCAACTTTTGGCAGGAAGCTGACACAACAACAACATTCCCTCTCTGCTGGTGCAATTATTTATTGAAAAAAACATTTTAGAAATTATTTTGACAATTCCTAGCAAAGTGGAACATGTACTTGTTCTATGAGCCAGAAATTTCACTACGAGGTATGTATGTTAAACTCTTGCACATGTGCATAATGTGACATAGATGAGAATTTTTGTAAAGCAACAAAATTTACCTAATAGTAAAACAAACACACAAATAAACAGAAAAATGAGGAACAACTCAATAATCTATTTACAATATAATTGATAAATAAATTATGGCTTATTCTGTATTAATCTGTTTTCACATTGCTGATAAAGACATACCCAAGACTGGGCAATTCACAAAAGAAAGAGGTTAAATTGAACTTACAGTTCCATGTGGCTGGGGAAGCCTCATAGTCATGGCAGAAGGCAAGGAGGAGCAAGTCATGTCATACATGGATGGCAGCAAGCAAAGAGAGCTTGTGCAAGAAAACTCCCCCTAATAATAATAATCAGATCTTGTGAGACTTACTCACTACCATGAGAACAGCATGGGAAAGATCTGTGCCCAAGATTCAGTTACCTCCCACCAGGTCCCTCCTACAACATGGGAATTCAAGATGAGATTTGGTGGGGACACAGCCAAACCATATCATTCCTCCCCTGTCCCCTCTCTAATCTCATGTTCTCACATTTCAAAACCAATCATGCCTTCCCAACAGTCCCCCAAAGTCTCAACTCGTTTTGGCATTAACTTAAAAGTCCACAGTACAGAGTCTCATCTGAGACAAGGCAAGTGCCTTCTGCCTATGAGCCTGTAAAATCAAAAGCAAGTTAGTTACATCCTAGATACAATGGGGGTATAGGCATTGGATAAATACAGCCATTCCAAATGGGAGAAATTGGCCAAAACAAAGGGGCTACAGGCCTCATGCAAGTCTGAAATCCAGTGGGGCAGTCAAATCTTAAAGCTACAAAATCATCTCCTTTGATTCCATGTCTCACATCCACGTCACACTCATGCAAGAGGTGGGTTCCCATGGTCTTGGGCAGCTCTGCCCCTGTGGCTTTGCGAGGTATAGTCCCTTTCCTGGCTGCTTTTCCAGGCTGGCATTGAGTGACTGTGGCTTTTCCAGGTGCACAGTGCAAGCTGTGAGTGGATCTACCATTCTGGGATCTGGAGGATGATGGCCCTCTTCTCACAGCTGCACTAGGTGGTGCCCCAGTGGGGACTCTGTGTGGAGGCTCAGACCATATATTTTCCTTCTGCATTGCCCTAGCAGAGATTATCCATGAGGGCTCTACCCCTGCAGCAAATTTTTGCTTGGGCATCCAGGCATTTCCATACAGCCTCTGAAATCTAGGCAGAGGTTCCCAAACCTCAATTTTTGACTTCTGTGCACCCACAGGGTCAACACCACATGGAAGCTGTCCAGGCTTGGGGCTTCCACCCTCTGAAGCAACAGCTGAAGCTGTACCTTTACCCTGTTAGTCACGGCTGGAGCGGCTGGGATACAGGGCACCAAGTCCCTAGACTGCACACAGCATGAGCACCCTGGGCCCAGCCCAGGAAACCATTTTCTTCTAGGCCTCTGGGCCTGTGATGGGAGAGTCTGCCATGAAGACCAATGACATGCCCTGGAGACATTTTCCCCATTGTCCTGTGGATTAAAATTTGGCTCCTCATTACTTATTTCTGCAGCTGGCTTGAATTTCTCCTCAGAAAATGAATTTTTTCTTTTCTATCACATTGTCAGGCTGCAAATTTTCCAAACTTTTATGCTCTGCTTACCTTATAAAACTGAATACCTTTAATAGCACCCAAGTCACCTCTTGAATGCTTTGCTGCTTAGAAATTTCTTCTGCCAGATACCCTAAATCATCTCTCTCAAGTTCAAAGTTCCTCAAATCTCTAGGGCAGGGGCAAAATGCCACCAGTATCTTTGCTAAAACATAACAAAAGTCACCTTTGTTCCAGTTCCTAACAAGTTCTCATCTCCATCTGAGACCACCTCAGCCTGGACCTTATTGTCCATATCAGTATCAGGCTTTTGGTCAAAGACATTTAACAAGTCTCTAGGATGTTCCAAACTTTCACACATTTTCCTATCTTCTCCTGAGCCCTCCAAACTATTCCAGCCTCTGCCTGTTACCCAGTTCCAAAGTCACTTCCACACTTTTGAGTATCTTTTCAGAAATACCCAACTCTACTGGTACCAACTCTACTGTATTAGTCTGTTTTCACCGTGCTGATAAAGACGTGCCCAAGACTGGGCAATTTACAAAAGAAAGAGGTTTAATTGGACTTACAGTTCCACATGGCTGAGGAAGCCTCATAATCATGGCAGAAGGCAAGGAGGAGCAAGTCATGTCTTACATGGATGGCAGCAAGCAAAGGGAGCTTGTGCAGGAAAACTCCCCTTTTAATAACTGTCAGATCTCCTGAGACTTACTCACTATCATGAGAACAGAATGGGAAAGACCTGCCTCTATGATTCAGTTACCTCCCACTGGGTCCCTTTCACAACATATGGGAATTCAAGATGAAATTTGGGTGGGGACACAGCCAAACCATATCAATTCTTACCATGATATATTTTAACAGTGCAATTGAATTAACTGTAGGTATATGTATTTACATAAATTGATCCTAAAATATAGAAAGGAAAAATAAAGTCACTGAAGAGTATATCCTGGGTACTATAGTGTATGACTTCATTTATATATTTTGCACAGAAATAAAATTAGTAATGTACCTTTTGGAAGACATACATAGGTGGTGGTTGTAAACAAAAGCAAAAGGATAATTTACATGGAATTCAGAAAACTGATTACATCTCAGTGGGCTTCTGTAGAAGTTTAATATTCTACATATTTTTGTTTAGATAATGAGTATACAGATGTTCATTTAAAAAAACTTCCTATATTATTATTATTATTACTTGAGATGGAGTCTCTCTGTGTCACCCAGGCTGGAGTGAGTGCAGTCATGTGATCACAGTTCACTGCAGCCTTGACCCCCCAGAGTCAGGCAATCCTCCCACATCAGCCTCCCTAGTACCTGGGACCACAGGCACGCACTACCATGCCTGGCTAATATTTTAGTTTAGTTTAGTTTATTTATCTTTTTTTGTAGAGATGGTATCTCCCTATATTGCCCAGACTGGCCTCAAACTCCTGGATTCAAGGGATCCTCCTGCCATAGCCTCGCAAAATGCTACGCTAGGATTACAGGCATAAGCCTCCATGCCAGGCCCCTATATAACTTTTTATTCTTCCTTTTCCTGTGTCTTTTTTTCTTTCTTGTTTTTCCTTGCCTTGCCTTGCCTTGCCTCCTTCCCTTCCCTTCCCTTCCTTTCCTTTCTTTTTGTTTCTTTTTTTCTTCCTTTCTTTCAACAGATATGTGATCTAATCACAGATATGTGTTTTAATTACAAAGTAAGTTAGAGAGCACCTTGAAGTAAAGCAGATTGGTGGAGTATATAACTATCCTAGTTAAGGCCAAGTGAATTTGAGTAGTCTATGAAACATCCAGGTAGAAAGGATGTCTAGAAAAGTTATATGGTATGTCTGAAACTAGAAACTAGGCACTATTAGCATAACTGGACATTTAAAACCATGAGAGTAGTTGGCATTTCTCAGAAAGAGCATGCAGAGTGAGAAAAGTCATTGCTGAAAATGAAACCCTATGGAATACTAACACTTAAAGGGAAAATACAAGAAAAAAAAAACCCCTGATAAAATAGGCTAGCAGTACCTCCTCAAAAAAGTAGAGAGGTGCAGTGGTAGTGTTTTCAAAGTCAACTGAGGAAACTGTTTTTACTAGAAGGAGACTATGAAGAGTATAATTATTTATCAGGACAAGTAAAATTAAGAACAGAAATATGACCATGGAGTTGTATAATTAGCAACTCTAACTACCTTTTCTGACACTGCTTTTCTCTGTCTCAATCTGGAGGGTAGAGGGGTGGAGAAGGGAATTGAGTGCTAAGAGTTATTGATCCATTCAGCCAATATTTGTTAAAAACCAACAGCTACAGAATACTTAGAAAGCTCCAGGTTAAAAAAAAAAAAAAAAAAAAAACTGTCTCCCTCATTGTTTTTCTTTTGTTTTTTAATGAAGTGTCAAGAATTGGTGAATGTTAGGAAGAAAAAGCAACTGTGGAGAAGAAAAGCCAGAAACAAGGAATCTGAGAATGGGAATATGAAGGTTCAATCAGGTTTAGAACATTATTCAGTTTAAGAGATATTTGAAAATAAAATGCAGAAAAATCGTGAAAACAAAAGGATAGAAAATAATGGGGTTCTATTTACACAGGGTACTCAGACAAATCCATTAAGAGGAGATACTGTTTGATTGAGACCTATACAATGTGAGTCCTAAGACCATATCTAAGGGAAGAACATTTCAGAAAATTCAACAGCAAATTCAAATTAACTAGATTGGGAATTTTTCGGGCAGAGAATTGTGTGGCATATTCAAGATATCATTGAAAGGTTGGCAGAGCTGAAGTGCAGTGAGCCCCAGAGACAGAGGTAAGACGTTATCTCAGAGAAGAAGTGTAGTGGGAAGACAGAGAAGGTAGTGGAGAACCTGGATTTGAACCCAGCTAGTTGGGCTCTAATGTCCCCATATTTAATCTCTAGTTGGTATTACCTCTCAGTTTAAAAATGATGCCTTAGGTTCTACAAAGTATTTGCAGAGATTAGGGCCCCATGTACTCCTGCCAGAGTCTATCGTTATAGGTCAACAGAGCTCCCAATGTGACCCAGAGGGACATGTCAGTCCATGTTAGAAGTTAATTTCTGAGAATAGACCCCGTTGGACAATCACCCTGGTCTTCCTTAGAGGTCAGTTAAGAATTTCTGAATAAACAAAATAGGATGTTCCTCAGATTTGGTTACATAAATATATAATATACAGCAATTACTACTACTATAAATAATAAAATAATGTTGATAATCTCATCAGTTTCTTATGATAGAAATGGTTATTTACTTCTTCACAGAAAGTCATATATGCCCTTTGAAGTTTAACCACAAGTTATGAGGTCATAGCCTAAAAAAGATGGACTGACTGATGTTGTATATTAATTAGGTATAAAAAGTGGGCCACCCAGGATTAGGAATCACCAAGAACTGACCCAAACATCTCTTAGGCAAGCTACTGATCCAATACCAAGAGAAGTTCAAATAGGCTCTAAGGCTAAGAATAACAAAAGGTTTGGATTTCATCTCCATTAGGTGGATTCATACACATACAAATCTTCATCCTTATTACACAAAACAGAAATGTGAAAAGGATCTCAAGTTTTTATGACCAACTAAAGCTGTGTATTATTTGCAACCACTGTTTCCAGTTGTCAGTTGTGCTCTTTTCTCAGATTCACAGAGGATACCAGGTAATAACATAAGCCCCACTTGTGAAAATAAAGCCCACTATTAGCTTTCTGCAGGTTTCCTTAGCAATTACAATATCTACTCTGCTACAGACTGAATGTGTATCCTCTCAAAATTCATATGCTGAAACCCTTCTCCCGAGTGTAATGGTATTAGAATGTGTGGCCTTTGGGAGCTAATTAGGATTAGGTGGGATAATGAGGGCAGAGCCCTCAAGAATGGAATTCATTTTCTTTTGAGTCACTAGAGAGTTTGTTTCTCCTCTCTGCTGTCCACCGTGTGAGGACACAGTAAGACAGTTGTTAACAACTGGAAGACAGTCCACACCAGAACCCGACTGTGCTGACACCCTGATCTTGGATTTCCAGCCTCCAGAACGGTGAGAAATAAATTTCTGTCATTTGTAAGCCAGCCAGTCTAAAGTAATTTGTTATAGCAGTTCTAACTGGCTAAGAGATGCTCTATAAAGAACGAAGATATATCTGAATTGTCAACTTTAAATCATTCTGTACATATCTAAAGCCAATTTTTACTTTTGTTCTTATTTTTTCTTAAGTTTTAATGATTCAAATTTAAACAGAACTTCCAATTTACCTCTCACTAAAATATTTTATCAGAAAGTTAGTGCCAAAGAAGTCAAAAGCATTTCCCAACACACTTAGAGCCTTCCTCTAGGATTCATGTCATTTTCTTTTATATGTATTCATGGCAAAACTGAGCTAAAGAGCTTTAGGCTCTATTTCTCATGGGCAAGTCAGAGGTATAGTTATGTCCTTACAACACTTCAAAGTGGTGTGAGAAAAATGCCCCCATTTCTTCCAAATGAGTATATTTTCTATGCATATACTATAATGATAAGAGGTGGAAAAATATTGAAGTTTTGGTCACACGTTAGTCTTATTTATATTATGATATGAGCAGTGTTTCTTAAGAAAATAGTTACAGGTTGGTGTTTGAGAACTGCTGGAAGTCTACTAGCTTGGACCATCACATCCTCTTTAAAATGACTACATTGGCAAATATCCTTCCAATTATTTGTCATGTTGTGATGGTTAATACTGACTGCCAACTTGATTGGATTGAAGGATGAAAAGTATTGATCCTGGATGTGTCTGTGAGAGTGTTGCTAAAGGAGATTAACATTTGGGTCAGTGGGCTGGGAAAGGCAGACCGACCCTTAATCTGGTTGGGCACCATCTGATCAGCTGCCAGCATGGCTAGAATCTAAAAAGCAGGAAGAAAATGTGAAATGATGAGACTGGCTGAGCCTCCCAGCCTACATCTTTCTTCTGTGCTGGATGCTTCTTGCTGTTGAACATCGGACTCCAAGTTCTTCAGCTTTGAGACTCAGACTGGCTTCCTTGCTCCTCAGCTTGAAGACAGCCTTTTATGGGACCTCACCTTGTGATTGTGTGGATCAATATTCCTTAATAAACTCCCCTTCATATATACATTTAACCTATTAGTGCTGTCCCTCAAGAGAACCCTGACTAATACAGATTTTGGTACAAGGAGTGGTTCTAGAGGAACAGAATATTAAGGATGGAGTTCTTTCATTGGTTTTGGGGTTTCTGGAGTTCGGTGCTTAATACCCAAAATGCTAAGGACTCTACTTCTAATAGTATGGAGAACACTATTAGTCGTTGGCATGAACTGTTTAGAGAGTTAGACAAAATAAATGCATTTGACACTACTGATTCACCAATCCTGAGAGGCAGGAGCTTAGTGACTCTATACATAATACCTTTGGCCATATGTGGAGAACCAAGGAACATGATGAAGCTTGTTGGTTTCTCCTAAGTTCACTGTACGAAGTGATGAAAGAAAATTATGAACTCAGGAATTCTAACTCCCGGCTTCAGAAGCAGATACTGAGCCTTAAGTCTTCTAAGATTGCCTTGAGTGAGAGTCTTATCTCCTGTAGAGAAAGAGCTGAAATTGTGGAAAAACAGACACAAGCTCTTATCATGCAAGTGGCTGATCTGCAACCAAAAGTGCATGCACAGCCTCACCAGGTGTCTACTGTTAAAGTGAGGGCATTGAATGGAAAAGAATGGGATCTTGCAACTTGGAATGGGGGTATGTGGGAGAACGCTGATGTAGCTGGGGACACTGAGTTTGTAAACTCCAATGAATCTTTTTTGCTAGAGGAAACAGCTTCCCATTTCCAAGTAGTGCCAACATCCCCTCCCCAACCCCTGCTGCCATTAGCCTTTCCACCTTTGTCTGAGGAGATAAACTCTGTGTTGCCTAAGGCAACAGTGATGGCTTCCTCTCAGGCAGTTGCCCGGCAAGAAAATGTTGATTATCCTCAGGAGCCACCCCCAACACCCTCCTTAACTTCTAGACCTATAACTAGACTAAAGTCCTGGTGGGCCCCTAGAGATGAGGTTGAGAGTGTGACCCATGAGGAGGTGCGCTACACTCAAAAATAATTGCTTGAGTTTTCTAATTTGTATAAACAGAAACCTAGAGAACAGGCTGGAAATAGATATTATGGGTGTGGGATAATAGTGGAAGGAACATAGTGTTGGATCAGGCTGAATTTAATGACATGGGTCAACTAAGTAGGGAATCTGCATTTAATGTTGCAGCTCAGGGACTTAAAACAGGTTCTTAATAGTTTATGTGCTTGGTTAGCTGAAATATGGATTAAAAGATGGCCCATTGTAAGTGAGCAGGAAATGCTTGATCTCTCTTGGATTAATGTAGAGGAAGGAATCCAAAGACTTAGAGAGACTGGGATGGCGGAGTGGACTAGTCACTTTGGACCTACTCATCCCAGCTGGGAGGGTCCAGAAGATGGATCCTTGACCAATGCCTGTGAAAGATTTGTGAGAGCAGCACCTGTGCCTTTTTTTATTTTATTTTTTTATACTTTAAGTATTACGGTACATGTGCACAACGTGCAGGTTTGTTACATATGTATACATGTGCCATGTTGATGTGCTGCCCCCATTAACTCATCATTTAGCATTAGGTATATCTCCTAATGCTATTCCTCCCCCCTCTCCCCACCCCACAACAGTCCCCAGTGTGTGATGTTCCCCTTCCTGTGTCCATGTGTTCTCATTGTTCAATTCCCACCTTTGAGTGAGAACATGCGGTGTTTGGTTTTTTGTCTTTGCCATAGTTTGCTGACAATGATGGTTTCCAGCTTCATCCGTGTCCCTACAAAGGACATGAAATCATCATTTTTTATGGCTGCATAGTGTTCCATGGTGTATATGTGCCACATTTTCTTAATCCAGTCTATCATTGTTGGACATTTGGGTTGGTTCCAAGTCTTTGCTATTGTGAATAGTGCCGCAGTAAACATACATGTGCATGTGTCTTTATAGCAGCATGATTTAAATTCCTTTGGGTATATACCCAGTAATATGATGGCTGGGTCAAATGGTATATCTAGTTCTAGATCCCTGAGGAATCGCCACACTGACTTCCACAAGGGTTGAACTAGTTTACAGTCCCACCAACAGTGTAAAAGTGTTCCTATTTCTCCACATCCTCTCCAGCACCTGTTGTTTCCTGACTTTTTAAAGATCGCCATTCTAACTGGTGTGAGATGCTATCTCATTGTGGTTTTGATTTGCATTTCTCTGATAGCCAGTGATGATGAGCATTTTTTCATGTGTTTTTTGGCTGCATAAATGTCTTCTTTTGAGAAGTGTGTGTTCATATCCTTCGCCCACTTTTTGATGGGGTTGTTTGTTTTTTTTCTTGTAAATTTGTTTGAGTTCATTGTAGATTCTGGATATTAGCCCTTTGTCAGATGAGTAGGTTGTAAAAATTTTCTCCCATTCTGTAGGTTGCCTGTTCACTCTGATGGTGGTTTCTTTTGCTGTGAAGAAGCTCTTTAGTTTAATTAGATCCCATTTGTCAATTTTGGCTTTTGTTGCCATTGCTTTTGGTGTTTTAGACATGAAGTCCTTGCCCATGCCTATGTCCTGAATGGTATTGCCTAGGTTTTCTTCTAGGGTTTTTATGGTATTAGGTCTAACATGTAAGTCTTTAATCCATCTTGAATTAATTTTTGTATAAGGTGTAAGGAAGGGATCCAGTTTCAGCTTTCTACATATGGCTAGCCAGTTTTCCCAGCACCATTTATTAAATAGGGAATCCTTTCCCCATTGCTTGTTTTTCTCAGGTTTGTCAAAGATCAGATGGTTGTAGATATGCGACAATATTTCTGAGGGCTCTGTTTTGTTCCATTGGTCTATATCTCTGTTTTGGTACCAGTACCATGCTGTTTTGGTTACTGTAGCCTAGTAGTATACTTTGAAGTCAGGTAGCGTGATGCCTCCAGCTTTGTTCTTTTGGCTTAGGATTGCCTTGGCAATATGGGCTCTTTTTTGGTTCTATATTAAATTTAAAGTAGCTTTTTCCAATTCTGTGAAGAAAGTCATTGGTAGCTTGATGGGGATGGCATTGAATCTGTAAATTACCTTGGGCAGTATGGCCATTTTTCACCATATTGATTCTTCCTACCCATGAGCATGGAATGTTCTTCCATTTGTTTGTATCCTCTTTTATTTCATTGAGCAGTGGTTTGTAGTTCTCCTTGAAGAGGTCCTTCACATCCCTTGTAAGTTGGATTCCTAGGTATTTTATTCTCTTTGAAGCAATTGTGAATGGGAGTTCACTCATGATTTGGCTCTCTGATTGTCTATCATTGGTGTATAAGAATGCTTGTGATTTTTGTACATTGATTTTCTATCCTGAGACTTTGCTGAAGTTGCTTATCAGCTTAAGGAGATTTTGGGCTGAGATGAGGGGGTTTTCTAGATGTACAATCATGTCATCTGCAAACAGGGACAATTTGACTTCCTTTTTCCTAGTTGAATGCCCTTTATTTCCTTCTCCTGCCTGATTGCCCTGGCCAGAACTTCCAACACTATGTTGAATAGGAGTTGTGAGAGAGGGCATCCCTGTCTTGTGCCAGTTTTCGAAGGGAATGCTTCCAGTTTTTGACCATTCAGTATGATATTGGCTGTGGGTTTGTCATAGATAGCTCTTATTATTTTGAGATACATCCCATCAATACCTAATTTATTGAGAGTTTTTTAGCATGAAGTGTTGTTGAATTTTGTCAAAGGCCTTTTCTGCATCTATTGAGATAATCATGTGGTTTTTGTCTTTGGTTCTGTTTATATGCTGTATTACATTTACTGATTTTCGTATGTTGAACCAGCCTTGCATCCCAGGGATGAAGCCCACTTGATCATGGTGGATAAGCTTTTTGATGTGTTGCTGGATTCGGTTTGCCAGTATTTTATTGAGGATTTTTGCATCAATGTTCATCAAGGATATTGATCTAAAATTCTCTTTTTTTGTTGTGTCTCTGCCAGTCTTTGGTATCAGGATGATGCTGGCCTCATAAAATGAGTTAGGGAGGATTCCCTCTTTTTCTATTGATTGGAATAGTTTCAGAAGGAATGGTACCAGCTCCTCTTTGTACCTCTGGTAGAATTCGGCTGTGAATCCATCTGGTCCTGGACTTTTTTTGGTTGGTAAGCTATTAATTGTTGGCTCAATTTCAGAGCCTGTTATTAGTCTATTCAGAGATTCAACTTCTTCCAGGTTTATTCTTGGGAGAGGGCATGAGTCAAGGAATTTATTCATTTCTTCTAGATTTTCTAGTTTATTTGCGTAGAGGTGTCTATAGTAGTCTCTGATGGTAGTTTGTATTTCTGTGGGATCGGTGGTGGTATCCCCTTTGTTATTTTTTATTGCATCTATTTGAATCTTCTCTCTTTTCTTCTTTATTAGTCTTGCTAGTGGTCTATCAATTTCGTTGATCTCTTCAAAAAACCAGCTCCTGGATTCATTGATTTTTTGAAGGGTTTTTTGTGTCTCTATTTCCTTCAGTTCTGCTCCGATTTTAGTTATTTCTTGCCTTCTGCTAGCCTTTGAATGTGTTTGCTCTTGCTTCTCTAGTTCTTTTAATTCTGATGTTAGGGTGTCCATTTTGGGTCTTTCCTGCTTTCTCTTGTGGGCATGTAGTGCTATAAATTTCCCTCTACACACTGCCTTGAATGTGTCCCAGAGATTCTGGTATGTTGTGTCTTTGTTCTCGTTGGTTTCAAGTAACATCTTTATTTCTGCCTTCATTTCGTTATGGACCCGGTAGTCATTCAGTAGCAGGTTTTTCAGTTTCCATGTAGTGGAGCGGATTTGAGTGAGTTTCTTAATCCTGAGTTCTAGTTTGATTGCACTATGGTCTGAGAGACAGTTTGTTATAATTTCTGTTCTTTTATAATTGCTGAGGAGTGCTTTACTTCCAACTATGTGTTCAAATTTGGAATAGGTGTGGTGTGCTGAGAAGAATGTATATTCTGTTGATTTGGGGTGGAGAGTTCTGTAGATGTCTATGAGGTCTGCTTGGTGCAGAGCTGAGTTCAATTCCTGGATATCCTTGTTAACTTTCTGTCTCGTTGATCTGTCTAATGTTAACAGTGGGGTGTTAAAGTCTCCCATTATTATTGTGAGGGAGTCTAAGTCTCTTTGTAGGTCACTAAGGACTTGCTTTAGGAATCTGGGTGCTCCTGTATTGGGTGCATACATATTTAGGATAGTTAGTTCTTCTTGTTGAATTGATCCCTTTACCATTATGTAATGGCCTTCTTTGTCTCTTTTCATATTTGTTGGTTTAAAGTCTGTTTTATCAGAGACCAGGATTGCAACCTCTGTCTTTTTTTGTTTTCCATTTGCTTGGTAGATCTTCTTGCATCCCTTTATTTTGAGCCTGTGTGTGTCTCTGCACGTGAGATGGGTTTCCTGAATACAGCACACTGATGGGTCTTGACTCTTTATCCAATTTCCCAGTCTGTGCCTTTTAATTGAAGCATTTAGCCCGTTTTCATTTAAGGTTAGTATTGTTATGTGTAAGTTTGATCCTGTCATTATGATGTTAGCTGGTTATTTTGCTCGTTATTTGATGCAGTTTATTCCTAGCCTTTATCGTCTTTACAATTTGGCATGTTTTTGCAGTGGCTGTTACTGGTTGTTCCTTTCCATGTTTAGTGCTTCCTTCAGGAGCTCTTTTAGTGCAGGCCTGGTGGTGACAAAATCTCTCAGCATTTGCTTGTCTGTAAAGTATTTTATTTATCCTTCATTTATGAAGCTTAGTTTGGCTGGATATGAAATTCTGGGTTGAAAATTCTTTTCTTTAATAATGGCGAATAATGGCCCCTGGTCTCTTCTGGCTTGTAGAGTTTCTGCCAAGAGATCAGCTGTTAGTCTGATGGGCTTCCCTTTGTGAGCAACCCGACCTTTCTCTCTGGCTGCCCTTAACTTTTTTTCCTTCATTTCAACTTTGGTGAATCTGACAATTATGTGTCTTCGAGTTGCTCTTCTTGAGGATTATCTTTGTGGCGTTCTCTGTATTTCCTGAATTTGAATGTTGGCCTGCCTTGCTAGGTTGGGGAAGTTCTCCTGGATAATATTCTGCTGAGTGTTTTCCAACTTGGTTCCATTCTCGCCGTCACTTTCAGGTACGCCAATTAGACGTAGATTTGGTCTTTTCACATAATTCCATATTTCTTGGAGGCTTTGTTCATTTCTTTTTATTCTTTTTTCTCTGAACTTCTCCTCATGCTTCATTTCATTCATTTCATCTTCCATTGCCGATACCCTTTCTTCCAGTTGATCACATCATTTACTGAGGCTTGTGCATTCGTCACGTAGTTCTCGTACCTTGGTTTTCATCTCCAGCAGGTCCCTTAAGGACATCTCTGCATTGATTATTCTAGTTATCCATTCATCTAATTTTTTTTCAAAGTTTTTAACTTCTTTGCCCTTGGTTCAAGCTTCCTCCTTTAGCTCAGAGTAGTTTGATCTTCTGAAGCCTTCCTCTCTCAACTCATCAAAGTCATTCTCCATCCAGCTTTGTTCCATTGCTGGTGAGGAGCTGCATTCCTTTGGAGGAGGAGAGGCACTCTGATTTTTAGAGTTTCCGGTTTTTCTGCTCTGTTTTTTTCCCCATCTTTGTGGTTTTATCTACCTTTGGTGTTTGATGATTGTGATGTACAGATGGGTTTATGGTGTTGATATCCTCTCTGTTTGTTAGTTTTCCTTCTAACAGTCAGGACCCTCCACTGCAGGTCTGTTGGAGTTTACTGGAGGTCCACTCCAGACCCTGTTTGCCTGGGTGTCAGCAGTGGTGGCTGCAGAACAGCGGATATTGGTGAACTGCAAATGCTGCTGCCTGATCATTCCTCTGGAAGTTTTGTCTCAGAGGAGTACCCAGCCGTGTGAGGTGTCAGTCCACCCCTACTGGGGTTACCTCCCAGTTAGGCTACTTAGGGGTCAGGGACCCACTTGAGGAGGCAGTCTGCCCGTTCTCAGATCTCAAGCTGCATGCTGGGAGAACCACTACTCTCTTCAAAGCTGTCAGACAGGGACATTTAAGTCTGCAGAGGTTACTGCTGCCTTTTGTTTTTCTGTGCCCTGCCCCAGAGATGGGGCCTACAGAGGCAGGCAGGCCTCCTTGAGCTGTGGTGGGCTCCACCCAGTTTGAGCTTCCCAGCTGCTTTGTTTACCTACTCAAGCCTGAGCAATGGCGGGCGCCCCTCCCCCAGCCTCGCTGCCACCTTGCAGTTTGATCTCAGACTGCTGTGCTAGCAAGAGCAAGGCTCTGTGGGCATAGGACCCTCTGAGCCAGGTGTGGGATATAATCTTGTGGTGTGCTGTTTGTGAAGCCTGTTGGAAAAGCGCATTATTAGGGTGGGAGTGACCTGATTTTCCAGGTGCCGTCTGTCACCCTTTTCTTTGACTAGGAAAGGGAATTCCCTGACCCCTTGCCCTTCCGGGGTGAGGCGATGCCTCACCCTGCTTCGGCTCACACACGGTGCGCTGCACCCACTGTGCTGCACCCACTGTCCAGCACTCCCCAGTGAGATGAACCCGGTACCTCAGTTGGAAATGCAGAAATCACCCGTCTTCTGCGTCACTCACACTGGGAGCTGTAGCCTGGAGCTGTTCCTATTCGGCCATCTTGGCTCCACCTCCCACATCTGTGTCTTTGAAGAGCTCTGTAATAGCTCTTCTCTGTATGTCAGATCTAACTGGGAACCACAGTCACTCAACTACAAAATGTAAATACAATGGGAAAAATTGGATCGTGAAGTGGCAGGGACCAAGTGGCAGCACTCAACCATCATAGGCCAGGTGGGAGTAGCTACTGTAATGGACAGCAGAGGCAAAGGGTGAGTCAGAATATTCCGACTCCTGTACTGCTCTGGTATTGACTAACTATTAATAGTGTTTCTAGAAGTGAAATTGATATGAAGCCTACTGCATTCCTTCTTAATTTATATAGGCAGAAAAATTCTAGGTTGAATAGACAGAAGACTAATTAAAATTATAAAAATAGAGAATCATGATTCCTCTATCAGTTTCTAGGCTTGTGCCAGTTTACAGACCCAGAGCCCCTTCAATGAAAGGGAGGCTGGGTCGTCTTGAGGAAGGATCTCACAACATTACTGAAAATTTATGCTGTCAATCTTTCTCCCATCATTACCTAAGGAGACCTCTGGCCTTTAACAGGGTGACTGTGCAATGGGGAAAGGGAAATGGTCAGACATTTTGGAGACTATGGATACTGGTTCTGAGCTGAAGTTGATTCCCAGAGACCCCAAATGTCATTGTGATCCTCCAGTTAAAGAAAGAGCTTATGGAGGTCAGGTGATTAATGGAGTTTTAGCTCAGGTCTGACTTACAGTGGTTCCCTGAACTCATCCTGTGGTCCTTTCCCCAGTGCCAGAATGCATAATTGGCATAGACATACTTAGCAGCTGGCAGAGCCACCCCCCGCCTGGTAGGGTGAAGGGTATTGTGGTGGGAAAGGCCAAATGGAAGCCATTAGAACAGCCGCTCCCTAGAAAAATAGTAAATCAAAAATAATATCACATCCTTAGAGGGATTGCAGAGATTAGTGCCACCATCAAGGACTTGAAAAACACAGGGTTGGTGATTCCCACCATATCCCTGTTCAACCCTCCCACTTGGCCCACAAAGAAGACAGATGGATCTTTGAGAATTACAGTGGATTACCATAAGCTTAATCAAGTGGTGACTCTAATTACAGCTGCTGTAGCAGATGTTGTTTCATTGCTTGAGCAAATTAACACATCTCCTGGTACCTGACATGCAGCCATTGACTTGGCAAATGACTTTTTCTCTATTCCTGCCCATGAGGTCCACCAGAAGCAATTTGCCTTCAGCTGTCAAGGCCAGCAATATACCTTTACTATCCTATCTGAGGGATATATCAACTCTTTGGCTTTGTGTCATAACTTTATTCGGAGAGATCTTGATCTCTTTTCACTTCCACAAGGTATCACACTGGTCCATTACTTTGATGACATTATGCTGATTGGATCCAGTGAGCAAGAAGTAGCAAACACCCTGGACTTATTGGTGAGACATTTGCATGCCAGAGGATGGGAAATGAATCTGACTAAAATTCAGGGATCTTCTACCTCAGTAAAGTTTCTAGGGGTCCAGTGGTGTGGGGCCTGTCGAAATATTCCTTCTAAGGTGGAGAATAAGTTGCTGCATTTCACCCCTCCTACACCCAAGAAAGAGGCACAATGCCTAGTGGGCCTATTTGGATTTTGGAGGCAGCACATTCCTCATTTAGGTGTGTTACTGTTGCCCATTTATTGAGTGATACAAAAGGTTGCCAGTTTTGAGTGGGGTCCAGAACAGGAGAAGGCTCTGCAACAGGTCCAGGCTGCTGTGCAAGCTGCTCTTCCACTTGAGCCATATGACCCAGCAGATCCAATGATGCTTGAGGTGTCAGTGGCAGATAGGGATTCTGTTTAGAGCCTTCGGCAGGCCCCCATAGGTGAATCACAGTGGAGGCCTCTAGGATTTGGAGCAATACCTTGCCATCTTCTGCAGATAACTACTCGTCTTTTGAGTGACAACTCTTGGCCTGTTACTGGGCTTTTGGTGGAAACCGAATGTTTGACTATGAGTCATCAAGTCACCATGCAACCTGAACTGACTATCATGAACTGGGTTCTTTCTGACCCATCTAGCCATAAAGTGGGTCATGCCCAGCCACATTCCATCATCAAATGGAAGTGGTATATATGGGATTGGGCTTGAGAAGGTCCTGAAGGCACAAGTAAGTTACATGAGGAAGTGGCTCAAATGCCTATGGTCTCCACTCCTGCACCCTGCCTTCTCTCCCCCAGCCTGCACTGATGGCCTCATGGGGGAATTCCTTATGATCAGTTGACAGTGAAAGAGAAGACTAGGGCCTAGTTCACAGATGGTTCTGCATGATATGCAGGCACCACCTGAAATTCGACAGCTGCAGCATTACCGCCCCTTTCTAGGACATCCCTGAAGGACAGTGGTGAACGGAAATCTTCCTAGAGGGCAGAACTTTGAGCAGTGCATCTGATTGTGCACTTTGCATGGAAGTAGAAATGGTCAGATGTGTGATTATATACTGATTCATGGGCTGTAGCCAATGGTTTGACTGGATGGTCAGGGACTTGAAAGAAGCATGATTGGAAAACAGGCGATGAAGAAATTTGGGGAAGGGATATGTGAATGGACCTCTCTGAGTGGTCAAAAACTGTGAAGATATTTGTATCCCATGTGAGTGCTCACCAATGGGTGACCTCAGCAGAGGAGAATTTTAATAATCAAGTGGATAGGATGACCCACTTGTTCTGTGGACACCACTCAGCCTCTTTTCCCAGCCACCCCTGTCATCGCCCAGTGGGCCCATGAACAAAGTGGCCATGGTGGCAGGGATGGAGGGTATGCATGAGCTCAGCAACATGGGCTTCCACTCACCAAGGCTGACCTGGCTATGGCTACTGCTGAGTGCCCAATTTGCCAGTAGCAGAGACCAACACTGAGCCCTCGATATGGCACCATTCCTCGGGGTGGTCAGCCAGCTACCTGGTGGCAGGTTGATTATATTGAACCGCTTCCATCAAAAAAAGGACAGAGGTTTGTCTTCACTGGAATAGACATTTACTCCAGATATGGGTGTGCCTTTCCTGCACGCAGTGCTTCTGCAAAGACTACCATCTGTGGACACATGGAATGCCTTATCCATCATCATTGTATTCCACACAGCATTGCCTCAGACTGAGGCCCTCACTTTACAGTGGGCTTATGGTCATGGAATTCACTGGTCTTACCATGTTCCCCATCATCCTGAAGCAGCTTGTTTGATGGAATGGTGAAACGGCCTTTTGAAGTCCCAATTATAATACAAACTAGGTGACAGTACTTTGCAGGGTTAGGGCAAAGTTCTCCAGAAGACCGTGTATGGTCTGATTCAGCTTCCAATATATGGTAGTTTTTTCCATAGCCAGGATTCATGGGTCCAGGAATCAAGGAGAGGAAGTGTAAGTGGCACCACTCACCATCACCCCTAGTGATCCACTAGCAAAATTTGTGCTTCCTGTTCCCACAACATTATGTTCTGCTGTCCTAGATGTCCTAGTTCCAGAGGGAGTAATGCTGCCACCAGGAGACACAACAATGATTCCATTAACTGGAAGTTAAGATTGCCACCTGGACACTTTGGGCTCCTCCTACCTTTAAGTCAACAGGCTAAGAAGTTACAGTGTTTAAGTTACGTATCTTTAAGTTACAGTGTTGGCTGGGTTGATTGACCCAGACTATCAAGATGAAATCTGTCTACTACTCCACAATGCAGGAAAGAAAGAGTATGCATGGAGTACAGGAGATCCATTAGGGCTTCTCTTAATATTACCGTGCCCTGTGATTAAAGTCAGTGGGAAACAACAACAACCCAATCTATACAGGAAGGACTACAAATGGCCCAGACTCTTTGACAACAAAGGTTTGGGTCACTCCACCAGAAATAAATAAATAAATAAATAAATAAATAAATAAACAAACAAACAAACGACCTGCTGTGGTGCTTGCTAAAGGCAAAGGGAATACAGAATTGGTAGTAGAAGGTAGTCATAAATATCAGCTATGACCACATGACTACTGCAGAAACAAGGACTATATTTGTCATGAGTATTGTCATGAGTATTTATTTCCTCCTTCTTTCGTTAAAAACTTGTTTGTACATTTATACACTTGTACTAAGAAAATATCTTCATTTTATTTCCTTTTTCTTATCATGTGACATAAGTTTTATTGACTTCACATCAGCATTTAAGCATTGTTAACTTTATGTAATAGTATTTGGGTTGGGGACTGTTGTGTTTCCGGTATGAAGGATAGTTGTATTATGTTAGGCATAGTTATGACCTTATTATTGTCTTTATTTGAAGATTATGTACAATCTCAGAAGATGTGTACGGGTTCGAGTTGACAAGGGGTAGACTTGTGATGGTTAATACCGAGTGTCAACTTGATTAGATTGAAGGATACAAAGTATTGATGCTGGGTGTGTCTGTGCCAGTGTTGCCAAAGAGATTAACATTTGAGTCAGTGGGTGGGGGAAGGCAGATGCACCCTTATTCTGGGTGGGCACCATTTGATCAGCTGCCAGCATGGGTAGAATATAAAAAGCAGGTAGAAAAATGTGAAATGACAGACTGGCCTAGCCTCCCAGCCTACATCTTTCTCTTGTGCTGGATGCTTCCTGCCCTCACACATTGGACTTCATGTTCTTCATTTTTGGGCCATGGATTGGCTTTCCTTACTCCTCAGCTTGCAGACAGCCTATGTGAGACATTGTGATCATGTTAGTTAATTCTTAATAAACCCCCCTGATATATATATATATACATGTGTATATATATATGTACATACATGTATATATATGTATATACACGTATATGTATACATATATATGTATCCTATAAGTTCTGTCCCTCTAGAGAACCCTGACTATTATACATGTTAATGACATAATTTATTTTCAAATTTTATTTATTAGTTTTAAATTTTGTAATATTGACAAGGATTATATATGTTCCAGGATTAAAAATATGGTTACTTTATATGCATATACTGTAATTTTTATCATATCAAATTAATTAACCAAATTATCACTGCCTGTGGTTTGCATTAAATCCCATAATTGCTCATGTTATAACTGAAAGTTTGTGCCCTTTGAGCAACATCTTCCCATTTTCCCCAAGGGACCAGTATTAAGATCATATCAGAGCCAGAAAAGAAGGCTAGGAAATAAGCAAAGTATAGATGTATTATCATAATGTCCATACTACCTGAGGTGATCTACAGATTTAATGCAATCCCTATAAATTTCCTATGACATTTTTTACAGAAATAGAAAAAATATTCAAAAATTCATATAGAATCTTTAAAGACCATGAATAGCCAAATAAATCTTAAGACAAAGCAATGTTGGGGCCATCACATTCCCTAATTTTAACTATATTACAAAGCTATAGTAATCAAAACAGTATGGTATTGGGATAAAAATAGACACATAGACCAACAGAACAGTATAGAGAGCCCAGGAAAAAAACCCAATCATGTATGGTCTCCTAATCTTTGACATATGTGCCAAGAATACAAAATGGGAAAAGGACAGTTCCTTCAATAAATAGTGTTGGGAAAACTGTATATACACATGCAAAACAATAAAATTGGACCATCGTTTTACATAATATACAAAAATTACTTTGAAATGTATTAAAAATGTAAATGTGGGTTCCAAAATCATAAAACTTATAAAAAAAGAATTTAGATAAGTAGATAGATATCTACTTAGCAACTTCCTCTTAACTAATTAATTACATGAGAAAAGTGTCACATAAGAAAGGATGCTCAGTTCCATTAGGAGCACATCAACTTTGTAATTTGAAAAAAGTGAATGAATTATGTTTTAATTTCAGTTTCACAATTTAAATTATTAACACTAAGACAAGTAGACTTATTACAGTGAGCCTAAGAGAACATAAATATATTTCTTTAAAATGCTCAACAGAGAAAAATAATTTTACCGAATGAATATTATAAAAACATCTACTGTTCTCAAACAAATGCATGATTTAATCCATTTTCAGTCAAAATGACAATTTTTGCTCTTTTTTTAGTCATTTGAGAATGACAACTTGTCAAACGTATTTAAAAATATATAGCAAATGTTAGAAATGCCAAAAGATTTTTGCAAAAAATATTTAAAAAGTATTTTTGCTACACCAGTTTCTGAAACAGATCTACTGTAAATATAAAATATTTGTATATCATTAAACAAACAGACGAGAGGATTGAAATATAGAGTTCAGCATTAGGTCCAAGGATATAAGGAAAACACATATGACTAAAAAGTGGTGAGTCTGTTTAACATTCAGCTCTCTGGGGCTGCAGCAGGGTAGAGGGGAGACTGATATAGAGTTTACCAGTTTCTATGATATAAATGCTTAGACTATAGCCAATTATAAGCTACCAATGTCATACCAACCAGCTTTCAAAACTCTTAAAAATTTAACAATTGGAGCACACCACTGATAAAAGTGTTATTTCAGTCTCCTGGAAAATGTTTGCTTAATAAATGATTGCCTAACCAACTTAACAAAAATAAAGTTAAAAGCCTAACACACTTAAGACAAAAATAAAATCTCTATTGTCTATATGTAAATTAGCCATATTTTATTACATGAGAAAATAAAACTTGATAGATAAAAAGACAAAGATATAGATAAATGATAGATAGATAGATAGATAAGATTGATTTACACTGAGAAAAGCTAAAAGACAAACAATAGACTAGGAAAGCATTTGAACCATTTATTGTAATCAAAATTTAATATTCCATATATATATGGACCATCATTTCTATATGGACAATTGTGTGTATACACACCCACCCACCCACCCACACACCACACTATAAATTCAAAAACAGCAAAAGTTAAAATAAAAATGATACAATAAGCAAGAAAGACAACCCATAAAAGATAACTGAAAATTATTAAAATAAAGAAGGAAATAAAAAATATTCTGAAACTCATGGTAAGTAAATCACAAGAAAACATCATTTTTAAAAAACATCAGATTAACAAAATTTAAAAGACTAGTAATATCCAGTATTAAAGGGGGAAATATGTATACTGGAACATTTTGTGGAGAAATGTAGTCTTACATATTCTATAACAACTGTGAGTTAAAATTATACATACTCTGACTTAACAATCCTATTTTGTTATGTGTGTGAAGTGGAGGAGATCTCTCTTCAAGAGAAAAACTCAATAAACATGAGTAGAAACATGTATGTCTACAGGGACTTTTTTAATGGTAGCAAAAGATTTGGGAGTAGATATATATATGCCAATAGAGTAGGTAATGTTTGAATTGGTTATAAAATATTAACACCGTGTAGTATAACCCAACATCAAAAGTGAATTGTATCTCTCACTATTGATGTGATGGGATATAAATGATACTCCAAAGACAAAAATTGCCAAACTGTTATTAAAATCTCATTTTTCTAAGACAGAAGTAATTGAAGTCCTTATACATGGCTATATATTGGCATATGTGTGTTTAAAAACGGAATAATATGAGATATCTCTGCTAAAAAGATAGACTCAAGGTAGGTATGTTTGTGAAGTAGGTAGGGTGAGTGAAAATTACTAGCATTATCATTTTATATCTCAACATTATTTAGTTTGTTAGAAAGTGCATTGTGTAAATAGCTAGAACGGAAGGTTTGAAATGTTCCCAACACAAAGAAATGATAAATGTTTGAGGTGATGGATGAGCTGCATACTCTGATTTGATCATTACACATTGTAGACAGATGTCAAAAATCACATGTACACAATAAATAAGTACAAATATCTACCAATTTAAAAATAAAGTACATTGTGTGGCATTTAATATTTAAAATATACTGAAATTTTGAAATAATTTGTTAGATTAATATATATTGAATTGAGTGATTGTTGTGACATATTTCATGAATAAAAGAAAATGATTACAAACAAATAGACCTGTTTCAAAATTAAAACAAAAGTGTGTTATATATGTTATATATGATAAGTTGAATTTATTTTTATTATTATTTTGTGTTTGAATGAAACAAAAAACATGATAGAAAGATTGAGAAAAAAATTCAGTTTTTTACAATATTTGTAGGAATGGAATTGGTATAAGCATTCTGGGAGATATTTAGGTAAATACATATGAAAATACTTAAAAAATATTTGTCACTGTCTCCCAGAAACTTAACTTTTAGTCATTAATCTTGAGGAAATAATTGAAACATTTATTTGATGAATAAATTTAGCAAAGATTTGGCTGCTAACATGTCACAACTTAAATGTAGTTTTTACTAAGCGACTGATTAAATGCACTGTTGTTACAATCAGGCCTGATAAGTAGCTGATAGTCACCCACAGTCCCGATGGTTTATGTTAGCATCTGTTTCTGCCATTTGCTTTATGATTACTGGTTGGCGGTTTGTGCCCACAACATGCAAGATGTTAATATTCTAAATATTGCACCCAAATATAATCTTCTGAGAGTACAGTCTACAACCATTAAAAGTGACATGGTGCAATGGTGTTTCCCTGCTTTAATAATTTGCTATTTTACCCTCAAGAATTTTGCCATATGCATGTGCCACCTGAGTCCATATTTTCTTAACATAGTTCCCTACGTCTGCTAATAAACTTGTCAAAAATAGAAACCAGCATTGTTTAATATGAAGGAAAAGTAATGATAAATACAAATATGATCAAAACAATACTATTAATTATAAGCTTGATAAGCCTGTTTAGGCATTTTAGAAAAGGATAATTTAAAAAAAATGACTATTTAAGTCATACTTAAGTCTTTATATAATCCGAATGACTGCAGTAAAATGAGAAACGAATGAAGTTTATGTTATTGACATAATATTATTTAGTGACTTGCTCTAAACAACGTGAAATTAGCTTCTGTAGTCATAACATCAAAGACATACATCCAACATTTAAGGAAACACTGAGATACATGAAAAATGAAAGCCTTATTTGGTTCTAAGTGAGAGAAAACCCAAGCACAATGGCTGAGGCAATTTATGTTTATGTTTCTTTCATATTGAGGAATCTGGTGGTAGGCAGTGCTGGGCTACAGGCTCAAGGATGATGTGTCTGTGATCCTCTTTGCCTTTCCCTCATGCTCCAAAGATGGCTGTTAAGGTGCCAGTCTTCAAATCTATATGCAAGTTGGAAGAAAGTAAAAGGACGGGGAAAAGAAAGAATGAAGCCATCTGGACTTATTTAATTGGAAAAGCAAATGTTTGGCAGGGTGTGATGGCTCACTCCTGTAATTCCAGCAACCTGGGAGGCCGAGGTGGACAGATCACTTGAGGCTAGGAGTTCGAGACCTGCCTGGCCAACATGGCAAAACCCTGTCTCTACTACAAAAATAAAAATTAAAAAGCCAGGTGTGGCAGCACATGCCTATAATCACAGCTACTCGGGAGGCTGGGGTACGAGAATCGCTTGAGATGGAGGTTGCAGTGAGCAGAGATCACTCCAAGACAAAAAAAAAAAAAAAGAAACAAAGAAAAGCAAAAGTTCAACAGTTTTCTGGAACGCCCCCGCCCCCCAACTCTCTTCTCTTAGATCTTTTTGGTCCAAACTGGATCATTGCTCACCCTACATGCCAAGGAGGCTGGGAAATCAGGGAATGGGATTCTTGTGAGTGGCTTTACTGATCTTTATCCTTCCTTTGGACTGGACACCTTGCTGTTTCACAGACATCCTTTTTAGGAAGAAAAATAGGGAGTGGATGGTAGCCATCAATAGCTACCATAATGTGCATGGTGTTCACGATGTATTTTCAACACAGTTTAAAAATGACATCTACAATATTCTGTTTTTCAAAAGGATTTAGCGTGTGTGTATACACATGTGTGTACTTATTAATGAAAATCTATGTGTTGCTTTAAAGGAACTCCCAGGGTGCTGGGATTACAGGGGTGAGCCACCATACCCTGCCAAGGATGTGGAGGAAATGTGAGGTGACAATTTTTTAACTCAATTCTATTTTAAATATTAGACTTATACTATTTAAAAACTATAAGATTAATGTCCTTTTTGAATCCGATTTTGTTAGATTTTAGAAAATAGAAAATAGCCCAGTTTTTCTGACAGGCTTTGCTCTGCTCACCTAGTGTCTTAGTGTTCCAACAACCAATCTCCGTGGCCTGTATGTAGACTAGAAAATTACTTAACAGGGGTAAGAGGAATTACGTGCTTCTTGTTCAGCAAATACGTTGTTTCATTTGGGAAAGTCTAAACTGTAGATAGAAATCTGACTTTAACCTTCTATTTATGCCTTCATAGCAGCATGAAGAGCTGGGTAGACAGTGCAGGGCTTACCGTTTTGAGACAAGAGCTTACTCTCTTATCTAATTCTTCCAGAATCCAGATTTTGTGGCATTTAGACAAAATGTAAGCGACATCTGTTTGATTCAACAATTGTATAAATTTTATTACTGTTGAGACAGAAAGTATCCCACAAGAAAAATAATGAATTTCCAGCATTACATCTTTGTGTATTTATATGAATGACATGGCTCTGAAATTTTGTTCAGCTATCTGAGTGGGTGTCTGCCTGGTGCCCTGGGATTTTAGTGCCTTTTAAACATTCTGGCACAAAGCAAGCCTTTTTTTTTCTTAGTTGTGTGTGTGTGTGTATACATGTATATACACATATATACGTATGTACATATATATACATATATACATATGTACATATACACATATATAAATATGTGTATATGCACATATGCACATATATAAATATGTGTATATGTACATATGCACATATACACATATGTACATGTGCACATATGTACATATACACATATGCACATATACACATATGTACATATGCACATATGCACATATACACATATACACACATATATATATACACATATATACATAATGCTTAACCACAATGTTGATTCAACTAAAAATCATTTCTGTATTAAATAAAATTTCTGGGAACCAAAGATAACCTTCATGCACACTTGATATTAAAACAAGGTCACTGGTCCCTTTCAATAGTTCCAGCTCACTCTGGAATCAGTGAGCATAAAAGGCCACTCAGTCTGTCATATGATTGCTACTTTTTATTTAATGCCTCTTGGTTTTCTCATTTACTGGTGGGGGCAGGGATTTCTCAATCTTTTCTGAAATTTTAGATAGGTGTAAGGCCAAATTCTAAATGATGGCTGCCTTGACAGCCCCACTGACTAGACTTTATTTATTATCTATATCATGCAGGGCAAAATGAATATGTACAGGTGCACATAGTAGTGTTGGTGGAGAGAACAAGACCATCTATAACACTGTATTAGCACTTTATCACAGTCTGACTATAAGCCATAACTACTTTTTTCACTAAAAATTCAAAATAAAACAAACTTCATCCTTTCACACACCTGTGTTCTCTCTGCCCTGCTCATCCCAAGGGAACATCTGGACACGGAATTTAGAAATCATTATATTAGTGAATTGAGAGCCAAGGCAGCCAGCATAAGGATGATAAGATCCAATGAATCATTCATATCTAAGAGTTGAGCTGATTCATTTTAGAGCCATTGAAGTGGACACAGAGCTTTTCACTGAGGATCAGCATAAAATACCTTCCAGTTGTCAAGCCAGATTGAGCAAAAAAGCAAATTATCTGAGCATCATTTCAGAAAGTGTCAAAGGAAATGCCAACCAAGTGGCAGCAGAAATTTTTGTGTTTCAAAACTGCATGATTTGTCATACAGAACTTTAACCATTTTATTTTTATAAGGTATTCCAAAGGTGAAAGCATTCCAAGTATTTCTCCCTTATGCTGACATTTAAGTGATATTTATGGGTAAATATAGGCTTTGCTTTTTTATGTGGAATAAGAAACCCCATAGCATTTTCTTATGAATATGATCATTGAGGTATAAATTAAAGTTTTAATGAAAGGAAACCAGAGTGACAAGCAGGATTCTCCAAAAACAGCCCTAGATGCTTATGTCAGGTTGCCTAGAAGAATGCAGCCTCCAGAGGGAGAGTTCTACATCCCACATCCTTGTATTTGTGCCCTTGTGTAATTTCCTGCCTTTGAGTGTGGGCTGCACCTGGTGTCTTGCTTCTAACCAAAAGAATATGGCAAAAGTGATGAAATGTCACTTGCGTGGTTAGGTTACAAAAAACTGTGACTCCCACCTTCCTAGCTCTCTCTCTCTCTCTCTTTTACTGGAACTCTCTTGCCTTCTCGTCTTTTACACTTTTCTGAAAAATATTGAAGAGACTTGATTGGCAAAGAACTGAGAGTGAACTCTGCCCAACAGCTAGCAAGGAAATAATACCAACAACCAAAAAGATTGAATCCTGCCAACGACCACTGAGTAAGCTCAGAAGTGGATCCTACCTTGTTAAACCCCAGTGTGACTGCAGTCCAGTCTGATACTTTGATTATAGTTTCATGGGAGACCTTAAAGAAGAAGACTTAGTTAAATTGTGCTGTGATTCCTGACACACAGACACTGTAAGATTATGAATGTGCATTGTTTAAACTGTTAAGTTTGGGGTAATTTGTTACAAGCAAAATATAACTAATACACCTACCAAACCTCCCATGGCTTCCCCAGATTTCCAAGTGCTCAGCAGCTGCTATTTCACAACTGAAAACTGCTGACACTAAGGTCAGTAAGCCTGGTGACCAAATAAATCGCAGGTAAGAGTTGGCTTCCACACTTGCCCCATGTTTGAAGTCAAGTTATCGGAAAATAGATCCTAACCCAAGATTAAAGTTTATCTTGTGCAAGTGATTCACTATAGAACTCTTCCTAGAGAAACATATAAAGGAGTGGGGAAAAGCAAGTCAGAGAAGGAGAAGAAGACAAGCAAAGATGTGATCCTTGATGAAGTCTAGAGAAGAGTAGCTTTAGCTTGATCCTACAGAAAAACTCTGGAGTCTAAGTTACTTCTCAGATTTGTTCTGTGCAAAGGCAAGACAAGCTCTCAGCTGTTTGTTATTGGCGGGGGAAGGTGAGGAGTTGGTGGGATGTGACCTCCCAAGCACTTTTTGCCCTTTGTGCTTCTGGGAAGACAACTCTAGTAGTCCAAGGGTTGTGGGATGAAGAGGAGTCTTACAGTATGGACTGTATGAACCAAAAGCACAATGACACTGAAGAAGGAGGGTACAGAACTGTTAGAACGCATATGAGAAGATCTGAACAGAGACTAGCAAGGTGCACTACCATACCCTTCAAAAAAACCTACTGAAGCACATTCGTCTAGCTCTGACCTGCTGCAAGCACACCTCTCCACAGGATGCTGGGAAATGGGGACCCCTGCTCTCTTTGTGACTTCCAGCCTGCGTTTCCTTCACATGTTAAAGACAGAAACTTTACAGCGTCTTGAATTTATAAATTTTTAACTTATAAATACAGTGTACGGTTAAAAAATTGATTCACGTGACCATAAGTAACAAAATTAAAATGTTCTAGTCATGGATTTATAAAAATTAGATGATCTGATGGTGATGTTGGAGAGAACAAAATATAAATATTATGCTGTAGTAAGCCAATATGTGGGAAGATTCAGTAATCCTGTATAGTTGAATTCATTCCGACAGTCTGAGAACCAATCTAGGCAGAGCACAGGTGGGGTAGCAGAGACCTCTGTGACAGGGACAGGTGTGCTAGCCAGGGCCCTCTGTGCTGTGTCTCTGTGACTTTGAACAAAGCCACATTTCTTTGCCCAGAATTAGAACCAGAAGATTCTATTTGGTCCTTTTGTTAAAATTATTATATTCATGACAATTAAAATATATACCTTATCCTTCTTACTTCAAGCCTGGTTGGCTTGATTATTATTCAGTGAGTCTTTTACTTTCATAAAAGAATATTGCTAAGTAAAATGCTCTGGTGGACACAATGCATAAAATGGGTTATGTGTTCCTTCTGACCACCTGTATATGTATCTGGATTTTCCATAGTCTCACCAATGCTCAGTTGTAGCAAAAGCCTAGGACATTAAAGATGGGGCTCTGCCTGCACTTGAGTCTCAGCATGCAAAAGTTAGAAACATTCAAGGCCACCGAGAAAAATGAAACAACAAATGAACCAAAAAAGCAAGTGTTCTGAGGATACTCACTCTAATGAGTAATGTCTTCCACGTGTGCGTCTTCATCTAGTGCGAATCTGTAGGTTGATTCTGACATGCAATAGAATCACAGGTGCTGTCAAGTTACTTCAGCCTCTGACTGTCCATCTATCAAAAGAAGTCACCTCAGAGTGCTAAGAATGGCTGCACAACCTCAGCCAGACAACTGATGTTGCTGAAGGAAGACAATCAAAATGTCCAGTAGATCAAAACTGACAATCATCCACCACTCGCTTGCTGGTGATGAAGTGTCCACCAAGAAAAAGTGTAAGACCAGACTGCAAAGTAGTAAGACAAGTCATTTACTGGGGTCCTAGGCATTGCAGCTTGAGGAATAGATCCTGCTAGAAGCCAAATTGTGTTCTGAAGACAGAGAGGGGAGTAGTAATGTAAAAGAAAGCTAAGGGTGATTACACAAGTTGTTTTCAAGTAATTAACGTTGAAGGAGCCTGGCTTAGTACATTATTCTATAGTTAATTGGCTGTTGCTGTTCAAGAGTCACAGTGCTGGTGAAATTTAGCTGTTTTGCAGAATGTTGTGGTTGTTGAGGTTTGGGCCAGTTCAAAGGTGCAAGGCAAAATTCCAGGATTTTTGTTTTTGTTTTTGTTTGTTTGTTTGTTTTTTGACAAGGTTGCAGGTCATGCAGATAGTCCTTAGAATGGCTTCTCAAATTTATTTTAGGCCTCTGAACCAGAGAGATGCCATTTTGTATATCATATTTCACAGAAGAAAGAACATTCATTACAACTTTGCCTAATCTGGGCCGGGGCTGCTGGGAGGCAGGTGGTACTCACACAGAGGATTAACCCTACCGAACAAAATTATCAGGTACTTTCCCCCAAAAAATAGTCAATAAAGTGAGGCTTTGGGGCTGATTACCTGCCAATTTGACGTTTGAAGCGAATAGAATAGTCTGACAGACAACTTTAAGCCACTACTTTTTAATACATTGGTAAAGTTTCCGTAACTTTCTTTTCTTCTTATATAACTCTCTTTAAGATAAAGGTTGTGAATTTCACGTTTTCACTTGGCCTCAAAAGAAAAAAAAAAAAACTGGGAGCATCCCCAGGAGCCCCATGTACTGGGTGGAGGTTACAATGAAGGATAGAAGAGAACAGGAAAAAGGAGAGCATGGCAAGTGCACTCACAAGAGCAAAGTTTACACATCTGAATGTCATTAATGTAAAGATTTCTGGGATAGCTTAAAGCCGACCTAAAACTTCACATAGAAGCACTTATGAGAACTTTCTTTCGCCTTAAACATTTTTCCCTTTCTTTTCCTTTTCTTCCTTTTCCTTTTTTGTAATCTCAAATTGAGAGACCCTCAACTGTTTCCCAGGAGGCAGATTTTTTGGGAAAAGCCAACATCTATTGGTTTTTAATGGGGCTTCTCACAGGAGTTTTTGTACCTGGATAATGGATCAGATAAGAATTAGCTATTTCACTTTCTCATTACCAGCATCTCCAGGTAAGCTTGACCTCTGTGTGCCCCAGGCTTTCTTGAAAAGGTTTGGCTCATTATTTTGAAGCAACAGGTCAACTGTTATCTTACTGCCATCATTTCCTGCCATCAGACTGTCACAAATCTTTAGAACACAAAACTGATATTTTAAATGTTAATACTGGCTCAGCAATGTATGATTTATCTATAGTCATGAATGAAACTTTCACTTTTTAATGGCATCACAGATTGTAAGATTTTTTGAAAATGTTATTTTATAATTGTGTTCTTCAGGTTGCTTAGAGTCTTTTAACCACTACATCAAATTGAAAGAACAATTTAATAAAGAAAAGAGTTATTTTATTGTAATCGTAATGATATACTATGAGGAAACAACTATTGATTTTACTTACCATTAATTACCTAAGAAGCCAAGAGGAAATAATTTTTTTAAAGAAATTCTCAGTTGTCCGTGGAATTCATATATATCTGTAGGAGACTCTATGTTGGATTGTTCTCTTGAGAAAACAGTCATCAGTAAGAACAGCCATACAATTTTCATAATTATGTTTCTTATTTTAGTGGCTAGAAAAATGGTACCCAAAAGGTATCCTGAAGTCAAATTTTGTCAGCATTATGTAAATGAAAAACTTTCACTAAAAAACAAATAAATTAATTATTTGTCTTGGAATTGTACACTGTGCACTATAAAATATATACATTATTTTTCTGTAGTTTTTTATTATTTATTTATTTATTTATTTATTTTTACATGAATAAGTTCTTTAGTGATGATTTCTGAGATTTTGGTGCACCCATCACCTGAGCAACGTACCCTTTACCCAATATGTAGTCTTTTATCCCTCACTTCCCTCCCACCCTTCCCCCTGAGCCCTGAAAGTCCATTGTATCATTTTTATGCCTTCACGTCCTCATATCTTAGCTGCCACTTATGAGTGAGAACATACAATATTTGGTTTTCCATTTCTGAATCGCTTCACTTAGAATAATGGTCTCCAATTCCATCCAGGTTTCTACTAATACCATTATTTTGTTCCTTTTTACAGCTGAGTAGTATTCCACTATATACTGTTTTCCATAGTGGCTGTACTAGTTTACATTCACACCAACAGTGTAGAAATGTGCCCTTTTCACCACTTTCACTCCAACAAGTATTATTTTTTATTTTTTGATTATGACAATTCTTGCAGGAGTAAGATGGTGTTGCATTGTGGTTTTCATTTGCATTTCCCTGATCATTAGTGATGTTGAGCATTTTTTATATATTTGTTCATCACTTATATATCTCTTTTTGAGAATTGTCTATTCATGTCCTTAGCCCACTTTTTGATGGGATTGTTTGTTTTTTTCTTGCTGCTTTGTTTGAGTTACTTATAGATTCTGGATATTAGTCCTTAGTCTTAGTATAGATTGTGAAGATTTTCTCCCATTCTTTGGGTTGTCTGTTAACTCTGCTGATTATTTCTTTTGCTGTGCAGAATCTTTTTAGTTTAATTAAGTTCCATCTATTTATCTCTGTTTTTGTTGCATTTGCTTTTCAGTTCTTGGTCATGAAATGTTTGTCTAAGCTAATGTCTGGAAGGGTTTTTTCCAAAGTTATCTTCTAGAATTTTTATAATTTAAAGTCTTAGACTTAGGTCTTTGATCCATCTTGAGTTGATTTTTGTATAAGGTGAGAGATGAGTATCCAGTTTCATTCTTCTACATGTGGGTTGCCAATTATCCCAGCACCGTTTGTTGAATAGGGTGTCTCTTCTCCACTTTATGTTTTTGTTTGCTTTGTCAAAGATCAGTTGGCTGTAAGTATGTGGATTTATTTCTGGATTGTCTACTCTGTTCCATTGATTTATATACCCATTTTTATACCAGTACCATGCTGTTTTGGTGACCATGGCCTTATATTATAGTTTGAAGTCGAGTAATATGATGCCTCTAGATTTGTTCCTTTTGCTTAGTCTTGCTTTGGCTATGCAGGCTCTTTTTTGGTTCCATATGAATTTTACGATTGTTTTTTCTTGTTCTTTGAAGAATGATTGTGGTATTTTGATAGGAATTGCATTGCATTTGTAATTGCTTTTGACAGTATGGTCATTTTCACAACATTGGTTCTGCCCATCCATGAGCATGGGATATGTTTGCATGTGTGTGTCATCTATGATTTCTTTCAATCGCGTTTTGTAGCTCTCCTTGAGAGGTCTTTCATGTCCTTGGTTAGGTATATTCCTACACTTTAAAAAAAAATTTTGTTTTGCAGCTACTGTGAAAGGGGTTGAGTTCTTGATTTCATTCTCAGCTTGGTTGCTGTTTGTGTATAGCAGAACTACTGATTTGTGTACATTAATTTTGTATCCTGAAATTTGATGAATTTATTTACCAGTTCTAGGAGCTTTTTAGATGAGTTGTTAGGGCTTTCTAGGTATATTATAATATCATCAGCAAACAGTGACAATTTGACTTCCCCTTTACTGATTTGGATTCCCTTCATTGCTTTCTCTCATCTGATTCCTCTGGCTAGGACTTCCAATACTATGTTGAATAGAAGTGGTGAAAGTGGCATCCTTGTCTTGTTCCAGTTCTCAGGGAGAATGCTTTCAACTTTTCCCTGTTTAGTGTAATGTTGGCTGTGGGTTTATCATAGATGACTTTTATTACCTTAAGGTATGTCCCTTCTATGCTAGTTTTGCTGAGGGTTTTAATCATAAAGAAGTGCTGTATTTTGTTAAATGGTTTTTCTGCATCTATTGAGATGATCATGTGATTTTTGTTTTAAATTCTGTTTATGTGGTGTATCACATATATTGACTTGTGTATGTTAAATCTTCTTTGCATCCCTGGTATGAAACCCACTTGATCAGGGTGAATTATCTTTGTGATATGCTGTTAGATTGGGTTAACTAGTATTTTGTTGGGGATTTTTGCATCTATTATGTTAATCATATAATATGTTCATCAGGGATATTGGTTGGTAGTGTTTTTTGTTGTTGTTCTTATGTCCTTTCCTGGTTTTAGTATTAGGGTGGTACTGGCTTCATAGAATGATTTAGGAAGGATTCCCTCTTTCTCTATCTTTGGGAATAGTGTCAACAGGATTGGAACCAATTCTCTGAATATCTGATAGAATTCAGCAGTGAATCCATCTGGTCCTGCACATTTTTGTGGAGGACCTTGCTGAAATGTTATTATTGATCTGTTCAGTTTCTATTTCTCCCTGGTTTAATCTAGGAGGGTTGTATATTTTTCAAGAATTTATCCATCTCTTCTAGATTTTCTAGTTTATGAGTGTAAAACTGTTCAAAGTATCCTTGAATAGAATCCTTGAATGTTCTTTTTATTTCTGTGGTATCAGTTGTAATAGCTCCCGTTTTGTTTCTAATTGAGCTTATTTGGATCTTCTCTCTTCTTTTCCTGGTTAATCTCACTAATGGTCTACCAATTCTATTTATCTTTTCAAAGTGCCATTTTTCTTATTCCATTTATCTTTTGTAGTTTTTTGTTTCAATTTCATATAGTTCTGCTCTGATCATGATTATGTCTTTTCATTTGCTGGGTTTGAGTTTGGTTTGTTCTTGTTTCTCTAGTTCCTTGGGGTATGACCTTAGATTATCTGTTTGTGCCCTTTCAAACTTTTAGATGTAGGTATTTAATGCTATGAACTTTCCTCCTAACTCTTCTTTTGCTGTATTCTAGAGGTTTTGATAGGTTGTATCACTATTATTGTTCAGTCGAAATAATTTTTTTAATTTACATCTTGATTTCATTGTTGACCCAAAGATTATTCAGAAGCAGGTTATTTAATGTCCATGTGTTTGCATGGTTTTGAGGGTTTCTTTTGGAGTTGATTTCCAATTTTATTTCACTGTGGTCTGTGAGAGTACCTGACATAATTTCAATTTTCTTAAATTTGTTAAGACTTGTTTTGTGACTTATCGTATGGTCTATCTCGGAGAACGTTCCATGTGCTGATGAATAGAATATGTATTCAGCAGTTGTTGGGTAGAATGTCTATAAATATCTGTTAAGTCTATTTATTCCAGAATGTAGTTTAAATCCATTGCTTCTTTGTTGACTTTTTGTTTTGATGGTCTGTCTAGTGCAGTCAGTGGAGAATTAAAGTCTTCCACTATGGTTGTGTTGCTATCTATCTCATTTCTTAGGTCTAGTAGTAACTATTTTACAAATTTGGGAGCTCTAGTATTAGGTGCATATATATTTAGGATTTTGATATTTTCCTGTTAGACTAGTCTTTTTATCATTATATAATGTCCCTCTTTGTCTTTTTTAACTGCTGTTGCCTTAAAGTTTGTTTTGTCTGATATAAGAATAGCCACTTCTGCTTGCCTTTGGTGTCTATTTACTTGGAATATATTTTTCCACCCCTATACCTTAAGTTTATGTGAGTCCTTATATGTTGGGTGAGTCCTTGAAGACAGAGGATACTTGGTTGGTGATTTCTTATCTATTCTGCCATTCTGTATCTTTTAAGTGGAGTATTTAGGCCATTTACATTCAATGTTAGTATTGAGATATGAGGTTCTATTCTATTCATCATGCTATTTGTTGCCTGAACACCTTTGTTTTATTTTTTTCATTGTGCCATTGTGTTATAGGTCTTATAAGATTTGTGCTTTAAGGAGATTCTATTTTTGTGTATTTGAAGGATTTGTTTCAAGATTTAGAGCTGCTTGTAGTGCTGACTTGATAGTGGTGAATTCTCTCAGCATTTGTTTGTTTGAAAAATATTTTATCTTTCCTACATTTATGAAGCTTAGTTTCACTGGATACAAAATTCTTGGCTGATAGTTGTTTTGTTTAACGAGGCTAAAGATAAGACCCCAATCCCTTCAAGCTTGTAGGGTTTTGGCTGATAAATCTGTTAATCTAATAGGTTTTCCTTTATAGGTTACCTGATTCTTTTGCCTCACAGCTCTTAAGATGCTTTTCTTTTTCTTGACTTTAGATAACCTGATAACTATGTGCTGAGGCAATGATCTTTTTTCAATAAATTCCTCAAGTGTTCTTCGAGCTTCTTGTGTTTGGGTGTCTAGATCTGTAGCAAGGCCAGGGAAATTTTCCTTAATTATTCCCTAAAATATGTTTTCCAAACTTTTAGATTTCTCTTCTTCCTTGGGAACACCAATTATTCTTAGATTTGGTCATTTAACATAATGCCAAACTTCTTGAAATCTTTCTTCATTTTTAAAAATTATTACTTTTTTGTGTTTTTTGGATTGGGTTAATTCAAAAGCATTGTTTTCAAGCTCTTAAGTTCTTTCTTCTGCTTGTTTGATTCTATTGTTAAGACTTTCCAGTGCATTTTGCATTTCTCTAAGTGTGTTCTTTATTTCCAGAAGCTGTGACTGTTTTTTATTTATTCTATTTCACTAGAGATTTTCCATTTTTATCTTGTATCTTTTTTTTTTTTTTTTTTTTGAGATGGAGTCTCGCTCTGTTACCCAGGTTGGAGTGCGGTGGTGCGATCTCGGCTTACTGCAAGCTCTGCCTCCCGGGTTCACACCATTCTCCTGCCTCAGCCTCCCGAGTAGCTGGGACTACAGGCGCCCACCATGCCTGGCTAATGTTTTGTATTTTTAGTAGAGATGGGGTTTGACCATGTTAGCCAGGATGGTCTCGATCTCCTGACCTGGTGATCTGCCTGCCTCGGCCTCCCAAAGTTCTGGGATTACAGGCGTAAGCCACCGTGCCTGGCCCATTTTTTGATTTTTTAAAGTTGGACTTCACCTTTCTCTGGTGCTTCCTTCATTAGCTTAATAATTGAACTTCTGGGCCAGACGGGGTGGCTCATGCCTGTAATCCCAGCACCTTGAGAGGCCAAGACGGGTGGATCACGAGTTCAGGAGATCGAGACCATCCTGGTTAACACGGTGAAATCCCGTCTCTACTAAAAATACAAAAAACTTAGCCAGGCGTGGTGGTGCACACCAGTAGTCCCAGCTACTCAGGAGGCTGAGGCAGGAGAATCACTTGAACTCAGGAGACAGAGGTTGAAGTGAGCCAAGATTGCGCCACTGCACTGCAGTCTGGGTGACAGAGCGAGACTCTGTCTCAAAAAAATAAAATAAATAAATAAATAATAAATAAATGAATAAATAAATAAATAAATAAATAAATAATCAAACTTCTGGATTCTTTTTCTGGCAATTCAGAGATTTTGTCTTGGTTTGGATCCATTGCTGGTGAGCTAGTGTGATCTTTTGTCAGTGTTAAAGAACCTTGTTTTGTCTTATTACCAGAACTGTTTTCCTGGTTCCTTCTCATTTGGGTAGACTATGTCAGAGGGAAGATCTGGGACTCAAGGGCTGCTGTTCATATTCTTTTGTCACACAGGGTGTGCCCTTGATTTGGTGCTCTTCCCCTTCCCCTAGGGTTGGACTTCCCTAGAGCCAAACTGCAGTGATTGTTATTTCTCTTCTGGATCTAGCCACCCAGCAGAGCTACTGGGCTCCAGGCTGGTACTGAGGAGTGTCTGCAAAGAGTCCTGTGATATCCATTTTCAGGTCTCTCAGCCATGGATACCAGCACCTGCTCCGATGGAGGTAGAAGGGCAGTGAAGCAGACTCTGTGAGGGTCCTTGGTCATATTTTTGTTACGTTCACTGGTTTTTGTGTTGGTTGGCCTCCATCCAGAAGGTGGTGCTTTCAAGAGTGCATCAGCTGCAGTAAGAGGATACAAGCTTGCCCTAGGGTCAGGCAGTGGGTGGGGCCATAGAGCTCCCAAAATTTATGTTCTTTGTCTTCAGCTACCAGGGCAGGTAGAGAAAGACCATCAGGTTGGGGCAGGGTTAAGGGTGTCTGCGCTTAGACTCTCCTTGGGCAGGGCTTGCTGTGGCTGCTGTGGGGATGGGGAGTGTGGTTCCCAGGCCAATGGAATTATGTTCCCATGGGGATTATGGCTGCATCTGCTGTGTCACACAGGTCACCAGGGAAGTGGGAGAAAGTTGGCAGCCAAAGGCCTCACCCAGCTCCCACATAGCCCACAGCCCAAAAGGCTGGTCTCACTTCCACAGTGCCCCCTTAACAGTACCAAGTTTATTTCCAGATAGCCAGTAAGCAGGGCTGAGAATTTGCCCCAGGTTACAAGCCTCCCAGCTTAGAAAGCAAGCTGACTCACAGTTCCTCAGCTGTCCCAGGGAGCCTGCAGCAGCAATCCACCTCCTTCAAATGATCTGTGGATCCTCTTCACTTTCCTGGTATGTTAATGCGGTAGGGCTTGGAACAAAAATTCATGATGTCAGTCTCACACACTGCTCTGTCTGTCAAAGTGGGAGCTGTAAGTTACTCCTGCCTCCTATCCACCATTTTTTACATTAATATTTAATATGCAAGATATTTTAAATACTTAATTATCTTTATTTGATTTGGAAACAAAATTCTGCACTGTAACCTCAAAGGGAAAATTAAAAATATCTTTATACTCTTATTTTTCACTTAAGAACAGAATTTGCCTGTTTATTTCTGCAAAAAAAACCCTGAAAAAAATCTGCATTTTTTCTTACACATACAAACTCTAAAATTTTAACTCCTCTATATCACTGATTCTATCTTATCTTATTTACAAAATTCAAGTTCTAATATTTTTCAACCTGAAAAGATGTATGCTCTCTTTAATCTGTGTGAATAAAATTATTATCAGTGTGAAATATCAATGATATTTAGGTGTTAGACTTACTAGCAAAAGGTATGTCTGGTGAGGGCACAACAGAACAAAATGTAACCTTTGCAGGACTGGAATTATTTATGGATGGCTTGGAGGAGTCACTTGGGCTAGATGTGAAATATGAGCAAGTATCAGACAGCAGGTGATGGTTCAAATATATTCCAGGTAGATGGCAAAGAAATGGCACAGGTTAGATTGACCACATGGTAAGGGATTGCAGACAGGATTTGATAGGGGGTTTAACCACTTTGACCTAAAAAATATTCACTAATCATGGGATCCTTGCCTCATGGGATCTGATTTATCTCTAAGTAAACCAGACTTTGTTGGATATACAATACATCAAACTACACAATTTGGAGATGATGGTAGTAAACAACATGGTTATGAAGATAATAGTCATCATGATATAAGAGGAAATTATGTTTTTCTTGTTTCTATGGTAAAATTTATCAAGCTAAAAGAAGGACCTAAGAAGTTTAAAAGAGATTCTGCATACAATACCATAGTTATTGAACAAAAGTTGTATTAACTACATTATTAATAATGCTCTCATTAATTTGGATCATGTGATCTTTAAATTACACTTTTGGAAACAGTGACAAGGAAATTAACCAAAACCAACCAGACAAACAAAAAAAGAGGAGCAACAATCTGTTGTTTATATATCAAGTATAGTTTAACATCTTCTCTATAAAGTTTTCTGAAACAGATCTAGGCCTCTTTTGACTCCCATATATCTCTGGTAATACTGCAGTTGTTGCTTTTATCACACTGTATTATAATTACCTTTCACTTTAACATCTTCCTAACTACATTGTGCCTTGAATCCAGGTTTATCTTTGGAAATCCAGTACCTAGATTAATGCATAATAAATTATTGGTACAAACTAAACAGATAATTGATTGCCAATAACTACATATTATACTAGAAAGACTAACAAGAAAGAAAAAAATAGATACATTAATGTATGAAGATAATGAGTGTATAAACAGCCCCAGAGAGATGAATTGGCTTTCTTTTTACTGTTCTGATGGGGAAAAATGTCAAGAATAATTTTTAGAACACCGTTGCTATGTCATTTTATATAATGGCATATGCTGTTTTAGTATGGTCAAAAAGAATTTGGGATCAAATTTTAACTGTCTTTAGTGAAATGTCAGTATCAGGACACCTATCAACTTTTCAGAATTACATGCTTGAAGCTTCATCAATATAATTATGTATGGAATGAATGAGTGAAGATCTACTTTTAGATAAATGACCTGCTGAATTTCCACAGTGAATAATACCCCAAGAAAGTATGAAAAAATGCTTTGCAATAAAATAATATCTTAAGCCCAATAGAAGTAGTGCAAATTCATTTGTAAAGTGTAATGTAATTCTGCAAACAGGATAACCATTTGCAAAATAAACTTTTGGTTAAATGAAATATTTCGTATATCCACTTTGCTTAATGGTAGGCACACCTCTATAAAAAGGTGTAGAATGACCTAGAACTGACAATAAGATTTAATGTGGTTTCACTAGATCAGAGATAGTTTAGAGATAAGGAAGTCTGCGAAAAAAAATAAAACAATTAAAGCCAAAGAAGATATCTAAGTATGGAATATTAAACTATGTTCTAACTGCTGGCAATAAATACATAAACAGGAGAAATTCAAAAAATCAATTTTAATATATAATACTCCTGAAGTGATCTCAACTTCTTTCCTGAATGTAAAATCATCATCTCAACAATTTACAATAAAACATAGTTTAAAAATCTTCTAAAATCAAATGCAGTTTGAACTAACAATGGCTCTTCCTCTCCCAAATACTTCATTTTTGTACCTCTATACACATGTGGAGTCAATTATTTTTCTGCGTAGTTTAAGAAAAGAAATACAGGTGTAAAACCGACTGAACATGAAAAGAAAAATAAGGAAGAATATGATTTTCATCTTAACAGCAAAATACTGTATTGAAAAATTACCACTATAGTTCTTTCAGTCTGAGCATATAAAAAAATGTGGTTTTCTTACAATGTAACGATGAATAATGTGACATTATAGCCAAACTGTCAAGTGCAAAAAACAAAGAGAGAATTCCAGAAGAACAAGAGATAAGCATCTAGTCACATATAGGGGAACCCCCATCAGACTAACTGTGGTTCTCATCACAAATCTTATAGGCCAGGAAAGAATAAAATGGTATATCCCAAATACTGAAAGAAAAAGAAACACACACAAAAAATGCCAAACAAGGATATTATACCCAGTATAGTTATTCATCATTAATGAAAAAGAAGTAAAGCATTTTGCAGACAAGCAGAAACAGAGAATTTATCACCACTAGACTGACCCCACAAAGATGCTTAAAGGAGTCCTATGCATGGGAGCAAAAGAACAATATCTATCAACACGAAAACACACAAAAGTATAAAACCCACTGGTAAAGCAAACACACAAATGAGGAAGAGAAAAGACACAAATGTTACCACTTCAGAAAATTACCAAAGTGTGATGATAAACAACAAGAGAGAAAGAGAGAACAAAAGATATGCAAAACTAACAAAAAACAACAAAATGACATGAATAAGTCTTCACATATCAATAAAAACCTTGAATGTAAAAAATATCAAATCAAGCCCCAGCTATAGTCTGCATACAAGAAATTTATCTCACCTGTAAAGACACCACAGGCTGAAAGTAAAGGAATGGAAAAAGATATTCCATGCATATACATACCAAAAGTGAGCAGGACTAGCTATACTTAGATAAAACAGACTTTAAGTCAAAAATAGTAAAAAGAAACAAATAAGGTCATTATATAATGATAAACAGATCAATTCAACAAGATGATGTAACAATTGTAAATATATATGCACTCGACAGTGGAGCACCCTGAGATATATAGCGAATAATATTAGATCTGAAGGGAGAGACAGAGTCCAATACAATGATAGCTGGTAATGTCAACACCCCACTCTTAGCATTAAACAGATCGTCTAGACAGAGAATGAATAAAGAAACATTAGATTTAAACTGCACTTTAGACCAAATGAACCTAACAGACATCTAAGAACATTTTATCTAACAGATGGAGAATACACATTCTTCTCATCAGCACATGGAACATTCTCCACGATACACACTATGTTAGGCCACAAAACCAATCTCAACCAATTTTAAACCATCAAAACCATACCAAGTACCTTTGTAGACTACAATGGAATAAAACCAGAAATCAGTAAGAAGAGGAACTTTGGAAACAATAAACATACATGTAATTAAACAATATGCTCCTGAATGACCACTGAGTCAAGAAAAAATATGGAGGACATAAAAATGTGAAACAAAATATAAACACAACATATCAAAACCTGTAGGATACAAAAAAGCAGTGCTAACATGGAAGTTTATAGCAATAAATGCCTGTATCAGAAAAGCAGAAAGATTTCAGATAAACAATTTAAAAATTCACCGTAAGGAATTAGAAAAGCAAGAACTAATTAAAGCCAAAATTAGTAGAAGAAAGGAAGTAATAAAGATCAGAGCAGAAGTAAACAAATAGAGACTAAAAAAATACAAAGAATCAATGAATCAAAGATTTGGTTTTTTGAAAAAATAAACAAAATTAATACTAGCTTAACTAAGCAAGAAAAGAAAGAGAGAAGGCCCAAGTCAACAAAATCAGAAATGAAAAGAGACATAACAACTGATACAACAGAAATACAAAGGATCATCAGAGACTGTTATGAGCAACTATATGCTAATAAATTGGAAAACTTATGAATAAATTCCTGTACACATGTCATCTATTAAGACTGAATCAGGAAGAAATAGAAAACTTAAACAGGCCAATAATGAGTAACAAGATTAAATCAGTAATACAAAGCATCCCAACAAAGAAAAGCCCAGGACCAGATGGCTTCACTGCCAAATTCTACCACACTTACAAAGAAAACCTAACATAATTTCATCTCAAACTATCCAAAAAAAATGAAGAGGAAATATTTACTAACTAATTATATAAGGCCAGTAATACCCTGTTATCAACCAGACAAGGACACAACAAATAAAGAAAACTACAAGCCAATATCTCTCATGAACATAGACACACAAATTCTCAACAAAATATTAGCAAACTGAGTTCAAAAGCACATTAAAAAGATAATACATCATTATCAAGTGTGACTTATCCCAGGCTGTAAGGATGGTTCAGCATATGCAAATCATATCAAGAGAATGAAACACAAAACCAAGTAGATGCAGAAAAAGCATTCCAGCCAACTTGCTGCAAATGACAAGATTTTGCTCATTTTTATTGCTTAAATATATTCCATTGTGTGCACAATGGAATATACCCATATTTCTCAGCAGTTTTATTCATTTCTTTTCATTCTTTTTTCTCTATTCTTGTCTGCCTGTCTTATTTCAGAACGGTAGTCTTCAGCTTTTAGATTCTTTCCTCCGCTTGTTCTATTCCATTATCTGTATTTGTGATTGCATTGTGAAGTCTTGTGTTGTGCTTTTCAGCTGTATCAGGTCAGTTATGTTCCTCTCTACACTGGCTATTCTGGTTATTAGCTCCTGTAATGTTCTATCATGATTCTTTGCTTCTTTGCATTGGGTTACAACATGCTCCTTTAGCTCAGTGAAGTTCGTTGTTATCCACCTTCTGAAGCCTACTTCTGTCCATTCACCCATCCCAGCCTCAGCCTAGTTCTGTGCCCTTGCTGGATAGGTGTTGCAATTATTTAGAGAAGAGGCACTCTGGCTTTTTGAGTTTTTAGCGTTTATTTGTGTTGATTCTTTCTCATCTTTGTGGGCTTATTTACCTTTGATATTTGAGGTGCTGATCTTTGAATGGGTTTTTTATGGGGTCTTTTTT
This sequence comes from Pan troglodytes, assembly GCF_028858775.2. Classification (NCBI taxonomy): domain Eukaryota; kingdom Metazoa; phylum Chordata; class Mammalia; order Primates; family Hominidae; genus Pan; species Pan troglodytes. The sequence continues at coordinate 125,155,966 of NC_072404.2, read as the reverse complement.
ATTGGTGGTGGTGTTGTTGCTTTCTGTTTGTTTGTTTTTCTTTTATCAGTCAAGTCTCTTTTCCATGGGGCTGCTGTGGCTTGCTTGGGGTCCACTCCAGACCCTAATCGCCTGGATCCCTCCCATACCTGGAGGTATCATCAATGGAAGCACGTCCTTTGGCTGGGGGTGTGAGCTCCCCTAGCTTCATGCCACTCATGGGTGGGCTGTTGCCCCATCCTGTTTTCCTCACTCTTTGTGGGTTGCATTGAATGCCTAGTCAGTCTCACTGTGAGAACCTGGGTACCTCAGTTGAAGGTATAGAATTTACTCGCCATTTTTGTTCTTCTCCAAGAGAGCAGCTGATTGCAGCCACTTCTAATTGGCCATCTTGGCCTGCCCTACCAGCCACTTCTTTTATAATTATTATTTGCACAGTGTATTTGTTTCTCCCTATTTAGTTTCAATCTATCTTTGCAATGATATTTAAAAGTGTGACTCTAGTAAGCATCATATATTTGGATCTTGCCTTTTTATTTAATTTTTCAATCTCTATCATTTAATATTATAAGTTAATATTTAATGAAACTGTTAATATGCTTTGATTTAGGTCTACTATTTTATTATTTGTTTACTTTTTTTTCCCTGCTGATTTTTGACCTCCCTGTGTTTTCTTCCTTGGATCATTTAAATGATTTCTAGTTTTCCATTTCAATTTATGTATCGACTCCTTTGTTTTATTCTTTTCTATGATTTTTAGGAGTTTCTAAAAGGATTGAAGTAAATATACCCAACTTGTTACAGCCTACTGGGAGTTAATATTGCACTGCTTCATTTTAAATGTAGAAATCTTACAACCATATATATATCTACCTACCCTCATGTTATACTGTAGTTGTCATAATATTACATTTACATGCATGAAAATTCTGATGTTATAATGCTTGCTTCAAAAACGTACATATTTTATAGAATTTAAGAAACCATATTATTTTATACATTTTTGGTTTTTAGGTATGTTCTTAGTTACCATTTCTAACGTTCTTCATTCCTTAAGATTCAAATTATTCTCTGGTATCTTTTGCTTCAAACTGAAGACTTTCGTTTTGCGTATTTTACAGAGCAGATCTATTGTCAACAAATACTTTCAATTTTTTATTCTAGTAAAGCAAAACAAAACAAAAATTGTTTATGTATTGTGCCTTCATTCCTATGGAATATTTTCTATGAATATAGAACTCTCATTGATCCCCTTTTTTCTTAAGCACTTTGTAGATGTTATTCTAGTGGTCTAGCCTCCATATTTTCTGATAAGAAAGTCATGAAAATTCAATTGTGGTTTTCTTTTCTTTCGTTCTTTTTTTTTTTTTTTTTTTTTTTTGAGACAGAGTCTCGCTCCATCCATCACCCAGGCTGGAGTGCAGTGGTGCAATCTCGACTCACTGCAACCTCCACCTCCCTGGTTCAAGCAATTCTCCTGCCTCAGCCTCTCAAGTAGCTGGGATTACAGGTACCCATTATTTTTCCCTTCAAAGATTTCTATATTATTTCATTATCTTTGATTGTCAGCAGTTTAATTATGATATGTTTAATAATGCTTCCATTTTTCTGTGCTGTAGTGGAAATGTCAATAGAATTTGGAATTTGAAAATGTGAGCTTAAATACTAGTCTGGCCACTTACTTGCCATGTAACTTTAGGCAAGTCAGTTCTCAGAGTCCAACATCTTAGCTGTAAAATGAGAATTATATGATCTGCATTATGAAATTTTTAAGAGGATCAAACAAAATAACACATGTGAAAGTGCTCTGTAAGGTGCAATATGAAACATACAATGTTTGGTGATGACTAAATTGAGGGTCAAAAAGGCTAATGACCCATCTATTAAGTGGTAGAAGCTGGATTGGTAACTCCAGGTATGTCTGACCCAAAAGTTTATGCTTTTTCTACTTTTCCATGTTGCTTCCATTTACATGATGACAATTCTCTCTTAACTATTCCTTCTAAATACACCTTTGAGTACCTACTATGGCTCAATTACTAAACTGGGCACTGAGGATAGAATGATACATCACAGTACCTGTCCTTGAGGAATTCCACGTGCCATCCTCTTCAATGTGTTGACTCTTCTCCAGTTTCTGTATTCTTTTTGTTGCTTTTAGGAAATTCAGGTGGTTATTTTTACATTGTTTAGAGATATGTAAGTGTTATTTGCAAGAAGATTGGTCTAATACAAGTCACTTAAACACTATAAGAAGCAGAACTGATGTCCATGAGTTTTGGATTTTGCTGTCTAGTTGCTTGATCAGTTTTAGAGATTTGGAGAAATTAAAAACCAAGCTGCTACTGCTGCCCCATCTGAAAATATTCTTCTATTTTTAAAAATATAAACCCAATGCCACCACTATTCTTTCTGTAATGCAGTGTTGGTCCAGATTACTACTTCATTTAAAGAGCAACAATATTTATCTGAGTTTCACTGCTAAGAAGTAAGAGATCAGCAGCATAAATTCAACTACAGATTCTTTCAGTGTATTTCTACCTTCCTTCACTCATTTATACCTATTGTCTTCTATTTTTGATACTGCAATGTTTCATATTTCTGATGTTGATCATACACTTACTCTTATAGCTGTCAGAATTAAATACCCAGTTCCAAATGTCCCACTTGTTTGAGTAATATTGCAGGTAAGAATAAAAGGTTTCATTGGAGGCCTATTCTAACAACATGAGTGGAAAACAGATACCGGTTTTGTAAAGTCAGCCTCTCAGAGTCCTTTTCTCTTGATCAATGTCTCAATTCTCCTCCAAGATGATACTGATCCACCTACAAAGGTAAAGAAATAATGTTCATAAACTAAGTTATTATTGACTTGACCATTTTCCATAGCAGATTTCAATGAAATCAGCCTTTACCTACAACCTTCTTCTATTTGTATTTCTCTCTGTAATCTTCCTATTATCTCTGAGATACTATATTAATGAGATTTGGATAGAACATGATGGATAAACCATTAGTGTTCACTTCAGCTGAGCATTTTTTGGTTTTGAGCAGCTCAAATTATGCCATGTGATAATGCTGGCATTTTACTACTAGATAGTGTTCTGTAAAGCATTATAAGACACTTGGAAATCATCCAGATGCTTGCTGGGAATGACTCATTTTATGTTGATGCTTACTTGCAATGCTGGCACCATTAGCTACTTTAGATTGGTAGAAGCCCTCTCCTCCAAATTTTGATTTTGGGTAAACAGGTTGAACTACGATAATATTGTCACAGCCTTCTCTTAGTGAAATTCAACCCCCTGACCTTATCTTGGATCATCTGAAAACTGGCAGATTCACATGCTACTTTTGCGGAATCCAGAACTTTCTTGCAATGACCCTAGTATCTTGTTCTTGGCTGCTGCCATCTTGAGAAAGGGAAGAAACTGGAAGAGATTTATATGTATTTTTATTTAAAAACAAAAACAAAAACAAAAAACACTGTATCTTTAATGTGGATTGGGGAAGAAATGTAGACAAGTATTTTTATTCTATTTTTAAATTTAAACTAGAACTTGCAGTTGTTTTTGAAAAAGCTTAGATTTCACATGTAAAATTCCTTTAATATATTTGATGAATCTCACTCTCTTTCCATTCTTGTGTTGCATATGTACTCTTCATTTTGCACTTGAAAGTCTGCTGTAAGTAGAATTTCAAAAGAGAACTAATTTTCATGAAAATATATGGTATTACAAAAATGGTAAATATAAATAAGTAAACTATTTTAGCAATTCTACAATCAAATCTTTGCAAAAATGTTTCATCAAAAGGAAAATATATACTGTATAACTTTTAAGGAAAAAATATTAATTTGATGCAAACAAATTTATAGGTAGCATACTTTGCTGTAGTCTTGGTAAGTATGAAAGAATTACGAAGACACTAAGTTGAATTACTCTATATTCACTGTTGAGGATTTTGAACCTGAGAATGGTGGAGATAAGAAGATGGGTGATATGGTAATATCTCTGTGTTTGAAAACATAATTTTAGCTAGTGTGTTTGAAAAATTACTGATGATCTGTGGGGCTCCAACCAGGGAGTCAGTAAGGAGGATATTAGAATTAAGGTAAAAGTTGATAATAAACGAGGACAGAGAGGAATAGGCAGGAATGGAGTAGAAGAGGAAATGGTTGGGAAGAGTGGGAATCTATTTGGATACACTAATTTGGAGATTCTATAGCAGTAAGAGTGCATAGATTGATAGAAGATGAAATATTAATATGAGATTTTTGTATCAGGCAATAGGTATTAGAGTTATGGTATATAGAGTGAGGAATAAGGGTGACAATGATATTTAATTGTTAGATAGAATGAAAGACAAAGAGGATAGAAAATACATAATCCCCATTTAGCATATTTTTCCCTCTCTTTTTGTGTACACATGTCTGTTTAACTTTTTTTTTTTTTTAAGACAGGGTCTCTCTCTGTTGCCCAGGCTGGAGTGGGTGGCATGATCACAGCTCAGTGCAGCCTCAGCCTCCTGGGCTCAAGTGATCCTCCTGCTTCAGCCTCCCCAGTAGCTGGGACTACAGGCATGCACGAAACACCAGGTTAATTATTTTAAGTAGAGATGGGGTATCACCCTGTTGCACAGGCTGGTCTTGAAATCCTGAACTCAAGCCATCCTTCTGCCTCAGCCTCCCAATATGCTGGAATTACAAGTGTGTGCAACTATTTTTTTTTTAATTATACTTTAAGTTCTGGGATACATGTGTAGGACGTGCAGGTTTGTTACATAGGTATGTATGTGCTATGGTGGTTTTGCTGCACCCATCAACCCATCGTCTTTAGGCATTTCTCCTAATGCTATCCCTCCCCTTGCCCCCCATCCCCCGACAGGCCCCCGTGTGTGATGTTCCCCTCTCTGTGTCTGTGAATTCTCATTGTTCAACTCACTTATGAATGAGAACATGTGGTGTTTGGTTTTCTGTTCCTGTATTAGTTTGATTAGTTAGAATGATTGTTTCCAACTTCATCCACATCCTTGCAAAGGACATGAACTCATTCTTTTTTATGGTTGCATAGTATTCCATGGTGTATTTGTGCCAGATTTTCTTTATCCAGTCTATCATTGATGGGCATTTGAGTTGGTTCCAAGTCTTTGCTATTGTAAGTAGCTTTGCTATTGTAAGTCGTCTATTGTAAGTAGTGACACAATAAACATACGTGTGCATGTGTCTTTATAGTAGAATAATTTATAATCCTTTGGGTTATATACCCAGTAATGGAATTGCTGGGTCAAATGGTATCACCAAAAGCAATTGCAACAAAAGCCAACGTTGACAAATGCGATCTAATTAAATTGAAGTGTTCTACACTGCAAAATAAACTATCATGAGAGTGAACAGGTAACCTACAGAATGGGAGAAAAAGTTTGCAATCTATCCATCTGACAAAGGGCTAATTCCCAGAATCTACAAGTAACTTAAACTATTTAAATTTTAAAAGTAGTCTGTGACAAGAGGAGCCAAGGTGGCTGAGTAGACACAGCAAAGAGTAACATCTCCTACTGAGGGACCAAGACACTGGGGATACTGGCATGCTCCAGGCAGATCTTCAGAGGAAGGGTATTGAGAATGCATCAAGGGAGGATGCAGGTCTGGGGCTGCAGTAGGAGGAAGGTGAGAACCCTGTACAGGGCTACCAAGCACCAGGACTTGTTCCCTGGACCCCAGTGATTCCTAGGGAAAGGGTGAGTTGAACAGGCAAAGTCGTCTGCTCTAACCACAATAATCTGTATTCATGGCATCAGGAGACCCCACAAACACTTGAGTTGGCAGGGAGAGCTGCTTAGAGAGTTGGTAGGGGTGGGACTACAGCCTGTGTGGAGCCCAGAGAGTTTGGTGTGGGAATGTCTGCAGTGGAGTATGGCCACAGGTGCCCATACCCCAAGGCTCATCATACACCTCTAGTAGACTTTAGTCTTAGGGTGACTGGCGTACCTGCGTAGAGCAGGGTGGTGCTGCCTGTGAGACAAAAATAGTTGGATCTGAATACTTCCCTGTGTGCTGGCCTCTCCCCCAACAACCTGGCTGCACCTGCTTGCATGGAAGGCTCTGATGCTCAACCAAGGTACTTCCCTGTGGCCATAATCATAGCTCCTACCCTAACCAACAGAGAGTTCCGGCAGACTGACCCCTTCTATGGGCACCAGTCCACCCACACCCTCTCTCCACTGAAGCCCCTCCCCACTGCTTTGCTGGCATGCTCTCTCCCATGGCTACCCTCCCACCACTTTGCAAGCATGCATGCATGGGTGGACCTTGCCCCCACTCCCCAACCAGCATGCATGTGCATGTTCACTACTGTGTACTGCCATTGCTGCCAGTGCAGATGCACTCCACTGACTCTTATCCCTCGTGGACATGCAGACACCTGACCACACAACAATCACTATGAATGCATGCATAGATGCCAGCAACCCCCCACCCCCAGCCCATTGCTGTGAATATCTATAGGGACACTGGTGTCTATGCCCATGCCAGCACCTTGCCTCCATTGCCACTGCCTCCACTGCATTAAGCATGTGTAGGAGTGCTGCAGCCCCAGTCCTGCTGGCACCCCACCCCAGCTGACATATGTACACCACACCGTACTGGTGCAGTTGCTGGCATGTACAAGCAAGCACCAATCTCATGGCCACTGTCCTGATGAAGGGCTTTGGCCAGCTTCACATATTGGAGTCTTGTGGCCAGGGGACCCAGAACACTTCTACCCCTCCAGTGCAACAGGTTTATAATCTCAAAGGGCCACAGAACAAACCTGGAGGCCCAGTCCCAGCTCCCAGAGTCAGAGCATGAAGCCCAGGAGTACTGAACTCAGACTTGACCCCATAAAATCTTCCAGAAACAAACCCAGTTGACTAGACCCACCTTATACCACAAACAACCCTCAAGGTCATCAAGGAAGCTAAAGCAAAGAACCCCATCCAAAGGACAGGAACTTCAAAGACTGAAGGCACATCATCCCACACAGATGAGAAAGAACCAACACAAACACTCTGGAAACTCAAAAAGCCAGAATGTCATCTTACCTCCTAACAAGCATGTTAGTTCTCCAGCAATGGTTTTTAACCAGGCTGAAATGGTTCCAATGACAGGCATATACTTCAGAATATGGAGATGAATGAAGACCATCGAAATTTAGGAGAATGTCAAAAACCAGTCCAAGGAATCTAAGGAGTACAGTACAATGATACAGGAGATGAAAGGCAAATGGCCATTTTAAGAAAGAAGCAAAGTGATCTGATTGAGCCAAAAAACTCACTTCAACTACTTCATGATACAATATCAAGTATTAACAGCAAAATCAATCCAGCTGAGGAAAGAATCTCAGAGCTTGAAGATCAATTCTCTGAAATAACTCAGACAACAATTTTGTAAAAAATGAATAAAGAATAATGAACAAAATCTTCAAGAAACATGAAATTACGTAAAGAAATCAAATCTACATGTCATTGGTGGCCCTGAAAGACACGGAGATAAAGCAACCCACTTGGAAAATGTAGTTCAGAATATCGTTCATAAAAATTTCCCCGACCTCACTAGAGAAGCCAACATTCAAATTCAGGGAATGCAGAGAACCTCTACAACATACAAGATGGCCATACCTAAGACACATAGTTGTCAGATTTTTCAAGGTTGAAATGAAATAAAAGATGTTAAACACAACTCTGGAGAAGGGGCAGCTCATCTACAAAGGGAACTCCATCAGACTAACAGAGGACCTTTCATAAAAAGCCCTACAAACCAGAAGAGATTGGGGACCTACATTCAACATTCTCAAATAAAAGTAATTACAACCAAGAATTTCATATCCAGCCAAACTAAGCTTCATAAGTGAAGGAGGAATAAGATCCTTTTCAGCAAGCCATCGTTAAGGGAATTTGTTATTACCAAACCTGCTTTACAAGAGATTCTTAAGGGAATACAAAATACAGAAAGGAAAGACCATTACCAGACACCACAAAAATGCATTTAAGTACATAGACTGCTGACAGTATATAGCAACTACACAATCAAGTCTGCATAATAACCAGCCAACAACATGATGACAGGATCAAATCCTCATATATCAATATTAATGTTGAATGTGAACAGGCTAAATTCCCTAATTAAAAGACAGAGAAGGGCAAATTGGGTAAAGAAGAAAGACCCAAATGTATGTTGTCTTCATGATACTCATCTCACATGCAATGACATCCATAGGCACAAAGTAAAGGGATGAGAAACAAGCAAGCAAACAGAAAACAGAAGAAAGGGAGGGGTTAGTATTCTAATTTCAGATAAAACCGACTATAAACCAACAAAGTTGAAAAAAAGACAAAGAAGGGCATTATATAATGGTAACAACTTTAATTCAACAAGAAGATCTAACTATCCTAATATATATGCACCCAACACAGAAGTACCCAGATTCACCAAAAAAAAAAGTTCTTAGAGACTTAACAAAGATACTTAGATAACCATACAATAATAGTGGAAGATTCAACAACCCAGTGTCAGTACTAGACAGATCATTGTTTCAGAAAACTAACAAAAATATTTGGGACTTGAACTCCACATTTGACCAGATATAACTTACAGACATCTACAGAACTTTCCATCACACTGGAAAAAAAATACAGAATATACATTCTTTACATCTGCACATGACACATATTCTAAATTTGACCACAGAATTGGGCATAAAACATTTCTCAGCAAATTCCAAGATAAAAATAAAATCCTACTAACTACAATCTCAAAGCACAGCACAATAAAAATTGCAATCAATACCAAGAAGATTGCTTGAAGCCCTACAATTACATAGAAATTAAACAACCTGTTCCTGAATGACATTTGGATAAACAAAAAATTAAGGCAGAAATCAAGAAATTCTTTTAAACTAATGAGAACAAAGATACAACATACCAGAATCCAGGATACAGCTAAAGCAGTGTTAACAGGGAAGTTTACAGAACTAAATGCCCACATCAAAAAGTTAGAAAAACCTCAAAGTAGTAACCTAAAATGACACCTAGAATTACTAGAAAAAGAAGAGCAAATCAACCCCAAAGTTAGCACAACACAAGAAGTAACCAAAATCAGAGCTGCAGTGAAGGAAATTGAGATGCAAGAAGCTATACAAGAGAACAATTAATCCAGTAGTTTGTTATTTGAAAAAATAAATAAGATCGATAGACCATTAGCTAAACTAACAACAAAAAAGAGAGATCAAAATAAACAGAGTCAGAAAAGACAAATGAAACATTACCACTGACCCCACAGAAACACACAAAAGCCTCAGTGCCTCCTATGAACATCTCTATGTACATAAACTAGAAAATCTAGAAAAAAATAGAAAAATTCCTAGAAACATACAACCTCTCAATATTGAACCAGAGATAAATTGAATCCATGAACAGATCAATAATGTGTTCTGAAACTGAATCAGCACTAAAAGCCTATCATCCAGAAAAAGCTCAGGGCCAGACCACTTCAGAGCTGAATTCTACCAGATGTACAAAGAGCTGGTGTCATTCACACTGAAACTATTTCAAAAATTGAGGAGGAGGGACTTCTTCCTAATTCATTCTCTTAGGCCAGCATCATTCTGATCTCATAACCTGGCAGACACACAAGAAAAAGAAAACTTCAGGCCAATGACCTTGATGGACATAGATGCAAAAATCTTCAACAAAATATTAGCAGACTGAATCCAGCAGCACATCAAAAAGTGAATCCACCACAATCAAGGAGGATTTATCCCTAGGATACAAGGTTGGTTCAACATATGCAAATCAATAAATTTAATTCATTGCATAAACAAAATTAAAAACAATAACCAAATGATTATCTGAATGGATGCAGAAAAGCCTTTTGATAAAATTCAACATCTCATCATTGTAAAAACCCTCACTAAAGTAGACATTCAGGAAACATACTTCAAAATAATAAGAGCAATCTATGCTAAACCCAAAGCTAACTTGATACTGAACAAGCAAAAACTAGAAGACTTCCACTGTGAGAATGAGAATAAGACAAGATGCCCACTCTCACCACTCCTATTAAACATAGTACTGCAAGTCCTAGTCAGATCAATCAGGCAAGAGAAAGAAAATAAAGACATTCAAATAGGAAGAAACAGAGTCAAACTATCTGTGCTGTAGACAATGCGATACTCTACCATGAACTCCATAGCCTCTGCCTAAAAACTCCTAGATCTGATAACCGATTTCAGCATAGTTTCAATATACAAAATCAATAGCATTTCTACACACCAACAATGTCCAAACTGAGAGCCAAATCAAGAATGCAATTTTATTCACAGTAGCCACAAAAAGAATAAAATACCTAGGAATACAGGTAGTCAGGGAGGTGAAAGGTCTCTACAATGAGAATTAAAAAACACTGCTGAAAGAAATCAGAGATGACACAAATAAATGGAAAAACATTCCATGCACATGGATAGGAAAAATCAATATGGTTAGCGTGGCCATACTGCCCAAAGTAATGTACACATTCAATGCTATTCCCATCAAACTATCAATGACATTCTTAACAGAATTAGAAAATACTATTTTAAAATTAATATGGAACCAAAAATGAGCCCAAATAGCTAAGGAAATCCTAAGCAAAAAGAACAAAGCTAGAGGCAGCACATTACCCAACTTCAAACCATACAACAAGACTGCAGCAACCAAAACAGCATGGTAGTGGCATAAAAACAGACACATAGACCAATTGAACAGATTGAGAGGCCAGAAAAAAAAAACACACACACACATTCAAAACCACCTTACCTTTGAAGAAGTTAACAAAAACAAGCAATGGGAAAGGACTTTCTATTCCATAAATGGTGCTGGGATAACTGGCTAGCCATATGCAGACAATTGAACCTCAATCCTTTCCTTATACCACATACAAAAAATCAACTCAGGATGGATTTAAAGACTTAAATATAATACCTTAAATTATAAAAACCCTGGAAGATTACCTAGGAAATGCCATTCTGGACATAGAAACAGGCAAAGCTCACATGATGAAGGTGCCAAAAACAACTGCAACAACAACAACAAAAATTGACAAATGTGACCTAAGTAAACTGAAGAGTTTCTGTAGAGAAAAAGAAACTATCAACAGAGTAAACAGATAACCTATAGAGTAAGAAAAATTAATTGCAAACTAGGTATCTGACTAAAGGCCTAGTATCCAGAATCTACAAGAACTTCAGCAAATTAACAAGCGTTAACCAAACAACCCTATTAAAAAGTGGACAAAGTACATGAACAAACACTTTTCAAAAGAAGACATACATGTGGTCAGTAAGCATATGAAAAAAAGCTCAATATGACTGATCATTAGAGAAATGCAAACCAAAACCACAATGAGCTACCATCTTACACCTGTCAGAATGACTATTATTAAAAAGTCAAAACCTAACAGACGCTGGTGAAGTTGTGGAGAAAGGGAACACTTGCATACTGCTGGTGGTAATGTAAATTAGCTCAATCATTGTATAAAGAAGTTAGGCAACTTCTCAAAGAACTTAAAATAGAATTATCATTTCCCCCAACAATCCTATTATTGGGTATATACCAATGGAATATAAAGCATTCTACTATAAAGACATATGCACGTGTATGTTCATCACAGTACTATTTACAATAGCAAAGACACGTAGTCAACCTTAATGCCCACCAATGGTAGACTGGATAAAGCAAATATGATATATATACACAATGAAATACTATGGAGTCATAAAAACGAATGAGATCACGTCCTCTGCAGAAACATGGATGAAGTTGGAGGTCATTATCCTACGCAAACTAACACAGGAACAGAAAACCAAATACCACATGTTCTTACTTACATGTGGGAGCTAAACATTGAGTACACCAAAAGGACATAAACAAGGGAACAACAAATACCAGGCTTTACTTGAGGTCGGAGGGTGGGAAGAGGGTGAAAAAATACCCATAAGGTACTATGCTTATTACCTGAGCGACGAAATAATCTGTACACCAAAACCCTGTGACACAAAATTTACCTATATAGCAAACCTGCACATGTACCCATGAACCTAAAATAAAGTTAAATAAATAAAAAAGAATAGCCTATGACAGCCTGGCCAACATGGGGAGATCCCATCTTTGCAAAAATAAAATCTAAAAAAGTAGGCAGTTGTGGTGGTGCATGCCTGTGGTCCTAGCTACTCAGGAGGCTGAGGTAGAAGGATTACTTGAGCCTAGGAGAGAGGTCGAGGCTGCAGTGAGCTGTAATTGTGCCATTGCACCCCAACCTGGGCAACAGAGTGAGACCTTGCCTCAAAAAACAATAGCCTATGACTCATAAATTAACTTTTTGAATCTCAATTATTTTTAATTTTTATTTTATTTTCAGTTCTGGGGTACATGTGCAGGATGTGCAGGTTTGTTACATAGGTAGACATGTACCATGGTGGTTTGTTGGCACCTGTGAACTCAACACCTAAGTATTAAGACCAGCATGCATTAACTATTTTTCCTAATGCTCTCCCTCTCCTCACCCACCTCCCTCACCACCTCACATCACCTTTTTTGGGTATTTGATGCCAAATATCCAAAAAAGCAATTCTTTTTTCTTAATATTTTGGTTAAATGGGGAGTGAATTTTGTATATTTCCAGTATAAAACTGAAGATGTTGCCATCATAGGATATTTTCCCAAAGGTTTTCATGTACACAATATCATTTTTTCAAGGATCCACCTGAATTACTTCCATTAGAGTCACTCATTTAGGCTAAGTTATTATTTTCAAGAGGCTCTTGTGTAAATGAAAATGTCTTACCTCTTTAGCCTGTAAGTTGTGGTGAATATTTTTGTATTAGTAAATACGGACTATTAAAAAAAATCCTGAGGGAAGTTACATTACGAGAGATATTTGAGGGACGGGAGCAGGAAAATCATTATAATCCTGATATCTGTATGGAAAGAAATGTCATGTTAGGCAATTAACTGGTAATGCTTATACCACTGTGATGCAGGATGTTCTGGGAGGCAAAGCAGTGTAGTGGTCGAGAGCCTAATGGCTTTGGTTCAAAATTCTGTTTACCACTTCCTGGCTGTGTGATCTTGTGCAAATAACTTAACCTCTCTATGCCTAATCCATGAAATAGATACTATAATAGTATCTGTCTGCCAGAACTATTAGAAGAATAAAAGGAATTTCTGCATAACAAAGTGTCTGCTTCAGCTAATGTTCACTATAGCAAACAATACATGTCAAAGAATAGAACCTCATAATGCCTTATACATATTAAATTATCAATACTAATCAATGAATAATTATAAAGGAAACATTTTTATGTCTGACCATATATTTTAAAGTAAAGTAATAAAATGGAATAATGCAGAAAAATAGGTAATTAGTTAACCACAAAACAATGGCAGGTATATTTTTTAAATTGTATTGTTTTATGAATTATCAACAAAAATACTATATGCCTCTACTAAACAAAGAATGTGGTAAAATGAAATTATCATCGAAAAAATCTAAAGAGTATTAGTTAGTCTTTAACAGTGTTGATGCTGCATTTTTAACTATCTTCCCACGTAATTAAATTATTTCCATTGAGGTTTCTGAAGGTTTTCTTATGGCATCACTACGACTGTGTTTAAAATGTGTTTAGACACTAATGCAGTTTGCATAATAACCTGTTAGTCAGCAAAAGGCCTAGGGAAACAAGAAAAAAAAGTGTTAAATTCTTCATATGAACTTATCTAAAAAACTCAAGTATGTATCTAATATCAGCAAACCAAATACCAAATGTTATTGTCATTCTTGATTTTCAGTATAAATAGCATTCTGTCTAAACCAGTTTTAGTTAAGGAGGGCTGCTGAGGAAAGCCTGATGGCTTAGTCTGTTCCAACTACTATAACAAAATACATTGACTGGGTGGTTTATAAACAACAGAAATTTATTTGTCACAGTTCTAGGAAAACTAGAAAGTCCAAGATCAAGGCACCAGAAGATTCAGTTCGGGGTAAGTGCCCATCATCGTGCTCTGACTTCACATAGTGGAAAGGGCAAGGGATCTCTCTAGGATCTCTTTTATAAGGGAACTAATCACATATAAGGGAGTTAATCAACTTTCAAAGCCCCCACTTCCTAATCCATCACCTTGGGGATTAGTATTTCAACTGTAAACATTCAGTTAATTGAACCTAACTTTTGTGTGTTTGCATATGTCAGTACTTAAATGTATTACTACTCTTTATAATGACCCCCCAAAAAATCTGGAATTAGAATACATCTAAAGCCTTCTTTGAGGCTTAAGCCTTGAGGCTGTTACCTGTTAATTTTAAGAAATTGATGATTTGCTCTACCACCGTAAATGTGCGATGACATAAACCAGATTATGTTTGATTTGATTTTGTGGTGCTCATATAGCAGTTCTAATTAACAGTCAAATAGCTCAGATTCAAGTCTCCTCAGGCAAACCTACAAAATCTTTGAGGGAAGAAAAAGCTGTTAACTGTCACCGAATTTTGGTTTTTATTTTTTCTTCTCTGTCAAATGTCAAAGTGATAAATCAGGAATTTGAAAACCATATCAAAGAAAGGCGAGCACATGTTGTGGCAGCACCACATCAAGATTCACATCTGCATAAAGACTCTTGGACCAAGGTGCTGTGCAACCTACCATTGAGATGCAAGGCACTGACTTGCTCTTCCTGTCACTTTCAATCACTCATTCACGTTCAACAGGGACCCATCCGATATAAAGATCAAATGACAAAATAAGCCTCCAATCATGAGCAGCTACAGCACAGGTGCATCACTGTGTCCACTTCATGCCATTTTGACAGGGCTTGTCATACAAAGGCAAAGACTAATGTTAATAGACATTTCAATAAATTATTTTTGAAAAGTTATTTACTATAGGCTTTCACAGGAGAAGCAAGGGTAAATCATTTAAATTTACTCGCAAAAAGTGATTGAGTTGAAAATAAAAATGAGATTTTAAATGTGTGTATATATATTTGAGATGGAGTGTCACTCTTACTGTGTCACAGAGGCTGGAGTGTAGTGGAATGATCTCGGCTCACTGCAACCTCTGCCTCCAGTCTTCAAGCAATTCTCCTGCCTCAGCCTCTCAAGTAGCTGGGACTACAGGTGTGCCACCATGCCTGGCAAAATTTTTATATTTTTAGTAGAGATGGGGTTTCACCATATTGGCCAGGCTGCTCTACAACTCCTGACCTCAAGTGATCCGCCCAACTTGTTCTCCCCAAAGTGCTGAGATTACAGGTGTGAGCCACTGCACCCGGCCAAACAAACAAACAAACAAACAAACGCAAAAACAAAAACAAAAACAGAAAACACTGGTCTCCTTGAAAACTCTCATTGGTGAAAGCAAATGCAACACTGTGAGCATATTTTGCAGGCAGCTTCCTTCCTAAACTGAAGCCACACTGTCTTGTATGTCTATCCTGTGAGTCATCTGTTGTTACTCATTTGTGTGCTCTCTTTTGCTTCTTTTCCCCCTCTTTCTGAGTGTCAGTTGAACTTCAAAGGGATAAAGGAAACAAAGCTTGATATCAGGTAGAGTGGCAACTCCTTTTTAAATAGAGAAAGTGGTTCCTATGAGAAAAAGCTGAAATTCTTACATAGGGTTTCAGTCTCATGAACACGAGTCTTTCCTAAAACTCCTTGAAAAGCAGCACATTGCATTTCATGTTTGTCTCACTATCGTTTTTTGATGACTACCATTTATGCCAGCAGAAACAATACAGCATTTCAGAGTGTTCTAGTCAGAATTTTTTGTAACATACTGCAAAAAACATGAGAGACCATGTGAGAGACCAGAAAAAAAGTAGTCATCAACACCAAGAATTGAAACACATAAGTCATTAAAAATGACTTGCTTCAATAATATATTTCCCTAAAACAACAAATATAGTAATTTAATATAATACAAATTGCTATAGGAAAAAAAACTGTTAAGCGAGAAACAATGTCATAAAGTTAAAACAGAGTGACTGTACAGTGATAAAATAAAACTATGTAATATTTAAGTTGAACTATATAAGATTGCTGATATCTGACTGATTTTTACCTAGAAAAATGCCAGTTTCATATGTATATTTTTAAATTACAGACTGTCTTGCTCTGTTACCCAAGCTGGAGTACAGTGGCATGATCATAGCTCACTGCACTCTCCAACTCCTGGGCTCAAGCGATCCTTTCACCTCAGCCTCCCAATCAGCTAGGACTAAAGGTGTGTGGCACCATGCCTGGCTAAGTGTAAAAAAATAATTTTGTAGAGACAGGGTCTTGCTATGTTGCCCAGGCTGATCTTGAATTCCTGGCCTCAGGAGATCCTCTCTTCTCAGACTCCCAAAGAGCTGGGATTACAGCTGTGAGCTACTGAGCCTCGTTTATGTGGTTTTATCTAAAGCTAAAATATGCTCTATACAAATAACATCTTCAGAGATCTTGCATCTATCATGTATGTTGTCAACAGGATTTTTCTTTTTTATGACTAAAACATCCAGGTAAATCATTATTTTTCAAAATTCTTCCCAAGTAGGAATCTTTATCAAATTATTTATAAAACCGTATTGCTTTTTACTTCTCCTGCCCTTTTTTCATACTTGTCTGTAGAGAAGCTTGATGACATTTAGAAAGTGCATCTAATTCATAGTTTATCATTTGTTGAAAAGAAAAATCCATTTTGTACAACTTGAGAAATATACTTCACTTTGTTTGGGAATTCAAACATTGCTACCAGAGGTTTATTTGCCAGAGAGCAGGTAAACTTCCTGCAGTAGTCGAAGTTTGAGGCAATTATGCTGGCAGAAACAACTATCTAACCAGAGAAGTTACAACTGGGAAATAATTAGAACTCTGGTCTTTGGCATCCAGTTCAATGGTTACAAGGAGGACTTGCAAAGATATCTTTGACCCATTAGTCCTTATTACCTCATTAACATATATCTACAAGAATGGCTGGTGGGTGATATCTTCCCTTTAATGTGATTGTTGCATAATTGACAAGAACAAAATATTTTCTTGCTTTATGCCACACTACCGTAGTTAGCAAGACTACAGCAAAATGTAAAAATGTGATGGACATGCAAAGAAGTTAAAGAGTTTACCAACAATAGGATTCTCTAGTCTCATGGCATGAGAAGCAGTGTTAAGAAGTTATACATGCATACATATATTTATGGGTAAATATCATATTATCAGAATTGTTAGGTACTTGCAAGGGTAGAAATGAACTAAAGATATCCATCATACCTTGCTTTTTACTTATTTTCAAACTCTAATAAAATTGCTTCTGACCTTGGTAACTTTTGTGCAAAATAGAACTGTTAATTACCCATCTATATATTTATTGATTAAAATAGCATCCTTAAGCTTTTAATTTTCATATTTATTCTCTATATGGTTTTATGCTTTCAGTATATGGAGTTAATTTTTCTATGTGAATATGTACTCTATCCTCCTTTTTAATTTTTATCAATCTCAAATTTTACCTTTAAATTTAATTTTATGTTTGCTATCCATATTACTTTTTAGAACCTACTATTTATGGAAAGAGAACTCTCTTCATGGCATCATGCTAGGTTGAAGCTAGGAATTTAACTTAGCTTATTTATTGAATGATCTAGACTTGATAGGTGCAAGAAGAAACAAGTCAATTTTTTGTCAAAACTGCCCCTATTGTCTGCTCTAGGGACTCTTGCCCCTAGATGAAACACCAACAGATTTCATGTTTTCTTTTTTTTCTGGTTATTATCAATTGCTTTAGAACGCAGTCTATTCTACTACACAAAATGTTAGATTTTAGTATTTCACCCTATATGGATACAATATCCCCTCTCACTCTACCAATTGGAAACATCATTGAGAGTGTTAGAGCAGCACAGTCACTTTCATGACTGCAGCATTGTCCCTCTATATATGACAAATTTTTGTAGGGTGATTTTGTAATTGTCTCAGAAATTTGTCTGCTGGATATTATGTTAATTGTTCTCTAGTATAAAAGATATCTCCATTAGTTGGCTGCAACTAATTCAGAACATCTCAGCGCTGGTTTTCTGTGTTTGGTGTAACTGGGACACGTCAACTTATCAGCTTGAGGAGATAGGCCTTTAAACTTTCCTTGCGCCTCATCTTTATTTTTCAGGGTATACTCTGGCCTATAGGAAATAGATGCCTTAATCCCACAACTCCAGAATGGTGTCCCTCTCTTTCACGGTGTTAACTTAAGCTAGATTTTGGTCCTTTACTTTTATAAGTATAAATTCAAGTGCATAATCAGTTGATTTTAATTAAAGGAGATTATTCTAAGAAATCTGTGCAGGCCTCTTCCAGTCAGATAAAAAACCTTAAAATTAGAGAGACAAGATTTCCTACAGGAAGAAGAAATTCCCTCTATGAATAGAAGCTTTAGCTTCTGTCCAAGGGTTGCAACTTACATTTTTGATCTTGTTCAGATTTCAGGTTTGCCTTGGCAGCCTCCCATAATTGCATGCTTGCAATAAATCTCTTAATACGTATCTACTTCTGGTTTCATTTCTCTGTTTGTATCTCTTTGACAGATGCAAATCTTGGTACCTAAAGACGTTCAAGAGAGACAGAAGCTTAGGATGAGTTTTCTGAATTGGTTATGTATTTTCTTGTATTGGTTC
Source organism: Pan troglodytes (assembly GCF_028858775.2). NCBI lineage: Eukaryota > Metazoa > Chordata > Mammalia > Primates > Hominidae > Pan > Pan troglodytes. Next base: position 125,137,276 of record NC_072404.2, on the reverse strand, counting down.
TCTGATTCCATCTAAAGACACTGATGACTCAATTTTCATTGATGAAGAAGGCATTGGTAGTCCGTGGCATGGTATGATAGTAGAAATATGAAAAATATTGCCATTGGACACTCCTAATCAGATGCTTATAAAAGGTGGGGTTCTGGGTGACCCTGTATTTGATATCTCAAAATATTCAAATTAAACTAAGAAGTATAATGGGATTGGCTGGTTGCTCCTAACTGCCCTAGAGAATGAGGGGAAAAGAGTCAAACAAGAGCTTCAAATTTGCAATGGAAACTCCTTATATATGACCTTGAAGCTTCTATGCTTGACCTGAAAGAAACTCTTAACTTCTGGGCTGAGATTCTGAAAGTTAAACCCCGAGCCTTATCCTGCTGGTCGCTGAATTAAAAAGCAAATTTAATTACCAACTTTACAGAGTTTCTCCCACTAAATTGAGGGCATTTATTAGGAAGAAATGAGATCATGAAAGTTGGAATGGAGAAATATAGGAAGATCCTGATGGGGGACATCAAATCTGTAAATTTTGCTAAATCTTCTTGCCAATAGAATGAGCCTTTTCACTCCTGCCTGAGGAGGTTACCTCTGCTTTGCCTGAAGAACCAACTCCTGTGGTAGTTGCTTTGCGAAGCATTGCTGATTCTCATAAGATTTACCCCTGCTGTTTTTCACTTTGAGACCTATAAGTAGAAGTCCCAGCAGGCCCTAGAGGATAAGGTACAAAATGCAATTCATAAGCTGATGTACTATACACATGATGGAAAAAATACAAAGGTGGATCACATTGAATTTATTGATATAGGTACACAAAATAAAGATTTTGCATTCAATTTTTCTTTCTTTTTTTTTTTTTTTTGTTTGTTTGTTTGAGACACAGTCTCGCTGTGTTGCCCAGGCAGGGTGGAGTGCAATGATGCCATCTCAGCTCACTGCAACCTCTGCCTTCTGGGTTCAAGCAATTCTGCCTCAGCATCCCGAGTAGCTGGGATTACAGACACAAACTACCACACCGGGATAATTTTTCATTTTTAGTAGAGACAAGGTTTCACTATGTTGGCCAGGCTGCTCTTTAACTTCTGACCTCAAACAATCTGCCTGCCTCAGCCTCCCAAAATGCTGGGATTACAGGCGTGAGCCACCATGCCCAGCCCTCAATTTTTATTTCAAGGAGCTAGAAAGAACCCTGACAGTTTAGTTGGTTGGCTGAAACACGAATCCAAAAGTGATTTACACCAAATGAGGTTGAAATGCCAAAACTGATTCGGTATAATATAGAGAAAGGAATACAAAAGCTTAAGGAGATTTAAATGTTGAGTGGATTTATTATGGAAGACCTGCTCATTCACTCTGGGAAGGCCCAGAATTTTTCCCATGACTGTGAGAAATGAATTTTTGAGGGCAACTAAGCATCTTTAAGTTCTCTGTGATCACTTGTGTCTGTAGGTCAGAAATTACAGTGGGAATGCGTGTTGCCAAACTAGAATCTCTAAATGCAATGGCATAATGGTGTCCTACAGAGGCAAGACCGAGTAGAAAAGATCTTCAAAGTCAAAGTGGGCATGGGTGTCATAATGGACAGTGAAGTCAAAGCAGTAATCCTTAATCTGATTTGCAGAGACCTATGGTGTTGGGTTGTTGATCACGGTGTTCCTATAAACGAAATAGGTAGTCCACTAGTTCTGTGTAAGGGCGATAGTTCTAGGTCAAGTGAACAGAGGAGTAACTTGTATGATAAAAGCAGGAGTCAGGACCACTCAATAAATTTCTAGACTGGAGGAAATTAACAGACACAAAACTCCTTGAATAAAGGAGAGGCTATATCCCCTTGAGAAAGGATCCCATTACACTGTAAACAATCTACTCTGGTATTCTTTCTTCAAGCCTTCCGTTAAGGGACACATGGCCAAATACTAATTTCCAGAGATCCGAAACTTTATTGTGGTCTATCAATTAGAGTGGTCGACCTCAGAGGCTTATGAAGGTCCGGTGATCAAAACAGGTTTACAGCAGCTGTCTCACCGTAGAAGCAGTGGGTTCCTGAACATATTCTGTGGTTATTTCCCCATTTTAGACTGTATCATTGTTGTAGTTAGACTTAGCAAATGGCAGAATATCCACATTGGTTCCCTGACCTGTGGAATGAAAGCTATCATGGTAGTAATGGCCACATGGAATACAATCAAACTATCTTTATGTACAAAAATAGTAAAGAAAAAGCAATGCTACATATCTAAAGAGATTTCAGAGATTAATGCCACTACCAAGGACTTGAAAAATGTAGGGGTTGTGATTCTCACCACATCCCCATTCAACTAATCTATCTGGCTTGTGCAAAAAAGAGATAAGTCTTGGAGAATGATAATACATGAACTTAATCAAGTGGTGACTCCAGTTGCAGCTGTTGTTCCAGACGTGCTTTCATTGTCTGAGCAAATTAAGGCATCCTCTGGTACCTGATATGCAGCTATTGTTCAGGCAAATGCTTTTCCTTTATCCTTGTTATGAAAGACTGCCAGAAATCAGTTTGTTTTGAGCTCTTAATGCCAGCAATATAAATTCTCCAACCCTATGTCATAATTTAGTCCATAGGGACACAATCACTTCTGCCTTCCACAAAGCATCACAAAACAAAGTTTACACTGCCATCCAGTAACTTTGGGTTTCATGCCTCTGAAACAATAAGCAAAGAAGAAATAATATTATCAAGGCATTATATTGATAATATTATTCTGGTTATAACTAGCAAGCAAGAAATAGCAAGTATTATAGACATATTTTTAAGGGTACAAAGGTGTGAAACGTGTTGAGACGTTCCTTCTAAAGTTAAGGATAGTTGTCACATTTGGCCTCTTCTACAACCGAAAAAGAGCACAACACCTACTTGGCCTTTTTTGGATTTTTTTTTTTTTTTTTTGGTCAGCAACATATTCCTTATTTGAGTTTTAAAGTAGAGCCCAGAACAAAAGAAGGCTCTGCAAAATGTCCAGACTGCTGGGAAAGCTACCCTGACACTTGGTCCATACAATCCAACAAACATCTTGCAGTGTCATACACAGATAGAGATGTTCTTTGGAGTCTTTGACAGTTCCTTATCGGTGAATCCCATTGCAGTTCCTTATGATTTTTGAACAAAAGTTTGCTATCCTCTGTGGATAACAGCTTTCTTGAGAAACACCTCTTTGGCTTGCTAATAGGACTTAGTAGAGACTGAACATTTAACTCTAGGCTGCCAAGTTCCCATATGACCTGAGCTGCCCTTTATGAACTAATACAAACTGACCCACTAAACCATAATGTTGGGTGTGCACAGCAGAACTCTAGTATGAAATGAAAGTGGTATATACAATCAGGTCTGAGCAGATCCTGAGAGCATAAAGGAATTGTATGAGAAAATGGTCCAAATACCCATGACATCTACGCCTGCTACATTACCTTTTTTCTCTAAGCCCACTCCTATGCCCACATAAATAATTTCCTGTGACAAGTTGACTAGGAAGGGAAAACTGAGGCCTGATTTATTATTGGTTCTGCTTGATATGCAGGTACCACCTACAAATGGACAGCTGTAGCACTAAAGGCCCTTTCTGGAACATTCCTGAAAAACAGTGATAATGGAGAATCTTCCCAGGGGGTAGAACTTCAAGCAGTATTTTGGACTGTTTATTTTCCTAGGAAGCAAAAAACAGTCAGAAGTAAGAGTCTATATTAACTCCCAAGCTCTGATCAATTATTTGACTAGGTGGTCAGGGATTTGGAAGGAGCACGATTGGAAAATTGGTTCCAAGATAGTGTGGGAAAAAGTATGTTTATAGACTTCTCTGAATGGATGAATAATGAGAATTATTTTGTCCTGTGTGAATTCTCATAAAAGGATGATCTCAAAAGAGTAGACTTAATTAAACAAGTGGATAAGATTATCTCTTCTGCGGGTACTAGTCAGCCTCTTTCTCCAGCACCTCCTGCCATTGCCCAACGGGTTAATAAAGAAAGTGACCATGGCAGTAGGAATGGAGGTTATGCTGGGTTAAGCAATTGGACTTTCACTCCCATTGTCAACCTGGCCACAGCTACTCTTTACTGTCCAATCTGCCAGAGGTAGAGAACAATACTGAGTCCTTGATATGGAACCATTCCCTGGAGCCTGCTACCTAAAAACGGGTTGATTACACTGGATCACTTTCATCATGAAAGTTGCAGCACTTTGACTTTACTGGAAAAGACACTTACTCTGAATATGGATCTTTATTTTCATTTACAAGATGTTCCTGCCAAAACTTCTAGCCATGAGTTTACAAAATCCCTTATCTGCTTTTAAGGTATTCAACACAGTATTAATTGCTTCTGATCAAGAAACTCACTTCACAGCAAGTAAAGTGTAGCAAAGGGACCATATTTATAAAATTACTAGTCTTACTATGTTCCTTATCATCCATAAGCAGCTGGTTTGACAAAATAGTGGAATGGAATTTGAGGACATTTAAAACACCATCTAAGGGACAATACTTAGTGAGGCCGGAAAAATATCCTCCAAGATACTGAATATGATCTAAATCAGCATCGAGTATAATGGTGCTTTTTCTCTTATAGCCAGGATTATTGTCCAGGAATCAAGGGGTGGAAATGAGAGTGACTCCACAAACTTTTACCCCTAGTGATCTGTTAGCAAAATTGATACTTTCTGTTTCATCACCTTAACATCTGATGGTTTAGAAATTTTGGAGAAACACCAATGGCCATTGAACTGAAAGTATAGACTGCCATCCAGTAACTTTGGGTTTCATGCCTCTGAAACAGTAAGCAAAGAAGGGGATTACTAAATTGGCTATGTGGATTGGTGCTGAATACCAAGAGGAAATTGGGTTGCTGCCATAGAATGGAAGTGAGAAGCAGTGTGTCTGGGATACAGGATATTCCATAAGGCATCTCTTAAGATTATCATGTTCTGTGATTAAATAAATGGAAAACTGCAAAAACCAGATTCAGACTAAACTTCTAATGGTTCAGATCCTTCAGGAATGAAGATTGAGCCACGCTGTCAGGCAAATAACAACAACTAAGTATAGTGATTGCTGAGAGCAAAGAGGATATTGAATGGGTAGTAGAAGAAGGTAGTTCTAAATACCAGCTATGATTATGTGGTCAGTTGCAAAAATGAGGACTGTAATAGTATGTCTGATGGTTCATTTTATATGTAAATTTGACTGGGTCACAATGCTCACCTATTTAGTCAGACATTATTTTGAACATTTCTGTGACTTTTTTTTTTGATAAGATTAACATTTAAGTTGGTGAACTTTGAGCAAAATAGATTACTCTCCATAATGTGAGTGGGGTTAACTCAATCAGCTGAAAACCTTAATGTCCAAAGTGTAACCACCCCAAGAGCTAAAAGGAATTCTATCAGTAGACTGCCTTTGGATTTGAACTGCAACTCTTCCCTAGGCCTTCAGCCTTCCAGGCTGCCCCATCAGATTTTGGACTTACCAAGCTCTGCAATCACATGAACCAATTATTTAAGATCTCTCTCTCTCTCTCTCTATCTCTCTTTCTCTTTCTCTCCTTATCCCATTGGTTCTGTTTTGCTGAAGAATCCTAATATGTTTGTATATATAAGCTAAATATTTTTATTTTCTACCCTCTCTTATTCCTTTGTCATAAAATATACAAATGATAGCTAACTTTATATTACAGCATTTGAATTACTATATATCATCAGAGAAGAGTCTACATTACTCAAGGTTTTTGAATCATTGCCTCATGTTTTTTAGTTGCACGCAAGATAGTTATACTATATTAGGCAGAATTATGACATTGTTATTATCCTTACTTAGAGATTAATATGGATTAAGAAGATTTTTGCATGGGTGCTAAAGTGAAAAGGACTGGGATGTGAATGTAAATTTTGTGCATCAAGTGGGTTAGGCTCCAGCCTCACTTATTATTTATCTACTGAGAAGGTATTTTATAGAAGTGAATACAGTTCATAATCAGTTGACTTTAAGTAAGAAAGATTAATCTAGTGTATCTCCATGGGCCTGATTTAATTAGCTGAGAGTCCTTAAGAGCACAGCTGAGGCTTCCCTGTGGAAGAAGAATTTCTGCCTGTGGATATGTGCTTTGGCTTGTACCGCAGAGTTCCATTCTGCCCTTCTTGATTACCTACTATATGAATTTTGTACTTGCCTAGCTATGCACTAGCATAGCACAAAATAATTTCTTGTAATAAATCTGTTAATATATATTTTCTATTAGTTTTGTTTCTTTGGTTGAACTGAATCAATAGGAAATATACATCATTTCCAATGGACATAATGATAAACACTGATATGGATGGAAGATAAGGTGCCAGTCTTCCAAGTGTTCAAAGTATTATGTAAATCTCAAATTACCAACATCATTATATTTACAATTTGCTTTCGTGCTTTAAGATCTGGGTTTAATTAAGGGGTTTTCCATATTTTTGACCATGTTTATTAATATGTTTTGGTTAGTTAACCAGATACTTCACTAGCAAAAGTGGAATACATGGTAACCTATACTACACAAATGTCGTTGTGAATGGTTTACTTTGATGAAATAAATTCTATACTTGCAGAGAATATGGCAGCTGAAGAAATTAGCCTTTAAATTTAATCATGTTGATAAAGTGAGACTAGCAGATGTACTTGGGATTCTATCATCTATCTATCTATCTATCATCTATCTATCATCAGTCAATGAGGCTGAGGAATAGATGAAATGGGGAGGCATTGATCAAAGGGTATAAACTTCAGCTATAAGATGAAAAAGTTCTGGGGGATCTCATGTACAGAATAACTATAGTTAATAATGCAGATAGAATTAGTTTTTACTGGTTGCCAGTTGTGCAGTTTCTGCCTTCACTTCTCATATTAGCTTGAGATACTTCTTGAGGTACATTTAGTAAGTCCTGACCTGTTCCGTCAGAATGGTTAGACTTCTATAGAAAAGCTCATATTTATGAAATCATGGAATTGCAAATTACACATTTTCCCCTTTGTGTTCTCCTAAATTAATTTGTATATTTCTAATGACTCATAATGATGTTGAGCATCTTTTTCTGTGTTTACTGGCCATTTGTGTATCATCCAATGTGAAGTGTTTGTTCAAATATTTTTTGTAGTTTTTATTGTATTATTATTGAGTAGTAAAGTTCTTTATATATTTTCTGCAGAAATACTTTGTAACTTACATATATTGTTAATATTTTATCCTATTTAGCATTATGCTGTATGATTTTCTTGTATTATCTTTAGAAAAGCAGCAGTTTTAAATTTTGGCATACTCCAGTTTATTATTATATTCTTCTATACTTAGTGACTTTGTATCCTGGTTAAGAAATTGTTGCTTTATAATAATTTTCTCCTGATAATGTTATTGTTTTATGTTTTAATTTAATGTTAATTTTATTTCTAGAAATTTTATCCTAATTCTATGACCTTATTATAAAGTTTTTGTGAATAATTTTTGAGAATGTTGTGAGGTATGGGTAAGATGCCTTTACTTTTACAAAAGATACATTTCTTCCAGAACCATTTCTAGAAAGACTAAACTTTCCCCATTGATAGATAGGGCTATTTTCATATGTTCTATTCTGCTTCATCAGAATAGTCATATATATATAGGTGTGTGTGTGTATATATATATATAAATAATATATATATTATCTGTGTGTGTGTATATGTATATACACACACTGATATATACAGTTAATATGGTTTGGCTGTGTCCCCACCCAAATCTCATCTTGAATTGTAGCTCCCACAATTCCCACATGTCATGGAAGGGACCCAGTAAGAGGTAATTGAATCGTCCTGGGGGCAGGTCTTTCCCATGCTATTCTTATGATAGTGAATAAGTCTCACAAGATCTGATGGTTTTATAAAGGGGAGTTCTCCTACACAAGCTCTCTTGCCTGCCACTGTGTAAGACTGACTTTGCTCCTCCTCCACCTTCCACCATGATTGTGAGGCCTCCCCAGCCATGTGGAACTGTGAGTCCATTAAATCTCTTTTTCTTTATAAATTACCCAGTCTTGGGTATGTCTTTATTAGCAGCATGAGAACAAACTAATACAATAGTCATAGTACTTACCAATAGTGGCAGTTTTATTTCTTTCTTTTAAATATGTATTTATTTATCTCACCTTACTGAACTAACTAGGACATTCAATACAATTTTGAGTCAAAGTTGTGTAAGCAGAAATCTGTGTCTTGTTCTCAATTCTGTTCAGGATTTTCATAAATACTCTGTATCAATATGAATAAATTTCCTTCTCAATATTTTACTAAGAGGTTTGTTTTTTCTTTTGCTGGTCATCAATGACAGGTGAATTATTACAAGTGTTATTGCTCTACCTGTTGAGATGATTATATGATGTTTTTCCTTTAATCTGTGATCACGGTTAATCACTTAACGTGGTTAATCACTCAACATATGCTGAGTTAATCATTCAACATTTCTAGCTCAACATGTAGCTGTGTTTCAGATGTTAAATCAACTGTGAGTTCCTGTTATAAAATTCATTTGATCATGAATCTTTTTATAGAGTCCAAGATTAAATTTTCTAATGTTTAGTTTAGGATGTTGTGGCTATACTTATGAGGTATATTATTGGTAGATTTATTGTAATGCCTTTTCTTTTGGTTTTCATATCAGAGTAATGCGGGCCTCATAAAATTAGACTTCATTCCTTCCTCTTTTCTTTCTAAAATTGTTTGTATAAGATTAATATTCATTATAAAATATTTGATGTAATTCACTAGTGAAACCTAGTGCTTCTTAAATATTAATTTATTTTATGGATAGAGAATTGTATAGACTAAGAATTTTCTTTTTTTTTCTTGTTTCAGTATGTAATGTGTGTCTTTTAAGATTTTTCCCTTTTATCTAGATAGATTCTATTGTCATAAACTTGTTTGTGATATTATCTTACTTTCCTTTTAATTTCTCTACTATTTGTTATGTCTCCTCTTTTATTTTAGATGGTATATTCAGTTCTCTTTTTAAAATTGATTAGTTTAGATATTTTTGTCAGGTGTTTAAGTTCTATGTATTTCATAAACTTCAGAATACACTAATATCCTATTTAAGTGACCAATTATATACTAACAACTAAAAGTGCAAAAATAAAATTTATATTTACTCACATCTTTGGCACTGTTTATTTCCTTGTATTCTTTTGGTATTCTTTCCAGAGTTATTTACCTCAGGCTGCAAAGTTTCCCGTAATGTTTCAGGTAGTGCATTACTGCCAGCAATACATTTTTACGTTTTGCATTTGTTGGTTAAGTATCATTTGCCTTCATTTTTCAAGATTATATATAATAGATATGGAATTCTAGGTTGACAGATTTTTTTTTTCTGTTTAGCACTTTATCATGTCATTTCATTGTCTTCTTTACATCACTTATGATGAAAAACCCACAGTGTTGTTTTCTTTGTTTCTCTATTCTATATATGTCTTTTTATGGCTATTTTTGAATTTTTTTATTTCCATAGGTTCTGGGGGAACAGGTGTTAGTTGGTTACATGAGTAAGTTTTTAGTGGTGATTTGTGATATTTTGTCACACTCATCACCTGAACAGTATAAACTGAATCCAATTTGTAGTCTTTTATCCTATACCTCCTTCCCACCCTTTCCCATGAGTCCCCAAAGTCCATAGAGTGGCATTCTTAACGCCTTTGCATTTTCATAGCTTAGCTTCCACATATGGGTGAGAAAATACAATGTTTGGTTTTCTATTTCTGAGTTACTTCACTTAGAATAGTAGTCTTAGTTCCATCCAGGTTGCTGCAAATGCCATATATACCACAATTTCTTTATCCACTCGTTGACTGATGGACATTTGGTTCTATATTTTTGCAATTGCAAATTGTGCTGCTATAAACATGTGTGCGCAAGTATCTTTTTTGTATAATGACTTCTTTTCCTCTGGGTAGATACCCAGTAGTGGGATTGCTGGATCAAAAGGTAGTTCTATTTTTAGCTCTTTAAGGAATTTCCACGCTGTTTTCCACAGTTGTTGTACTAGTTTAAATCCCCACCAGCAGTGTAGAAGTGTTCGCTTTTCACTATATCCATTTACAGCCAACTGATCTTTGACAAAGCAAACAAAAACATAAAGTGGGGAAAGGAAACCCCATTCAACACATGTTGCCTGGATAATTGGCAAGCCATATGGAGGAGAATGAAACTATATCCTCATCTCTCACTTTATACAAAAAACAACTCAAGATGGATCAAGGACTTAAAACCTAAGACCTAAAAATATAAAAATTCTAGACGATAACAACAGGAAAATCCTTCTAGACATTGGCTTAGGCAAAGACTTCATGACCAAAAACCCAAAAGCAAGTGCAACAGAAACAAAGGTAAATAGGTGTGACTTAATTAAAGAGCTTCTGCACAGTAAAAGGAACAGTGAGTAAACAGCCCACAGAGTGGGAGAAAATCTTCACAATCTATACATTTGACAAAGGACTAAAATCAAGAATCTACAAGAAACTCAAATTATCAAGAAAAAAAATCCCATCAAACAAATGGGTAAGGGTGTAAACAGACAATGATGCATTCATCATTGGCTTTCAGGACTTTGATTATGATGTGCCTTAGTGGTATGCATGTTTTTCACTTGTTTAGGGTCCATTGATCTTCATAGATTTCTGAGTTCAGAGTTTTCATCATATTTGGAAAGTTTTTGGTCATTATTTCTTCAAATAATATTTTATTCTCGTTCTTTCAGGTAGGTGAAGTCACATGTATATTGGACTATTTGATATAATTATAAAGGACGCTAAAGCTCTGCTTATTGTTTTCAGGGTTAAAAACATCTTTTTGTTTCAGTTTGGGTAGTTTCTCTTTTTCTTGCATTAAGTTCATTGATTTTTGTTCTGTTAGTTTCCTGTCTGTTTCCAGGCCTGTCCAGTAAGTTTTTCTTCTCACATACGTATTTTTTCAGTTGTTGAAATTCTATATTTTATAGTTCCCACCTTTCCATTAATTATGCTAATGTTTTTCTTTAATATCTTAAATATGTCCACGGTAGCTAGCTATGAGTGTCTCTCTCTTTTCTTTGTCTTTTTCTATTTGTCTTTTTCCTTCTAATTTTAGATCAAGATTTCTGCTTTCTTGCATTTCTGTTTTAGTCAGTTCGGGCTGTTAAAACAAAACACTATAGACTAGATGGCTTAAACATTTATTTCTCACAGTTCTGGAGGCTGGAAAGTACATCAGGGTGTCATGTTCTCATGTGGCCTCTCTTTCTGGTTTTCTCATGTGGGCAATTTCTTGCTGTTTCATCACATGTCCATGGTGAGAAAAAGACACACATGCCACGTACACACACATACAGAGAGAGAGAGAAAAAAGGCAAGCTCTCTTGTGTCTCTTCTTAGGAAGGCACTAATCTTATCATGAGAGCTCCATCCTTATGATCTAATTACCTTGCAAAGGCTCTACCTACTAATAGCATCCCATTGAGGATTAGGGTTTCAACATATTAAGTGGGGGAGGGCACACAAACATTCAGTTCATAGCACTTGCATGTGATATGGGATGCTGGACATTGTTTATACTTCAATATTTTATGTTTTGCTTTCATTATCTTCTTTTGAAAGATGTGAAATGTTGGTTTTCCTGGCAAGTATTAATTTACTTTGGTATTAGCTCGATAATGATGATGATAATGTGTGTGTGTGTGTGTCGTGTGTGTGTGTGTGTGTGTATGTGCATGCATATTTGCAATAATGGGACAACTCTAAAATAGCTACCCCCTAAGGAGATTATTTCTCTTCCTAAAAGAAGAAAGGAATTTTTGGACTCTCTATTAAATGTCCCAGGTATTTAACAAGGTTTCTCCAATCTGTTTTATCAGATCTCTAACATTTTTCAATACTTTGCAAGCTCTAGGAAATGTTGCTAGAAATTCTCGGTGATTGTTTTCTCAGTAGTTTCTTTTTCTGAGCACATTGAATCTCGCCTTCACATGTACATTTCCAAATATTGGCCACAAGTCAAGGGAATGCCTATGCAGATTTAGTCGTTCTTCCACTGTGAATGTACCTTCTGACAAATATTTTGCCCTATATTCTATCTGCTTGAGTTTATCTAATTTCTAGTCTTCATCCCTTCAATTTAGCAAGACCATCACGGCTGTGTGAATTCCCTTCCTGTCCGTGCTTTGAAAAAATCATTCAGGCCATGCGCGGTGGCTCACGCCTGTAATCCCAGCACTTTGGGAGGCCGAGGCAGGTGGATCACCTGAAGTCAGGAGTTCAAGACTAGCCTGGCCAACATGGTGAAACCCCGTCTCTACTAAAAATACAAAAAAACAGCCGGGCATGGCGGCGGGTGCCTGTAGTCCCAGCTACTTGAGAGGCTGAGGCAGGAGAATTGCTTGAATCCAGGAGGTGGAGATTGCAGCGAGCTGAGACTGCACCACTGCACTCCAGCTTGGGTGACTAGAACAAGACTCCATCTAAAAAAAAAAGAAAAAAGAATAAATTATTCAATCAAAAAAATTGGACAATTGAAGGGCTTACTTTATTTGTTTTCTACTCTCAGGACTCAAAGTCCTGTGCTGTCTCTTGTCTATTTTTTTAAAATATATACTTTATTTTCTAGAGTAGTTTTAGGTTCACAGAAAAATGCAGCAGAGAGTACAGAGATTCTCCATATATTCCCTGCCTTCCCACATGCATAGCCTCTCCCCGACCCCGCCCCTGTTAGCATTATCTCCCACTACAGTGGACCATTTGCTACAACTGAGGAACCTACAATGAACACATCATTATCACCCTAAGTCCAAAGTTTGTGGCTCACTTTTGGTGTTGCATGTACTGTGGGTTTGGTAAAATGTATCATGGCATGCATCCACCATTAAAGTATCATGCAGAATAATTTCACTACACTAAAAATCCTCTGTTCTCTGCCTATTCATTCCTCCCTCCCTTCTAACCCCTGGTAAACACTGGTCTTTTTATTGTCTTCGTTGTTTTGCCTTTTCCAGAATGTCATATAGTTAGAATCATACGATATAGCATTGGTTTGTTTCTCTTAGTAATATGCATTTAAGTTTCCTGCAAATTGTTTTATGGCTTGATAGTTCATTTCCATTTAGCATGAGTAATATTCCAGTGTTTAGATTTACCTAGATTATCTATTTCCCTATTGAAGGACATGTTTGCTTCTACATTTTAGCAATTATAAATGCAGTTGCTATAAACATCTGTGTGCAGTTTTTTGTCTGGATTTGTATTTTCAACTCCTTTGAGTAATTGCCAAGTATGATTGCTGGATCACAAGATATGTTTAGTTTTGCTAGAGACTGCCAAACTTCTCTCAAAGTGGTTATACCATTTCAAATTTTCATCAGATTCTGTTGTTTCACATCCTCCCCAGCATTTGATGGTGTGAGTGCTCTGGATTTTGGCCATTCTAATAGGCATGTAGTGATATCTCATATCATTTTAATTTGCATTTCCATGATAACATATAATGGGGAGAATCTTCTCATATGCTTTTTATATGCTTATTTGATGAGATATCTGTTCAACCCTTGGGCCATTTTTTAAATCAGGTTGTTTGTTTTCTTATTGTTGAGTTTTAAGAACTCTTTGTATATTTTGCATAACAATCCTTTACTGACATGACTCTTACAAATATTTTATTCTATTCTGTGGCTTTTTAGAAACTCCCTTTACAGTGTCTTTATTAGAACAGAAATGTTTAATTTTAATAAAGGACAGCTTATTAATTCTGTTTTTCATGTATTATGCCTTTGGTTGTATCTAAACCCTTGGTCATCTAGATTTTGTCCTGTATTATCTTCTATAAGTTTGATAGTTTTGTGTTTTACATTCAGGCCTGTGATCTGTTTTGAGTTAATTTTTGTGAAGTGTGTAAGGTTTGTGTCAGGATTCAAATTTTTGGATGTGAATGTCAGTTGTTCCATCACCACTTGTTGAAAAGACTATCTTTTCTCTATTATTTCTTCTACTCCTTCATCAAAGAATAGTTGATTATGTTTATGGGTGAATATTTCTGGGCAGAGTTTAGTTTTCATTTATTTTGTTCAGTTTTCTAGCTCTTTATGAGGGAGGGCTAGTTCAGTTTTAGTTAATCATTGTGATCAAAAGAGGAAATCCTGAAGTATGATTTTTGAAGGACAGATTAATTTGATCTAAGTTGGGATTTATAAGGAGATATTATTTTTAAAAAAAATTTAGGGTAGCAAAACAAAGAAGAGATAAGTAGTATTGGGCAGACTTTAAAGGAATATAAGTAATTGACAGTAAGAATAAAGAAAAAGTGACCAAGGCCATTAAATAATGCTTTATTTGGCACGACTAGTAAGCATATCCTCTGTTTGTCTCTTCCTCTTTCTCAGTGTATTAGCTCAGATTTATTCTATTTTAAAGGTATTAGGATATAATTTTGTGATCTGTAGATGGTATAGCTATTTTAATCAGCATTAATAGTGCAGAGATAGTGCGCACTATGTGTTTATTTTGCTCTTGAAATCAGGTGGTGAATTGAGGGCTATTAATAATGCGTCTGGTATTAGCAATTCCAGTAATAATGGCAATATCATTTATAAAACAAGTTACACTTTTCAAACAGACTTTATATATAATGTTGTTATTAATCTGCTAGGGGTTCCATAACAAAATATTACAGACTGGATGCCTTAAAAACCAGATATTAATTTTCTTACAGTTCTGGAGGCCAGAAGTCCTAGATCAAGGTGCCATCAGGGTTGGTTTCTAATGAGGCTTCTCTTCCTGGGTTGCCTTCTCATTGTGTCCTCACATGGCCTTTTTCTCTTTCTGTGGGTGTGGGGGAGATTGAGTACACTCTCTGGTGTTTCTTCCTTTTCTTATAAGGAAACCACTAATACTGGATTAGTGCCCCACCATTTTTACATTGTTAACCTTAAAGTCCCTGGTTCCAAATATAGTCACATTAAGGGTTAGGGCTTTTACATATGAATTTTAAGGGAAGACAATTCAGTCCATAGCAAATATCTTATTTGATGATCACAGTTCATGTTTTATTTTAAAATATGGGTCTATATTTTACTTAGTTTTTGTATTACCAAACAAAATAAGCCATTTTCAAAAATGTTTTATTGGCTGCACACATAATTTTACTTTCAAACTTTTTTATGGTGAAATGTGTCATGCAGAAAACACGTATGAAGACTACATGTTATGCTTAAATAAAAATGCTAATGTGAACACTGTTGTTGCCCTGTGAATTAAGAAATACAACTTTAATTTTTCTTAGATATCACATCATCCACATCCAGGCCAGTGCATTTTTCCTCCTTCCTCAATCTCATTCCGTCTCTTTCTCTCTTCCCAAACATAACTACTGTCTGAAATTTCATGATAACTATTGGCTTGTTTTTTATAGACTTGTTACTTAACTATGTATATCTAAACAATACACTATTTAATGTTGCCTGTACTTAATTTGTATAAATGAAATAACTGTGTATATATTCTCAGATTTTTCTTTTCGCCTAACATCCTTCATCCTTTTGAAATTCATTCTTCTCATCAAATGTAGCTGTAGTCATTTATTCCCACTGCTATATAATATTCAATTGCTTCTAAATATCACAACTTATTGTTTACAACAGTGATAAAGTTTAGGTTTATTTTTCTATTGCTTCTTCAATGAATATGCTCCTGTATGTCCTCTAGTGTACCTGCAAGGTTTCCTCTAGGTTACTGTTCTGGCTTGGCTGTGTCCCCACCCAAATCTCATCTTAAATTCCCACATGTTATGGGAGGGACCCAGTGGGAGGTAATTGTATCATGGGGGCAAGTCTTTCCTGTGCTGTTCTCATGACAGTGAATAAGTCACATGAGATCTGATGGTTTTAAAAAGAGGAGTTCCCCCGCACAAGCTCTTTCTGTTTGCTTGCTGCCATCCATGTAAGATGTGACTTGCTTCTGATTGCCTTCCTCCATGATTGTAAGGCATTCCCAGCCACAGGGAACTGTATGTAAGTCCAGTTAAACCTCTTTTTTTTTTGTCAATTGTCCAGTCTCTGGAATGCCTTTATCAGGAGCAGGAAAATGAATTAAGACAGTATATTGGTAACAGTAGAGTGAGGCATTGCTGAAGAAATACCCAAATATGTGGAAGCAACTTTGGTGCTGGGTAACAGGCAGAGGTTGGAACAGTCTGGAGGGCTCAGAAGAAGACAGAAAAATGTGGGAAAGTTTGGAACTTCCTAGAGACTTGTTGAATGACTTTGCCCAAAATGCTGATAGTGATATGGACAATAAGGTCCAGGCTGAGGGGGTCTCAGATGGAAATGAGGAACTTGTTGGGACCTTGAGCAAATGTAACTCTTGTTATGTTTTAGCAAATAGACTGGCAGCATTTTGCCCCTGCCCCAGAGATTTTTGGAACTTTGAACTTGAGAGAGATGATTTAGGATATCTGGCAGAAGAAATTTCTAAGCAGCAAAGCATTCAAGAAGTGAGTTGGGTGCTGTTAAGGACATTCAGTTTTATAAGGGAAGCAGAGCATAAAAGTTTGGAAAATTTGTAGCCTGACAATGCAATAGAAAAGAAAATCTCATTTTCTGAGGATAAATTCAAGCTGGCTGCAGAAATTTACATAAGTAATGAGGAACCGAATGTTAATCCCCAAGATGATGGGGAAAATGTCTCCAGGGCATGTCTGAGATCTCCATGGCAGCCCCTCTCATCACAGGCCTAGGGGCCTAGAAGAAAAAAGTGATTTCCTAGGCCAGGCCCAGGGTCCTCATGCTGTGTGCAGCCTAGGGACTTGGTGCCCTGTGTCCCATCAGCTCCAGCCATGGATGAAAGGGGCCAACGTAGAGCTAAGGCCGTGGCTTGAGAAGGTGCAAGCCCCAAGGCTTGGCAGCTTGCATGCTGTGTTGAGCCTGTGAGTGCACAGAGGTCAAGAATTGGGGTTTGGGAACCTCCACCTAGATTTCAGAAGATGTATGAAGACTCCTGGATGTTCAGGCAGAAGTTTGCTGCAGGGCCAGGGCTCTCATGGAAAACCTCTGCAAGGACAGTGAGGAAGGAAAATATGGGATCAGAGGCCCCACGCAGGGTCCCTAATGGGGAACTGCCTAATGGAGCTGTGAGAAGAGGGCCTCAATCCTCCAGACCCCAGAATGGTAGATTCACTGACAGCTTGTACTGTGCACCTGGAAAAGCTGCAGACACTCAATGCCAGCCTGTGAAAGCAGCTGGAAGGGAGGCTGTACCCTGCAAATCCACAAGGGCAGAGCTGCTCAAGACCATGGGAACCTACCTCTTGCATGAGCATGACCTGGATGTGAGTCACAGAATCAAAGGAAATTATTTTGGAGTTTTAAGATTTGACTGCCCCACTGGATTTTAGACTTGCATCAGGCCTGTAGCCCCTTTGTTTTGGCCAATTTCTCCCAATTGGATTGGCTGTATTTACCCAATGCCTGTACCCTGACTGTATCTAGGAAGTAACTAACTTGCTTTTGATTTTATAGGCTCATAGGTGGAAGAGACTTCCTTGTCTTGGATGAGGCTTTGGACTGTGGACTTTTGAGTTAATGCTGAAATGAGTTAAGACTGGGAGACTGTTGGGAAGACATGATTGGTTTTGAAATATGAGGACATGAGATTTTGGAGGGGCCAGGGTAGAATGATATCATTTGGCTGTGTCCCCACCCAAATCTCATCTTGAATTCCCATGTGTTGTGTGAGACACCCAATGGGAGGTAATTGTATTATGAGGGCAAGTCTTTCCCATGCTGTTCTTGTGATAGTGAATAAGTCTCTCAAGATCTGATGGTTTTAAGAAGAGGAGTTCCCCTGCACAAGCTCTCTCTCTTTGCCTGCTGCCATCCATGTAAGATGTGACTTGTAAGATCCATGTAAGATGTGACTTGCTCCTCCCTGCCTTCCACCATGATTGTGAGGCTTCCCTAGCCACGTGGAACTGTAAGTCCAATTAAACCTCTTTTGTAAATTACACAGCCTCAAGGACATCTTTATCAGCCATGTGATAATGATAACGGACTAATACAGTTACATACCTGGGAGTTGGATTGCTGTAAACCAGTGATACAAATGTGAAAATTTATGATATGTCAACTTCCCTCCAAGTAACCAATTTGCACATTAACCAGAATTATATTAAATTTAATATATTAAATATATTTAAAAAGCCTTCTAAAACTCAAATCACATCTATGTTGAAACTTTTCTTTCCATGTATTTTCACACTTTTATGTGTTCAATTACTGGGCTGTATTCTGGATCAGTTAATCACATCTATCTTTGAATTCACTCATACTTTCTTCACTTAGGTTAAACATTCTGAGTAAACCTATCTAATAAATTCCCACTACTATATATATATATGAAATTCTATTTGGTTTATTTGGTTCTATTTGAAATCTGATTCCTTATTCACTTTTTCACTATCACTGTGACTCAATTTTATTATCAAAAGCCTTCTTCTGGCTCTTTTATAGGCCTTCATAAGCTTCTTTTGCCCTAAAATAATTTTTAATTCCAAATAATTTGCCTCTTTTCTGTTGCCTTTTTTGCTTTTAGAATGATCCCTTATTAGCATTTTATAGGTTTTTTTTCACATAATCGTAAGAAAACAATTTTGTATTGGTTTCCCTACATTAATAATCTTTCTTAGTTGCTTCTAAATATTTTTTCAGTATCTCTTCTCCTACAGTTTCTCATAAGATTTTTCCCATTATTATTATTCAGCAGTTTATTATATAAAATATTTCTTATTACATTTTCTCTGACTTTAAAAGCTTTTTTAAAAGTCTTAATCTCCTTTAAACTATCAGTTTCAATTTGGTTAATACAGAAATATAAAAATAGTTGGTGACTCATATATTAAATTTTTAAATTTAGAATCTATTAACCATTTTCTGCATTCCTGATAAAGTGCTAAAGAATTTATAGGCATTACCTCATTTTAAAAATCCTTCCAAAATGTATAATTTTCTTTTATGTATTTTGTCTAGAAATAATGCTACACAATACTTTCCCAACCATGTGTAACACTGATAAGGCTTTAAAAGATTTGTCCTATCAAATTAAATAAACATGACATGCTGTGAGGCAGGCAGGTGCCCTGAATATAAGACCATATGAATAACCAACTATGATATAATGGGATACTGAATTACCTATGCTCCTTTATTGAAATAAGGAAAATAGTGCCAATGAGAATAACCATAATAGGTATGTGTGTCTTTGTAGATATTTAACAAAAGACTCAATATCAGTATATTGGAGAAGAAAAACTAGAAATTAAAAAATAACAGATCTTTAAGGTAAATCACATTAGCATTGGTTTTTCATCTTTGAAAATCGTAAAACCTATTACATCACCTGACCTTCATTGTTTTTCAGTCTAACTACATATCCTATATATAAAAGTAGCATACCCCAATCAAACCAAATAATGTAAGGTATTCTGAATCATATATTCCTGTTTTCAAAGGATCCTATACTACTGAACATATTTGTTAAAGACATGAGGTAATCATCCTTCCATATTTTCACATTTTTTTTGATTAATTGGATCATTAGTATGACAAGTAATTTATAATATCAGTTATGCTTAAATGCATAACTTAATGTTTTCATGCTCTTATAACATTTTAATACAGTGGGATGAAATTGTTATATTTTTCTAAGCTGAAAACTTTATTCAAATTACATACAATTACATTCATTTTTCTAAATAAAGGCAATAAGAACAGTCTTCTGTGTTATGACACGTCAGACTACCACTAAAGTTGTTTTACTCTACAATAAGACAAGTAAATTACTTACAAAAATACTTAAAATTACTCTTCATTATTTTCAAATACATGCTCACTGCAAACATTGATATTTCTGTCTGGAAACATCATATTTTGCCCTTTGACTAAATTATTTTGGGCAGTAGAGGTGAATTACTAACTAAAGTTTTATTGTTTCAATAGGCTGATGAGAATTAATTTAGATAACATCAATACTAAGATAATTATTAAATGCTATTTAAGCATTTTATACATGTAAACTAGTTGGTTTAATAAAAGTCTGAGAATTAAAATAATGTTGAAAATAAATTTTTCTTAACACATTAAACCTTAATATATTAGGCAATTTCTATGGAAAATTTGTATGTTAATAAATATATGAGAGTTTTATTTGCACATGGAGGTGCATATTTTAGAACTCTGCCTCATATTTGGATGCATTATTATAAGACTAAGCTGCCAGTCTCCACTGGAGTTTCTGGGCTGAACTAGGAGACATTTTGCATGTTGATACTAGACTGCTGTGTCACGACCATGGACACGTTTGTATATTGCCAGCCTATGCTATCTATTTTTGGCACCATTGTGTACAATAAATCTTCACCTTCAGAGGCCCTAAAATGCCTTATATTGCTTCTCTTTAAAAAAAACTACCATTGCTTCCTATAAAATAAGCCTGCTTGTAAAACCTAAATGTTTCAGCAACAATAGACTTCCTGCCAAATAATGTGTAACCAAGAAAAAAGTAATTGACTTTACTAGCAATGCAATGAGCCTTAGATGAATTGTATCTTATAATAGCATATGAACCTCTCTCTTATAAACACATTTTAGCAAGTAAATTTTGTTTAAGAAACGCCTTTATTCTTATGAATTGGAAATAACTATTTTGATATTCAAATAGAGTTATGTCATATTGGTATCTAATGTTAATATTAAATATTAATATATAATATTTAGAAAGTGAATTTTACTCCATTCTGAACTTTAAAGAATGCCTTTATTTTGGTACCTTCTGACTGCATAATTATGGAAAGGTGTGATTCAGTCTATTATGAATTTCTGCTCCTTTAAGGCTTAGAAATGTCATGAACATCACTATGATTAGTAATTAGGAAAAGGTCCCCTCTACTTATTCTGAAAATACTTTCCTTCTTGCTCAATTCTGCAATCCCTGTCTGTCATCAGGTTCACTCAGAAAGGGCAATCTTTCACCTAAGTATTTTTACTTCCGTTCTTACCCATTTCTTTTTTATCTGCTATCCTTATAATTGTCCAAGTTTGCCATTTAGGAATAACATGCAACTGGCTTAATAACAGATGTGAAACTTTTTCATATGTTATTCAGTTTCCACAACCAATAAAGTATTCTGTATTTAAAACAGAGCCAAATGAAAAATGCGTTTTTCAAAACACATGCTTCCATCACTAAACGTCTGTGATATTTAGTGTAGATGGTATACAATTATACTTAAACCTCATCGTGATGCTGTTCTCCAGGTTTGAGTCAAGGTTGATTGTAACAGATAAAATTTCTTAGTACTGAGGAAAATTAATGATGACGTGCTTAAGATTATATCCTCTGACCTGTAAATATATAGCAAGTTTTAAGCATGTCTTTTGGGGATAGTGATGTAGAATAAAGTTTCTTGAGACATTTTCCAATTATCAGAGAGTGCCATTTATAAATACTCCTAGTGCCATTTATAAATACTGGAAATGGCTGAAAGTGAATTGAAGAACAGTTTTCCCCTTAAAGGCCAAACTGTAACAATCCCATGACCCAAAGACATTTTTAGGTACTCAGAAGGGGCATATTGTTGAGGTATTGAGACAGATGTCTTAGATTACATTAAATCAGTGGGTTCATGTAGTGGAAGTCAATTACAATAGTGCTTCTTTCCACAACAAATGCTGGATTAACAGTTGGTAACATTTCCTAACAGATATTTGAGGGCAAAACGTGAGATGGTTGTGGGCACTTGCAGTGCTCAAGATTTTCTTTTCAAGTCAAAGTAATTGACAAGGTTTATTGGATGCCAGTGTTGGCCTGAGCTTGAGAATACCAAATGAAGGCTGATACTAACACTCTATTAGAGAGGGAAATGTGAGAGCAACGTAAAAGCAACATAACAAATATTCTTGATGTTTCAGGCATTCATTCCCTTATTACAGCCGATGGCAACGATTTAGTCTAATAAAATTTTTTATCACTTTTTGACTAAATTAATTTAGACTTCTTTTTAAATAAAGATGATTATAAGTGTTAATTATTCATGATGAATTCAGGGATAATTTGCTACTGAGAACTATCATTCACAAGAAGCAATTTAACTTCATTGGATCTGATGACATTAAATCCAATGGTGCTTCACTAATAATATTTTAACAAAAACTGGAAAAGTGACCTATACTAATTACAGAGAAATAGTTCAAATGAAAAGATATTAGGGATCTGGGAAGGAAACATATAACATTATAATGTCGTAATTGTTAAATAATTATGAACTAGGGTTGTTTTTATGAGACCCAAACACAAAGGGTTTTACAAGATTTTTTGTATCAGTGAAGATACATAGATGAAAATTGGTACATACTGTTGTCTATGTTTCATTACCTTTTACATTTAGATGGAAGTTTGGTAGAAAGAGCAAACACTGGAATCACAGTGTTGTCCAGGCTGTGCTTTTCATGTTATTGTAACTTTGAGGAAGCTACTTGTCCATGTTACCTGAATAGTCAGTTTCTTCATCTATAAATATGTTGTAATAATGCGTATTTCATTATACAAAGGTTTCAATGCAAGATATGTCAGATGTGCTTTTTACAACAGGCTATTAAGTTTTCATTATTTAAATTATTGATATTATTATTATTTGATTTGCCAATTTTATATTTTGTTCAATAATGTAACTCAACCATCCAGGTATTATTGTTATCCCAAAATAATTATTAGAACTGTACTAGAACAGTACTACTCCTCACATATTTTAAAGTTACATCTATTTTTTATTTTTTTTTATACTTTAAGTTTTAGGGTACATGTGCAGAACATGCAGGTTAGTTACATATGTATGCATGTGCCATGTTGGTGTGCTGCACCCATTGACTTGTCATTTAACATTAGGTATATCTCCTAAAACTATCCCTCCCCACTCCCCCCACCCCACAACATGCCCCGGTGTGTGATGTTCCCCTTCATTTGTCCATGTGTTCTCATTGTTCAATTCCCACATATGAGTGAGAACATGCAGTGTTTGGTTTTTTGTCCTTGTGATAGTTTGCTGAGAATGATGGTTTCCAGCTTCATCCATGTCCCTACAAAGGACATGAAATCATCATTCGTTATGGCTGCATAGTATTCCATGGTGTATATTTGCCACATTTTCTTGATCCAGTCTATCATTGTTGGACATTTGGGTTGGTTCCAAGTCTTTGCTATTGTGAATAGTGCCGCAATAAACATACTTGTGCATGTGTCTTTATAGCAGCATGATTTATAATCCTTTGGGTATATACCCAGTAATGGGATTGCTGGGTCAAATGGTATTTCTAGTGCAAGATCCCTGAGGAATCGCCACAATGACTTCTACAATGGGTGAACTAGTTTACAGTCCCACCAACAGTGTAAAAGTGTTCCTATTTCTCCACATCCTCTCCAGCACCTGTTGTTTCCTGATTTTTTAATGATCGCCATTCTAACTGGTGTGAGATGATATCTCATTGTGGTTTTGATTTGCATTTCTCTGATGGCCAGTGATGATGAGCATTTTTTCATGTGTCTTTTGACTGCATAAATGTCTTCTTCTGAGAATTGTCTGTTCATATCTTTTGCCCACTTTTTGATGGGGTTCTTTGCTTTCTTCTTGTAAATTTGTTTGAGTTCATTGTAGATTCTGGATATTAGCCCTTTGTCAGATAAGTAGATTGCAAAAATTTTCTCCCATTCTGTAGGTTGCCTTTTCACTCTAATGGAAGTTTCTTTTGCTGTGCAGAAGCTGTTTAGTTTAATTAGATCCCATTTATCAGTGTTGGCTTTTGTTGCCATTGCTTTTGGTGTTTAGACATGAAGTCCTTGCCCATGCCTATGTCCTGAATTGTATTGCCTAGGTTTTCTTCTAGGGTTTTTATGGTTTTAGGTCTAACATTTAAGTCTTTAATCCATCTTGAATTAACTTTTGTATAAGGTGTAAGGAAGGGATCCAGTTTCAGCTTTCTACATATGGCTAGCCAGTTTTCCCAGCACCATTTATTAAATAGGGAATCCTTTCCCCATTTCTTGTTTTTCTCAGGTTTGTCAAAGATCAGATGGTTGTAGATAAGCGGCATTATTTCTGAGGGCTCTGTTCTGTTCCATTGGTCTATATCTCTGTTTTGGTACCAGTACCATGCTGTTTTGGTTATTGTAGCCTTGTGGTATAGTTTGAGGTCAGGTAGCGTGATGCCTCCAGCTTTGTTCTTTTGGCTTAGGATTGACTTGGCAATGCGGGCTCTTTTTTGGTTCCATATGAACTTTAAAGTAGTTTTTCCCAATTCTGTGAAGAAAGTCACTTCTAGCTTGATGGGGATGGCATTGAATCTATAAATTACCTTGGGTAGTATGGCCATTTTCATGATATTGATTCTTCCTACCCATGGGCATGGAATGTTCTTCCATTTGTTTGTATCCTCTTTTATTTCATTGAGCAGTGGTTTGCAGTTCTTGAAGAGGTCCTTCACATCCCTTGTAAGTTGGATTCCTAGGTATTTTATTCTTTTTGAAGCAATTGTGAATGGGAGTTCTCTCATGATTTGGCTCTCTGTTTGTCTGTTATTGGTGTATAAGAATGCTTGTGATTTTTGCACATTGGTTTTCTATTCTGAGACTTTGCTGATTTTGCCTATCAGCTTAAGGAGATTTTGGGCTGAGACAATGGGGTTTTCTAGATATACAATCATGTCATCTGCAAACAGGGACAATTTGACTTCCTCTTTTCCTAATTGAATACCCTTTATTTCCTTCTCCTGCCTGATTGCCCTGGCCAGAACTTCCAACATTATGTTGAATAGGAGTGGCGAGAGAGGGCATCCCTGTCTTGTGCCAGTTTTCAAAGGGAATGCTTCCAGTTTTTGCCCATTCAGTATGATATTGGCTGTGGGTTTGTCATAGATAGCTCTTATTATTTTGAGATACATCCCATCAATACCTAATTTATTGAGAGTTTTTAGCATGAAGCATTGTTGAATTTTGTCAAAGGCCTTTTCTGCATCTATTGAGATAATCATGTGGTTTTTGTCATTGGTTCTGCTTATATGCTGTATTACGTTTATTGATTTTCGTATGTTGAACCAGGCTTGCATCCCAGGGATGAAGCCCACTTGATCATGGTGGACAAGCTTCTTGATGTGCTGCTGGATTCGGTTTGCCAGTATTTTATTGAGGAGTCTTGCATCGATGTTCATCAGGGATATTGGTCTAAAATTCTCTTCTTTTTTGTTGTGTCTCTGCCAGTCTTTGGTATCAGGATGATGCTGGCCTCATAAAATGAGTTGGGGAGGATTTCCTCTTTTTCTATTGATTGGAATAGTTTCAGAAGGAATGGTACCAGCTCCTCCTTGTACCTCTGGTAGAATTCGGCTGTGAATCCATCTGGTCCTGGACTTTTTTTGCTTGGCAAGCTATTAATTATTGCCTCAATTTCAGAGCCTGTTATTGGTCTATTCAGAGATTCAACTTCTTCCTGGTTTAGTCTTGGGAGGGTGTATGTGTCGAGGAATTTATCCATTTCTTCTAGGTTTTCTAGTTTATTTGCGTAGAGGTGTTTATAGTATTCTCTGATGGTAGTTTGTATTTCTGTGGGATCAGTGGTGATATCCCCTTTATCATTTTTTATTGCATCTATTTGATTCTTCTTTCTTTTCTTCTTTATTAGTCTTGCAAGTGGTCTATCAATTTTGTTGATCTTTTAAAAAAACCAGCTCCTGGATTCATTGATTTTTGAAGGGTTTTTTGTGTCTCTATTTCCTTGAGTTCTACTCTGATCTTACTTATTTCTTCCCTTCTGCTAGCTTTTGAATGTGTTTGCTCTTGTTTTCTAGTTCTTTTAATTGTGATGTTAGGGTGCCAATTTTAGATCTTTCCTGTTTTCTCTTGTGGGCATTTAGTGCTATAAATTTCCCTCTACACACTGCTTTGAATGTGTCCCAGAGATTCTGGTATGTTGTGTCTTTGTTCTCGCTGGTTTCAAAGAATATCTTTATTTCTGCCTTCATTTCGTTATGTACCCAGTAGTCATTCAGCATCAGGTTGTTCAGTTTCCATGTAGTTGAGCAGTTTTGAGTGAGTTTCTTAATCCTGAGTTCTAGTTTGATTGCACTGTGGTCTGAGAGACAGTTTGTTATAATATCTGTTCTTTTACATTTGCTGAGGAGTGCTTTACTTCCAACTATGTGGTCAATTTTGGAATGGGTGTGGTGTGGTGCTGAGAAGAATGTATATTGTGTTGAGTTGGGGTGGAGAGTTCTGTAGATGTCTATGAGGTCTGCTTGGTGCAGAGCTGAGTTCAATTCCTGGATATCCTTTTTAACTTTCTGTCTTATTGATCTGTCTAATGTTGACAGTGGGGTGTTAAAGTCCCCCATTGTTATTGTGTGGGAGTCTAAGTGTCTTTGTATGTCTCTAAGGACTTGCTTTATGAATCTGGGTGCTCCTGTATTTGGTGCATATATATTTAGGATAGTTAGCTCTTCTTGTTGAATTGATCCCTTTACTATTATGTAATGGCCTTGTCTCTTTTGATCTTTGTTGGTTTAAAGTCTGTTTTATCAGAGACCAGGATTGCAACCCCTGCCTTTTTTGTTTTCCATTTGCTTGGTAGATCTTCCTCCATCCCTTTATTTTGAGCCTATGTGTGTCTCTGCATGTGAGATGGGTCTCCTGAATACAGCACACTGATGGGTCTTGACTCTTTATCCAATTTGCCAGTCTGTGTCTTTTCATTGGAGCATTTAGCCCATCTATATTTAAAGTTAATATTGTTATGTGTGAATTTGATCCTGTCTTTATGATGTTAGCTGGTTATTTTGCTCGTTAGTTGATGAAGTTTCTTCCTAGCCTCAATGTTCTTTACAATTTGGCATGTTTTTGCAGTGGCTGGTACCGGTTGTTCCTTTCCATATTTAGTGCTTCCTTCAGGAGCTCTTTTAGGGCAGGCCTGGTGGTGACAAAATCTCTCAGCATTTGCTTGTTTGTAAAGGATTTTATATCTCCTTCACTTATGAAACTTAGTTTGGCTGGATATGAAATTCTGGGTTGAAAATTCTTTTGTATAAGAATGTTGAATATTGGTCCCCACTCTCTTCTGGCTTGTAGAATTCCTTCCGAGAGATCAGTGATTAATCTGCTGGGCTTCCCTTTGTGGGTAACCCGACCTTTCTCTCTGGCTTCCCTTAACATTTTTTCCTTCATTTCAACTTTGGTGAATCTTACAATTATGTGTCTTGGAGTTGCTCTTCTCGAGGAGTATCTTTGTGGCATTCTCTGTATTTCCTGAATGTGAATGTTGGCCTGCCTTGCTAGATTGGGGAAATTCTCCTAGATAATATCCTGCAGAGTGCTTTCCAACTTGGTTCCATTCTCCCCGTCACTTTCAGGTACACCAATCAGACGTAGATTTGGTCTTTTCACATAGTCCCATATTTCTTGCAGGCTTTGTTCATTTCTTTTTATTCTTTTTTCTCTAAACTTCTCTTCTCGCTTCATTTCATTCATTTGATCTTCCATCACTGATACCCTTTCTTCCAGTTGATCGAATCGGCTACTGAGGCTTGTGCATTCATCACGTAGTTCTCGTGCCTTGGTTTTCAGCTCCATCAGGTCCTTTAAGGACTTCTCTGCATTGGTTTTGCTAGTTAGCCATTTGTCTAATTTTTTTTCAAGGTTTTTAACTTCTTTGCCATGGGTTCAAACTTCCTCCTTTAGCTCAGAGTAGTTTGATCTTCTGAAGCCTTCATCTCTCAACTCATCAAAGTCATTCTCCATCCAGCTTTGTTCCGTTGCTGGTGAGGAGCTGCGTTCCTTTGGAGCAGGCGAGGTGCTCTGATTTTTAGACTTTCCGGTTTTTATGCTTTGTTTTTTCCCCATCTTTGTGGTTTTATCTACCTTTGGTCTTTGATGATGGTGACGTACAGATGGATTTTTGGTGTGGATGTCCTTTCTGTTTGTTAGTTTTCCTTCTAACAGTCAGGACCCTCAGCTGCAGGTCTGTTGGAGTTTGCTGGAGGTCCACTCCAGACCCTGTTTGCCTGGGTATCAGCAGTGGAGGCTGCAGAACAGCGGATGTTGGTGAACAGCAGATGTTGCTGCCTGATCATTCCTCTGGAAGTTTTGTCTCAGAGGAGTACCCGGCCATGTGAGGTGTCAGTCTGCCCCTACTGGGGGGTGCCTCCCAGTTAGGCAACTTGGGGGTCAGGGACCCACTTGAGGAGGCAATCTGTCCATTCTCAGATGTCCAGCTGTATGCTAGAAGAACCACTATTCTCTTGAAGGCTGTCAGACAGGGACATTTAAGTCTGCAGAGGATTCTGCTGCCTTTTGTTTGGCTGTGCCCTGTCCTCAGAGGTGGAGTCTACAGAGGCACACAGGCCTCCTTGAGCTGTGGTGGGCTCCACCCAGTTCGAGCTTCCTGGCCATTTTATTTACCTTCTCAAGCCTCGGCAATGGCAGGCGCCCCTCCCCCATCCTCGCTGCAGCCTTGCAGTTTGATCTCAGACTGCTGTGCTAGCAATGTGCGAGGCTCTGTGGGCATAGGACCTTCCGAGACATGTGCGGTATATAATCTCCTGGTGTGCCGTTTGCTAAGACCATTGGAAAAGTGCAGTATTAGGGTGGGCGTGATCCAATTTTTCAGGTGCCGTCTGTCATTCCTTTCTTTGACTAGGAAAGGGAATTACCTGACCCCTTGCACTTCCAGGGTGAGGCAATGCCTCACCCTGCTTCGGCTCATGCTCAGTGCACTGTACCCACTGTCCTGCACCCACTTTCCAACACTCCCCAGTGAGATGAACCCGGTTCCTCAGTTGGAAATGCAGAAATCACCGGTCTTCTGCATCACTCATGCTGGGAGCTGTAGCCTGGAGCTGTTCCTATTGGGCCATCTTCTATTTTTTATTCTTAAGCAAGTATAGATAGTTGAAAGTATGATATGTTTAAATATTGACAGAACTTGAGTATAAATACCATGATAATTGATAACATCTTTTATTTAAAAACATATGAATGAACTGTTACTTTGAGTTGGACATTTTATATCATTCATTTTGTCTTCATGAATTTGTATTCCCATTCCAATTTAGCAACATTAATTTGTCCTAATGTAATATGATTTTTTGCTCGAAGGCCTTATATTGAATATCTTATCATACTTCTCTACAAATATTTATTTTAAAATTTGAGTCCCTGTTACCATAAAGCTCTATGTATCTTCTAGGTAAGTTTTTATTACAATTTTAATAGTACATAATTTATTTAAAACAGCAAAATATATTATAAATTCTAATAAATACAATTTTAGAAAGGAAAATGTATTTGAAATGCTTTTTAAATAGCATTTAAAATAGCATTAAAAATAGCATTTAAAAATGCTATTTAAAAGTAAGAATGCTGTGGATTAATTATTAGAAGCAATTGTGAAAATATTACTTTATTTGTTAAACTGGAGATTTTTATGTATCAGACCACCACTAATGTGAGTTTTGAATCAGTCATATGCTTTTCGTTGAGTGTCATTGTTAAAGGGGGTGTAGGAAAGGAGAACCAGCAGAGCAAATAACATTTCAGCCTTATTCATTTTAAAATAGATTGCAAATAAAATTTTAAAATATGGTATCTGATTTCTTTAAAGCTATTAATAACTTAATAGCTCCTTTCATTAACCCGGGGCCTTTCAGGAATACAGATTGGAAAACCATTTTCTTAACACTTTGTTCATCCCTCAAAACATGAAAACTCTCCTGCTCTTTATTAATTCTGAATAGTCAATCATCTTTCTTGTCTGTTTGCATCAATTAGTCAAATTGTCTCTGTTATAATAGAGATGGACTAATATAATTCAAGAGAGGTTAGGCAGACCTAAGTAAATCTAACCAATGTAGAACCCAATAAAATCAGCTATGTAAGGAGTAATTCTGTGTTTCTAAACTCCGGCCATTCCCTAGAACTGAGAGGTTTGTTTGTTTGTTTGTTTAAAGACTGTGTCCCACTCTGTCATCCAGGCTGGAGTGCAGTGATGAAATCAGCACACTGCAGCTTCAACCTCCAGGACTCATGTGATACTCCCACCTCCGCTTCCTGGGACGATAGGCGTATGCCAACATTCCCAGCTACTTTTTATTATTATTATTATTATTATTATTTTGCAGAAGCAGGGTCTTTGTATATTGCTCAGGCTAGTCTCATACTCCTGTGCCCAAGCAATCCTCCCACTTTGGCCTCCCAAAGTGCCAAAATTACAGGTGTGAGCCACTGTGCCAGGCCGCAGAGGTTTTCTAGGGCCCTGAAATATGGAGAAGTAAAGAGCCACCATTATATATAACAAGAAAATCATATTTATGGAATAGCCCAGCATTTGGGTAGCCTGGCAAGGGAATCTATGACTCTCCAGCATTTAATCAATCAATCAGCATAGAGGGCTAAATAACTGGTTGGTATAGCATGAGGCCAAAGAGCAGCCTGAGGTGGAGAAATCTGAAAACATTGAAGAGGAGGCCTCTGCACTAATTTAATAATATGTTAAAGACGTGACTGAATTGAGAATCATTTATATCCATTAGAGAATATTCTAGGTAGTATTTTTATTTGTTTGCTTGTTTGTGCATCTTTTGGGTTTTTGTATAGCTCACGTAGAGAACATTTTGAATTCAAGTTCAGTCTACCTTTGCCAAAGAAGCAGGGATGAAAAGCAGAGCTTCTGTGTATTCAGAACTGTGTTCTGTAAGACCTTTGAATTACCCTCATTAAAGGTGCAGTGTGCTTTCTAGTGGCTATTGATTTATATTCAAAGATTTTTAGGTGACATTCAAAGGAATAAATGATTAACTAGACGAACTTTCATCTAAAAAAAGTATAAAACAGTAAACCTGAAATAGTAAATGCCATTTCCAACATCACACAGCTAATGGCAAAGCTGAGTTTAGAACCTGCTGTTTCAATTCACTGCTTTCTCCATCTATCTATCTTAATGCTAGAATCATTCTACAAGTGAGGTCCCCAGGGCAGGGGCATCCAAATCAGCTAGGAACTTGCTAGAAATTGAAATTTTCTGGTCCCACTCCAAGCTGAGTGGATCCAAAATTTTAGGTCTGGGGCTTGGCAATCTTGGTTTTAACAAACCTTCCAGTGATTCTGAGAAAGCTAACATGAGAACCACTGTTTTAGAGGCTACAGATCAAAGTTAAAAATAATTTGTAACAATGCTGTTTTACATGCCCTTGGCTTTGGTGCACTGAGGCAGTGTCTGTGTCCTGCCTTTGGAAGGCTACTGGGCACCATCCTGACACAGAATAGAAGTTGTACCCTATAGTGTTAAAATGTTGACCTGTGCATTTTTTAAGTAAGTCCATCTCTCCTTCATTTTGATTTTTTATATTTTTTGGTAGAAAAGGTTATAGACTTCTTTGAATTTTAACCATGACTTTTTTGGTTATTAAAGGTCTACATGAAGAAGAAATGATGGGAGCAAACAATCAGGAGGCAGGGAAGCACTGCACCAGCTCCTAACACAAGAGTGCAACATGTTATCCACTAGATATGACACAACCAGATTGCCCCTACAGCCAATGCTTCAGGAAGAAACAGCCTTATACTCACAGGTAAGAAATATTTTGAAAGGCTATTTGAAAGGTAAAATCTGGTGATATATATTTTCAAATAGGTTATATTTATATTTTTAAAAAGTTAAATATACATTTGAGAGCAAGGACAGGTGTAATAATTGTTCAAAGGAAAAAAAGTTATGAAAGATATTGAAGTTCTACAAAGGGATTCTGATGTTAAATTAAATGTTTGATTTTTGTAATATGTGACATAAAGTGTGATTGATTGATTATGGAGGAGCTGATTTCATTATCAATATTCAAGGAATATGTGTATGCTATGGAGAGAACAGAATTAAATATTTAAGATATGGACAGTTGTTTACATAAAGTGTAGTAATCTCTGTTACTGTAACTATAATCAGATATGTAATCAAGCAGAAGACTTAAATTCTTGTTTTCAAATGCTTGTTTAATTTATATAATTATTCTTGTTGCTCAAAACATGCTGTTATAGCATCATTTCATAAAATAAGCATAAAATTAGTACACAATACAAGCAGACTAACAGTACATTAAAAAAGGATATTCTTGAGAATGTTAACATGACGTTCAAATGTTTTCTTTTAACCCAAAATACTTTAATGGTTAAATATGTTGTAACTGAATGAGTAAGTTACCTAAAAATATCCTTAAGAATTATTATATATATTTTCCTAATGAATGAACACATCCACACACTTTTCTCTTTCCTATTTATTTTTATTGCTCAATAAATTTAAGGACACATAAAGAAAAAATGAATACTGGCTCCTTAGACATCTTTCCCATATGCTTCCAATATACAATTTGGAAGGAAAAGGAGTGGTTGGTAGCTAAATTGCTGAATACATTTCCTTGCAATAAAAAGAAAAGTGCCTTTGTAGAAATGCTGTGGAATTTTCCTATTAAACATGGTGGAATAATTTCTTACCATCTGTAGCATTCATTTAAAAATATAAACAGTGGTGTATTTGCCATCTGTTTGAATGACTTTTTATGATACTTTTTGAATCTGTCATTCAATGACATCACCAATTTTATCCTCTAAGGATGATGGCTTAAACTATGATCAATGACATTTTTGGTAGCCAGACATACATGCTGTGGAAGCGAGTCAGCAAAGGGCTATAAAGACGGCCAGTAACAGCCATGATAGCTCTGTTAACACCAATAAAACAGTACAGAATAGCTATCTGAAAGCATTTAACATCTTGCTGAAGGTGAAGAGCAAAATATCTGTGGAATGAGTGCTGCGTATCAGCTTACATCAGGTAGCTATTAAGCAGGTAAATTACAATCCCAGCCCTTCCCACATCCTTGAAAACATTTTTTAAAATGATATTGCCCACAGCAATTTTTACCAGAATTTCTAACCAGCGTAATGTTCCAAAAAAAAACTAGTGAGTTTCTCTACATATTTGAGACTAATTAAAAGTTTACTGAATGAAGTCAGATATAGACATTTATCTTCAAGAGAATGTCAATGGGCCCATTAGTATTTCCTATACTGAGGAGGTATAAAACACACAGATGTTCACAGACTTAAATTTCCAAGGATAAGATAATAGTTAGTTCTCATGGAATTAATTAAGACACCAATCAGTTCATGAGGTTTGGAATATTTACACAAGAGCAAAACAAAATCATTCCTTTATAACACATTTTTAAAAAACTTTTATTTTAGGTTCAGGGCTGCATGTGCAGGTTTGTTATATAGGTAAACTTGTATCAGGGGGATTTGTTATACAGATTATTTCATCACGCAGGTATTGAGCCTCATACCACTAGTTATTTTTTCTGGTTCACTCCCTCCTCCCACCCTCTGATCTCCAGTAGGCCCCAGTGTCTGTTGTTCTCCTCTGTGTGTTCATGTGTTGTCATGATTTAGCTCCCACATGTAAGTGAAAACGTGGTATTTGGTTTTCTGTTCCTATGTTAGTTTGCCAAGGATAATGGCTGCCAGCTCCATTCATGTCCCTGTAAAGGACATAATCTTGTTCCTTTTTATGGCTGCATAATATTCCATGGTGTATATGTACCATATTTTCTTTATTCAGTCTGTCATTGACAGGCATTTAGGTTGATTCCATGTCTTTGCTATTATGAATAGTGTTGCAATGAACATATATGTGTATATGTCTTTATAACAGAATGATTTATATTCCTTTGGGTATATACTCAGTAATGGGATTGCTGGGTCAAATGGTAGTTCTGTTTTTCGGTCTCTGAGGAATTGCCACACTGCTTTCCACAATGGTTGAACTAATTATGCTCTTACTGAAAAATGTGGACGCATTCCTTTTTCTCTGCAACCTGGCCAGCATCTGTTATTTTTTGACTTTTTAATAGTAGCCATTCTGACTGGTGTGAGATGGTATCTCATTGTGGTTTGGATTTGCATTTCTCTAATAATGAGTGATGTTGAGCTTTTTTCATTTGTTGGCTGCATGTATGTATTCTTTTGAAAAGTATCTTTTCTTGTACTTTGCCCACTTTTTAGTGGGGTTTGGTTTCTCTTATGAATTTGTTTAAGTTCCTTATAGATGCTGGATATTTGACCATTGCCAGATGCATAGTATGGACACATTTTCTCTCATTCCATAGGTTGTGTGTTTACTCTGATGATAGTTTCTTTTGCTGTGCAGAAACTCTAGTTTAATTAGATCCCATTTGTCAGCTTTGCTTTTGTTGCAATTGCTTTTTGGCATCTTCATCATGCAATTCGTGCAATCTTTGCCCATTTATGTCCAGAATGGTATTGGCTAGCTTGTCTTCCAGGGTTTTATAGTTTTGGGTTTTACATTTAAGTCTTTATCTTGAGTTGATGTTTGTATATGATGCAAGGAAGGGGTCCAGTTTCAAGCTTCTGCATATGGCTAGCCAGTTATACCAGCACCATTTATTGAATAGGCAGTCCTTTCCTCATTGCTTGTTTTTGTCAACTTTGTTGAAGACCAGATGGTTAGACATGTGTATTCTTATTTCTGGGCTCTCTGTTCTGTTTCTTTGGTCTATATGTCTGTTTTTGTACCAGTACCATGTTGTTTTGTTTACTGTAGCCCTGTAGTAATTTGAAGATAGATAGATAGTATGATGCCTGCAGCTTTTTTTTTTTTTTTTTTTTTTTTGTTTAGGACTCCCTTGGCTATTTGGGCTCCTTTTTGGTTCCATATAAATTTTAAAATTGTTTTTCTTAGTTTCGTGAAGAATGTCATTGGTAGTTCGATAGGAATCACATTGAATCTATAAATTGCTTTGGGCAGTATGGCTGTTTTAATGATATAGATTCTTCCTATCAATGAGCATGGAATGCGTTTCCATTGTTTGTGTTGTCTCTGATTTCTTCTTTGAGCAGTTCTAACACATTTTAAAATAATAAATTTTGGGACATTTTCTCTATATATTACAAATATATGCATAATTACTGAGTAATGCCTTGCCACTTATTACCTTTACCCCGGAAAATAGTAGTCTGGCAAATAAGAAGGTCAGCAAAATTCAGAACAGACAGGGAGAATGTAAGATCATATTCTTAGTGAGCCTCACTGATGGCGAAGAGAACTACAGCCTCTCTGATCTTCAAGTTAATGTATATAAAGGTATTGTTTTTTATTCCAGGTTTAGTCATTAAATATTTTTATACAAGTATCTGTTGAAGATGTACTTTAGAGATTCTAGAGTCAAGGATTGAGGTGTCCTAAAGCACTTAATTGGGCCTAATTAAAGAACAGCATACTAACAATATTTAATGAAGGTTGTATAACACTATAATAGAGAATGACTTTGATATTCAATCCATTACTGGTAGAAATTAGTTCAGGAATGATTCATACACAAACACAGAGATGGAAAAAAAATATGAAGTTGGAAAAACACATACTGACTTTAACTAAAGTTATATATAGTGGCTGCATATTATTTATATTAATAAAATATATATTTAAATAGCCATTTATGTCTCTTATTATAATCAGTTTTATAGTAGTTCTAACTTCCCTAAACCCAAATAGACTGGTGTATTTTCTAGCAAGATATCACTGGTGTGAATTTGCCATTCACGAGAGAATATCACTGAGAAAGTTTAGCTCTTGTAATTGACAAATAAGTTTATTTGAATATAGTTTATTTGGGAGCAGACATATGGGAGGTTTGCAGGCAATGTCAATGTATTCTTAAAATTCCAGGGAAAAATATGCTATAATACTTATAAAGTATAATACTATATACCTTTGCTGTAGTAAAATAGCTTGATGTAAGATAAATATAAAGAAATTAATAATTTCTCAATACAACAGAAAGGAAGTAGAAATTATTTTTAAAATGTGTATCTATTCACAATCACAACAAAATATATAAAAATCTAGAAATGAGTATAAGAAGCAAAGGTGAAAACTTCACCAAGAGACAAAAATACTTGAACAAAAAGAGAGGTATATTATATATTTGGATGAGTGACAAAATATAACAGATTAAATATACTTTAAAGCTTCTTTGAGAAAAACAAAGGTGATAGTAAGACCATTTGGAAGGACACTTGGTATAATAGCTCAGATGTCATTGAATAGGATGAGGCATGAAAGGAATTTGATCTATTAGGTACTTAAACATACAATAATTAAAACACTGTAGCATTGATATAAAATGTGTAGTGTTGGTAAAAAGAATAAAATAAATTAGCCCCAAATGCACATACATAATCTACCTGTATATGTGTATGTTCAAATATAAATGAATTTAATATTTAAATAAAAAATTACTCAACTGAGGATGCTGGAAAAATTGCTCTATATTTACAGAAGAAGTAATTAATTAATTACAAGAAATCACAAAAGGAATTCTTTTTTGGATATCTTAAAAAGCTATATATGAAAGATGAAACCATAAAAAGCCTAGAAGAAAGCTACAAGTAAGCAGTTAAATTATGACTAAGAATTTTCTAAGTATGCAAAAGAAATTATCTGAGAATGTTAAAATGTATTAAAATATGATACATTAAAATATAATATATTAAAAGCTAAATGAAAAACCAATGAGCATATTTGCAAGAAGTATGACAAAGTATTACTTTGCTTCATATAAACTGTTTTTAAATAATCAGGAAAATATATCAGTTAGCATGAAAAAATAATTCACACAGAGAAAAATAAAAAATTTAAAAAGTATAATTTTTTGGTAATTCAGGAAATAGTGATTAAAACATTAAAGAGAGAGGACTTTTTTCTTAATATCTCTTAAACATTTAAGAATTTTTTATATTGCAAAATACTAATTTCACTTGTAGCAATCTTCTTTAAAAAATAAGCTTATCTTCCAAAAATTATTACTTTATTTTTGTAAATAGAGAAAAATTCAAGATTTTTTAGACATATTAGGCTAGAAAAATGATATTAAAAGCCATGGTACAAACACAAAAAGTAATTCAGCTATTAAAAATTATAATTTTGGCCCTTCTTCTTTTTCTTCCTCTTCCTTTCCTTTCTGAACAATTTGGTCTCAAAATCATTTGATTTTGAGGGGACACTTGTAGATCCCTACATTGTATACTGGTGACCAAGTAGGATAGAAGGCACTTGTGCTTGATGTCAGTCAGCCTGAGCAGGGTAGGGAGGGTGTTCCCACAAGGGACAGCCTGAAGTAGGAAACTCAAGGTACAGCAGAGTGAACAGGTGCCCATGCAGTGGACATCAGTATTCATGTCCAAGGTGTCACCTACCTGGAGACATGGGTGACACACTTCTGGTGTGGGTGGTCAGAGCCTAAATAGTATGAAGGATCTTCACGAAGGAGGAGCACCCTGGCACAGGGCTCTGTAGCTGAGCAGAGTAAGGTCATCATCTTCACAGGTGAAATAGGACTGTTTTTAAACACACATAGTGTATCTAAGAAAGAAAATGAAAGTGGCTTTCTCACTGAAGGAGAAGGCATTGACAAATTTGGAATGCGATGAAAATAGCATAAACCAGGTGGTATTGGATGATAATTGAAGATATTGGTATGGACTCAGTTTTCAACATGTAGGTATAGGCAAATGTAGAAATATTTATATCTGGGAAAAAAGGGAAAGTCGGGGGAGAGAGAGAGTTCCATGCATTTATGCAGAACATTCTGGTTAGTAGGAAGTATATAAGGAAATTAGGAGGTGAGAGGATCAGCAATTTATTTTTTAAAAACACAAATATTTAAAAATATTATTTAATATACTGAAAATTCTTATAATCATCGTTTAAAAAATTTAAAAATGTAATTTGGAATATTATTTAATAGCCTAGATAAAATATTATTCACACATATATACACTCATATATGTGATGTGAGATTAGAAGTTAAAATGATGTAAGCAGTTTCCCATGTAAATGGTCAAAGCTTCAGTTCTATAAACTTAGAAAAATGATGGAATATTAACCACATGCAATGTTAATAAAACTGTTAGTTTATGAGGATGCTTCACATTTCCCTTCAGTTGCGTGGCAATTATAAATTATTCTACTGATCAAATATTAGTGAGAGCTGTAGTTTGACATTTTCACAGTTTGGGTTGATGGATTTACCCACGACTAAAAATAAAGACTTTTTAAATATATATATACACCAAGAAATTAACTAGTAGCATAATAGAGATCAGGTTAACTGCACAAACTTTGGGGTCACTTAGTTTGAAGGTCCAGTCCCCCCAATTAAAAGCTATGTGATAAGTTTGAAGAAGTAATATAACTTCTCATAAGGGGTTAATAAAGCCTGTGTTATTGGCTTATCGAAAGAATTAAATATGGCAATATATGGTGGCTGTCATATGATAAGTATCTAAGAAAATGTAGTCATAAATTATTATTATCTCTATATCACTAAGGGAAGGCTAACTGCTGAACCAAACAACCCCAACATTTCAGAGGTTTAATGAGAAAAACAAATGTTTCTCACTTATTTTACAGTCTCATGCAAGTCAGAAAGGAGGTGTTGCTCTGTTCAGCCATTCAGCAACCCAGACTCTATTCATTATATGCCTTTGTCATTTTCTAAGGTCTTGATGTCCCCTATGGGATTCTTTGCATCTCTCTGTCATACCAATAAAAAACAGCATGTGAAAGGCATACCCATTCTGAATCACTTTGGTGAGTGTTGGCATGCATTATTTCAGCCCATCATGTATTGATGAGAACAAACCACACTTTTACAAAGGGTCTAGGAAATGTAGTCTAAAGATAAGCCCAGGATGAAAAGAAAGAATTAAATATCTTCAAGTACCTGTGGTCTTTGTTACAATCTTCTGCCATTCTGGTCTGATTATATGAATTATCAGTTACCTGATTTATATTATTATTTATATGTATAAAGATATTAAAATATTCCTATGTAAGAGTGAAAGGTTCCACATAAATTTTGAGAGAATAAATTGCTTCCCAGAAGGCCCAAATGGGTTGGGAAACAACAGTGTCAAATAACTTGAAATCAATTAATTCAACTTTCTTGGCTCTGAATAATCCAACCCTTTGTAAACATGATTTAAAATCCAGGCCAGCAGTGTCACTGACATGACACACAGATACACTCATATATCTTTTGTTCCACAACTGTTAGGCTTGTAGGACTCCTTTTTCTTTGTTGTTTGTTTTGTTTTCTTTAGAGTCTCGCTCTGTCGCCCAGGCTGAAGTGCAGTGGCGCAATCTTGGCTCACTGCAAGCTCCGCCTTCCAGGTTCAAGCCATTATCCTGCTTCAGCCTCCTGAGTAGCTGGGACTACAGGCGCCCACCACCACGCCCGGCTAATTTTTTTGTATTTTTAGTAGAGACGGGGTTTCACCATGTTAGCCAGGGTGGTCTCGATCTCCTGACCTCATGATCCGCCCACCTCAGCCTCCCAAAGTGCTGGGATTAGCAGGATTCTTAAACTATAATTTTAAGGTAACTCTGTCCCCCTTTGCCTCTTTAAAATTAATTCAGTGGTCAATATGATATCTGTGATTTTCCTTAATAAATTCAAACGTGGCACTATATACAGAAGAAACTAGCTGGTCATGAGTTGATGACTGTTATGATTGTTGATACATGCTTATAAGTTCATTATACTATGATCTCTGCTTTTGCACTTTTGAAATTTACAATGAAAAAATTTTTTAAAGAAATTCAGTGACCAAAATTATTTCTTGCACGTACATAAATATTAAGTCAGTCCATTGACTTACAACTCTTCGTAAGTAATATAAATCATATGGTCACTTTAAGTCAGAAATTAATGTATTTTCTTAATTCAGAAATTATAATTGGTAGACCCATATAATGATAAAACTCTTAAATAATCTACCCTCCGCATTTAAGAGATTTTTCCAGCAAGCAGTCAGCAGATTCAGTAGGATTGTATTGTGGTTCATTTTCCTTTTCCTACTCATATATCCATTTGCAAAGGAAACGGATTCTGATCTCCCTCAGATTGGACTTTTTAGGGATGGAGGAGAGTAAGAGGGCACAGGAGAATTCTTACTTAACTCAGTGTGTGTTTAGACAGCTTTGCAGTCTATAGGCACTGCAGATGTTTAAAGCCTACTTGTTTTTAGGGCACTTTTATGGGTTTTACAGAGGTCCCACTGAGAATTTCTTCTGCACTGCCCATAAGGCAGGCCAGAACACTTTCCTGTCACTTCCACTACTTCCCTCATCTTGTTTTGTGCTGGTCTACTCCACTCTACATAATCCCTTTCAGATTAAAATGCTGCCAACCCTTGCTCTGTGGTAGCCCATCACTCATCCTGGGAAATGCTCAGGTATCCGTTGATCCAATGAACTCTGGAAGCGCATGCACCTCTTGTTCAGCTCATCTACCAATTGTCGGATAACTCATGTGTACCATTATATTATTTAGTTGGAAGCCAGACAGCAATCCACCATTCAACATAGTAAAGCACATATTAAACTCTCTGAACACATATTAAACTCTCACTATATACAGGTGAAGCTAGCTGCTCATGAGTTGATGATTGTTATGATTGTTGATACATGCTTAGAAGTTCATTATATTATGATCTCTGTTTTTGCACAGTTTTGTTGATGGCCTTCTCACCAGGCTTAGACGACTTCTACTCTTATTCTGCAGGTATCAGAGTATGGCTGTGTTAAAAAATTATCTTTATAACACACAGTTCTTAATGTTAACACCATGAATGATGACTTCAGGGTTGTAAAATCTAGTTTTGATTATTTTCAAACTTTCCGTCATGACATGGCACTGAACCGATATCTGGTCTCTTTCAATTTATTGTTGTGTTAAAAATTACCCCAGGAGCTGAGTGACATGTTGAAACAATATCAGTGCTTGGTTTGATGGTCTTTAAAAGATAACGATGAATGGAAATACAACAAATAATGAAGATAGGCAAATATCATGATTAAGAAAAAAAAAAGTTTTCTGGAAACTAGAG
Source organism: Pan troglodytes (assembly GCF_028858775.2). Lineage (NCBI taxonomy): Eukaryota > Metazoa > Chordata > Mammalia > Primates > Hominidae > Pan > Pan troglodytes. The sequence continues at coordinate 125,096,199 of NC_072404.2, read as the reverse complement.
CCAAATGGTAAATTTCATGTTGATTTCTAGAATTCCTAGACTAAATTAGGAAACATTTGGTTATTTTTCAGGCAATGAAATATTGTGGCCTAGGAGCAAAGTGATTTATTATTAACAAATACAGATGTGTTCAAAAGTATTGCTCTAAATATAGATATTGCCAATAATAGCAGTTATGTTTATCATGAGATTAGTAAGAAATTTAACAATTTATTTGGTATTCCCAATTTTTAGATTAGGCTTAATATATGGGCTGAGAGATAGAGGTATTAGATATCTAGTTGAATATTATTATGAAAACAAGTTCATTATTAATTATGCCATTTTTGAAGAAAGTCTCTCATAGAATAATACTCTTTCTTACTCAACGTTTTAATTGATGATTTAGGTAAAAATTTGTCAAATATATAGGTAACACATTAATGTACTTTTACTTTTGTGTAGTATGTAACTTGCTTGATAACTACTTGTTAAACTTCATTTTTTCATCTTCTGTTGTTTTGTCCTAGAGCTTTGAAACTTACAACTTAAGATAATACATCACCTTAAACAACAATGGTTGAATGATTCGTTCCACACACGTTATTATATGAATAATCTATATTAGTAGACAAATGTATTTCTCAGGCATTCTGAAAAGTCAAAGTTGTGGCTCAATTATACAGTAACAGTTTTGGATATCTGGGGGTAGAGCAATTAAGGTTAATAAAAATGAGACCTTGAAAATGAGCCAAGGCATTTTAATGAAATGTGTTTCTTTTGGAATTTGAAGCACATGGTATATTGAAATGCCATATGATGGATTCTGAAAAGGATATGTCAACAGTAATGGATGATACCTCTCCCTGTTGGTCTGTAAGGTGATTTTTTTCAAAGGGAATCTTATTATAATCAGTTGAAGACCATATGGTATGTAGATTATAATAGCTAGTTTATCTTTGCCTCTCTACTGTGAGCAAGACTACGCACTTTCTCTGACTCTTTTCCAAATGGAAGTTCAGACCAACCTTCAGCATTTTTGAAAATTTAAGTAAAGGAACTTTATAATGAGTAGAATTTAATTGCATAAAAAGACCCATATTTATTTCCTTTTATCTTATCAACTTTGTTTCACCAGTCCATCTATATCTATTTTACAACATTTAAGAAAATAAAAAAGGAATAGACAGTAAAAAAGAAGCAAGAGAAAAAGAAAGGTAATAGAAAAATAATTTTAAAAGAGTGAATAAGAAAAGAAAAAAACATGAAAAGTGCTCAACTTATTGATAAAAATTATTAGAAATAGAAAAGGAGGCCGTTCCTGTGGGAGTGAGGTGGTATCCATGGCATTGTGGTTTTGATTTGCATTTCTCTGATCATTAGTGATGCTGAGAACTTTTTCATGTGCTTATTGGCAAAATAGATGTTGGCATGGATGCAGTGAAAGGCAACACTTTTACACTGCTGGTGGGAATGTAAACTAGTACAACCATTATGGAAAACAGTGTGGAGGTTCCTTGAAAAACTAAAAGTAGAGCTACCATTTGATCCAACAATCCCACTATAGGGTATCTACCCAGAGGAAAAGAAGTCATTATATGAAAAAGATACTTGCACACGCATGTTTATAGCAGCACAGTTTACAGTTGCAAAAATGTGGAACCAACCCAAATGCCCATCAGTCAACGAGTGGATAAAGAAATTGTGATACATAGATATAGATATCTATATATAGATACAGATATATAGATATATATATATCACAATTCAATGGTGTGTATATATATATATGCCAATTCAATGGTGTGTGTATATATATATATATATATATATATATATATATATATATACCAATTCAATATACCATTGAATTGAATATATACCATTGAATACTACTCAGCTATAAAAAAGGAATGAATTGATTGCATTTGCAGCAACCTGGATAGGATTAGAGACTATTATTCCAAGTGAAGTAACTCAGGAATGGAAAACCAAACATCATACATTCTCATTTATAAGTGGGAGCTAAACTATAAGGATGCAAAGGCATAAGAAGAATACAATGGACTTTAGGGACTCGGGGGGAAACGATGGGAAGGGGGTAAAGGATAGAGGACTACAAATTGGGTATTGGGTTCAGTGTATACTGCTTGGGTGATGGGTGCACCAACAATCTCATAAATCACCACTAAAGAACTTACACACGTAAGCAAATACCACCTGCTCCACCAAAAGCTATGGAAGTAGAAAAAAATTTTAAAAAGAAATATGAAAGGAGGAAAAACAAACAAAATAGAAATACGTCTTTGCTCTCCCTTTCTCCTCACATCATTGTCAACGCATACACATTGCTTCTAGATGAACAACACTCACTTTGTCAGATTACACAGCAATTTATGTTGTTCTTTTAAAAAGTGGTAATTGTACTTTTTAAGGCAGTATACTATATATTCAGTTAGGTTCTAATCTAAAATGCAGTGTCCAAAAACACCTCACATAGCAAATGTTTTCTAAATGGAAGCTTATTATACAGTGAGATCACGGTCCAATTAACGTTGCAAAGTGATATCATTTTAATCAACATTTTCTATTTGTCTATTAAAAAGATAAGGATGTGAATGTGTGGGTGTATGTGTATAAATATGTGTGTATGGTTGACGTCAACTTCATTGCATTGCTTAAGCAGGGAAAAAAGGCTGAAATCATAAAGATTTGAAAAGTACTCTGGAAAAAATGAAATAATTAGATAATTGGATAAACGCTAACATTCCCTAATACAGAGGAAAATTATATAGTCCTATAGTAAAGGTCAATATTGGGAGAAAGGGTCAGCAGAAGGAGTCATGAGGCCAAACAAGTTCTAAATGTATATGTAGACTGACCAAAATTAAGTTTCTAATTACTTATGCTTAATAATGGGATGTATTATAGAATCTGTATTGGTATCTGGGTAAATTAAATAATATTTAAGTACCTTTACCAGACAGACAAATGTAATTTTGAATTTCTGTCTTTGTGGATTCTAAAGGTTCAAAAAATCTTTCTCTAAGTGTGGAGAACAATAGGAGAAAGTGAAGAATCCCAGTAAGATGATGTGAGACTGATACCGTGACTGAGAAGTTCAAGGATTTTATAACAAGATTGTTAGGAAATGTAAATCTATTCTACGATTGGAGCACAAGTTCTGATTTTCAAGATGAAACTAAATGAAATAATTTTAGTGGTGTAGCTCAGATGAATCAAATGACTTGGCAGGAAGCAAGAGTGTTAATAAATGGACTTTAAATTTCCCAGTCCTTAAATCCCCTGGAATAAAAGAAAAGAGAGACAGCAAGAGCCTGAGTAAGACCATTAAAATTCATTTCTACATTTAATTTGGTGATGAATTTGGAGGGAAAAATCTATTACTCTGTGTTCTTTAAGTTGAGTTATAATTTAATGTAACCTGTTCAATAACTTTTAGGTTCTTGACTTTCAAACTTTTAAACTTTTTAGACCACATCTAAAATACTACATTTTGCGAAATCCGATCTATATGCACTCACACACATACTACTGATAAAAGCTTTCCTGAAATACCGCTTGCTGTGATAAAGAGTGAGCTTCTGCTTTTGATGTTTGACTGCTTACAGATTTCATATCCCACCATTCCCCGCTTTGTCTCTTACCTCACATCTAGGAAAACTAGTAAGAAAGCTGACTCTTTGGGGCTAAGATGGGTGTAGGATTTCAAATCGCCCAAGGCTCAGATGACACGTGGGAATATTCATCATGGCTCTGCTCCCTGACCACTATAAAAGCCTCATCCATTCTTCTTTCATGACTCTCTCAAGTCATGAAACCTTGACTTGAGAAGTCATTTGAACCTGCCTGGGAGCTTTCTTACTTTCCTCAGAAATCCTTTGATGTGGATAATAAATCTTTTACACTTTCTTGGTGCATATATGCCATCATTAGCGTCCATAAAGGACCAAAATTTTTGAGCCATTTCATCTTTTTAAGGTGAATGTTACATTTTCCTGTGTGTGATGAATTTCATATTTTCTATTCCACTTCATTATATTTCATTTAAAATAATACCAATCATTATAAACTGATTTTAAAGCCCATTAATTAATTGTATATGTCAACTGAAAATTCCAGTTCAAAATAAGAAAAGCATGTTAAAAATTCTGACCCTTGGTAAATGCATTGTTGTAATTTTTGTGTGTCTTTTTTACCCTCTCCACTTATGAAAATGCCTCTCTCTTCTCTTATAGGACACCATTTTCTTCTGGCTCCTCACCTACTTTCACATTCTACTTTTTAAAGTTATAATTCCCCCAGACTTTTGCCTTTTAACATTTCTGAAACTCTTCCTGAGTATTCTGATCTACATTATTGACTGAATTCAGCCTTGGTGTTTGTGTTCCAGAATTAAACTTCTAATTAAGACCTTTCTCCTAAGACCAAACCTGAATATTCGGCTTACTGCAAAATATATCCATGTAGCTGTCCTCATAAATACTTGAAAAGGTTAAACTTATTTTCTCACCCTTCAACCCACTCTTTTCCCAAACAATCTCTCTCTGGTAACAAATGACTTTATTGTGTTCTCAGGTTTTACTGATTTTTAAAATATTTCTTTTAAAAACTTTGTTTTAAAACAGTTTTAGATTTACGCAAACATTGTAAACATAATGAGTTCCCATTTATTGCACAGCCAGGTTCCTGCAGTATCTTACATTTGTATGCTACATTGTATAGTAGATTTATTACAGTTAATGAACCAATATTGTTCTATTATCATTAACTAAAGTGTATACTTTATTGTCATTTCTCAAGTTTTTACCTAATGTTCTTTCTGTATTTCATGATACCATACAGGGACTGCATTACATTGAGTAGGAGTGTCTTCTTAGATTTCTCTTGGCTGTGATAGTTTCTCAGGCTTTCCTTGTTTAGATGACCCTGAAAATATTGAGATATTTTATAGAATGTCACTAATTGAAATTTATCTGGTATTTTGTTCATGATTAGACTTGGAGTTACAGGCTTCAGAGAGGTGAGTGTCACTTTTCATCACATCATATCAAATGTACATATTATCAAAATAATAACAATGATTTGTTATTGCTGATAACCCTAATCACCTGGCTAGAGTAGTATTTCTCCTGTTTATTCACTGTAAAACTACTCTTTTCCTCCATTTTCTTTTGGAAGGAAGTGCAATGCACACTTCAACAAGATAACTAATTTTCCACATCCTTGAGCATGGAGTAGCTACATAAATTATTTTAAATTATTCTGCAGAGAAAATAGGCCTATTGTTACCCATTTGTATATTGAGTCTCCTTGTATCAGTATGGACTCATAGATATGTATTTTATACTCCAGATTTTAATCAAATTATGCGTTATTTTGTTGCTCAAATTGTTGCAACTTTGTTCATTTAGAGATCTTTCAGTTAGCTCCTGTGGGGTTTTTTTTTTACATTAATCAGTTGCTTGTATTAATGTATTCCTAGGCTATCTATTCTATACCTATGATCTATATAAGTTTATTCTTTCAACAAAATCTCAATCTTAATTACTATAGCTTTATAGTAAGTCTTGAAATTGGGTAATGTGAGTATAGCAACTTTGTTTTTTTATCTTCAATATTATGTTTACTGTTTTATGTCTTTTAACTTTCTGTAGAAACTTTAGAGTCAGTTTGTCAATATCTACAAATAGCTTGCTATTTTGATTGAGAACATGATGATCTATAAATCAAGATGAAAAGAATTGAAATCTTCACAGTAATTAGTCTTCGGATTCATAAATGCAAAATTTCTCTCCATTTATTTAAATCTTCTTTGATCAATTCATCAGAAGACTGTAGATTTCTGCATATAGATCCAGTATATACTTAATTAGATTCATGAGTATTTTATTTTTTGGTGTAATTGTACATGGTACTATGTTTTTAATTTCAAATTTCAATTGTTCATTGCTGGTTTAAAGGAAAGCAATTAACTTTTGCTATTAACTTTGGATCCTATTTGACTAGTTCAGGAGATTTGTTGTCAATTCTTGGGTATTTGCTATAGAGACAACAATGTCATGTGAGAATACTGTTTTTCCAGAGTGGTTGTACTAGTTTCCATTCCCACCAGCAGTGTAAAAGTGTTCCCTTATGGTTTTAGGTCAAACGTTTAAGTCTTTAATCCATCTTGAATTGACTTTTGTATAAGGTGTAAGGAAGGGATCCAGTTTCAGCTTTCTACATATGGCTAGCCAGTTTTCCCAGCACCATTTATTAAATAGGGAATCCTTTCCCCATTGCTTGTTTTTCTCAGGTTTGTCAAAGATCAGATAGTTGTAGATATGTGGCATTATTTCTGAGGGCTCTGTTCTGTTCCATTGATCTATATCTCTGTTTTGGTACCAGTACCATGCTGTTTTGGTTACTGTAGCCTTGTAGTATAGTTTGAAGTCAGGTAGTGTGATGCCTCCAGCTTTGTTCTTTTGGCTTAGGATTGACTTGGCGATGCGGGCTCTTTTTTGGTTCCATATGAACTTTAAAGTAGTTTTTTCCAGTTCTGTGAAGAAAGGCATTGGTAGCTTGATGGGGATGGCATTGAATCTGTAAATCACCTTGGGTAGTATGGCCATTTTCATGATATTGGTTCTTCCTACCCATGAGCATGGAATGTTCTTCCATTTGTTTGTATCCTCTTTTATTTCCTTGAGCAGTGGTTTGTAGTTCTCCTTGAAGAGGTCCTTCACATCCCTTGTAAGAAAACCTAGGCATTACCATTCAGGATATAGGCACGGGCAAGGACTTCATGTGTAAAACACCAAAAGCAATGGCAACAGAAGACAAAATTGACAAATGGGATCTAATTAAACTAAAGAGCTTCTGCACAGCAAAAGAAACTACCATCAGAGAGAACAGGCAACCCACAAAATGGGAGAAAATTTTTGCAAACTACTCATCTGAGTGAACAGGCAACCCACAAAATGGGAGAAAATTTTTGCAACCTACTCATCTGACAAAGGGCTAATATCCAGAATCTACAATGAACTCAAACAAATTTACAAGAAAAAAACAAACAACCCCATCAAAAAGTGGGCGAAGGACATGAACAGACACTTCTCAAAAGAAGACATTTATGCAGCCAAAAAACACATGAAAAAATGCGCACCATCACTGGCCATCAGAGAAATGCAAATCAAAACCACAATGAGATACCATCTCACGCCAGTTAGAATGGCAATCAGTGAAAAGCCAGGAAACAACAGGTGCTGGAGAGGATGTGGAGAAATAGCAACACTTTTACACTGTTGGTGGGACTGTAAACTAGTTCAACCACTGTGGAAGTCAGTGTGGCGATTCCTCAGGGATCTAGAACTAGAAATACCATTTGACCCAGCCATCCCATTACTGGTTATATACCCAAAGGACTATAAATCATGCTGCTATAAAGATACATGGACACGTATGTTTATTGCAGCAGCATTATTCACAATAGCAAAGACTTGGAACCAACCCAAATGTCCAACAATGATAGACGGGATTAAGAAAATGTGGCACATATACACCATGGAATACTATGCAGCCATAAAAAAAAGATGAGTTCATGTCCTTTGTAGGGACATGGATGAAATTGGAAATCATCATTCTCAGTAAACTGTCGCAAGAACAAAAAACCAAACACCGCATATTCTCACTCATAGGTGGGAATTGAACAATGAGAACACATGGACACAGGAAGGGGAACATCACACTCTGGGGACTGTTGTGGGTTGGGAGGAGTGGGGGAGGGATAGCACTGGGAGATATACCTAATGCTAGATGACGAGTTAGTGGGTGCAGCGCACCAGCATGGCACATGTATACATATGTAACTAACCTGCACATTGTGCACATGTACCCTAAAACTTATTGGGAGATATACCTAATGCTAGATGATGAGTTAGTGGGTGCAGCGCACCAGCATGGCACATGTATACATATGTAACTAACCTGCACATTGTGCACATGTACCCTTAAACTTAAAGTATAATAAAAAAAATATATTTTCACAGCATATCATAGACAAAAATTACATTAAAAAAAGTGTTCCCTTTTCTCCACATCTATGCATATATAGATATAGATATAGATATGTGTGTGTGTGTGTGTGTATATATATCTTTTGTTTAATTTTTGTTTAATTTTCTTGATTCTTGATTCTTGTTACAGATCCTAGTGGGAAGGTGCCCAGTTACTCGCCATTAAGCATATGACATTAATATAACTACTCCAGCTTTTTTGTGATTAGCATTAGTATGGTGTATTTTACTCTGTCACTTTACTTTTTTTTACTTCAATAGTTTTGGAGGTACAGGTGGCTTTTGGTTACTTGGATAAATTCTTTAGGTGTGATTTCTGAGATTTTGGTGTAACTGTCACCCAAGCAGTGTACACTGAACCCACTGTGTAGTCTTTTAACCTTCACCCCCTCCCAGCCTTCCCCCCAAGTCCCTAAAGTTTATTATATCGTTCTTGTGCCTTTGCATTATCATAGCTTAGCTCCCATTTATAAGTGAGAACCTGTGATATTTGGTTTTCCATTCCATTTCACTTAGAATAATGGCCTCCAGCTCCATACAAGTTGCTACAAAGGCCATTATTTTATTCCATTTTATGGCTGAGAAGTATTTCATAGTGTATATGTAGCACATTTTCTTTATCGATTTGTTGGTTGATGGGCATTTAAGTTTGTTCCATAGTTTTGCAATTGTGAACTGTGCTACTATAAACATGCGTGTGCATGTGTCTTTTTCATATAATGACTTTTTTTCCTTTAGGTAGATGCCCCACAGTGGAACTGCTGGATCAAATGGTAGTTCACTTTTAGTTTTTTAAGGAATCTTCATACTGTTTTCCACAGTGGTTGTACTAGTTTATATTCCCACCAGCAGTGTAGAAGTTTTCCTTTTTCACCACATCCATGCCAACATATATTATTTTTTAACATTTTAATTATGGCCATTCTCACATGGTATCTCACTGTGGCTTTAATATGCATTTCCTGATAAATAGTGATGGTGAGCATTTTCTCATATGTTTGTTGGCTGTTTGTATATCTTCTGATTATGAGACAGACGTCCTGCCTGCTGTGCTATGGAGGCACAGCTTGTGTGTACATCCTTTTTTGAGAATTTTGTATTTATGTCCTTTGCCCATTTTTTGATGAGAATGTTTGTTTTTTTCTTGCTGATTTGTTTGAGTTACTTTTAGATTCTGGATATTAGTTCTTTGTCGGATGCATAGTTTGAGAATATTTTTTCCCACTCTGTGGGTTGTCTGTTCACTCCGCTGATTATTTCTTTTGCTGTGCAGAAGCTTTTTAGTTTAATTAGGTCCCTGTATTAGTCACGGTTCTCTAGAGGGACAGAACTAATAGGATATATGAATATATGAAAGGGAGGTTATACACAATCACAAGGTGAAGTCCCATAATAGGCCATCTGCAAATTGAGGAGCAAGGAAGCCAGTGGTGGACCAGTCCAAGCCCCAAAACCTCAAAAGTAGGGAAGCTGATAGTGCAGTCATCAGTCTGTGGCTAAAGGCCTAAGAGTCCCTTGCAAACCCCTAGTGTAAGTTCAAGAGTCCAAAAACTGAAGAACTTGGAGTCTGATGTTTGAGGGCAGGAAGCATGCTTCACGGAATAAAGATGAAGGCCAGAAGACTCAGCAAGTCTGCTCTTCCATCTTCTCCTCCCTGCTTTATTTTAGCCACACTGGCAGCTGATTAGATGGTGATAACCCAGATTGAGGATGGGTCTGCCTCTCCCAGTCCACTGACTCAAATGTTAATCTCCTTTGGCAACACCCTCACAGACACGCCCTGGAACAGTGCTTTGTATCCTTAAATCCAATCAAGTTGGCACTTCGTATTAACCATCACAGTCCCATTTATTTATTTTTTGTTTTGTGGCATTTGCCTTAGGGTTCTTAGTCATGAATTATTTGCTTAAACCAATGTTCAGAAGAGTTTTCAGATGCTATCTTCTAGAATTTTTATGGGTTTCAGTGTTAGATTTATGTCTTTGATCCATCTGGAGTAGATTTTTGTATAAGGTAAGAGATGATTCAGTTCCATTCTTCAACATATGGCTTGCTAGTTATTCCAGCACCATTAATTGAATATAGCCTTTCCCAACTTTATATTTTTGTATGCTTTATTGAAGATAAATATTTGGCTTTATTTCTGGGATCTCTATTCTCATCCACTGATCGGTGTGCCCACTTTTATACACGCTGTTTTGGTAACTGTAGCCTTGTAGTGTAATATGAATTTGGTGATGTGATGTCTCCAGATTTGTTCTTTTTGCTTAGTATTGCTTTGGCTATTCAATACTTTTTTGGCTCCATAGGAATTTTAGAATGCTTTTTCTAGTTCTGTGAAAAATGATGATGGTGTTTTGATGTGAATTGCATTGAATCTGTAGATTGCTTTTGGCAGTATGGTCATTTTCACAATATTGATTCTACCCATCCACGAGCATGAGATGTGTTTCCATTTGTTTGTGTCATCTATGATTTCCTTCAGCAGTGTTTTGCAGTTTTCCTTGTAGAAATCTTTCACCTCCTTGGTTAAGTATATTCCTAAGGGTTTTTTGTTTGTTTGTTTTACAGCTGTTCTAAAAGGGATTGAGTTCTTGATTTGAATCGCAGTTTGGTTGTTGGTAGTGTATAGTAGTGCTACTGATTTGTGTCCATTGACTTTGTATCCTGAGACTACTGGATTCATTTATCATGTCTAGGACCTATTTGGGTTTTCTAGCTGTATGATCATATGATCAGCGAACAGTGACAATTTGACTTCCTCTTTTCCAATTTGGATTCCATTTATTTCTTTTTCTCTTGTCTAATTGCTCTGGCTAAGACCATGATATGGTTTTGCTGTGTCCCTGCCCAAATTTCATCTTGAATTATAGCTTCCATAATTTCCACATGTTATGGGAGGGACCTGGTGGTAGGTAATTGAACCATGGGGGCGGGTCTTTCCCATGCTGTTCTCCTGATAGGGAATAAGTCTCACAAGATCTGATGGTTTTATAAAGGGGAGTTCCCCTACACAATCTCTCTTGCCTGCCATCATGTAAGACATGACTTTGCGCCTCATTTGCTTTCTGCCATGAGTATGAGGCCTCCCCAGCCAGGTGGAATTGTGAGTCCATTAAACCTCCTTCCTTTATAAATTACCCAGTATCAAGTATGTCTTTATTAGCAGCATGAGAACAGACTAATACAGACTGCCAGTACTATGTTGGATAGAAGTGGGTAAAGGGGAATCCTTGTTACTTTTAAACTATCTGAGTTTTTTTTAAGTTGGCTTCTGATAAATAAGAAATAGTGGGTCTGTTTCTATACCTACTCTGACAACCTACTTCTTTCAATTGATGTATTTAGACCAGTCACATTTGAAGTGCTTATTAATATAGTTGAATTAATAACAATGTATTTTCTATTTGTTGCATTTTTAATTTTTTTCTGTCTTCTCTGGTTCTAATTTAGTATTTTATATAATTCAATGTAATATAGGATTTAAATATTTTTTTAAAAATTTTGTTTAGTGCTTCTGTTGGAGCTTTCAAAATACAGTTTTAACTAATGTGTCTAGCTTCAAATTATATATTATGCTGCTTCACATGTAGTACAGTACCTTCTGAAGAAGTTTTCTCAATTTCTTCCTCCTATTATGACATTCCTGTTAATAATGTTCATACTGTATTGGTGCTTAATGTATTGGGTGCTTACAACTTAAACACCAACATATTAGTAACAGTATTATTAATATTTCAGTTTTCTTTTAGATAAATGAAAAATAAGGATAATAATTTCGACTTCCTTTTTCCTTCTCTGACATTCTTGCTTTTTAAATGTAGATCAATGTTTCTGAGGTATATCACTTTCATTCTCCCTGAAAAAATTATTTTAATATTTCTTGTTGGACGGGTCTGCTAGCAAATAATTTTTAGTTTTTCTTTGAGAAGATATTTATTTCTCCTTCATTTCTAAAGGATAAATTTGCTGGATATAAAACTCTAGGTGTTTTTGTTTGTTTTGGTTTGGTTTTTGGTTCTCTCAACTTAAATAATTTAGTCTAATTTCTTTTTGTCTGCCTGAATTCTGATAAGTCTACTGTAATTTTTACTCTTGAATCTTACAGGTAAGCAACTACTTCTTTTACCTCTTGCTATATTTTTTTAAAGATTTTCTTTTTGTCTTCTTCTATTTTCTGTAGTTTGATTATAATATAACTAGTTGTATTTTTTTGGTAATTATCCTCTTTGGTGTTCTCTGAGCCTCCTGAATTTGTGGCTTCATGCCTGTCATTAAATTCAGCAAATTCTTAGTAAATATTGCTTTGAATATTTATTCTACTCCATTTCATGTTTATTCTCCTTCTGGTATTCCCATTACATGTGTGTTACAACTTTTGATATTGGCCCTGTTTATTGATGTTCTGTTTTTATTTTTCTTTGAATCTTTTTACATGTCAGTTGGGGCAGTTTATAATGATCTCTCCTCAGGCTCACTGATTCTTTCCTTCTCTATGTCCAACTAATGAGCTCATCAGGGGCATTCTTTACTTCTGTTACAGTGTTTTCGATTTTTAGCATTTTCTTTTGATTCTTATAGTTCCCGTCACTGCTTACACACACTTGTTTTTGCATGTTGCCTTTTTTCACTGAAGTCCTAAACATATTAATCATAGTTAGTTATTAAACCCAATGTCTGATAATCCTAACATCTATGTCATATATCAGTCTGGTTCTTGTCCTTATTTGATCTCTTCAGTCTGTGGTTTTTCTTGCCTTTAACATGCCTTGTAAACTTTTTGTTGAATATCATGTAATAAGATTTGAGGTAAACAGGCTTTTAGTGTGAGATTTTATGTTGATCTGGCTAGAAGCCAATGTTTAGTTTTGCCTCTAGCTATCTCTTTCGCCATTTTTATTTTGGCCTTTCCTAGAATCTCTTTTTTATGGAGTCAGTGTCGGGCAGCTCTTTTAGGCTGCAATCCATTCTCATTATATTGGAGCATTGTTTGGATGATGGTGAGGTATCAAGGATGGAAAGTGTTCTATAACCTTATAGTTAAATTCAATCTTTTAGTAGTTCCGTGTCCCCGGTCTTTGATATTCACAATAGTTATTTTAGTGGTACAGCTTGTGTTTGTTGTTGTTGTTGTTGTTGTTTCTTTTTTGATGCTTGAGACAATAAGGCTAGAGAATGCTGGAGTCTGAGAAATATCTTTTCCTCAAGTAGAATAAATCTCTTGTAATGCCTTTTTTCCTCTTATGTTATGGAGACTACCCTGGGGATATTTCACAATGATTACTTTTTCTCTTCCATTGCCAGGGTAGATTTTGGATTCTTTCTTCATTCTTCATGGTGATAACTCCTGATGGGGTTCCTGGGGATAAAGCCATGAAAGTGTGGGGGCCCTCTTAAGTAGTTCTTCACTCTCATGCTAATCCACACTTAGCCTCCAATAGTTTGTCAAAATTCTCATTTAAATATTAATTAGTTTATGGTTCCAGAACTTTCTGCTCCAGGTTAGCAGATCTTGGCTATATTTCTCTCGATTCTCCTGTTTCTCCACGTTTTAGTGTGTCAACTGGTTCTATCTACAACCTCAGGTCTCATGTGGGTCCAAGAAAAGTTGTTGATTTTTCACTTACTAATTATAAAGACAGGAGTGGCAAGTTCTATGATGTTTTTCTTTTTCCAAATCAGAGCTGAAAATGGATGATAGATTTGTTTCTTAAATTCAAAATCATTTTAGATTTTTTAAAAAATTGTAGCCAGATTTCTCAAATACTTTAACTAGATTCCCCAAATGTTGACATTTCCCCCATTTGCATTGTCATTCTTCCTATTTCTCAGTCTGTACATACATATATATTTTCTGAATCATTGGAAGTAAGTTGTAGACAGGATATTCTTTCACCCCTAAGTAGTTGAGTTTATAGTTCCTTAAAAATCAGACATTCTCATAAATAAGCAAAATACAATGATTCAATTCAGGAAATTAACATTAAAAAGCATTATTTTATAATTTACATTCCTCATTAAAATTTCATTGCCTAACTAATGTTCTTTGTAAAAAAAGAAACAAATTTTTTGTCCAGGATCAAAGCCAGAATGACATATTGCATTTAGTTGGCATTCTCATTAGTCTTCTTTAATCCAGAAGAATTCATTAGCCTTTCTTTTCCTTTCATGTCCTTGACATTTTTGAAGAGTACAGGCCCCTTATTTTATAAAATAAATTCACATTTTTCTGATGTCATCTTGTAATTTAATTCAAGTCATACATTTTTTTCAGAGACACCAAGAAGAGATACTGTACTTTTGGTTAAGCATTCATGAGGAGGCACGTGATATATATTTGTCATATTACATGTGAAGTTAACTTTAATCACCTAGTTAAGGTAGTATTTGCCAGGTTTCTACATTGCAGAATTGCTGTTTTAGTGTTCGTAATTAATAAGTACCTTGTCAGGAAGTATAGTAAATATCTTGTTTCTCATCAGCTGTTCATCTTCTACATTTAGTAACTTCTGATAATTCTTATTTAAACAACTATTATTATGGTTGTTGCCAAATGGCAATTTTCTAATTTCATGTTTCTTTCTGCCTAAGTTGACATTCTATTGTAAGTAGCATTTCAAGATGATAATACAAGAAATTTGAAAATTGTTTTTAATTTCTTTTTTTCTCATCAATTATGCTGGCCAATCATGTGGCAACTGCTTGACTAATGTATAGCACAGAAAGTAGATATTACTATTTCTATAAAATCAATGTCATAAAGAGCTTTTGAAAAGTCACAGGGTAAAAGTATTCAAAAACAAACAGAAGAAAAAATAAACAAAACCTCCAGGGTAGCTATGCAATGATTTCACAACATTACCTACCTAACTGAGAAAGCCTGACACTTTGTGAAGAAGCAGCTACAGGCTTAAAAATCTATAAAACAGGGTCAGATTCAGGTGGTTCAAGAGTCTGAATCTTTTTACCCAATTACATCCTCCACACAGAGAAATCTTCCTTGTCTACAGTGGGAAGGTCATTAGATGTGCCCAGAGCAATTCTTTCCTTCTTAACACTAAACTAAGTGAGAATTGGTTTTATCAAATGTGTGTAATTATTTATGAAATGCCTAAACTTCTATGTCATGCCCCTGGGGTTTTTCAAAGAATAAAATCATATCCAGCTCCTTGTTGGATGAGAATGAATCACAGTTGGATTGAACGTAAAAGAAAATCTCTCAAAAGATATCCCAAAGCAACCATTGCCAAAGAGAATATCATCTAAAAGTTATTAGAGTGGATATTCGCTCCTTATCATTACTATCATATGATTTAATGATTTAAAAAGCATTCTCTGTGTTTCCTCCAGCAGCTCATATAAAACAGCCACAGAGCTGTAACATCTGCTTGCCTGGATTGACATAATACATTTGAAAATCAAGTTATCACAGACGTTTCAGTCTACAGTTGCATTGTTTTTCTTGTTAATGTCCAGTAGCTAATGTAATATGTCATCTCTGAAAACCCAAGCTCAGATTTTCTGATTAAGTTTGGCACCAGGAAGAATAATGACCTGCATTATCCAAAGACGTGAGTGATACATTGGTTCATAGACAGAAACCACTACCAACTATACACTTATTTAGTAAAAAAGGACAGGATAGGAAACCACTTTTTTTCTGTGTATAAAAAGATTTTAAATATTGGGAACAGAAATTTGTAGATAATCACTCCCAGATTCCTACTAGGTAAACGAATAAAAATGAATATTTTGATGCAGGTTGGCATGAACAAAATGATATTTTTTGGAGAAATCTGTGTGAGGATGCAGATGATATTTCAGTGTTTAAATTCAAACACATATATATACAAACATCCTTAGACAGAGCTTGCCCCCTTGTGTGAAAGGTGAGCCATGTATACATCTCAATAACTATAGAGGATATTGCTGCAGGGTATTACTTCATGTTCATGGTGATGATACAGACATAGCAATAAAAGATAAAACAGTACTTTTATTTTCTATTCAAGGAGACAGAGGTTTAAGGTGTATTTAGGATTTCCTTCAAAATTTAAAAAAAGTTAAAAGGAAATTTGCTGTAATAAACATCTTAAAATTGGAAACAATAATTTTGTCCAAAAATAGGAATGATTAACTGTACAAATTATAACAGGAATTAAAGGAATTACAGCAAAGTATCAAAAATATTGTTTCTGGATCTTTCTTATTTATCTTTATTTTATTTATATTTTCTTAATTTCTGTAGTGATCTTACTGGAGATGGCATCTGAAACTGCTACTATTGATAATTTGTTCTGTTAATTTATTAGGAATGGGATGTATAACAGTGGATAAAACAAGGTCAGCCTGTGTAATTTTCAGAAAACCTTTTCATGAAGACAGCTGTTCCCCAGAACTGCAAGACATAGAAGCATTATGAATAAACCTTATGTATGTATGTTTTGTTAAAACAACTGTTGAGGGGGGTGGAGCCAAGATGGCCGAATAGGAACAGCTCCAGTCTACAGCTCCCAGCCTGAGCAACACAGAAGACAGATCATTTCTGCATTTCCAACTGAGGTACCGGGTTCATCTCACTGGGGAGTGCTGGACAGTGGGTGCAGGACAGTGGGTGCTGTGCATCATGCATCAGCCGAAGCAGGGTGAGGCATCGCCTCACCCAGGAAGGGCAAGGGGTCAGGGAATTCCCTTTCCTAGTCAAAGAAAATGGTGACAGATGGCACCTGGAAAATCAGGTCACTCCCACCCTAATACTGTGCTTTTCCAACAGGCTTAACAAACAGCACACCAGGAGATTATATCCCACACATGGATTGGAGGGTCCTATGCCCACGGAGCCTCACTCATTGCTAGCACAGCAGTCTGAGATCAAACTGCAAGGCAGCAGCGAGGATGGGGGAGGGGTGCCCGCCATTGCCAAGGCTTGAGTAGGTAAACAAGGCAGCCAGGAAGCTCAAACTGGGTGGAGCCCATCACAGCTCAAGGAGACTTGCCTGCCTCTGTAGGCTCCACCTCTGGGGGCAGGGCACAGAAAAACAAAAGGCAGCAGTAACATCTGCAGACTTAAATGTCCCTGTCTGACAGCTTTGAAGAGAGTAGTGGTTCTCCCAGCATGCAGCTTGAGATCTGAGAACAGGCAGACTGCCTCCTCAAGTGGGTCCCTGACCCTCCAGAAGCCTAACTGGGAGGCACCCCCCAGTAGGGGCGGACTGACACCTCAAACGGCTGGGTACTCCTGAGACAAAACTTCCAGAGGAACGATCAGGCAACAGCATTTGCGGTTCACCAATATCCGCTGTTGTGCAGCCAGCACTGCTGATACTCAGGCAAACAGGGTCTGGAGCTGACCTCCAGCAAACTCCAACAGGCCTGCAGCTGAGGGTCCTGACTGTTAGAAGGAAAACTAACAAACAGAAAGGACATCCACACCAAAAAGCCATCTGTATGTCACCATCATCAAAGACCAAAGGTAGATAAAACCACAAAGATGGGGAAAAAACAGAGCAGAAAAACCGGAAACTCTAAAAATCAGAGCACCTCTCCTCCTCCAAAGGAACGCAGCTCCTCACCAGCAATGGAACAAAGCTGGATGGAGAATCACTTTGATGAGTTGAGAGTAGAAGTCTTCAGAAGATCAAACTACTCTGAGCTAAAGGAGGCAGTTTGAACCCATGGCAAAGAAGTTAAAAACCTTGAAAAAAAAATAGACTAATGGCTAACTAGAATAACAGATGCAGAGAAGTCCTTAAAGGACTTGATGGAGCTGAAAACCAAGGCGCGAGAACTACTTGACGAATGCACAAGCCTCAGTAGCTGATGCAATCAACTGGAAGAAAGGGTATCAGCGACGGAAGATGAAATGAATGAAATGAAGTGAGAAGAGAAGTTTAGAGAAAAAAGAATAAAAAGTAATGAACAAAGTCTCCAAGAAAGAAATATGGGACTATGTGAAAAGACCAAATCTACGTCTGATTGGTGTACCTGAAAGTGATGGGGAGAATGGAACCAAGTTGGAAAACACTCTGCAGGATATCATCCAGGAGAACTTCCCCAATCTAGCAAGGCAGGCCAGCATTCAAATTCAGGAAATACAGAGAACGCCACAAAGATACTCCTTGAGAAGAGCAACTCCAAGACACATAATTCTCAGATTCACCAAAGTTGAAATGAAGGAAAAAATGTTAAGGGCAGCCAGAGAGAAAGGTCGGGTTACCCATAAAGGGAAGCCCATCAGACTAACAGCTGAACTCTTGGCAGAAACTCTACAAGCCAGAAGAGAGTGGGGGCCAATATTCAACATTCTTAAAGAAAAGAATTTTCAACCCAGAATTTTCATATCCAGCCAAACTAAGCTTCATAAGTGAAGGAGAAATAAAATCCTTTACAGACAAGCAAATGCTGAGAGATTTTGTCACCACCAGGCCTGCCCTAAAAGAGCTCCTGAAGGAAGCACTAAACATGGAAAGGAACAACCGGTACTAGCCACTGCAAAAACAAGCCAAATTGTAAAGACCATCCAGGCTAAGAAGAAACTGCATCAACTAATGAGCAAAATAACCAGCTAACATCATAATGACAGGATCAAATTCACACATAACTATATTAACATTAAATGTAAATGGGCTAAATGCTCCAATTAAAAGACACCAACTGGCAAACTGGATAGAGTCAAGACCCATCAGTGTGCTGTATTCAGGAAACCCATCTCACATGCAGAGACACACATAGACTCAAAATAAAGGGATGGAGGAAGATCTACCAAGTAAATGAAAAACAAAAAAAGGCAGGGGTTGCAATCCTAGTCTCTGATAAAACAGACTTTAAACCAACAAAGATCAAAAGAGACAAAGAAGGCCATTACATAATGGTAAAGGGATCAATTCAACAAGAAGAACTAACTATCCTAAATATGTATGCACCCAATACAGGAGCACCCAGATTCACAAAGCAAGTCCTTAGTGACCTACAAAGAGACTGAGACTCCCACAAAATAATAATGGGAGACTTTAATACCCCACTGTCAATATTAGACAGATCAAGGAGACAGAAAGTTAACAAGGATATCCGGGAATTGAATGCAGCTCTGCACCAAGCAGACCTCACAGACACCTACAGAACTCTCCACCCCAAATCAACAGAATATACATTCTTTTCAGCACCACACCTATTCCAAAATTGACCACATAGTTGGAAGTAAAGCTCTCCTCAGCAAATGTAAAAGAACAGAAATTATAACAAACTGTCTCTCAGACCACAGTGCAATCAAACTAGAACTCAGGATTAAGAAACTCACTCAAAACCGCTCCACTACATGGAAACTGAACAACCTGCTCCTGAATGACTACTGGGTACATAACGAAATGAAGGCAGAAATAAAGATGTTCTTTGAAACCGATGAGAACAAAGACACAACATACTAGAATCTCTGGGACACATTCAAAGCAGTGTGTAGAGGGAAATTTATAGCACTAAATGCACACAAGAGAAAGCAGGAAAGATCTAAAATTGATACCCTAACATCACGATTAAAAGAACTAGAGAAGCAAGAGCAAACACATTCAAAAGCTAGCAGAAGGCAAGAAATAACTAAGATCAGAACAGAACTGAAGGAAATAGAGACACAAAAAACCCTTCAAAAAAATCAATGAATCCAGGAGCTGGTTTTTTGAAAAGATCAATGAAATTGATAGACCGCTAGTGAGACTAATAAAGAAGAAAATAGAGAAGAATCAAATAGACCCAATAAAAAATGACAAAGGGGATATCACCACCGATCCCACAGAAATACGAACTACCTTCAGAGAATACTATAAACACCTCTACGCAAGTAAACTAGAAAATCTAGAAGAAATGGATAAATTCCTCGACACATACACCCTCCCAAGACTAAACAAGGAAGAAGTTGAATCTCTGAATAGACCAATAACAAGCTCTGAAATTGAGGCAATAATTAATAGCTTACCAACCAAAGAAAGTCCAGGACCAAATGGATTCACAGCCGAATTCTACCAGAGGCACAAGGAGGAGCTGGTACCATTCCTTCTGAAACTATTCCAAACAACAGAAAAGGAGGGAATCCTCCCTAACTCATTTTATGAGGCCAGCATCATGCTGATACCAAAGCCTGGCAGAGACACAACAAAGAAAGAGAATTTTTCGACCAATATCCCTGATAAACATTCATGCAAAAATCCTCAATAAAATACTGGCAAACCAAATCCAGCAACCCATCGAAAATCTTATCCACCATGATCAAGTGGGCTACATCCCTGGGATGCAAGGCTGGTTCAACATATGAAAATCAATAAATGTAATCCAGCATATAAACAGAACCAAAGACAAAAACCACATGATTATCTCAATAGATGCAGAAAAGGCCTTTGACAAAATTCAAAAACTCTTCATGCTAAAAACTCTCAATAAATTAGGTATTGATGGGATATATCTCAAAATAATAAGAGCTATCTATGACAAACCCACAGGCAATATCATACTGAATGGGCAAAAACTGGAAGCATTCCCTTTGAAAACTGGCACAACACAGGGATGCCCTCTCTCACCACTCCTATTCAACATAGTGTTGGAATTTCTGGCCAGGGCAATCAGGCAGGGGAAGGAAATAAAGGACATTCAATTAGGAAAAAAAGAAGTCATATTGTCCCTGTTTGCAGATGACATGATAGTATATCTAGAAAACCCCATCATCTCAGCCCAAAATCTCCTTAAGCTGATAAGCAACTTCAGCAAAGGCTCAGGATACAAAATCAATGTGCAAAAATCACAAGCATTCTTATACACCAATAACAGACAAACAGAGAGCCAAATCATGAGTGAACTCCCATTCACAATTGCTTCAAAGAGAATAAAATACCTAGGAATCCAACTTACAAGGGACGTGAAGGACCTCTTCAAGGAGAACTACAAACCACTGCTCAATGAAATAAAAGAGGATACAAACAAATGGAAGAACATTCCATGCTCATGGGTAGGAAGAATCAATATTGTGAAAATGGCCATGCTGCCCAAGGTAATTTGTAGATTCAATGCCATCCCCATCAAGCTACCAATATCTTTCTTCACAGAATTGGAAAAAACTACTTTAAAGTTCATATGGAACCAAAAAAGAGCCCGCATTGCCAAGTCAATCCTAAGCCAAAAGAACAAATCTGGAGGCATCACGCTACCTGACTTCAAACTATACTACAAGGCTACAATAACCAAAACAGCATGGTACTGGTACCAAAAGAGAGATATAGACCAATGGAACAGAACAGAGCCCTCAGAAATAATGCCGCTTATCTACAACTATCCGATCTTTGACAAACCTGACAAAAGCAATGGGGAAAGGATTCCCTATTTAATAAATGGTGCTGGGAAAACTGGCTAGCTATATGTACAAAGCTGAAACTGGATCCCTTCCTTACACCTTATACAAAAATTAATTCAAGATGGATTAAAGACTTACATGTTAGACCTAAAACCATAAACACCCTAGAAGAAAACATAGGCAATACCATTCAGGACCTAGGCATGGGCAAGGACTTCATGTCTAAAACACCAAAAGCAATGGCAACAAAAGCCAAAATTGACAAATGGGATCTAATTAAACTAAAGAGCTTCTGCAAAGCAAAAGAAACTACCATCAGAGTGAACAGGCAACCTACAGAATGGAAGAAAATTTTTGCAACCTACTCATCTGACAAAGGGCTAATGTCCAGAATCTATAATGAACTCAAACAAATTTACAAGAAAAAAACAACCCCATCAAAATGTGGGCGAAGGATATGAACAGACACTTCTCAAAAGAAGACGTTTATGCAGCCAAAAAACACATGAAAAAATGCTCATCATCACTGGCCATCAGAGAAATGCAAATCAAAACCACAATGAGATACCATCTCACACCAGTTAGAATGGCAGTCATTAAAAAATCAGGAAACAACAGGTGCTGGAGGGGATTTGGAGAAATAGGAACACTTTTACACTGTTTGTGGGACTGTAAACTAGTTCAACCGTTGTGGAAGTCAGTGTGGCAATTCCTCAGGGATCTAGAATTAGAAATGCCTTTTGACCCAGCCTTCCCATTAATGAGTATATACCCAAAGGATTATAAAACATGCTGCTATAAAGACACATGCACACATATGTTTATTGCGGCACTATTCACAATAGCAAAGACTTGGAACCAACCCAAATGTCCAACAATGATAGACTGGATTAAGAAAATGTGGCACATATACACCATGGAATACTATGCAGCCATAAAAAAGGATGAGTTCATGTCCTTTGTAGGGACATGGATGAAGCTGGAAACCATCATTCTCAGCAAACTCGCACAAGGACAAAAAACCAAACACCGCATGTTCTCACTCATAGGTGGGAATTGAACAATGAGAATACATGGACACAAGAAGGGGAACATCACACACCAGGGATTGTTGTGGGGTAGGTGGAGGGTGGAGGGATAGCATTAGGAGATATACCTAATGCTAAATGACGAGTTAATGGGCGCAGCACACCAACATGGCCCATGTATACATATGTAACTAACCTGCACGTTGTGCACATGTACCCTAAAACTTAAAGTATAATAATAATAAAATTAATTTTAAAAAAAACAAAAAATACAAAAACAGCTGTTGATACTTATTAAAATTCTCAAAAATTTCCATTTTTTAACTGAGTATCTTATGGTTAAAAAGAGTAACCTGGTCATCTCATGTTTAAAATTCTCTTCCAGTGCAGAAAAGGATGAACAAAAATAAAAAAAATTAGTGAAAACATTGAATGCAATAAAAATACTGTGCAAATTACCTAAAATTCTAATGACAGTGAAATAATCAAGTGCATTCTTCTATTGTCACACAAATATTAATTCTAAAGAAAGCAGCAGCAAATCTTTTTTTTTTCTATGTTTTCCAAGATTTGTAAAATCTCTTGGAAATAATGTAAAATAAATCCTGGAAATAACATAATATAGATTATTTTTATAAAAGAAGGTGAGCCACTATACTATTTGTTGTTGCAGTAAAACAAAAAAAAACAAAACAAAACACCAACATGTTTTTCCAATGGGATTTTCCCCTCAAAAAGCTTATAATCATTTGGATTTACTTACTCCCAAATAATAATTTCATTAATTTTTAAGGCTTGTAGCAGGTCAATTTTATACATAGGGAACTTAGGGAACATAAAAGAAAATAATGTGGATAATGTTTACAGCAGAGTCCAAGGAGGAATTTAGTTTTCCTGCCTTTGTTCTCTTTCTTTTATACACAATTAGTCAATATTTTTGATGATGCTAGTAATGATAAATTAGTTATCATCTGTTTTTGAAACCAGGTGTAGATTTAGCTTTTATTATTTAATCAGAAACCAAAATTCCTAAATAATTTTTGGTTTATTCTGAACAAAGTTTCTTGTCTGAAAATCCACCCTTTTCCATTGTCATTCTTAGTGTGTATATATATATATATATATATATAAAATATATATTCAAATTTATACCATGAAATTTTATAACTAGCCAAACTAGGGTACATCTGTAACATAAAAAATCTCTCTGCATGGCTATTATTGAGAAGACCAAAAGTAACAGATGTTAGAGAGGATACAGAGAAAAGGGAACTTATACACTGTTGGTGGGAATGTAAACTCTCTGGTAAAACAGTATGGAGATTTCTCAAATAACTAAAAATAGAGCTACTACATGATCTGGCAATCCCACTACTGGGTATCAACCCAAAGAAAATAAATCTTTATGCCAAATAGCTCCACTTGTGTGTATCATAGCACTGTTCACAATATCAAAAATATGGAATTGACTTAAGCATCCATCAAAGGAAAATTGGATAAGGAAAATATGGTAACTATACACAATGGAATACTATTGAACCATAAAAATAACAAAATCATGTCTTTTGCAGCAACATGGATGGAACTGGTAGCCATTATCTTAAGTGAAACAACTCAGACACAGAAAGACAAATATTACATGTTCTCACTAACAAGTGGGAGCTAAATAACGTGTACACATGGAAGCAGAGTATGGAATCATAGACAATGGGGACTTGGAGAAGTTGGGGGTTGGGAGGGTGGATAATGAGAGGTTGCTTGGTGGGTACAATGTATGTTGCTCCAGTGATGAATATACTGAAGGCCCTGGCGTCATCAAAATGCAATATATCAATGTAGCAAAATTGCACTTGTACTCCATTAATAATACACAAGTTAAAATGAAATAAATACCTTTCATCTTAAAAAAACCTCTGCATTTTGAAATGTTTCATTGATCATTACAATCAGCCTTAACTAAAATTTATTATAGGGTCGATAGCTGGGAAATCATTCTGTTTTTTCTTAAAAATCTGTGTATGTGCCTGTGTGTTACACAGGGAACACACAGGGAACACAAAGGGAAGCTTTCTGGTAGCTACTTTTATTTAAGAGGATCTTCCAGATATAATCCCACAAGACAACTGATCATCTATGTGGCTATCGTCAAGTAGGAATTTGCATGAATGCAGATTCAAAAAAATGCATTTTCTCTTCTCATATTTCCCTCATCCTGATCTCAGTTAAACTCAATCTCAGGGTAAGTCCACCTGGATTAAATTAATTTAAAAAATTGTTCTATCTAATTCAGTTCAATCAAATGTGAAGCAATATAAAAAAGAGGATCGTTATTTGTTAACATATCCCTTGTTTCCCAAGACAGAGCATTTAAAACTTAATTTCAAAACAAAATAAAGGGACTATATTTGACTTGTAATGTAATCAAAATTATCTAGGAACTAATTGCTCATACACTGTCTAGGAACTATATTCCTACAAACATACAAAGCTCTGTTACTCAGCCAGATTTGTACAATGTCGGCCACAATGCCTTCTCCTTGAGTTAATGCCCTGTTATGTCTCCCTTTTCTGATGTTCTCAAAGGAGAAGGGAAGGACACTTTGGCCGTTGTAACAACCTCCCTCATACTTTCTCCAATATTATACTTTTGACATAAACAAGGGCTGTAGTTGCAAATCTCAAAATTAGTGAACACTTGCCATTAGACATGGATTTTTAGAGTTAAATTTTTTTACTGGTTACATTTTTTAGAGTTCTTGGTTTTATTTTACTCTCAGAATCAATGCCAGTTGTATTTCTTTTGGGTGTGCTTTTTAAAATACAAAATATTATTTTTATTTTATTGTAAAATTGCAACCCCTATTGCATATGAAATAATGCATATAGAGCAAAAACGTTATGTGGCATTTCATTTTGCTGGGCAGGTTGCTAGGTTTACTCATTAGCTAAATGTGTTCCTCACAAGTAACGGAAAAAAAAAGTTAAACCTGCAAATGTCACAAAGGTAGACCAATAATCCGCTAAGATCAATGAGGTAATTATTTTTATATTTTACAGTATAATAATTGGCTTTAGAGTAACTATGTTTCTGAATACATTCCCATCTCTTTGAGTTTTGATCTGCTTTGATGACATTTGGTCCACATACATCCATAATATTATCCCACCTTTCACACCCAGTATTCTGAATCAGATTCTCAGTTCTCTTGTCCAATATATCACAACGTCCATAAGACAGCACTTAATCCTTCCTTAGAAATTTTTTATTTACTTCAAATAAAGTTTTATTTATTTAAATATAGAATGTCAGGATTAAATTATTATTGTTGATAACATTGTTTATGGAATAAAATATAACTGCCTCATCCTATAGTATAATTGTTTTATGTTAATGACCATTTAATTCTTCCCTGCCCAGACTAGTCAAGATGCTTTCTTCTTTTTCTTCAGAAAACATTTCAAAAGCAATTACCAGGAAAATTGCCCTTGATAATTTGAAAGGGATTTTAAAAATGTAAATATTGAAACATTACCCAAATTATCTCTTTAAAAAGGAATGGGAGGAGAAAGGGGAAATCTAACATGTCCCAAAAACCTAACCTCTTGTGTGCTCCATCCTCTTTTGGGGCTTTTAGGAAGTAGCTAATAAAATCCCAACAACACACATAATGGAGTAGCTATTATAAGCCCCATTTTACAAATTAGGAAATGAGGACAAAAAAGGCTTAGGTAATTTGCCAAGCCCCTATCCAGTTGCGTTCTAACTAACCTTATGTATAGTATGGACCATAGGCTTCATTTTATAAGTTGAACTTGTCTTCATGTTCTATTTACAAACTTCACCAAAAAATGTGGCAAGAAAAAGTTACTAGATGCAAACTATCATAGACAATTTCTCAGAATGAAAAAGGCAAAAAATATAAAAAAGCACATCCAACTTCCACATTATTCAAGTAATGCTGCTAAGTATTCCAAATTAATTGGCCTACCTATTAGTAGATGTTTGAAAACTATTAACATTAAAAGCACAGGCCTTTTTAACTCTTCAATAAAAAGTATTATTACATCCAATTTACATGTTTAAATGCTCATCCATTAGTGATCTTTTGCACCTTAAAAATCAATCATACCTTTAAAAAACCTAATTTCATGGTATGAATCTCAGTGTTCAAATTCCTATACTTCATTCCACTTATCCTTTCAAAGACAAACTGGGGTATCGGGGAGGGAAGAATACTGATTAGAATTCAAGACATTTGAATTCTAATTCGAATATGCCTTTAACTACAAAGGTTAAAAAAGGTAGGAAATTTGTTTTCTCACAAGTAAACAAGTAAATGAATGCTAGAGTATTTTTAAGATCCCTGTTGGCTGACACATTATTTAAAATTATTGGGGCTAAGTACATGAACATCTTTCTTTATAAACCAACACAATATACTAAAACTTATATTTGAAAAAATAGGAGCCAATTTCCTTTTTAACTTATAAAAGGATAAACTACAGAGTTTCCTTTAGTGTCAACCTCCAGTAGGGCCTTTGCTTTATTTACAGTCTTTGTAATTTATACACAGATTTTTAATATGAGTTAACCAACAAAATGTACTAATTATAATGTCTAATTATAATGACAAATTCTACCTGTTTTCTTTTGACAAAGAAGCTACATTATATGATTGCTAAAATGTCTAGGAGGAAAACAGAATAAGAATCTCACATCTTCCTGCTATTATCCATGACCTTTATAAATTAAAAGAAGTGACTTACGACATTTTGCTGAAGATTGCATTTTCCTCTGCTTGGAATATGTTCCATATCTCCAAAATAAAATACAATTAATAGTCATATGAAGCCAAGGAAAAGTGGCTAAGGATAATGAATCCAAAAGCAAGGTTGTAAGAATGAATATACTTGGGAATTTTTTCTCTAATTTGAAGATGGACATCTCTTCACTGATTTGCCATTACTAAATTATTTTAGAATTTATTTAGCCTGCAAAGGGTTGGGGAAGTTGGAAACATCAGAAAAGGGTTTCAGGTGTAGAATGTACTGTTACCCAGGATAGCAGAGAACCAATGTTGACCTGAATATTTCTGATGAAAGGAAGCTAAGTTTTTGACCACCAATTGCAGGCTTTATTAGCTAGAACACAGGTTAGAATATTTGATATGAATGGCTGCCCATTCCCACTGCTTAGGTCAAATAAATCAGAAGGACTGGGTTTGGGGTCCAGTAAGAATATACTTGAAAAAGTCTTTAAGTTATTCTTATATGCAACTAGAGTTAAGAACTAATATTCTAGAGAAATAGTTCCAAACTTGGCTATGTATTAGATATTCCTGGGGAAATAGAAATAATGCAAAATGCATCCAGTGATTCTGGTTTCTTGGGTATGGCTAAGGAAGTTGAAATTTAGCAAATGCACCAGGTATTTCTGATGTCAGTGGACCTCAGTGAGAAACACTGCCCTAAACAGTAGTCCCTGACGAATGCATACAGTGAGGTCAATTTCTGATAAAGATTGAACGAGGATGTTCATTGAACTATCTATTCAATCAGTAGACAAAGTTACAGGTTTGAATAAAGATGGGCATGGTGAACTTATCTATAAAGGACAAAGTGTAGTGCATTGTTAAAATGTAGATTCCTGGAGAATCAATCTTTGAGGGTTTGGGGTCTTGGGATATGTATTTTATAAGCCTCTGATGCTCTGAAAATATGCCGTAGTTGAGCAGGGATCTCCAATGCCACTCTCTGGACTCTTTAAATGACTTTTCTGGGTAACTGTAAAGCAATGAAGGAGGTGCCTATCCTTTCTGTATAAGATTAAAAAAAAAAGGCAATAGGACCAGTTATAAGTCTCATATAAGATCCCTGTTTTAGCAAATAACCCAAATCCTAAAAGTGACTATTATCCAGATACACTCATCACTAGGTATAGGGGCCAGTAGATGGGCTTGTGCTTGGGGAATTTAATAGGAGAATCTAAAGACATGTGAAGGGATAATAAAATTCTAAAACACTGCCGGGTCACATTGCCTCAATCCTCCTACATATATTTGGTTATTATTAATTGCAAGGGGCTTTGTCAAGAGCAGATATTCCCAGGCTGCATCATGTGGTCAAGTCTTGCCCTCCTAAAACTTTATTGTATATATGAGTCTCTTGGGCATCTTGTTAGAATGCAGATTCTGACTCAGTATGTCTGGGATGGGGCCTGAGATTTCTAATGAGCCTCCAGTTAGTGCTGAGGATGCTGGTCCAAGGACTGCACTTTGAGTTGCAAGGATTTAGGCAGTGTCTGTAGGTCGTGACAGCAGCCTACACTCTCAACCTTTATCATTTTCTTGTGAATGAGATTATTGATTATAGAATAAATTCTCTTGAGAACATTTAGATGCATCCCTGCCAACTCATTACACCATCCTCTCTTGGATTGGACTCCTTCATATTCTTCACTTTTGAGAGCTCCCATTGTTCCAACCTCTTAATAGCTCCTCAAAATATTTAATTCACAAACACTGCCACATTTTTAATTTACAGAAAGCCTGTGAAGTTTATATTATTTTATCAGCTTTACAAAAGAAAAATTGAGGTTGCAGGTAAGTGTCAAAACATACTTAGGGGGATTCCATGGCTTGCCCAAGGTCACAAAGATTCAAATTCAGACTTCTAATTTCAGGTTCAAAATTGTTTTCCCTAAAAACTCAGTTTTGTGTGCGAACTATGATCTCTCAATTCTCTTTACCTATTGGAATAATACATCAGTAATAGAAACAATCAGGACTCCCATGAATAATTGTATAGGCTTGGATAGAAAACGCTACATAAATTTTAACTAAACCTCAGCAATACCCATATGAAGTATCATTATTTTCACATTAGTGTAGAGAGGAATAAAACAGAAATTGAAATCATCTAGTTTGCCTGAGGCCAACAGAATATTGAATACAATGTATAATAATTCACTGTGAGTTATCACATTCCATATTCACACATTTTATAAAAAAGAAGGTATAATTGGTTCATAGAGGAATACATGTAAAATCCATTCTATGGGTTTTATGGTATGTTAACTTACCTAATGGGCCCCTCACTGAGGGATCCAGCTATATCAGTGAGTCATGATATCTGTTGTACTTTACTGTATAATACCAGAATTAAAACAAAATTTAACAATTTTATAAAAGGCAACACCTGTAATACAATGTAATGTGATTCCTAGCAGCTTCAGAATAAATTGTTTTTAAAATTTCAATGTCAATGTAAAGAGAAAACTTTCTCCACATTTTAATTAATATTTCATTTCTAAATTCAATCAAAAGTCCACCACCAGACAAAAATTTCCCTCTGCAATCCCTGTGACCTATCTTTTGGGGTCTCTAGTACTCTATTAGAGAACAGAACACACAGAAAGAAAAGGAGGGGATTCAAGACAGAGGACAAAAATGACCTCAGTAACTCTGTACCAAATTATTATGGAAAATGAGACCTCAATGAAATTTTCTCACCAGATGACTTAGGTCTTTTCAAAATGCCATCAAGCCAGTGATCTGAAGCACAGTCTATGACAACATGTTTCATCAATGGTTATTTTTACAGTACTTGCACTATCATTTTGGTGGCTCTATATGAATGAGATTTAATATACTAACTATAGCATATATTAATGACCAGTTTTCTCAAACAGCATCACATTGTTTGAAGCTTATTGACAAGGGCTTCCTCCTATCAGGAAAGTAAGGAAATATTCATTTTCCAAGGCTTGGTAGGGACACTTTCAAGTACTTGCTTCCATATGTTGAGTTAACATGATTATCTTTAGTTATTTTTTTAATCTTAATAGTGAACTTACTAAATTTGAAGACTGGAAAACATGAATAATTATGTGAGATAATAAAAAAGGGAAATATATTATATAATATTAATAGCAGTTAGGATTGCATCATAGGATTAAACTATTGTGCATCCTCAAATAATTGAAAAGGGAAACTACCTATGTGTGATGTCTGAATAATACATCATATATATCTGATAATATCATCCTCTATTTATTCTTCCTTTTTTGTTTTTGCTTTTATCTTACTCATTGTATTTTTGTTTTTTACTAAGACTTGTTTTTCTATCATATCCAAACAATTAGCTAAAAATTAAAAAAAAAACTGTTATATTACATCGTGTAATTCAGACAAATTGCTTAATTACACTCAAGCTGTTTTATTTCCTAAATCACTTAGTCAAACTTAAGGATGTTAACCCAGTAGAATTGTACTTTACTTATGCTTTAAACACAGTTGAGACATATTCACATTATCAAGCCTATGGAAAGGATAATGAATTTCGCTTTGTTATGATGCATTTTCACTTCCAACTTCCAAGGACAATTACTGTGCACTTTTATGATGCAGAGTATTGTCTGTGACACTTGGCCACTTAGTACATTGCCTCAAATTGAGTATTGTAAAGTATTTTCTTTTATTTATAGGAAAGAAAGAGACATTGAAAATAATGTGTAGAGCTTTCTAAATAAAATAAGACTTTATGAGTTTGTTTTCTGTGTTCCAAATTTTTACACTTTTCTGCTACTTCATTTTAAAAGAACTCTTCATTTGAAAGAGTTGATTCCATTTTGAAAATGGATTTCTGGATCCATAAAAAGCAAAAAGTCTTTATTACCTGAACACTGGCCAAAAATAAAATAGCTGTGAAGTGTAATTATATAGATGTGCTATAAAATGTATTTCTAGATTGTTACTAGTATAGGGTAAATTCCCCAGATACATTTCCTTCTATATTCTTTAGACTTTTTGATATGTTCCTCAGCAATTTACTATTTGAATTATGTTTATTAGCTTGAATTGAACATGTGTAAATAAACTTTTAATGTCCAGTGTCATTAGATTGGGTATTAATATGTACTAATACTAAAAGAATTTAGAAAATTGAAGTGATATAAGAAATAAGTGTGATGGTTAATTTTATGTGTCAACCTAACTGGGCTTAGCGGTGGCAAAGAGCTGATATAAGTTATTTCTGGGTATGTTTATGAGGATTTCAGAATTGAATGGAAAAGCACAGATGTCCTATAGGAAAAAACAGTGGACAAATGGCATTATCATGCAATTATAAGAAAAAGTTATTAACATTGCCCTTGAACATATGAAACTATATTCACCTTCACTCAGAATAAGATGAATACAAACAAAATCACGCTGAGTTCCAGAGTTTTCCCACCGTGATTGACAAAAAGCAAAAAGAAAATAAAAGAAAAACAAAATTGAATATATGCTCTGCTAGTGAAGCTATGGAGGAAAGGGAACCTTTTACGTGTTATTGGTGAAAATGCGACACGGTCCATTTATGGAGGGGAATTTGACATATCTTTTGATCCACAAATATCTTGTCTAGAGATTTACTCTAAAGATTCACCTTGACTATAAAAAATACATTTGCACAAGATAATTTATTATAGTTTATTTATATTTGCAAAATAGGAATGACCTAAAAGCTCATACTTGGGAGATGAGCTGAATTACAAAAGATGCAATAGAGTCCTATGAAGCTATGGAAAAGACTGAGAAAGAGCTCTATGAAATAAGGAATATACTGCTAAATAATATACTGTATAAAATTATACAGGTTATACTGCTAAATACTTTTTTAAAATAAAAAACTGTTTACATATTATGCCTACTTTTGTAAAAAATAAAAGGAGGAAATAAGAAGATACTCATGCATCTACGTATCTAATGTAAAAAAGAAATAGAATGAATAAAGCAGAAAATAGTACAGTTAATTAATGACAAGAGTGATATGAATGGGATGGAATCGACTGGTGGTAGAGTGGCAAGTTTTATTCTGAACTTTTTTATAGATTTTGTGTTGGGAACCATGGGACAGTCTACATACTTTAAAGAAGATAAGAAAGTCAACATGATGAGGAAGTAAATAATCTCTTCCCCTCCAAATAATCCATAATGAAATGCAAACAAAAGCAAGTGGACCTGAACAGATTTTAAATTGATAATGTAACCATAGTGAAATGGGAGGGGAAAAAAAGCCAAAATATTTTTTGAAATCACTCATTTCGAGTATATATACCCAATCTAAAAGTGGAGAACAGTGTAAACATGTGCAGAACTCTAGGTAGAATATGTACTTCCTTAATGCTATGGGTTAATAATTTTGAAAATACATTTTATGTATAATTTGTAAAAGCAAATGAATTGATTATATTGAGGATGGTAGGAGCCAGGTTATTCTTTACTGGTGAAGGGAGTTACAAGTTTTTGTTTTCATTTTATTAAAATATCTTGAAAAATTATTTGGAAGAGGGTGACTTGCGTGTTCAGCAGCAAAGGCAAAAAATACAGTAGCTACATAGCACAGATGGCCAAGAAATCGGCATTAGGGGAAGATAAAAAAGACTAAGGAGAAGTGAGAAGAGAAAGCCCAAGAGAAGAGGTGGCCCAATCGCATGAGATTGGAGAACTACAAGAAACACCTGCAGTGGTCCAGCGGCTAAAGGGGCTGAGCACTGCTCGACCAGGCTGGATCTAAGGAGTAGAGGGTAGCATAGAAACAGCAAAGGTCCAGAAATACCAGGAATCATTCTGGGAAAATGCACCTGAATTGCTATTTAGACTTGTAAACTTTCAGAGGTCTACTAGAGAGAGAAAACTCAAAGAGGACCTATGGGCCTATAATCCTTTATACAGGAAACAAGGAAACAATGATTTTCAGATTCAGCTGCTTATATGACCTCATGACCTGATCAGCCACAAGCTCTGGAGGTCTTTGATTTCCAAAGTCTCCATATGCTGATGCTATTATTAATGATAATAATATATTTATTGAATTGCCAAGAAAATGGTAGATGAGATAAAAACTAAACAACAGTGACAATTTTAACAGCTTGCAATTCTCTGACCAGTGAAAAAAGTCTATATCAACTGAAATTGCACAGAGGAAAGTTAATCACCAGAAAATTGAAGTCCAACCTACTCATCTGCTCTGATTTTGCCATTGCTGCACAAGTGTCAAAATTATGGCAAGGCGGAGATGTAACAATCAATACAAAAAGTAAACAAGTCAGCTGAATGGATTCAAAGTAAATAAATACCTATACCCTCAAGTTAGCAGTGGGCTAGTGAGACAGTGAAGTAGCGCATGTGTGTGTGTGTATGTATATACTCATGTGCCTGTGCATGTGTGTGCATGTTTGTGTCATGCACATGCATGTTGTAAGCCCAGATCAGGCTTGAAAATCCTTAAACATTAAGAGCCATTCATTAAGTGATAATATATTCCTAATCGTCAAAAGCTACATATCCTATATTAGATATAGGGCATTTTGCTTTCTTCATTCAGTCCTATATTCCTTTCACCTTTATAAATAATTATTAAGAACCTATTATGCATTATTATTAAAATAAAAATTAGCAATATGAACTCAAGATAATTAAGCCAATCAGTGTGCCAAGACAAAGTCTCTGCCCTCACAGGTATTAGGTATTAACAGTGTGACAGTGTGTTCAGTTCCTCAAAAAGATACAAATAGATAACGCTGTCTTGGAGTGTGAGAGAAATGACATCTGCCCTCACACAGCCACACAACTATACCTGCACACACTGAGGTGCTGTGGTTACATAAACACAAGCATACTTTTAAACATGGATTAAAATGAAGAACTCTTTTGACCTTAAGAATATATCAGCAAAAATAGCAATATAGGTGTATGTATTGTTCCTTCAAAATTCATGGAAAGCACGGTACATTAGTACATATTAAAATGAATTGATATAAGAAAAGGCACTAAATCTACATTAAACTTCTTTAAGTAAATACAGACAGAGACACTTTTCTGCTCGTGTGAGTGTGTTTGTGTGTACATGCACATGTCCATGCATGTTAAGGAGAAAGAAGAGAAGCAACGTACATTAAATATTTCTATTCCAAGTACTGTGGTATGCACTTTCCTGAGAACAATTGTGTGAAATAAAATGTATTACCTGCATTTTACAGATGAAAGACCACTTAGAGAGGTTAAGACACTGATAGTTTTACATTGCTAACATTTGATGCTTGAAAATGACTTCAAAATTCATTTTGTTAGGTGGACAATAATCTCCTTTGATAACTATTATCCTGTCAGATTATGAAATCAGTTTATTGTAATACTGAAGTTATAGAGTGGCATGAATTTGAAGGAAAACAACACAATTCTGCCTGGCTCCCTTCAGTGTTCTATATCTTAAAACTTTCACAAGTAGAAAACACCTGACAATCCATGCAAAGTGAATGATGGGGGGAAGAATTATTGGAAGAATTTGTGAAAATAGTTACTCCACTTACAAAAAGCAACAGGTTTTCTCCATGTTCTTAGCAAAACAAACCATCACATCCATAGTAATCTGGTGGTGATTTCAAGGATTACCTAACCGAAACTATGAGTTCCATGGTTTTTGAGTACCTTGATACTTAAAAATATCAATCAGAATATTTTGAAAGCTTCTAATTTTTTAACCCAGTTAACATATAGAATTGATTAAGTGAAGTAAATAGTAACCTTGTTTATGTATTGGGGGACTTGGATTTTTACCTGTGTAAAAATCCTAGCAGCAAGGACAAGCTTTGGGAAATGAGTTTACTGGTTTTGGCGAGAAATGGAGATTAAAAAATGTCTTATGAAATACTCCCCAGGCACCACCAGGGAATAATGGCAACCACCAGGATAAAAGACACAAAGAGGCCAAGAAACGGTTAAGAGAGGTCAAAACTAACAGTCTTCTCCACGGCAGTATTAGAAAAAAAAAAAGGTTGGAGAAAGGTATGCTGAACTAAATGAAAAACAAGAATTGTAAGTGGAGGCTGATTACAGGTTTTTTTTTTAAAAAAAAAAAACATACAAACAGGCAAAGAAAAAATGTTATAGTGGCATTTTGAGGAAAAAAAATTGGATGTTTTTAACAGCTGAATGTTACAGTATTCACATTTATCGTAAATGAAGAATCAGAAGTCAAATACCAGTACCATGCTGTTTTGGTTACAGTAGCCTTGTAGTATAGTTTGAAGCCAGATAGCGGGATGCCTCCAGCTTTGTTCTTTTTGCTTAGGATTGTCTTGGCTATATGGGTATTTTTTTTCTTTTGTGGTTCCATATGAAATTTAAAGTTTTTTCTAATTCTGTGAAGAAAGTCAACGGTAGCTTGATGGGGATAGCATTGAATCTATAAATTACTTTGGGCAGTATGGAAATTTTCACAATATTGATTCTTCCTATCCATGAGCATGGAATGTTTTCCCATTTGCTTGTGTCCTCTCTTATTTCCTTGAGCAGTGGTTTGTAGTTCTCCTTGAAGAGGTCCTCCACATCCCTTGTAAGTTGTATTGTTAGGTATTTTAGTATCTTGGTAGCAATTGTGAATAGGAGTTCACTCATGATTAGGCTCTCTGTCTGCCTATTATTGATATATAGGAATGCTTGTGATTTTTGCACATTGATTTTTGCATTCTGAGAATTTGCTGATGTTGCTTATCAGCTTAAGGAGATTTTGGGCTGAGACAGTGGGGTTTTCTAAATATACAGTAATGTCATCTGCAAACAGAGACAATTTGATTTCCTCTCTTCCTATTTGAATACCCTTTATTTCTTTCTCTTGCCTGATTGCCCTGGCCAGAACTTCCAATACCATGTTGAATAGGAGTGGTGAGAGAGGGCATCCTTGTCTTGTACTGGTTCTCAAAGGGAGTGCTTCCAGTTTTTGCCCATTCAGTATGATATTGGCTGTGGGTTTGTCATAAGCAGCTCTTATTATTTTGAGATACATTCCATCAATACCTAGTTTATTGAGACTTTTTAGCATGAAGGGGTGTTGAATTGTAGCGAAGGCCTTTTCTGCATCTATTGAGATAATCATGTAGTTTTTGTCATTGGTTCTGTTTATGTGATAGATTATGTTGATTGATTTGTGTATGTTGAACTAGCCTTGCATCCCAGGGACGAAGCAGACTTGGTGGTGCTGAATAAGCTTTTTGATGCGTTGCTGGATTTGGTTTGCCAGTATTTTACTGAGGATTTTCGCATCAATGTTCATCAGGGATATTGGCCTGAAATTTTCTTTTTTTGTTGTGTCTCTGCTAGGTTTTGGTATCAGGATGATGCTGGCCCCAAATCTTCTTTGGTAGAATATCTTGGAGAATTTTTAAAATGAAAATTAAGGATAATTTTTCATTATCATATGATTGCCTTTGCAAGAAGGTGGGCAATGACAAATTATTTGAGAGTGATTGAGAATTTATTTCCCATGAAGTATTTTAAGATGGCCCCCTTGCAACCTATTTTACTATTTATTTGCTTACTACATTTTTCTTTATTGATACTGTATGAAATTCTGTATAACCCCTTTCAAAATTATTTTTAAAAATTGAAATCCAAAATAATGACTTTTAGTATACCGCATTTATGACTTAGAATAAAAAGCTTCTTAACTGCTAGAATAAGCAGAGAATTTAATAAACATAATGAGGCTTTGGGTATTCAATTGGGTAATTTATTAAAAAACAACAACAACAAAAACACTTCCAGCCAGGCGTGGTGACTCAAGGCCGAGGCAGGCAGATCACGAGGTCAGGAGATCAAGACCATCCTTGCTAACACGGTGAAACCCCGTCTCTGGTAAAAGCACAAAATAATTAGCCGGGCTGTGGTGGTGGGCACCTGTAGTCCTAGCTACTCGGGAGGCTGAGGCAGGAGAATGGCGTGAACCCAGAAGGCAGAGCTTGCAGTGAGCAGAGATTGCACCACTGCACTCCAGCCTGGGCCACAGAGTGAGACTCCGTCTCGGGAAAAAACAAACAAACAAACAAACACTTCAATACTAATTGTCTGGA
The DNA here is from genome assembly GCF_028858775.2 of Pan troglodytes. Classification (NCBI taxonomy): domain Eukaryota; kingdom Metazoa; phylum Chordata; class Mammalia; order Primates; family Hominidae; genus Pan; species Pan troglodytes. Next base: position 125,058,891 of record NC_072404.2, on the reverse strand, counting down.
CCATCGCTCTTGCATTGAAATCCACCAATGAGCTCTTACGGCTGGATTAGTAAATTGAAACATATCCATAACAGCATTTGAGTTCTGCAAGTGCCTTAGGAAGCCAAAGAACAGAGTCTTTTAAAATCATTTCATCTGAATGTGGAGAGTTTTTGAGTTCCTTTGTCCAGAAGCATGTTCAGGGTTGATTAGAATTTTTTCTTATAGGAAAATTTTGTATTTCTCAGAAACAGCTACCACAAAACTTACTAACATTACTTACATAATTTCCTCCATCATCTATTTTCCTGCTCTTCCAAACTTTGTGGAGAAAAACAAAATTGATTGTACATTCTTGAGCCGTATCCCCATGGAGACGGTTACCAAAGCAAAGGCAATTCTTCATAGTGTCTGGTTTGATGACAGTAGCCTGCTGCCTCTCTTCTGTTTTTCCATTTGCCTATTTGCTGGTTCCCTGCAGGCTTCTTTTTAGAGAGACCTTTGATTCATTAGAAAATGTCTCTTCTTTGTTGTTATTGGGTATGCCCAGTACTCAAGGTCATTTTTTAGTTCCTCCAGGAATCTTAAAAATTCAATAAAATGTTCCATATAACAGGTTTTTCTCTTCATTTGTACATCTTCCCCCTTCTCCCGATGACTCCTATTTCTGAAGCATAGACTTGAAAATTTTCTCCTACTTCTAGTAAGGGATTCTTTTCATCCACAGTCAAGTGAAGAATAAGAGCATCCTTCTTTGTAAAATTAAAATATCAGTTAAAGAGATGACTGGGTGAAAAAGAAAAAAGGAGAGGAGAATAATGCTAAAGTAAAAGCTAATTAAGGATTTCACATCATGAATCTAAGTAGAACATAATAGTGACCTTTGGTTCATTTTCTCATGAAAAATTGCATCAGATAAACATCAATATTAAGATTACAGCTTTACAAATAATCTAATAAACTAGATCATGTACTAATATGTCACAGGATCAAGTGTCGAAAGTCACATTTACATCAGTGAAGGGTGACAAATAATCTTTAAACTATTTAAATGATATAATATGTTTCATAAGTTTTATTTTTATTTTTTCTATAGTCAACTTTTTCTTATGGGAGGGTAGCACACACAACACTTTGCAGATAATTTACCTCTTTTGCAAAAAGAACAATTTCAATATATGGTTTTTAATTTGCACAACATGACTTTAAATAATGAGGTTGCTTTTCACATGTACTTTACAGAATCAGTTCCTTGCATATGAATGAGATGTGTCTCCAAAAAGATCTTAACATACAAACTATAATTTTCTAAAAATCTTGTGCAATATACATTTAAGAAATCATAACAATTTATATTCAGTGGGTGAGAGAGGAGCGGAGAAGTAATCAGGGAGGATGCAGAGCTGCACTGAAGGATAGAGTTTAAAGCCCATGCTCTGGGTTTAAATGCTGTCTGCCATATATGAGTTGAAGGAGTGTGAACATCTGAACTTCAGTCTCCTAGTCTTCTGTACGGACAGAGCCTCCATTTCATGAATTGTCTTTTTTGCTTTCTTTTAAAAAAAAATAAATAAATAAAAATAAAAATTCTTTGGATGTTTTATTATCTTTTCAATATACTTATATTTCACAGTTTTGAGCTGTAGATCTCCAATATACAAAAAAAAGAAAGATCCGGCTGGGTGCAGTGGCTCACGCCTATAATCCCAGCACTTTGGGAGGCCGAGGGGGGTGGATCACCAGGTCAGGAGATCAAGACCATCCTGGCTAACACGGTGAAACCCCGTCTCTACTAAAAATACAAAAAAAAATTAGCCGGGTGTGGTGGCGGGCGCCTGTAGTCCCAGCTACTCTGGAGGCTGAGGCAGGAGAATGGCCTGAACTCGGGAGGCGGAGGTGGCAGTGGGCCGAGATCGCACCACTGCACTCCAACCTGGGGACAGAGCGAGACTCTGTTTAAAAAAAAAAAAAAAAAAAAAAAAAAAAAAAAAAAAAATCCTCTATCATGATGCATTTCAGAGACCACTTTGAGGCTGTTAAACAGACATCCCTCCAAGAGGATGGGAAAGCCTCATTTGCGCAATGAAGATAGACAGTGAAAAAGAAATTAGATGGCTTCAAATTACTTTCTAATGGCAAAATTAAGTCACTTTCTGTGTGAATCTTTCCCAGATCTTGGTTGGGTTTCTTTGTTTCAAAGTAAGTAATGTTTGTTAAATTGAATTGGATTGACACTTGAAGCCGTTCTCTCAAACTAAACACTTGTACAGGGCTAAACTTCTAATTCTCATTATTATTTACTTATTTATCTATTGATTTATTTATTTAGCTGCAATTTCTCCCCAACCTTTATGAGTGAGTATCTATCTCCAAAGTCCCAGAATGCATATGGAGGCATATCTTTATATGTGGCAGGGGTACTTTAGGTGACAAATGTGCTCTATTTTCTTGTCATTTTCCAAATTTAAATAAAAGCATATGGGAAGGAGTATGGACATCTCTGGAGGGATGAACATCCTTGGACTACAGTTCTATGTTGCTCCTAAGGGAAAAAACTATAGTCCACTTTTGTTAGAGGGTTTTTACTGTGAAGCTAACGAAGCTTAAGCTTCGGGCCTCCTTAGTTAGAATGAGCCCCCTCCATTTCACTTTTGCAATTTGAATTTTTTTAAGCAAGGAAACACCCACACTTGTATAAGCTTCAGGCCCTAGCATATCTGAATCTGCCCCAAATATTATCATATAAATGTTTATTTTTTTGAAAAAGACTCCAGAAGGTGCTATTGCTAAAAATGACAAGGGCAGTTGTCAGTAATAATAATCTTACTATTAATTTTCATGTATTTCCTGAGGCCCTTTTTAGGCTAGTCATTTATAAATACTTTACAAACATTTTGCCCAAACCTTAGTAATAACTGTGCAGTGTAAGAAACCAAGGGAGATTTACAGAGATATACAAAGAACTGATTCAATCTGTTTTGCCTTATTCGGAAATATTTCCTAAGTTCTTTACACCACATTGTGCCTCAGTGTGGTACAGTGGCTATTTTTTAAAAATTCTTTTTACATGCCACTAGGTACTAACTGAAAGTCAATAGAATAGTAAAGTGAGTTGGCATATGGCTTTTAAATTGTTTCCTTAGTTATAGGTCATGCTATGTCAAATCGCATCTGACTTTAAAACACCAAATAATACATTAACAAGTAAGTTAATAGTCTGTCAAGTCTGCACACTGGGAGCATTAGTGGAAGATGAATTAACCAATCAACAAGGTTGTTAAATGTTAGTAGGTATGAGATCTGAAAGGGTGAATGTTAATTCGAATAATGTTAAATGGTATTCATGGGATGGGTGAACTAGGACTCACACTTAAAAAATAACTCAAGTATGGAATGGTCCAAAAATGCTTCCTTGAGACTATTTATAGAGACACCACAGTTTCATATTTCTCGGTTGATGTGGCTTTCCATTCAAGACATTACACTTAATGTGGATGTGAACATTTTGTGAATCTGGCCAAGAGGAAGGATTTTCTATAAATTTTCAAGTGATAAAAAGCTCTGAGTGTTTACTAATCTAAGTCTTTCAGGCTCAGAGAGCTCAGTAGGCTAATAGCCTGTGCAGAGTGGCTCCATATATCTGGGGTAAACTCACATTTTCTAAGCTGAGAATACTGACAAGTGAAACTGGAATGCAAATTAATTATGTTGCAATGAAAATGTAAGTGCCAAATGACTCTTGCAAACTCATGTCCTATAGCCAGGCCTATTTTTTGCCTCTAGAAAAACTACATACAAATCAAAATTATGAACAAAAAGAGAGTAAGTATGGTATCAGTTGGTACTCAATAAACATTTTTGTTGAACAAATGAAAGAATGAAAGACTAACATACTGTGACTTCCGGGTCTTTTGTTTGTTTGTTTCATTTGGTTTTGCCACATGGCTTTTCCTGCCAAACAACCATGACCATAGTCAGTCACTGCAAAGTTTTTCCACACATGCCTTTCTGATTCTCCTCTTCTTGTGCTTAAGACTCACGGATGCCCTTTTTACTGCTGCATTCTTTCTCTCTACATATACTATTCCTTCCTCATCTGTGGTTTTGCTTTCCACAGTTTCAAATACCCATGGTCAACTAGGGTCCTACAATATTAACCAGAAAATTCCAGAAATAAACTTGTAAGTTTTAAACTGTGCACCACCATCCTGCTTTTCTCACCAGGGCTGTGAATCATCCCTTTGTCCAATGTATCCATTCATTCCGCCTGCTGGTTAGTCACTTAGTACCCCTATTGGTTATCAGATGGACTGTCACCTCAGCATTGCAATGCTTGTGCTCAAATCACCCTTATTTTAGTTAATTATAGTTCTGAAGTGCAAGGGTAGTGATGCTGCCAACTTGGAAATGCAGAAGAGAAGCCATAAAGTGCTTCTTTTAAGTGAAAAGCTTCTCCAGTTAATAAGGAAAGAAAAAATAATTGTATGCTGAAGCTGCTAAGATCTATGTTAAGAATAACCCTTTATCCATAAAATCATGAAGAAGGAAAAAGAAATGCAAGCTAGTTTTTGCTGTCACATTTCAAACTGCAAAAGTTATAGCCATAGTGTGTGATAAGTAAGTGCTAAGTTAAGATGGAAAAGACTTCTTTAAATTTCTGGGTGGAGGATGTGAACAGAAATGTGTTCCAACTTATGACAATCAGGTTCTTTACTAATTACGGTTTCAGGCATCCAGTGGGGGTCTTGGAACTTATCACACGCAGTAAGGAGAGGTGTGTTGTACCTCCTCCACCACAGCATCTCCTCCTGCCCAAAACTGTTGCATATTCTCTTTCTTAGTGATTAGCTCTATTTATGTTCAATGCAAATCTGAGGTTATCGGTTGCTCCTCTTCTCTCCTTTCTTCCGTCTAATTTATCCCAAAGTTGTCTACTTGGCTCATACATTTCTGAAGTCTGTTCACTCCTTTCATGGCTATTGTATCCAAATCAAGCTATCATCTTATCTTACCTAAATTATCACACTGGCTTGCTAACTGAACCCTCACAGATAATGTATCCCTCTATTCAGTCCTCACACTGCTACTAGAGTATTTTACTTTTACCCAAAGATAAATGGAACCATCTCAATTCCTGCCTTTCCCCCTGCCCAAACACTGTGATGTCTTCATTTGCTTTGGGATAAATCAGACATTTAGCACAGCCTGTAACATTTTGCATGGACTGGCCCCTAATCGATGCTCCCACTTTACCTTGCTTCTCCTGATTCCAGCCTCAGTGGACCTCTCCTTTTCTTTCATAGCCATGTTCCCTTTTATCACAGGGCCTTTACATTCTGCAGGGAACACTCCCTCCACACCCTCACACTCACCTATACTTAATTATCACACTCACATCTAGCTTCCTGTGAGAATCTTCGCTTTGACCACCTGGACCAGGTGCAATCTTTCTATTACAGTTTCCCATAGCATCAATGACTGTCTCCTCAGCATTCCCTATTACAATTGGGCATTTATTTTGTCAAAGCAAAAATTGCAGTGTACAAAGTTAAACAGGCAAGGCAGACTTCATTCAAGGTGACTGCTACAATAGGAGAGAGACAGACATCAGAACTCAGTCTGGGTTCAACTCCACTAAGACAAAGAGTTGGAGAGTTTTTAAGAGTTGGGGTGGGAGATCTTAAGCCATCTGTGCTTACTAATTGACTTTACCTAAAGGAAAAGTAAATTTTATCATATCTTCATGGCAGGAGGTAGTTTTATAACTTGGACTAAGGACCTTGCTACAGTTAAGCTCCTACTGTCCCACAGAGTCTGAGAGGTAACGGCACTATCCTCCTTAATTGCATTTCAGAGGGATGGTTCCTAGGTTCTCCAGAATTGCTTTCTTGGGTTGTGACACAGACAAGAGGCTTTTTAAATAGGGTGGCGGGTAAACTAAAAGCCCCGACTTCGCCACTATGCAACATAAGCATGTAAGAAACCTGCACTTATAACCCCTAAATTATTTAAAAAAGAAAAAAATAGATTTACATCTCAAATGGGGGAGAGAAAGAATTTACAATTACAGGATTTTGAAAGTAAATGCTTAAAGAAAAAGGAGGACAGAGGCCTAAAGGCAGAAAGAAACCTGTCTAAAGTTTAGACAATCTGAAGGCAACATTAAGAATATCTTGGTCAGCTTGCTATTCCCCTGATTAAATTGTCCCAGTGGCTTCCTATAATACTTAATATTCAAATCAAAATTCTCACTATGCCTATAAGGCCTAGAAACAGTTGAATCCTTTCTCCATTGCTGTCTTTATCTCCTTCCATTTTCCATTGCTTGAAATGCTATCATTACATTGCCTTTTGATAACCTCCATAAATATACCACATGCATTCTCTTCTTGGGCCTTATATACCAGTGCTTTTCTCTTTCTCTGTGGGCTCCATGAGGACAAGGACTTTGCATCATTTTCACTTTTGTATTCTCAGTACTCTAAGCAAATACTGAACACATAGAAGGTGCTTAATTAGTGTTTCTTGGTTGATAAATGGAAGACTGAGTGGCTGAATGAATAAAAGAATGAATGAATTTTAAAATATTATGATCAAAATTTTCTATTCTTTAAAATGTCTATTTTTTTAAATCACAACTTTGAATTGTCCTGGCTGTTAGTTTTAAGTAAATTTCACAGTTTATTCCTCACATGAAAACTATTTTTCTTTATACCCAAGTTTTTTGGTAAAGTCTCACGTTAGCCCCTAAGTACTGAGCACAGTGCCATTAAGAACACTATTTTGAATAAGAACTGTTTATAAGCAAAACAAGAACACAAACAGAAATAAATAAGCATATTCTGCAGTGTGTCATAGCAAACACACATCATGGGGCTTGAAGAGGTTCAATGTTGGAGACTCAAGCAGCCACGTAGGGTAGAGACAGAGGGTGTCATGGGAATCAAAGAAGTGATGAGGGAGGCACAGTGGTGTGTCCAGAACACAGATTTGATGGCACAATATGCAAAGTCATACTCATATTTCATACTCTAAGAATCCTGCCAGGTCTATTAGAACATAAAAGCACAGCATCCCTACTTTCAGTAGCATCTTCACCCGGAAAAGCATTTGAGCATGAGATGTGAATATCTGTGTTAGCATAGAAACATCTGATACAATCCTACTGACGACCTAAGTGAAATAGGTTATTTCTTGGTTCAAAGTACTGCGTTTATCAACACAAAACATACTTGTTATAAACATATTGCACCTATTCCAAATTTGAGGTGAGAATAAACACCTGAATAATTTGAATTTAGTAATTCACTCAATAAATCAAAGGCTCATTTAAGGTTTGGAATACTGATTCTCTGATTCCTTTAAAAATATTATACCAAGAACTAAGGACTGTATTTTGAATTTCTCAAAAGGCCTGTTGCTTTCCTGGTCATCTTTGGAGTAAATTGACATTAACAGTAAGAACAGCCATGAGAAGAATGAAGACTGATCACTAAGCATTTTGGTCCTCTGCTACGAATTTGATATTAGATACCCAGAGAGAATTTTCTATAGAGAACTGCCTAAAACTGTTAGGCCTAGGTCTGTTTGATATCTAACAGAGTTAAACCTCATTGGGAAATAATGAATATAAGTATTCTTGACATTTCCTGGATTACTCAAAGAGGAAAAAATGAGAATATGATCATTACATGTAATGGCAACATTAAATGCTTAGATATCTAGCAAAAAATGTAGCCAGTATCCCATCCCTCTATATTTTTAATTTTAGACAACCCATTCAAACACCATGAATGAAAACAGAACAGAAACATGTTTGATTCTGAGGAGCTTCTAGGGTTGGCTAGAGTGGACTGTGCATTTCATTGGATGTTTTTCCTGAACAGAAGATATGCAGTCTACTTAAAAATATGCATGACAAAAAACTTGAAAGGAAACTTCCTGATGTCAGCAGCTTACTTTGAATGCATCAAAAAAGTAAGGTGGATTAAAGGACAAATGGAAAGATAAGTAGATAAGTAGATAGCTAATTATGTGATAAAGTACCTATAGTAAAATGTTAATTGTAGAATCTAGGTGGTGGTTATTTAAGTGTCCACTGTAAATTTTTTCAAAATTTTTGTATGTGGAAATTTTTTTACAATAAAATATTTTTTAAAAGGGCATTGTAGTTACTACTAGAAAGGGCAATGACTAGAAAGAGAGTAAGGAGGTTTGAGGGATGCTGGGAGTCTTCTGTTTCTTAATCTGGGTGCTGGTTATTGGGAGTGTTGCTTTGTGAAAACTTACCAAACAGAATACTTGTGATGTTCAATTGTTTTCGTATGTATGATATATACTTTAATTAAAAGTTCAGAAAGAAAACAAAAAAATACTAGTGTTATTCTGGAGTCTTTGATAGCAAGTAGCTTAGTGGGGAAGTAGCTTAGTGGGGAATTGTAAGTAGCTTACAATTTTAAGTAGCTTAGGGGGGAAATAAATCTCAAATGATTGGAAAGCCCTGGGGCACAGCTGGGTTAGATGAACTTGGAACATATGGCATTGCCCGGAATCTATCTGTATATCCAGGCTTACTTGTCTCTGCTTGCTTACTCGGCCCAAGGCCTTACATGTTGCCACTAGACTCTCTCTCTCTTTCTCTCTCTTCTATATATCTATATCTATATCTATATATCTATATGAGAGAGCAAGAGAGAGATGGTCTAGTGGCAACTAGACTATATATATATATATATATATATATATATATATATATATATATATATCTCCTTGGACAGGCTCTCTTTTCTTAGCAGGCCAGATGGTAGTCAGTGTCCCCATGTATCACACAAACTTAAATACCTTGGGATGGAGAAGCTGTCTATTCTGATACTTCATGTATAAGTCACAAGAAGGACTCAGAGTAGCCTGAGTCACGCACCCTGATTGAAATAATTACTGAGGATGATGAGGTTCTTTTATTGGTCTATCCTGAGTTATATGCCTACATCTGTAGGCAGGGGCGTGGACATGGGCCTAACAAATTGGCGTACCAGTAGGTTCACCATAGGAAATAATCCAATTAATATGAAAAAAGCCAAGAAGAACAAGGAAACACATGCCCACAGACAAATAAACACACACAGATATGTCTACAATAGTCATTACTCAATGTGATGTTGAGATAAACATCTTCAAAGGATGCTGAGCTAGGGCAGAAGCAGCTTGGGAGGAAGGAAATATATTTTCTAGGACCCCAAACTCAGACCATAATATCACCACCAAGGGGATATAAAATCTAAAACAAAACAAAACTTAGGTCATGACTGTAAAAAATGTTACATATAAATTTATATGCATACATTTTATGTATAATATATACTATAGGATAAAAAAGTATGTTTTTACATATACATTTACATATACATGTATGCACATATGTAAGTATCCATATATTTATATGTATACACATACATAAAATGTTTTTGTAGTTTCTATGCTACCAGAAACGCTCTGCTTTTAACTATGGATAAAACTGGGGCTTCTTGTAGTTTGAGAGAGAAAGATTTTGGCTCTCTTTCAGCTACATATTTTCAGAGTTGTGGGGGAAGGAAGGATATATACCCTCAAAAGTAGGTTCAAACTTAGAAAGGTGGTGCAAGCTGTAGAAGGATTTATAAATCCCAGATGAATAATGGGCCAGACTTCAAGATTCTCCAATTACTAGAGAAGAAAAACTGGAAATAAAATTAATGTCCGCAGAAAATAAATGATGTGACTTCTTCAAAAGGACAGCAATACATCCTGGAATTTACCAATTAGACAAGGTTCAGCCAGCTGTGGTTGAGGGGGAAAAATGCTATTTCCAAATCAACCCTATGATGATAATAATGATTTATTCTTTCATCACACAAAGCCAGTAATATTATCATTCCCAGAAAAAGTCTTATATAAGCCAAAGAAATCCCAAATACTATTAAATTAGTTTCTTTAAATTATTACATTGTTCCCTGATCTGTAACTGATATACAAAAGGCATAAAGAAGAATGTAACAATTACCTGGGTACCCACCCAGGTAAAGAAATCATTAAAACTACTATTGATGCTCCCCAGTATACTACATTAAACATTTATTTCAAGACACCCTCATTATCTAGATAAAATTAAAAATTTATTTTTACTGTTTTATACATTCATATAATGGTATAATTATGTTAATCCTTCAGCAATGTATATTGTTATTCAACTTCTAGCTCTGATTAATTTACTTCTGCTGCTATATGGTGTTCCATTGTCAGAGTATTCCATAATTTAGTGGTCTTTTATTATATTTATTAATATTTCAGGTGACAGAAAATTCTGTTTGATATTAATAGAACCAACCAAGTTTTAGTTTGGTTTTTATATACCCAGTATATATTCTTCAAAACTTTGAATCTCTCCTTCCCATTGTGTTCTAGGTATATATCTGTAAAAACATGTGATTTTAAACAAATACATTCGGATACATACTGCCATTTAATAGATGATTTTAATTAACTTGATTGTGTCATGTGCACTATATATTTGGCATAATTTTATAACCTATATCTGATTTTTATTTACCCGGGTGATTTTTATTTACCCGGGTGATTTTTATTTGTCCTTTTCTCCTTTTAAGTATATTACTTTTGATTAGCAGAGGTTTTTTTTTTCCTTTTTTATTTCTGATTTGGAAATAATGCATAGTGTGTCGAGTCTAATAATTGATTCTGATTACCACCTACCCTATTGTATATTATTTAAAATATTTAATTTTCACATTTCTCCTCAAATTAGATATTATATATTATTTTATACTGTTCAATGTTTATTATTTATATATATCTAATTAATATAAAATATATATTTAATTAGTATAAATATATATTTATTCATGTATATTTCAGGTTATTTGTTTGTCATTTCTTGTTCCAATTCAGGTTATCTTTCTGCCTTGTATTTCCTTCTTTGGGAATTCTCTGTAGAAGGTCCTTTATTCAGATTAGCAATAAACTCTCTGAATTTTAGCTATGTGAAAATGTCTTTATTTCTAAATCTTCCTTGAATAGTAGTTTACTTTGGTAGAAAAATCATACATTTTCAGTTATTTTTCTCAATTCTTTTAGAATATTTTTGTTTTGTTGAAATTCTGTGCTCAGTCTAATTGACATTCTTATTTGTGAAGTTCTTTCTCCTTTTCTTTCTGGCTTCTTTCCTCTTACCCTTTCTTTCTCCCTCCCTCTGTTTTCTACTTCTTTCCTTCCTCCATGCACCACTTGCTTTCTTTTTGTTGTTGTTGTTATATATAGTACGCTTGATCTGGTCATACTATTTGAATTCATTAATAGGTATCAATTTAACACTCTTGAGACAGACCAGCCCAAAAAGAAAATTTCTAAATGTGCAAGTGCAATAAATATAAAACTTTCTCATCTAAAATATCAGTCATTTCTGAAACATCTTAAGAAAATCAGGCAACCACATGCCCATAGGCAGGCGTCTGATGTTGATGATGCTAATATTAGAAACATATCACCTCAGATCCAGCATAATTATTTTTATGTTTTTTACCAACATACACTTACATAAACTAAACAGCCTGGGCTCCTTGGTGGTCAGCTGGAAGCCCTTCTTGATACAAGCAGAAAGCCCAAACGTGCCAGAACTGGTTAGCGGGGAGATGCCATGCATGTCTTTATGCTTTGATGAACAGACAATGACAACAGCCTCTGGCAGCACGAGCTGATAGGAACAGTGAATGTGAAGATCAATGCTGGACAATAATTCAGTTTTGGATGAAGGGTTAGGTGTGTATGGACCCATCTCAGAGTAAGAAGATCATGCTGATCCTGAACATTGAATAATTATTTTGCATTCTCCACATCCCAAGAGTCTGGTCCTGAAGACTCCTTTGGCACAATTACATGGATAGAAGTAAGTTAATTATGTGGCAGCTTTCCACAGAGTATTCCACAAATTTCTATCTTCTTACTCTATCAGATTCTGCCAACAGCAGAAATATGTGGCATAGATCTCCTGATAAACTACATATTCCAGTCCTTCAACCATTACATTCTGAACAGCACTTACAGTAGGAGTGAACTTTAAGGCTCTGTTTACAGAAGACTAGTTAGTATGATTGTTTGCATCCTTTTAATTAGGTTGGTCATATAATAATTCATTAAATAATCGTTCTGGTGTGTGGAAAGTCAGGACAAAGCATCCCCATTAATCTGATTTGACAGCACTGGGCTAGTTTGTTTTAAGATCTTTGTTTTGTCTTCCTTGTTCTACAGAATTGGTTCAATATGGTGTAGATGGTTTTGTTAGAATGAAGTATGCAATTGTTTGCTTTTTTAAAAAAGAATTTATTTACTTTAGTTTCTAAATATCTTGGCATGTAAATTTGCTCATTAATTTATGCTGACAATCCTCCTGACATTTTTCTTTATATATCTTTATAATTTGGGATTATACTAAAGCTTGATGGAGCTTTACATGTCAGAATCCTTATAAGGCATTCATTGAAGGTTAAGTTTCTCCAAATAAGATTTAATTTTGTTTATTCCAGATAGCACAGAAAAGTTACTAACTAATCCAGTTTTTATTTTCATTTATCAGCTTGTCATTTCCATAATAATATAAGTAGTATAAATTTAGACCTCAATCCTGTATAAAGGCAGGCCCGTGGTTATGGTTTTAGTAAACATTGTTTTTCCACTCGAGAACTCAGTTTGAAACATAAAAAAATACTTGTTATATTATCCTTGTTTATGAATGGGATTTTAAAATTCTAATCTAATTTCTCATTATTTGAGGACAGCAGTGTTAAGCAGGTTTTTCAGGTCTAGCTCTCCAGTTCATGATGTCGTTTACTGCTCTCTCTGGGTTAGAAACTAATAGTTAATAATTAATTGTCAATATGGAAGCTCCATTATAACCTACGTTTGCAAATTCATTCAGTATAGTTCACATTTTGCTTTTAAGCATTTCTTGGTCAATCCCTGGAAAATTCCCCCTGTCAACATAAGATTAACTATGAATTTAATGTTTGCCCTACTTGATCCAGATTCCTCTTTTGTTTGTTTATTTATTATTCATTTTAGAATGGGCTTATTCTGGATATCTAAGATGCTACTTTCAGAAACTCAACTCATTTTCTTTCTCCAAGATTCAAGCTTATGACCTATTCATTAAAATTCTATTTGCTAAAATGATTCAGCCTTATTTCTTGGGTTATGAAACATGATAGTACCCTTCAAGTGAAGTTTTATATTTACAAAATGTTTAAAGTCCTGTTGATTCATGAAACTAATTGTAAAACTCAAATCAAAATACAATGTCAAAAGATCTAACTTTTTGTGTCATTGGATTATTAGGAGAGGAAAAAAACATATGAAGATATAATGGATAAATCTATCCAAATTTGATATTGTCTCACAGTTCCTTGCGGTTCATGTTGTTCAATGTATTTTTTTATCTTCTAAAAGTGGATAATTTCTATTAATCTATCTTCAATTTCTTTGAGTCTTTCCTCTATCATCGCCATTATGTTACTGTGCTTTTCTAATAACGTTTTTCAAAATTTCAGGTATTTTATTATTTCCATTTGGTTATTATTATATCTATTTCTTTGTTGAGAAATACTAATTTTTCATTAATTTAAGGTAATTATCATTATCTCATGGAGCATGATGATAATAGCTACTCTAAAGTCTTTGATGATTCTAACATGTGGGTCCTTTTGGAGTTTTTGTTGATTAACTTTTCCCTTGAGAACAGCTCGTATTTTCCTGGCCCTCTGTATTTTGAATAATTTTAAACTGTACCAGAGCCATTTTGTATATTATCTTGTGGTACTCTAAGCCATGTGAAAATCTTCTGGAGAAAGTACATTTTGTTTTGCTTTGTTTTATTGGTCAATTGACCTAATTAGGTCAGACTGCAGATCCTGTCTCAACTTCTGTGAGTCCTGGTAAGCTGAATTTTCAGAGCCTTTGCTCTGCTGCTTCAGGTCTCTCATGCATGTATCTCTCAGGGATTAGTGTACGACTAGGATCTCAGTTTATATTAGAGCTCAGCTCTCACAGCCTTTGAGATTATGCTTTGGGTCTAGTCCATGCATGTGTTCTTCAGAGAAGAGTCTGGGACTTGTATCATTTCATGTACAGAGTCAGGGAAACCTCTCCTCTAGCTCTCTTCTCTGCAGAATCTCTCACGTACTCAGTAACTTCCTGGGACCCCTTTTGCCTATCTTCTGAATAGAAACATAGAGCTTCTTGCAGAGTATTAGCTCCTGGCTTTATTGCTTGCTCATTTCTGCATAACTGGGTCAACCCTGGGGCACCACAGTGACAGAAAAAAGAAAGAAAAATAATGGGGTCCCCACACTGTCACTCTTTGGAGTTTATGGTTCCCTTTTCTTAGTTCTTCTTGTCAAAAAGATAGGTTTTTCCTTTAGGATTTTAGATCAGCTATCACCGCCACATTGCAGCTGTATGGTTGGGGTTGCCCTTGACACAGGACCAAAAGAGAGCAACAACAATAGCATCAACAACAACCATAGTGATCCTACCCCCTACTCCTGGTGACGGCTTCCTGGGGCTCCTTATCCCCATTCTTGGGACAGCTTATCTCAGATTTTCTCTGCTCACCCCTGCTATGCAGTTCCAAATTTGATATTTGGAACTGGTAGTATCTTCAGAACAAGTTGAGAGACAAAAAAAAAAAAAAAGAGAGATTAAAAAAAAAGGAAACTCAACCTGGTTATAGGTTATTCTTCAAGTTTTGGTTGCTCTCACTAACGTGCCTGCCATTTTTAACTTTTTAGAGTCCTTAACAAGTGGCTTTTGTATTTTGTTCAGAGTTGTAGTTGCAAACAATAGAAGAGATAGGCTATAATGGGTTTATTTAATTTTTTCAGGCACCAGAAATTTCTTATTTGGCAGTGCAAATTCTTGTCCCAAAAAATATAAACAGATTACCAAAATGTGCCGATCTTTCAAACCTCAACAATTCATTTAAGGTCAACCTTCAGTGATCACTATTGATGCAGGCTCAGTGCGCATCTTGTTTAAGACCAATTTCTTTGTATTTGATACATACATAAGCTGGTTTGGATTTACAACCTAATTGGATGTCAGAATTTCTGTAATTCTAATGTTTTCCAAGTGTTCATCAGGAAGTTCTTTTTTTTTTTTTTTTTTTTACTTAAGATAAATTTTTCCTGTTGTTGAAAAAGCTTAGTCTACAGTAACTCCTGAACACAATGGAACTGATTATAAGATGCAGAACTCCTTTTCAACACTGATGATAAGGATTCTTTCCTAACTAATTTCTCTGAAATATGGGGAAATATTTTGAGAAGTAGAAACCAGTATTTTCAAATTTTCATTTCTCTCCTTTAGTTTTATTAAAATTATGCTGAATACATTAATTCCAAGCCACTATCATGCCTACAGTTCGATATGCTTCCTTGTAGCTTGATGAAGAAGCTATAAACCTTTCACATGTTCCTTTTATTTTCAGCAACTTAATAAAAAGTTAGTGGTATCTGCTTTATGTTAGTTTCCTTGATGTTTTTAAATGTTCACCAAGGAGAGTGTTGCTTTACCTCTTTCTGAGAGATTTATAAATGAACAAAAAATAGAAAGAAAATAATTAAGATGGCTAGAATACTAAAATCCATGGATACGATTCAGAGGGTGCAAATCCCCATTCATCACTTGGGCAGCTTTTCTCCAGAGGCCTCCCCAGGAATCTATTGACTTAGAAGTGACAAACATAATCAGTTAGTCTGCTGTTTTCTTCTTTGTCCCAAGTGATATGGTACCTAGTGAATTAAGCAACCAAATCAATCACCTACCTGCTTGACACAAAAGCCATTATTACTCTGCTCTGAATATTTCAGATATAAAATGGGACAAATTGTGATTTTCAATGTATTCTCTTTTTCTTAACATCAAAAAATGAAAAATTAGGGAAAAAAGGTTGATTTATCCTGGTTTGGGGGCATATTTTCACATCTCCTTTGCACTCTTACATACTTATTCAGGTTGAAGAGAAATTAGTCATTTCATTTCCTTTTAATGAAATCTTAATTGTCGTCAATCTAAATCCAACAAAAAAAGTATAATTATCTTTCAAAGAAATCGTTCTTTTTTTGCTTTTGCTTTTTTTTTTTTTTTTTTGGTTTTTGAGACAGGTTATCCTTTTTTTTTTTTTTTGAAAAAGTCTTACTATTTCCCAGGCTGGAGCTCAGTGGCTGCTCAAGCAGTCCTCCCGCCTCAGCCTCCCAAGTAGCTGGGACTACAAGTGTGTGCCACCAGATCTGGCTAATAGTTTTGTTTTTTGTAGAAACAGGGTCTCCCTATGTTGCCCAGACTGTTCTCAAACTCCTGGGCTCAAGTGAGTCTCCCATCTCAGCCCCAGAAAGTGGGGAGATTACATGTATGAGCCACCACACCCCGTTTCTAAGCAATCATTTTTGAGTGTCAGCTGGGTGCAAGAAATACATTTCTGAAGTAATCAGAGTTATAAAAGACATCACCAACACTTGGGATCTTCTGATCTTTTTGGGAAATGATGCTTGTTAGGTTAAAAGTTTAAGTGGCATATAACAAAATTAAAAATTTTTGTAAGTGGCTATGCTATTCCGCATTCTCACCACCAATGTATGAGTGTGCCGACTGTTCCACATCCTTGCAAAAATTGTCTTTGTCAGTATTATAGCCATGTCTAATTTTGATTTTAAATTTTGCTCTCCTAATATGTACGTAGTAGAATATCACTGTGGCTCTGATTTGAATTTTCCAAATGGTTAATGATGTTGTACATATTTTCATGTACTTATTTTTAATCCACATATCCTCCTTTAAAAAATATCTTTTCAATCTTTTGCCTATTTTTAAATTGAATTGTTTGTTTTCTTGCTGTTGAGTTCTGAGAGTTTAAAACTACATCTTTATATATTATGGCCACAAGCCATGTAAGATATGTAGTTTGAATATGCTTTCTCCAAGTCTACAACCTGTGTATTTGCTCCTTTAGAAATGTGTTTGGACATACAAACTTTTTAATTTTAGGCCAGGTGCAGTGGTTCATGCCTGTAATCCCAGCACTTTGGGAGGCTGAGGCGGGTGGATCACCTGAGTTTAGGAGTTCGAGACCAGCCTGGCCAACATGGTGAAACCCTACCTCTACTGAAAAATACAAAAATTAGCCGGTCGTGTTGGTGTGCACTTCTAATCCCAGCTACTTGAGAGGCTGAGGCTGGAGAATCACTTGAACCCGGGAGGCGGAAGTTGCAGTGAGCCAATGTCATGCCATTGCACTCCAGGCTGGGTTACAAGAGCAAAAATCAAAAAAAAAAAAAAAACTTTTTAATTTTAATAAAGTCCAATTTATCATTATAAAGCAATTTTTATTTTACAGAATATGTCTAAGAACTCTACAACTAACCTCAGGTCATGAAAATTTTCTTCTATATTTCTTCCAAAATTATTATAGATTTACATTTAGACTTATGCTCCATTTTGAGTTAATATCAAGTAAATTGCAATATTTAGGGCAGGTTCTTTTTTTCATTATGTCAATGTCCAATTGTTCAACTTCATTTCTTGAAATAACTGTCTCTTCTTCTTTGGATTGCCATTGCCTGTTTGCCAGAAATTGGCAATATTTTTATGGTTGTATTTCTGGATTTGCTATTCTATTCTATTGATCTGTGTGTCTGTCTTTTCTCAAATACTGCATCACCTCAATTATTGTAACTTTTATAGTAAATCTTAATATCAGATATGCTTCCTTTGAATTCATTTTTCTTCAATATTATAAATATGTTATATCCTGTCTAAAATAATCTATCCAGTTAATACTATCTCAAATATCATAAGAGAGATTGTTTGTTGGTTTCTGTAGTTCTTAGGGTGTGATAATGATGATTATGTAGTTTAAAATTACACAGAAGTTCTTGTGGAAAACACACATGGGAAAAGAATCAGCAAAACTCTGGAACAGAAATGCAATGAGAGTAGAATAGTGCCATAAGCTATTAAAATATGTTATTAAACTATGCTTATGAAAATAGTCTGATACTGGACCACATATTGGCTGATCAATTAATGAAATATAGTTCAGAGCTTGCCCTGGTATAAACATCAAAACCTTTGGGATTTTAGTAAATATAGGACCTCAAATCAGTAGGGCAAAAGGGAATTCTTAAGTACAGTCATGAAATACATAAGGACATTTTGGTCAGTGATGTCACTGTGATCACATATAATGATGTTCTCATAAGGTTATAGTATTGTATTTTTACTAAATTTTCTACATTTAGATACACAAATACTTAACAGTGTGTTAGTATTGCCTATAGTATTCAGTGCAGTAACATGTTATACAGGTTTACACAAAGGTAAAATTATCCATTTACACATTTCTCAGGATGTATTCCTGTTATTAAGTGACACATGACACAAATAAAATTCTTAAAATATGCTATGGCAAAAAATAGAAACAAAGACTAAACGACAGAGTTAGAAAAGCAAATACACAGTCTATGATTGATAGGCATTTAAATATGGCACATATACAACATGGAATACTATGCAGCCATAAAAAAGAATGAGATCATGTCTTTGCAGGGACATGGATGAAGCTGGAAGCCATCATTATCAGCAAATTAATACAGGAACAGAAAACCAGATACTGCATGTTCTCACTCATAAGTGTGAGTTGAACAATGAGACCACATGGACACTGGGAGGGGAACATCACACATGCAGGCCTGTCAGGGATGGGAGATAAGGGGAGGGAGAGCATTAGGATGAACACTCGATGCATGTGGGGCTTAAAACCTAGAAGATGGGTTGATAGGTGCAGCAAACCACCATGGCACGTGTATACCTATGTAACAAACCTGCACATTCTGCACATGTATCCCGGAACGTAAAGAAAATTCTTATTAATAAAAATAAAAAAATTTTTAAAAAGAAAAGCAATTACACGTATCAATTGACAAATGACTAATTGCCTTAGTATTTTGCATATTCCCTATTGCTGCTATAATAAAATACCACAAACATAGTGGCTTAAAACACCACAAATGAATTATCTTACACTTCTGGCAGTGGTAAGAACTTACTTTTATATACTACCTGAATCTTACAGGAGAAAATCAAGGTCAGCTGGGCTGCATTCCTTCTGGAGATTGTAAGGGGTAAATCTGTTCTTCACCTTTTCCAGCTTCTTAGAGAGTGCCTACACTCCTTGGGCTGCAGTACCCTTCTAGTAATTGCCTTACTCTGCCTCCATTATCGCATCACCTTCTCTCCTTCTGCTTCTGTCATCACATCTCCTGCTGTGACTGTTGTCTTCCTGCATCTTTCTAATGAACACTTTGAATTACACTGAGTCATCCAGATTATCCAGGATAATCTCCCCAGGATATTTAATTTAATAACACCTGCAAAGTCCCTTTTGCTATGGAAGGAAACATATTAGCAGATTCTGAGGATTAGGATATTAACATCTTTGGAGGTGTGATTATTTAGCATCCCACATAGAAAAAGGACTTTGGTATTAATAAGAAAATAACATACAACTGCATATAAATGTATGCAAAAAAGATGAGAAGCAATCTAGGTAAAGGTGCATATGGGATACTGACACCCACTCACATGAGAAAAATTGCATATACTACTTTTTTTATCAGATGACAATGATTTGATATATAAAGAAAAGGAGGCACACACAAACACTGTAGGGAGAAAGTGTAAGCTCAGCATTTTTTGGAGGAGATTTTGGGAAAGAAATATACATGTGCTTTAATTGAGCTATTAAAGGAACATTTTTTTTTCAGTAGAAAAATTGGGGGGAAATACTCAATTGCTCATCAATAGAGCACTGGTTAAGCAAGCTCTATTCAATAATCAAAGATTAAGAGGCTGAAATGGTAGCATGTTTGGCCCTCCATATCCATGGTTTCAACATCCTTAGATTCAATCAACTGCAAATTGAAAATATTTTTTTAAAAAACACTAAAATGATAAAGGGGATATCACCACTGATCCCACAGAAATACAAACCACCATCAGAGAATACTACAAACACCTCTACGGAAGTAAGCTAGAAAATCTAGAAGAAATGGATACATTCCTCGACACATACACTTTCCCAAGACTAAACCAGGAAGAAGTTGAATCTCTGAATAGAACAATAACAGGCTCTGAAATTGTGGCAATAATCAATAGCTTACCAGCCAAAAAGAGTCCAGGACCAGATGGAATCACAGCCGAATTCTACCAGAGGTACAAGGAGGAACTGGTACCATTCCTTCTGAAACTATTCCAATCAATAGAAAAAGAGGGAATCCTCCCTAACTCATTTTAGGAGGCCAGCATCATCCGGATACCAAAGCCGGGCAGAGACACAACCAAAAAAGAGAATTTTAGACCAATATCCTTGATGAACATTGATGCAAAAATCCTCAATAAAATACTAGCAAACCGAATCCAGCAGCACATCAAAAAGCTTATCCACCATGATCAAGTGGGCTTCATCCCTGGGATGCAAAGCTGGTTCAATATACACAAATCAATAAATGTAATCCAGCATATAAACAGAACCAAAGACAAAAACCACATGATTATCTCAATAGATGCAGAAAAGACCTTTGACAAAATTCAACAACCCTTCATGCTAAAAACTCTCAATAAATTAGGTACTGATGGGATGTATCTCAAAATAATAAGAGCTATCTATGACAAACCCACAGCCAATATCACACTGAATGGGCAAAAACTGGAAGCATTCCCTTTGAAAACTGGCACAAGACAGGGATGCCCTCTCTCACCACTCCTATTCAACATAGTGTTCGAAGTTCTGGCCAGGGCAATTAGGCAGGAGAAGGAAATAAAGAGTATTCAATTAGGGAAAGAGGAAGTCAAATTTTCCCTGTTTGCAGATGACATGATTGTATATCTAGAAAACCCCACTGTCTCAGCCCAAATTGTCCTTAAGCTGATAAGCAACTTCAGCAATGTCTCAGGATACAAAATCAATGTACAAAAATCACAAGCATTCTTATACACCAATAACAGACAAACAGAGAGCCAAATCATGAGTGAACTCCCATTCACAATTGCTTCAAAGAGAATAAAATACCTAGGAATCCACCTTACAAGGCACGTGAAGGACTTCTTCAAGGAGAACTACAAACCACTGCTCAAGGAAATAAAAGAGGATAGAAACAAATGGAAGAACATTCCATGCTCATGGGTAGGAAGAATCAATATCATGAAAATGGCCATACTGCCCAAGGTAATTTATAGATTCAATGCCATCCCCATCAAGCTACCAATGACTTTCTTCACAGAATTGGAAAAAACTACTTTAAAGTTCATATGGAAACAAAACAGAGCCCACATCGCCAAGTCAATCCTAAGCCAAAAGAACAAAGCTGGAGGCATCATGCTACCTGACTTCAAACTATACTGCAAGGCTACAGTAACCAAAACAGCATGGTACTGGTACCAAAACAGAGATATAGATCAATGGAACAGAACAGAGCCCTCCGAAATAATGTCGCGTATCTACAACTATCTGATCTTTGACAAACCTGAGAAAAACAAGCAATGGGGAAAGAATTCCCTATTTAATAAACGGTGCTGGGAAAACTGGCTAGCCATCTGTAGAAAGCTGAAACTGGATCCCTTCCTTACACCTTATACAAAAATCAATTCAAGATGGATTAAAGACTTAAACGTTAGACCTAAAACCATGAAAACCCTAGAAGAAAACATAGGCAATACCATTCAGGACATAGGCACGGGCAAGGACTTCATGTCTAAAACACCAAAAGCAATGGCAACAAAAGACAAAATTGACAAATGGGATCTAATTCAACTAAAGAGCTTCTGCACAGCAAAAGAAACTACCATCAGAGTGAACAGGCAACCCACAAAATGGGAGAAAATTTTTGCAACCTACTCATCTGACAAAGGGCTAATATCCAGAATCTACAAAGAACTCAAACAAATTTACAAGAAAAAAACAACCCCATCAAAAAGTGGGCGAAGGACATGAACAGACACTTCTCAAAAGAAGACATTTATGCAGCCAAAAAACACATGAAAATATGCTCACCTTCACTGGCCATCAGAGAAATGCAAATCAAAACCACAATGAGATATCATCTCACACCAGTTAGAATGGCAATCATTAAAAAGTCAGGAAACAACAGGTGCTGGAGAGGATGTGGAGAAATAGGAACACTTTTATACTGTTGGTGGGACTGCAAACTAGTTCAACCATTGTGGAAGTCAGTGTGGCGATTCCTCAGGGATCTAGAACTAGAAATACCATTTGACCCAGCCATTCCATTATTGGGTATATACCCAAAGGACTATAAATCATGCTGCTATAAAGACACATGCACACGTATGTTTATTGTGGCACTATTCACAATAGCAAAGACTTGGAACCAACCCAAATGTCCAACAATGATAGACTGGATTAAGAAAATGTGGCACATATACACCATGGAATACTATGCAGCCATAAAAAATGATGAGTTCATGTCCTTTGTAGGGACATGGATGAAATTGGAAATCATCATTCTCAGTAAACTATCACAAGAACAAAAAACCAAACACCACATATTCTCACTCATAGGTGGGAATTGAACAATGAGAACACATGGACACAGGAAGGGGAACATCACACTCTGGGGACTGTTGTGGGGTGGGCAGAGGGGGGAGGGATAGCATTGGGAGATATACCTAATGCTAGATGACGAGTTAGTAGGTGCAGCGCACCAGCATGCCACACGTATACATATGTAACTAACCTGCACATTGTGCACATGTACCCTAAAACTTAAAGTATAATAATTTAAAAAAAAATTTAAAAAACACTAATATAAATGCCAGGCACAGTGGCTTATTCCTATAATCCCTAGCACTTTGGGAGGCTGATGCATGTAGATCCCTTGAGCCCAGGAGTTTGAGACCAGCCTGGGCAACATGGCAAAACCTTGTATCCACAAATAATTAAAAATAAAAAAATAGCTAGGCATGGTATTGTGTGCCTGTAGTCCCAGTTACCTGGAAGGGTGAGGTGGGAGGATCACCCCAGCTGGGGAGGTCAAAGCTGCAGTGAGCTGTGGTGATACCAGTGCACTCCAGCCTAGGCAACAGAGTAAGACCCTGTTGCAAAAAATAAACAAATAAATAAATAAAAACTGATATAAAATAATGATACAATAATAAGAAATAATAAAAATAAAAACAGTATAGTATAACAACTATTTATATGGTATTTATATTGCATTAGTATTATACATAATCTAGAAAGGATTTAAAGTATACAGGAGGTTATACATAGGTTATATGCAAATATTTACTACACTGTTTTATATCAAGGACTTCTACATCCATGAATTTTGTATGTGAGCATGTCCTGGAACCAATTCCCCTGTGAATACCAAAAGATAACTATTAGTACAATTTTTGTCACCCTATTTATGCCAATGAAAATTAGAAGCCCATATTATTTAATTCAAACATTATTGGAATGAGAAATGTAAGCACAGAAGCCACAAATCTCAGTTAGCGATTTAATAAAAAATATTGAACAAATGCAAAACTGTTGATGTCACTGGTAAGAAAAATTAAGCACTCATCTGCTTCTCACAAGTAACTTACTAAATGTGGGAACAATGACAGCACCTAACCATCAAGTTGCTAATAGGGCTAAATGTGTTAATGTATGTTGAAGTGGTTATAGCATTGCTCTAAAAGATAAAAAAAAGAGTTTAGTGAATATTTGTATGGGACACAATAAATTTTAGGTTGAATCTATATCAATTTTGTATAAAGGTAAATTTATATCAATGTCTGTATACTAACAAGGGCCAAGATCTTTCCAAAGTATTAAAAGTTTGGTTTTAAGTTTTCTAACTATTCTTTACTTAGGAGTATGAGATAGCCACTCTTTAAAAGTTTAACGTTATTTCCTATGGAATTTAATTATTCATAAAGGGGGTTATTTTATCTGTGCTTGGTTGGTAGAGAAATGATTTAACTGCTGGTGCTATGATTTGAATGTGTCCCCTAAACTTCACCTGTTGGAAACTCAATTATAAATGAAGCAATGCTAAGAGGTGAGACCTTTAAAAGGTGATTAGGTCATGAGGGCTCTAGTGGATTAATGCCATTGTTGCAGATGTGGGTTAGTTATCATGAGAGTGGGTTCCTGATAAAAGTATAATTTTGCCCCCTTTCCCTTCTCTCTCTGTCTCTTTCACTTAATCTGCATATCTAGCATATGTTTTCTTGCCCTTCAACCTCCTGCTATAGGATGATACAGTAAGAAGGCCCTCACCAGATGCAGGCCCCAGGACCTTGGACTTTCCAGCCTCCAGAACTGTAAGGAATAAATCCCTGTTCCTTATAAATTACCCAGTCTCAGGTATTCTGTTAATAGCAGCATAAAACAAATTAAGACAATATATGTTTAGAATAAGAAACTATGTTTTTAAAAATATTTTTGATAAAAGCTAATTACTTGAAATCACAAAATTATGTGGTCACAGGAGGTTTATATTTACCTACCAACATTGTGATAACAAACTCTCTATTATTACTCTGTCTTTATTCTGGAACCTCAATATTACATCAGTAGTGTCAGGCCTCTGAGCCCAAGCTAAACCATCATATCCCCTGTGACCTGCAGGTACACATCCAGATGGCCTGAAGCAAGTGAAGAATCACAAAAGAAGTGATAATGGCCAGTTTCTGCCTTAACTGATGACATTCCACCATTGTGATTTGTTTCTGCCCCACCTTAACTGAGCAATTAACCTGGTGAAATTCCTTCTCCTGGCTCAGAAGCTCCCCCACTGAGCACATTGTGACCCCTGCCCCTCCCCACAAGAGAACAACCCCCTTTGACTGTAATTTTCCACTACCCACCCAAATCCTATAAAATGGCCCCATCCCTATCTCCCTTTGCTGACTCTCTTTTTGGACTTGCTCGCCTGCACCCAAGTATTTAAAAAGCTTTATTGCTCATACAAAGCCTGTTTGGTGGTCTTCACACGGACATGTGTGACATTTGGTGCTGTGACTTGAATTGGGGGACCTCCCTTGGGAGATCAGTCTCCTGTCCTCCTGCTCTTTGCTCTGTGAGAAAGATCCACCTACGACCTCTGGTCCTCAGACCAATCAGCCTGAGGAATATCTCACCAATTTTAAATCCAGTAAGCGGCCTCTTTTCACTCTCTTCTCCAAACTCTCTCACCATCCCTCAACCTCTTTCTCCTTTCAATCTTGGCGCCATTCTTCAATCTCTCCCTTCTCTTAATTTCAGCTCCTGTCCTTTTCTGGTAGAGACAGAGGAGATGCATTTTATCTGTGAACCCAAAACTCTGGCGCCAGTCACAGACTCGGCAAGACAGTCTTCCCTTGGTGTTTAATCACTGCGGGGACGCCTGCTAGATTATTCACCCACATTGCAGAGGTGTCTGATCACTGCGGGGACACCTGCCTTGATCCTTCACCCTTAGTGGCAAGCACCACTTTCCTGGGGGGCAAGCACCCCTCACCCCTTTTCTCTGTGTCTCTACCCTCTCTTTTCTCTGGGCTTGCCTCCTTCACTATAGGCAACCTTCCACCCTCCATTCCTCCTTCTTCTCCCTTATCCAGTATTCTTAAGAACTTAAAACATCTTCAACTCACACCTGACCTATAACCTAAATGCCTTATTTTCTTCTGCAATGCTGCTTAACCCCAATACAAACTTGACAATGGTTCCAAATAGCCAGAAAAAGGCACTTTCGATTTTTCCATCCTATAAGATCTAGATAATTCTTGTAAAATGGGAAAACGGTCTGAGGTATCTGACATCCAGCCATTCTTTTACACATTGATCCCTCCCTAGTATCTGTTCCCAATGTGACTCATCCCAAATCATCGTTCTTTCCCTCCCACCTTTCCCCTCAGTCCCAACCCCAAGTGTCACTGAGTCTTTTCAATCTTCCTTTTCTACAGACCCATCTGACCTCTCCCCTCTTCCCCAGACTGCTCCTCAGGTCACTCCCCACTAGGCTGAATCAGGCTCCAATTCTTCCTCAGCTTTTGCTCCTCCACCCTATAATCCTTCTATCACCTCCCCTCACCAAACCCAGTCCGGCTTACAGTTCTGTTCTGTTACTAGCCCTCCCCCACCTGCCCAACAATTTTCTCTTAAAGAGGTGGTTGGAGCTAAAGGCATAGTCAAAGTTAATGCTCCTTTTCCTTTATCCAACCTCTCCCAAATCAGTTAGCGTTTAGGCTCTTTTTCATCAGATATAAAAACCCAGCCCAGTTTGTTGGCTCATTTGACAACAACCCTTAGACGCTTTATAGCCCTAGACCCTGAAGGGTCAGAAGGCCATCTTATTCTCAATATGCATTTTATTACCCAATCCGCTCCCAACATTAAATAAAGCTCCAAAAATTAAATTCTAGCACTCAAACCCCACAACAGGACTTAACCTCATCTTCAAGGTGTACAATAATAAAGAAGAGTTGCAATTACTTGCCTCCACTATGAGAGAAACCTCAGCCACAGCTGCAGTGCACAAGAACTTCAAAACACCTAAGCCACAGCAGTCAGGCATTCCTTCAGGACTTCCTCCCCCAGGATCTTGCTTCAAGTGCCAGAAATCTGGCCACTGGGCCAAGGAATGCCCGCAGCCTGGGAGTCCTCCTAAGCCGTGTCCCATCTGTGCAGGACCCCACTGGAAATTGAACTGTCCACCTGGCCCAAGGCTCTGACTGACTCCTTCCCAGATCTTCTCAGCTTAGCGGCTGAAGACTGACACTGCCCGATCACCTCAGAAGCCTCCTGGACCATCACAGATGCTTTGGGTAACTCTTACTGCAGAGGATAAGTCCATCCCCTTCTTAATCAATATGGAGGCTACCCACTCCACATTACCTTCAAGGGCCTGTTTTCCTTGCCTCCATAACTGTTGTGGGTATTGACGGCCAGTCTTCTAAACCTCTTAAAACTCCCCAAATCTGGTGCCAACTTGGACAATATTCTTTTATGCACTCCTTTTTAGTTATCCTGACTATTCCTAGGCTACAGCCACACATCATTGCTGCCCTTTCCCCCAGTTCAAAGCCTCCTTCGCATCCTCCCCTTGTATCTCCCCACCTTAACCCACAAGTATGGGACACCTCTACTCCCTCCTTGATGACCAATCATGCACCCCTTACCATGCCATTAAAACCTAATCACCCTTACCCCACTCAATGCCAATATCCCATCCCACAGCACACTTTAAAAGGATTAAAGCTTGTTATCACTGACCTGTTACAGCATGGCCTTTTAAAGCCTATAAACTCTCCTTACAATTCCCCAATTTTACCTTTCCTAAAAATGGACAAGCCTTACAGGTTAGTTCAGGATCTGCACCTTATCAACCAAATTATTTTTCCTATCCACCCCATGGTGCCAAACCCATATACTCTCCTATCCTCAACATCTCCCTCTACAACCCATTATTCTGTTCTAGATAAACCTAGCTGACCCCATAAATCCTAAATCCTTTCCCCACTCCCCTTTCCATTCCTTAAAAAACAGCTTCCACACTAGCTCTCCCTAACTCATCACTCCCTTTTCATTACACAAAGCTGAAGTGCAGGGCTGTGCAGTCAGAGTTCTTACACAAGAGCCAGGACCACGTCCTGTAGCCTTTCTGTCCAAACAACTTGATCTTACTGTTTTAGCCTAGCCCTCATGTCTGTATGCAGCAGCTGCTGCTGCTTTAATACTTTTAGAGGCCTTCAAAATCACAAACTATGCTCAACTCACTCTCTACAGTTCTTATAACTTCCAAAATCTATTTTCTTCCTCACACCTGATGCATATACTTTCTGCCCCCCTCCACTACCTCTCAGCAAGCTGAACTCATTGCCTTAACTCGAGCCCTCACTCTTGCAAAAGGACTATGTGTCAATATTTATACTGACTCTAAATATGCCTTCCATATCCTGCACCACCATGCTGTTATATGGGCAAAAAAAGGTTTCTTCACTACACAAAAGTCCTCCATCCTTAATGCCTCTTTAATAAAAACTCTTCTCAAGGCCGCTTTACTTCCAAAGGAAGCTAGACTCATTCATTGCAAAGGCCATCAGAAGGCATCAGATCCCATCGCTCAGGGCAATGCTTATGCTGATAAAGTAGCTAAAGAAGCAGCTAGCATTCCAACTTCTGTCCCTCACAGCCAATTTTTCTCCTTCTCATCAGTCACTCCCACCTACTCCCCAACTGAAACTTCCACCTATCAATCTCTTCCAACACAAGGCAAATAGTTCTTGGACCAAGGAAAATATATCCTTCTAGCCTCACAGGCCCATTCTATTCTGTCGTCATTTCATAACCTCTTCCATGCAAGTTACAAGCCGCTAGCCCACCTCTTAAAACCTCTCTTTCCCTCTCCATCATAAAAATCTATCCTCAAAAAATCACTTCTCAGTGTTCCATCTGCTATTCTACTACTCTTCAGGAATTTCTCAGGCCACCTCCCTTCCCTACACATCAAGCTTGGGGATTCACCCCTGCCCAGGACAGGCAAATTGTCCTTACTCACATGCCCGGAGTCAGGAAACTAAAATACTTCTTGGTCTGGGTGGACGCTTTCACTGGATGATTAGAGGCCTTTCCCACAGGGTCTGAGAAGGCCACCACAATCATTTCTTCCCTTCTGTCAGACATAATTAATTCCTTAGTTTGGCCTTCCCACCTCTATACAGTCCAATAATGGACCAGCCTTTATTAGTCAAATCACCCAAGCAGTTTCTCAGGCTCTTGGTATTCATTGGGACCCTCATACCACTTACCATCCTCAGTCTTCAGGAAAGGTAAAACAGACTAATGGTCTTTTAAAAACACACCTCACCAAGCTCAGCCTCCAACTTAAAAAGGACTGGACAATACTTTTACCCCTTGACCTTCTCAGAATTCAGGTCTGTCCTCGGGATGCTACAGGGTACAGCCCATTTAAGCTCCTGTATGGACGCTCCATTTTATTAGGCCCCACTCTCATTCCTGACACCGCCCCAACTTGAACTGCACCCCAAAAACTTGTCATCCCTACTATCTTCTGTCTAGTCATACGCCTATTCACCATTCCCAACTACCCGTAAATACCCTGCCCTTGTTTACACTGCCAGTTTATACTTTTCCTTCAAACCATCATAACTGACATCTCTTGGTTTTACCTCAAACCTCCACCCTTAAGTCTCTCTTAAAGTGGATAGATAATCTTTGCTGACAGGGTACACTCCAATACTTTCACCCTGATGAAGTCCTATTCTTTACTTTTATACACACTCTTATTCTCGTTCCCATTCTTATGCCACCCTCTACTTCTCCCCAGCTATCTCCACCACACTATCAATCTCTCTCAGTCTCTCCTAGCCATTTCTAATCCTTCTTTAACAAACAATTGCTGGCTTTGCATTTCTCTTCCTCCAAAATCACTGAGGCCTCAACTTACTCACTGCAAAAAAAAAAAAAACTAAAAAAGTACTCTGTATATTTTTAAATGAAAAGTGTTGTTTTTACCTAAATAAATCTGGCCTGATATATGACAACATAAAAAAACTCAAGGATAGAGCCTAAACTTGCCAACCAAGCAAGTAATTATGCTGAACCCCCTTAGGCACTCTCTAATTGGTTGTCCTTGGTCCTCCCAATTCTTAGTCCTTTAATATCTGTTTTTCTCCTTCCCTTATCCAGACCCTGTGTCTTCTGTTTAGTTTCTTAATTCATCCAAAACCATATCCAGGCCATCACCAATCATTCTATATGACAAATGCTCCTTCTAACAACCCCATAATATTACCCCTTACCACAAAATCTTCCTTCAGCTTAATCTCTCCCACTCTAGGTTCCCTAATCCTGCTAGAAGCAGCCCTGGGAAACATTGCCCATTATCTCTCCATACCACCTCAAAAAAATGTTCGCTGCCCCAACACTTAAACACTATTTTATGTTATTTTTTCTTATTAATATAAGAAGACAGGAATGTCAGGCCTCTGAGCCCAAGCTAAGCCATCATATCCCCTGTGACCTGTGCATACACATCCAGATGGCCTGAAGCAAGTGAAGAATCACAAAAGAAGTGAAAATGGCTGGTTTCTGCCCTAACTGATGACATTCCACCATTGTGATTTGTTTCTGCCCCACCTTAACAGAGCAATTAACCTTGTTAAATTCCTTCTCCTGGCTCAGAAGCTCCCCCACTGAGCACCTTGTGACCCCTGCCCCTCCCCATTAGAGAACAACCCCCTTTGACTGTAATTTTCTACTACCCACCCAAATCCTATAAAACGGCCCCAGCCCTATCTCCCTTCTCTAACTCTCTTTTCGGACTCAGATCACCTGTACCCAGGTAATTAAAACGGTTTATTGCTCACACAAAGCCTGTTTGGTGGTCTCTTCATACGGACACACGTGACAAGTAGTATGATGTGCTTGTGAGTCAGCATGTGAGAGTTGTTTACTGCTTGGTGACTACAAATGTGCTTTCCAACGTATCTCTGTACCATTGTAGTAAGGCAAGGAAATATGACCAGTTCTGCCCAATGTGTGCTGTAAAGGGAAGTAAAGTGTGCTACTTCCTGGCTGAAGCCTAGAAAAGAGGCTACATGTTTTAAGTGATACAACTACAAAAAGTGGAATCTTTGTCAGTCGGAGGTGCTGAATGACTTTATTTATGTAATAGAGTTCCTGACTCACTTGCATTATACTATTACCTAAGTGAGAAATAAATCTGTTTTATTAATCTATTCAAATTTGGGAATTAATTTCTTATTGCAACCTGACATACTCTTAACAGGGCTAATAAAGTTTGAAAAAATAGTGTGTGTTGTTTTAATATTTCTTAATATTTATATTAGTCACAAACCCATTGATTCTAATATGCAAGTTTCTCATGTGACTATGTAAATGTACATACACGTACATACAAATATGCACGCCCTTACAAATACATAGTGAACTTTTAACGGTGTACTTAGCCTTCGGGAAAGGGTTAGGATAGGATAAAAAAAAGTTTTTGATGAAGGCATTTTCCTTTTTGCAATGTTTTAAACATTTCTATGTAATTTGCATTTTATAACAAGTAGTATGTATGATTGTATAATACAAATAAATAAGGTTGTATATTTTCTGAAATTCCCATATCTCCAGTTGAAATTTGTTTCTTCCTTTTAAACAATTTTCTTCTTTATAAAATAATTTTTAAACAAATTTTAATTTTAAATAAATTTTAAAAAATTTAAAATGTTTTCTTATTGAAAAAAATATGTTTGTATACCTACTTTGCAGAAGAAGACATCTTTCTTTTTGAACCAAAAATAAAACACAATGCTTTTTTATCTAATCCCCTTTTTAACTATCTATTCTTCCTTTTACTATCTCTTCTTCCTTTTGAATGTTTAATTTCTGTGTCATACTATATCACTCTTGCTCTCAATTTCTTCTTTTTTCACCTTAGTGTATTCAGATCCATCGTATTCTCTTGCTACTCCCACCCCACCATTGACAACAACAAGTGTAGTGAGTACTTCCATTCACCAATTGTTAAATTGTCATTGCTTAATTTCCAAAAAGAATATATATTGGCCATGGACAATGTGTAAATCTATGAATTTGGCTTCAAAATCTATGTTTTCATCAAACCTCAGTTTCATCCTTCTGTCCATATTCATTGTCACTTAGGTGCGTAATTCTACTTGGTGTATGTTGCCTTAAATTTTCCTTATTCTAAATTAAATTCATCTCATTTTCCACAAACACACTCTTCTTCCAACACTTTCGCTCAAGTTACAACTAACGTCCTAAACTCTTTGACTCAAATACTCAGGGTTAACGCTGAGTTTTCCTTTTCCCTCAACCTTCAATATGTACAGGACATTTGTTATGCTTTGACCATGCTTTCTATATTTGGGGATTTCTGCTCTTTGAGACCCACCTCAAGGTGAAAGCCTGAAACTTTTACCATAGCCTTTCAAGGGCTTGTGACCTAAACTCTCACAATCAGACACAGCCATCAGAGACTTAAATTTAGAGAGAGTAAAGTGAATAAAAACATGACATTTAGAATTGATTAAGGGTGGCAGAGTAATTGAGCTTTCAGAAACAGTAGCGGTGGAGGTGCTGGCTGAAGCTTCTGTTCCTATGATTATTTCAGTGACCTGCAGTGTTTCCTCTCTAAGGTGACAACAGCATCTGCACCTCTTAAAAACTGCTGCTTAATTGAGGCAAATTCAAAGTCAGTGTCCTTACAGTGCTCTACAAGGCCTGTTTATGCTTCCAGTGTCATTCAAGGGCACTCCTGTCTTGCTCACTGTGTTCCAAACACAGTGGCCTCCTTGCTGTCCCTTGAACCTGCTTTCCCTCCAGGGCCTTGCTAATTTCCCATTTGCTGCTAGCATTCTCCCCAGGTATCCTTATGGCAGGCTCACTCCCTTCCTTCAGTTTTCTTCTCAAGTCACTTGATCAGAAAAGCCATTCCCTTCTTTGTAAAATAGCAATCCTCTTACTCCCAACCTAAGCACTCTCATTCCCCTTATCCTGTATATGCTTTACATTCTTTGCCACAAATATATCATAGGTTTCTTGTTCATCTTACTCTATAAAAATGTTTAATCTAAGTAGGCTTGTTTTATTCATAGCCATAGTTTTATCCTCTCTGGCCTGCAGAAATCATCAATAACTATTCATCCAATAAATGGGTGAAAGGATGAATAAGTATTTTCCTAGATGTTTGATCTGCCTATCTAATAAAGTTCCTTTTTACTTTTCTATCAAAAATGAAACTTGATTTTTTCAAAGATTTTTAGGTAATGCACAATCTTTTAATAGAACTAACATATTAACACCAGAATATTCCACACCATATCATGTCACCTCCTTTCTATTCCTTTTTTTAAGTCTAAATTAGGCCCTATTACTTATAGCCTGAATTATAGCAACACACTAAAACTAATCTTCTTCCTCCAATATTATCCTATCTTGATTTATCACAATTAATCCTCCTAAAACTCTAAGTATTTCTAATACCAAGACAACTTGCCAATAAAATGGGATGGTGATAGAAAATTAAAGTAGCTTTTGATTACTGAATGCATTAAAATACTATTTAATTAGTTTATATTTCAAATGGCTACTTTTGAATCAACTATCAAAAGTTATTCGAACAAACATCAGAAATGGTTTTTGTTAAAAAAATAGAATGATGATAGAACTATTTTATAAGAACTTATTCAGTGTCCATTTCTAGACATGTGCTTAAAATTTCATTCCTTACTCTTTGTTGTGGATTGAAATGTGTCCCCCTAAAAGATATTTTGAAGTCCTAATCCCTATACCTTAGAATCTGACCTTATTTGGTAATAATGTCTGCTATTGATTTAATGTTTGTCTCCTCCAAAACTCATGTTAAAATTGAATTATTTCCATTGTGATGGTATTGGGAGGTGGAACTTGTAAGAGGTGTTAAGGTCATGAGGCTTCTTCATGAATGCACTAATGCCATTATTGAGGGAGTGGGTTCACCCTGTCTTACTCTCTTTCTCTTTGTCCTTTTGCCATGTCATGTCTTCTGTCATTGTGATGATGAGCAAGAAGACATTGGCCAGATGTAAGCATTTTAATCTTAGAATTCCCAGCCTCCAGTATGGTGAGGAAATAAATTTTGGCTTTTAGTAAATTACCCGGTCTCAAGTACTTTGTTATGGCAGCACAAAATGGACTAAGACAGGGCTCTTGCAAATATAATTAGTTAAGTTAAAATTAGGCCATGATGGAGTAGGGTGGATCTCTAATTCAATTTGCCTTGTGTTCTTAGAAGAAAATAACCATGTGACAGGAGACACACAAGGAGAAGGCCACGTGATGATGAAGGCAAGTACTGGAGTTGTGCACTTGCAAGGCAAGGAAATCCAAAGATTCCTGGTGTTGGGGTGAACAAAACAATACTCCAAAATATCAGGCTTTGGAATGCTGAGTGCTTTTAATTATAGAAAATTAAAAGGCTTCAGAAACCAGCTTCAGAACCAAAGTGTCTCTCTGGCTCCCTAACACCCTCTACTCCTACCTCCCCACCCCCCCAACCATTCCCCACCCATTCCTGCCACCTACCAATTGCCAATTCTTTTTTTTTTTTTTTCCCCAAAGTGCTGGGAGAGACTTTACTGGAATTTCCTTATCTGACTAAAATAACTTCTCCCCAAAAGAAATACAATTGTTTTAAGACCCCCTCCCTCCTTAGTGATCTTATCAAATAATCAGTGAAGATTAACCACCAGAGAAGAGAACAGACTGGGCATTTTCCTCACACTTAGAGAGAATTTTTGTCTATTCTTTTGTGAATAGCTTCAAGAGATTATCTGGGAGACTTTATCTGCGTAATACGACATTTGCTTATAATGAAGTTCCACCCCTCGCCTTACCAACACTTACCCCAGAGCTCAGATTAACAGTCCCAGGTCATTGCGTTTGTGCTCATTACTTTCACCTAAAACGACTTAATCCTACAACCCCCATCTCACCATCCCAGATAAAGTAGGGTATATAAGCATCTGGACCTCACTGAGTTATTGGGTAATCATTCTTCTGCAATTCCCTAGTGTTTATGCCATTAGATAAATTTTGTATGTCTTTTTCTCCAATTAAGCTGCCTTTTGTCAGTTCATTTTCAGCAAACCTTCAGAGGGTAAAGGAGAAGCTTTCCCTCTTTGACTATACACTGGCAAGCCAATAAAGGATAGGAAGAGGCAAGGAAGGAAGGATCTCCCTAGAGATTTCAGCTAGAGGATGGCCCTGAAGTCTTGTTTCAGACTTCCAGTTACCAGAATTGTAAGCCTAGAAATTTCTGTTGTTTTCAGCCACCCAGTTTGTGGTATTTTGTATAACCCCAGGAATCTAATACACTCTTCAGGTGGGAGAAAAGGGTTTATTTGTATGGCATTTTTCAGATGACTTGTGGGAAAAAATGTCTAGTCTTTTATTTGTAGTGCAGTCATATATGGTAAAATATGGTAAATAAGAACCTGTTATTTAAATATTTTCTAGAAATCGCCTCTATTGTTGAGTGTAGTTTTGACATTGAAGCTCGTAAACAAATCCCACAGAGTGATTCTATACTGGCACATGCAAGTATACATTACAGATGCTGATAGCCTCTTATTTGCTTATGTTTATGGGGGAAAAAATTCTTAAAGCAATTTATTTCTATGACATTTGTTCTCATAAATTGACATTATGAATAGATTAAATTTCTTTGGACCTGTGAGCAGGAATTACTAAATTCTAGCCTTTCTATTTTTAGATGAACATCCGTTAGAAAAAATTACAACCTAGGTGTGAAGAAACCTGATTTTTCATCTCTGTCTGTAGTTTTACTAATCTAAGTCAGCTCACACAGATAAATATTTAATACAATGTCATAGTCTTACTAGTGCTAATAATAAATTCTTCGTCTTGCACTTCAAGCCTATTCTTTGTTCTGCCTTTGATTGTAAACAAGTATATCCAATCATCTCAGAACAAATCTCGTAATAGCAAGTCAAACAGTAAATATTTAGTAAATTGAAAATAGTGCATCTCATATTTGGGTATCACATATACCTACTTCAATGTGTTGAACACAATTCCAAATATTACACATCCTTTTTGTCTAAAATAAAACACAGCGGCATTATGTAATGAGTTAGAGAAATGCATAACTGTACTAGTGATTTCTATTTTTCCTCTCATGTTTAGAAGGAAAATACTAATTCCTTATACTGGTTACATTCTTTCAGCCCCAGGGATCTGCTTTCCACCTTTCCCTGCCCTGTTTTGGGTCATGAGAGGCAGACCTTGGAATCTGCTTCACCTGGACCCCCTGCTGACTGGCTTGCCATGTGATTTTGCCAATGTAGAGCACCACAGAACATCAGAGGGTAGGAGAAAAGAGAAAACAGAAGAGAAACTTAGAGTATTACTGCTCTACTTCTTCCTTGCTGTGACACCTTCCTTAAGTATTTGTTGAATTTCTAAATAACTCCCGCCCCAGCAGATGCCCTCTTCTCCATGGTTTCAATCTCAAGTGCTCTGATGATATGGTTTACTCTTCTTGCCCATTCAACCATAGATGTAGTAAGGACTTCAGATTGTTGTTAGCTATGGATACAGTGCTCTTGTTTTTGCTGGTATTTGTTTTTTAATTTTCTAAACCCTGCATATACTTCTGTAAGGAGGCCTATCTTTAAAATTTCTTCATTCAAACCCTTTGTTTCCTGTCAAAATCTAACCAAATAGCCTTCACTGAAGTGGCTTTGTTAGAGAAAATGAATTACACGTTATAATACATGTCCCAGATGCATTTCCTAGGTTAACCTCTGTTATTAACCTTGGTCATATTTTTCTTGCCTTTCACATCCTACCATGAAGCCTATAAATGGTTATACTTTATCAAAACAGCAAGCAGCTGTGATTGTTGAGATGGAGTCAGTATCATTTTAATTACAACTTTCACTGAGAGTCATTGAAGGGATTTGTATGTCACATTCCACGTAAGTGGAATTTGTTGTAACTTGGCTCTGGTTAAGCAGGACTTCAAATTGGCCAATTTCAACAGACATTCTTCAGCCCTTCTAACTTGATGCCTTTACAGAATTTCATGCTGTCTACCCCTTCTTCTAGTTAAAACTGTTTCTTATCTAGGTTTCCATGTTATTATCTAGCATGTTCTAATATGAAAGGAATGAGCCTTAACTGCAATCGATCTTGGTTCCATTCCTAAATTCACTAATTAGTATCTTTGAGTTATATAGTTCCTGGTGAGCTTTCTATTTTTTTTTTCATATTTTTTCTTAAGGAGTAGAATATTGTTGTGAATATTTTCTATTGATCTGGAATAGTACCTCCAGCTGGCAATCTAAGGGTTCCAATATGACTTTCCATATGAATATTTTTGGAGCCCAGAGAGTTATCTTTGGTACTAAAAAATGAATTGGCTATCAATCTTTATTATTTGGGAGGTTTGCTCTATTTCAGTAAAAAATTTGAATTCCAGTCTATAAGTGGGTCTTCATAATAATTTATTCATGGCTACAATGAACTGGAGCTGATTAGAGAGTGCTCCATTTAGATAATCATGTACTCACTGGTTCCCAGAAGGCCATTTCCATACCTACATACTATTAGTCTGGTTCCTGCTTGCATTTAAATATGCAGTCTTTTATTTTGACAATGCACACCATCTAATTCCAGCACACACAATCTCCTTGATTCATCTAACTGTAGAAATTCAAAATAAGGACCCTTTCTTCTTCTGTTCATAGTATTTGTTTAGGCATCATGGCATCAGAAAAAGTTCAGACCAATTAGTGTTTAAGGTAAATATTCAGGCAACAAACTTTTCGATAAGCAGATATTTCCTAAGCCTCAAAGTCTGCAGAACACTAAAAAAACATTATTTCTGTTTCTGGACCTCAAGTTCTCTTTGGGGAAGATACTTACATATTCAACACTCAATTTTTAAAAATCTTTCATTCTACCCAATATGTACCCAATACCTTGGTCTGTTGAGGAAAGCTCCTTCTTATTGGAGAGTTTCATCCTTTACGAATTCCCACCTAGGATGGAGGCAAATGTTTTCATTGTAAAACCCCATTACTATTCATATCACTTTTGCAAAAACAAACTTTGTTTTGATATTTAATTAGCAGATATTTTAATTGAATAAAATTGAAAAAGAAAACAAAAATGGCTATTCTATCTTCTAATGTAGCATCGGATTATTCTCCTATCCCAAATATTTCTTTTTTTAAAAAAAGTAGGGGTCCCTTGTTTAGATAACATTTTTAAAAGAGTAGTAATAATTTCTATTCAACTTTAAATTTTTTTGAGTATCTCAATTATTTCGTAAGTACTCATGAAATAATTACTAATCATAATAGCGCTCTCTTATAAGGTAAAGGATATGAAAAATTTTTTTAAAAGTACAGTGGTTGCCTATGGGGAGGTGGGCTAGGGAGACTGACTGGAAAAGGGCATAGGGGAACTTTCTAGGGTGATAGAAGTCTATACCTTTATTGGAGTGATGCTTGCACAGGTATGTGCATTTGTCAGGACTCAACAATCTATATTTCAGATTTCCATACTATTATAATTTTATCACAATACAATAACAAAAAATAGTATTTCCTATTTTCTCCCCACAGATAAGAACCATGCCTTTAAGCTGTATAAGTCATACTATCATCATTGACAATAATGTGGGCATTATGAGTTATGTTTTACATGTAATATCTAAGTTAATTATTCATTTTTATAGGTTTCTTTCACCTAGTTTCCTCTATAAAAACAAAATCTAAGATAAGAAAACCAACATCAAATTTGAATGCATATAACCAAGTCAAGCGTAAGGCAAAAGATGTGTTTTTATCCAAACACAATTAAGAAATGGCTTCCACTAATCTATTTCAGAAGTCAATATAAAATAGCTCCACAATTTATCATACCTTTTACATATAATTTTCACTGCAGATAACATGTTCATAATAAGCCTGAGTGAGAATAAATAGGACTGTTGGAAGACAGAATGTTGTGGAAAGTCAGGGACCCCAAACGGAGGGACTGGCTGGAGCCAAGGCAGAGGAACATAAATTGTGAAGATTTCATGGACATTTACCAGTTCCTAAATAATACTTTCATAATTTCTTATGCCTGTCTTCCTTTAATCTCTTAATCCTGTTATCTTCTTAAGCTGAGGATCTATGTCACCTCAGGACCACTGTTATAATTGTGTTTACTGTACAAATTGATGTAAAACATGTGTGTTTGAACAATATGAAATCAGTACACCTTGAAAAAGAACAGAATAACAGCAATTTTCAGGGAACAAGGGAAGACAACCATAAGGTCTGACTGCCTGCAAGGTCAGGCAAAATGGAGCCACATGTTTCTTCTTGGAGAGAGCCTATAAACAGACGTGCAAGTAGGGAAGATATTGCTAAATTCTTTTCCTAGCAACGAATATTAATAATTAATATCCTGGGGAAGGAATGTGTTCCTGTGGGGAGGTCTATAAACGGCCACTTTGGGAGTGTCTGTCTTCTGCGGTTGAAATAAGGACTGAAATACGCCCTGGTCTCCTGCAGTACCCTCAGGCTTACTAGGATGCATAAAAACCCCACCCTGGTAAATTTGAAGTCAGACCGGTTCTCTGCTCTCGAACCCTGTTTTCTGTTGTTTAAGATGTTTATCAAGACAATATGTGCACCACTGAACAGAGAC
This sequence comes from Pan troglodytes, assembly GCF_028858775.2. Lineage (NCBI taxonomy): Eukaryota > Metazoa > Chordata > Mammalia > Primates > Hominidae > Pan > Pan troglodytes. The sequence goes on along the minus strand of NC_072404.2, from coordinate 125,019,560 downwards.
CCTTATCAGTAATTCTGCTTTTGCCCTTTGCCTTGTGATCTTTGTTGGACCCTTATCAAGAGTTTGTGATTTTGCCCTTGTCCTGTTTCCTCAGAAGCATGTGATCTTTGTTCTCCTTTTTGCCCTTTGAAGCATGTGATCTTGTGACCTACTCCCTGTTCTTACACCCCCTCTCCTTTTGAAATCCATAATAAAACTTGCTGGCTTTAAGGCTCAGGTGGTCATCATGGTTCTACCGATATGTGATGTCACCCCCAGAGGCCCAGCTGTAAAATTCCTCTCTTTGTATTCTTTCTCTTTATTTCTCAGCCAGCTGACACTTATAGGAAAATAGAAAGAACCTATGTTGAAATATTGGGAGTGGGTTTCCCTGATAATAGAACATTTAACTCTGCTTTCATTAAATCTCTTTTGTTAATATGCTAGTCCAATGAGTCATAGTCAATTTTTCTAGAGAAGTAAAATGTTCACAATTTACTGACTAGTTTTTGTGAGTTACTGAGATGTTAAATTTTATAGGAGTGACTTAAACTGCTCTACCTGGCTTATCAGATTCAAATATTTTCCTTTCAAACCAACACAAGGTGGTGGGTTACATCATTCCTTAGAAGACACTTACTTTCATGTTGTACCTTCCATGTTTCCCAAGACTTGTTCGCATGTACTGTTTTCCTTCCCCACCAAGATCATAATGAACAATTAAAGCCACATATCATTAAGAAAAGAGAACCTTCTTTCACTAGGATTTACATTAAATCTTGGAGGCATCCAGAAAATCTCTTGAATTGTGGCAGATTTGCTTCTCAAATTTTCAGCAATGCAGAGTACACAATGGCTGTTGTCTTTCTAGCCCACTGCTCTCTGAAGTAAAAATAATTTTAAGCTGCACCAATGATGCTTGTAGGAAGAACTTTCAAAAGATGCTTCTTTTCCCCCTACGTTTCCCCCATATCATTTCCTGAGTCTCTTGGGGTTTTCTTACAATACCTATCCCTGTATCCACTCCCACATTAAATGAACAAGGAATTTTTCTTATTTGTTGTTTATGGTTGCATTAAAATTGTATGCTCAGGCCTTAATCAAGTATTTTTTGCACAATATTTATATTATATGCACAAATGTTAAATAAATGGAATAATGAGTTAATGAATGAATGAACATATGAAGTTCTATATAATATCCATGTTAATCCATTGAGCCAGGAACTTAAACAAATTCAGGTAACCCAACAAACCATGCCTCTTACCTATTACAGAAGTCTATATAATGCTTATGCAAAAATGTTTTGTTTTATAATTCTCAATATTTTATAAATAGAAAGATAGTAAAACAATATAGATGGTATTGAATATATTACTTTTAGGCCATTATTTTTCAAGGCATTTAACTTGAAAATGCATTCATTTCAGAAAGCTATTTTGTGGTAAATTAATATTATTATTTTTAATGTAAGTTCCTTGAGGGCAGGAGTAATTCCCTATTCATCTTTATTTACTCCCTTTACATAATATAATGTCTTGTAAATAAAAGGCAATTGTCAACTGAATGACATACAATTAAACATAATTTCTCTATTGTTGATACCCTTATATTTATAAACAATATGTTACATTTCTGATCATTTATCATTTTCAAAGCACTTTTGCATTTAATATGTCATTTGATTCATCCATTAATTGATTCATTTAAAAAATTATGGCATCACAATTACATACATGGTTACAACAAGCTTATAGTCCAGAGAAGAAAAAGGACATGCAGTAGATTATAATACTGTATAGTGTAGTATGGGGCATGTGAAAAAGAGATAAAATTAAGCCTCAAAGGTAAGGAAAACCTCCCTTGATAAAGAGACCCCTACAGAATGAGTAAGACTAAAGTTTTAACACTCTGTAAAGTTTTAGCTTTACTCATGATGAGAAAGAGGACAGGAAAGTGGAAGTTTCATGATAAAGAAATAGCATACACAGGACCTTTTAACGTGATAAGCTATTCTAAGAACATGCAATAGGCTTTCTATATTTCAATGCCTTTATTTGTAAAATGGACATAAAAACAGTAGTCAGAAAACATTATAACACTGAGGATTAAAAGAGTTTATACATGGAACAGTGCCTCCTGTAAGTGTTAAAAATTAATCAGTTACATGTATTTTGTTTCTTTTAATTGCTGAGTAATACTCATTTTATGGGTGTACCAGAGTTAATTTATCCATTCATCCATCACAGGACAATGTATAGCTAGAATTTAAGATACGGGAAAAAACAGAGATGAGGGAATGAAATGCCAGATAATAAAAGAGTAATGCAGTAGAGATAATACTGGTTGGAAATATGAGTGAAGAAATGGGAATGAGAAAATATATCAATAAGTTGGACTACTATCCAGGAGATAGAGATGATATTTGGTAATAGAATGCTTATCATAGAGTGAAAGATAGGGAGGAATGAGAATGATCTACTGATACTGACTTGGGAAAAAAAATCCCTGTTAAACCATTCCCTATTCATTTCTCCAGATTTTTTTTCTATGCTAGTCTTCCTCTGGCTTTCATTATACTCATCACAATAGAGTAATATCAATTCCTGGAAATGCCCATGTTTCTTTCTTCCTTCCTCTGAGCTTTTCCATGTGTGGTTTCCTATCCTTATATACACTTCTCCTGATTTATACCTAACTTTCATTTACCTTCATTACCTCAGCTTATTTATCACCTCCTCTGAGAGATCTTCCAGATTTATCTTCTCTTCCAAGTTATAGTCTCTTTAAAAGGACAATGGATAATTTATTCATTTTTATAGTTTTTTTATGATTGCTTTCCCTTCTAGATTGTAAACTGTGTGAGGGAATGGAACATGTTGTTAAAATACCATCACCATTATATCAGTAGTATCTAGCATAGTGCCTGGGAATAATATACACTAATAATTTTCTGTTGATTAACTGATTACTTGTGATAGAGAATATGGCCAGGAGGACTGGCGATGGAGGCTGAAAAAGTTATATTTGGACATATAAATTTGAAAAAGACCTTTGGAAAACCAGTGGAGATAACTGGTAGAAAACTATGTATTCAGGTGTAGGGATCAGAATAAAGATGGAGTATATAATTAATGAAGATAGTCCTCATTTTTCATGGTATCTTATTAACTAAATATTGTACATGTAGGAAATGTGTCCTTACTTTACATGGTTTTATGGTAACTGCACAAAACAAAGACATGGTTCCAATATGCACCTGTTTCAGTTAACACGGCACCAGGCAAAGCAAGAACTATCTGTATATATAAGATACAGATATATATATATATATATAGTATCTGTATATATAATATATATAAAAGAGATATTAATGCAGATAAGATTGTCCAAGAAGAGTGTATAATGAAATCTATCTATTTGAAGATTTAGTCAATAAGACGACCATAATTTTTTTTTAAAAGTAAATCAAGGAGAAGAAAAAAGAGTAGAAGGAAAGCCAAAAGTTTGTTTTCATGGAAGTCTAAGAAAACTTCTTGTTGTTGTTGTTCATACTCAGAACAGAAACTGTAGATGTATGTGAGTGAAAGTTAGATTTCAGTGTTTGTGTGGAATGAAATAGAAAGAAATAGAAAGTGACTGCAAACATTCAAGAAGTTAGATTATTAAGAGAAGTTAGATTATTAAGAGAAGGGGAAGAGAATAATCTCTGAAGAAGAGTTTTTGTAGGGACATTTTGTTTTGCGATTTTTTTTTGTCTGTTTTAAAGATTGATGAGATTTGAAAGTACTTAAACAAAGGACTATTGACTTCTCTAGGAAGAAATAAGACAGTGAAAATAAAGAGGATGGCACCGAAAATAAATGTATTGTCAAGCCATGAAAAGAAATGGAGGTTTGTGCCCACCCAGGGATACCTAAATAAATAAATAGATAAATAAATAAATAAAATGGAAGAATCTGAAATACATTTACTAAGTGAAAGAAGCCAATCTGTGAAGGCTACATACTGTATGATTCCAACTATGTTACATTCTGGAAAAGGCAAAACCATAGAGATAGTAAAAAGAGTGGTTGCCAAGGGCTAAGGAGTAGAGGGATGAATAGGCAGAGCACAGAGGAATTTTAGGGCAGTGAAACTACTGTTTGATACCTTAATGGTAGATACATGTTGTTACACATTGGTAAAAATTCATAGAATGTTCAACATCTAGAGTGAACCCTCGTGTCAACTACAGACATTGGGTGATAATGATGTGTTAATGTAGGTTCATCAGTGGTAACAAATGCACCACTCTGGTGATGATGACAGCGGAGGTGGCTGTGCTTGTGTGGAGAAAGGAGATATATGGGAAAATCTCTGTACTTTCTGTTTAATTTTGCTGTGAATTTAAAATTGCTCTTAAAAATCAATTCTATTTTTAAAAATAACGAAGATGAAAATAGAAAATAGAAAAGGTAATCTGCAGGTTTAGATCACTGAAGAAGCAGAGATGAGGACATTGGTAGCACAGGTTACTTTTTATATTTGTGACATCATCTTTTCTACTATATCAGTTTAAAGTGGGGGGAACAGATGAATTAAAATTCTGTTAGGATTACAATTACGTGTAAGTCACTGTATAGTTGCAAAAGTCTGGTGATATCTTGTGTGGCATTCCTGCTTTTCTGTTAAGAAAGAGACAAACATCCATAATGAAGGGGTTGAGTATTTGAGAAGAGTGGACATGATTTGGAAATGCCACTGGATAATACCCTACCCAGAAAAAAGGAGTTACTGGACAGTCCTGGAGTCTACCTGAGGTCGGAGGACACGGATTTATCATAGCACTAATGTTTAAATGTGTGTTATTTTTCTTCAGCAGGGCTCCATAGTCACAGTTGAAGAAAGAAGGCAATAACTGAATTGATCCAGCACTGGGGTTTTCACATTTAGTGTGAAAAGCAGATTCAGAGGACAAGGGGACTAAGGAAACTTCCAAAATAATGAAGTAATGAATCATAGGGGGATGTAAGGGAGAGAATAAAAAGTAAAGAGCAATAGAACGGGAGAGAGAAGGGGGATCAGAAAACTATTAGTCCTGCTGACGTGACATCCCTAAATAACCACATTTTGTTCCTTGAAATAACCCTGTGAAGTAGGAAAATATATATAATTTGATAGTTTGCAATGTTTCTCAGGCTTACTTTCCAACAGACTATTTTTCCTCAAGGAACATCTCAGGGGACTAGGTCTCTGAGGAATATACTGTAGAAAAATGCTGCCAGTGTACTTATTTTTCTTTCCTTGATAGAAGACTTTTCTGTACTTTCTTTTCAAACAAGACTAAATTGGATGTAATATGAACATGAGACTATATATGTTTTTAGAGACAACATAATCATAAATTTTGGTCAGCGTGCAGAGAACTAGCAGCAGCAGCAGAAATTCAGGCCCACGATGATCCTTCCTAATATTCTACCCAAATCTTGCTCCTCCCATCCCTGGTCTGAGGAGTCCAGGCCTGACCTTCAGCATGTTGCTTTCCTTTAATTTTCTTCTTCAGACTCCAGTGAGAATTGTCACCATTTTCCATTCCAGCTTCATCTCCCATAATTCTTTCTACATCCCTTATATTCTAGAAAGCATTGATATAGTGATAGAAGTAGAAGTAGCAGCTAGCACTTTTATGGTACTCATTAAAAATTTTACATGTATCATCCCAAATTATTCTCACAAAAATCCTATGAGGTACTGTTATTATTTATTTTTCTTTTCTTTTTTTTTTAATAAAAAGAACTGAAATAGCTGGAGTTTCATTGACTTAAGGATCTTCACTCTTATCCATTCTGCTCTAAGACTTCTCTAAGTTCAGGAGAGGCTTATAAAGTCAGATCTAAACTGAGTCCTGAAGACAGAAACCCAGAAAGTAGTTCCAAAAACAGAAAAAGCATGCAAATCAGAAGCAAATGATTTATTTGGGCTGCTGACCTGCTTGGAAGACTGTGGGCTCTGGGAAACAGGGAAAAATGACAAGATATGAGACTGAAGAAGTATGTGGAGATCAAATGATGAAAAGCACTTTATATAGCAACACAAGGTTTTGAAATTTATCATGTGGCCAACTGGAAGCCAGTCAAGGGGAAGGGGGTCATCGTAACGTAAGTAAGCAAATGAATAAATAAATGAATATATGCATAAGTGGTTCTACATGGTAGTAGAGTAAGAATATTTATCTTTTTGTGACTTTTCAATCTGATGATTTTGTGACCTAACCAAAAGTTTTATTAAAATGTTTTCAAAGACACTTACTTTATCAGCCACATAATGTTTTGTTTATATTATGTAGCCACATCAACTTGATTTACATATCTACCTAAAGAAAAGAAACTGAGGCAAAATTAACATAAGTAGAGAGTTTATTTGGGCCAACTTTGAGGACTGCAACCTGGGAGACATAGATTCAAGTTGCCCTTGATATATTGTTATCTCAGATTAATCTCTGATTAACGACAGAGACAGTGGGTTTTTAAACAAACAAAAAAAGGGGCGGGGGCAGATCTTAAGTTATTCATCAAGAATTTACCTTGGTTCATTAAAGTGACATAAGCCAGTGGTCCCTAACCTTTTTGGCATTAGAGACTAGCTTCATGGAAGAGAAATTTTTTCACACATTGGGGTGTGGGAGAGATTCTTTTTATTTTTTTATTTTTATTTTTTTGAGACACAGTCTTGCTCTTCTTGCCCAGGCTGGAATGCAGTGGTGCCATCTCAGCTCACTGCAATCTCCATCACCCAGACTCAAGCAATTCTCCTGCCCCAGTCTCCCTAGTAGCTGGGATTACAGGTGTGCGCTGCCATGCCCAGCTAATTTTTGTATTTTTAGTAGAGATGGGGTTTCACCATGTTGGCCAGGCTGGTCTCAAACTCCTGACCTCAGGAGATCCACCCACCTCAGCCTCCCAAAGTGCTGGGATTACAGGTGTGCCTGGCCAAAGGATTGTTTTGAGATGAAATTCTTCTACCTCAGATCATCAGGCATTAGATTCTCATAAGGAGCACACAACCCAGATTCCTTGCATGTACAGTTCACAATGTGTTCCTGCTCCCATGAGAATCTAATGCTACTGCTGATCTGACAGGAGGTGGAGCTTAGGCAATAATGCTCATTGGGCTATAGCTCTCCTCCTGCTGTGTGGCCCTGCTCCTAACAGGCCGTGGACGCTTACTGTTCCACAGCCTGAGGGTTGGGAACTCCTGATATAAGCTATAGATTGGGTATGCATTGTTTTTACTATCACAGATTCCCGGAGCATGAAGATAATGGGTGAGGGTCACATTGTGCAATTTGTTGTAACATTTAAGGTAATTTATCAGCTAGCCTGGAAATCACAGGGAAGGAAAGAAAAACAAAATGCCTTTAAACAATTAACCCTGGGCATCAGTATTGGGGGGTGGAGATGACTAAAGTCTCATGCTCATATCTCTCTGGGCCTGATACATTTTGCATACCTCATATTCTTCAGACTGCTCTGAGCTACTTCAGTCATGGAGTTATCACTATTATTGTATAAAAATTTCTTTAGACACTACCTGAGATATTGTTACTCTCTGGTCTTTTTGCTGAGTTTCCTTCAAAATTTGCTCTATGCATCATAAAAGGGGAAAATGTTTAATGCTGCTAATTAAAAACAACATGTACATTTCCATTTAAATGATTGTTTTGTAATTTTATTGTTCACTGGAGAAGATCCCACGTTGGTACCCTTTGCATACCCACATCCAATATCAGGATAAATGGTTAATGAATCATTTGCTTTGTTCATGACATCCTACAGATCACTGAAACATTATGCTTACTTTCTGGTAAAAAATAAGAGACTTGCCTTTCAGAATAGTGGAAACCTACTCCATGAAATCAATAAAAACACTGGGAAAAAAAATGTCAAAAGTCAACTTTTTCAGAACACTAGAGATTAACTAAAGAATTGCAACAATGTCGAGTTTTACTAAGGAAAAAAAAGCTGAATTTCAGTAAGAGCAGTGAGTACTGTTGCATTTTAACTTGCTGAAATCACACCCTCCTCTCCCCAGCTCCATGGCACCCTGGGAAATAAGCAGACATATAACCATGGTAGCTGTGAAAAACAGCCACCTAGTAGCCACTGGATGGAGCAGAATGGGTTGGGGAAAAAAGCTGAGGGTTGGGAAGAAAGCTGAGGCAGGGCTTGCATAATGTTCTCTGGAATGTGTCTAGACTTGCTGGCCTCTTGCTTCTAGCGCTCCTAGGCTCCTAGATCAATTGTTTTCCCATTATCTCAAGTAGCAGAACATGTTCCTTATAAATGCTAAATCATCACAGCTGTAGATCATGCATGCGCCTGCCCTTTTGACCGCCACATTCTCACCACCTGTTTCTCTGTTGGATTACCAATAAATAGCGTGGGCTCCCGGAGCTCAGGGCCTTTGCAGCCTCCACAGTCGCGATGGCCCTCTGGTGTCCCACCTTTCTCTCTCAAACTGTCTTTTTCTCAATCCTTTGACTCCACCGGACTTCATCACCCCCATGACCTGGTGTTGGGTCTGGCAGCCCAACAGAATGGGCTTGGAGTTCCCAGAAGTCTCATCCCTAGAGAACTGTCACTATTTGACAGTTTCAGAAAGCACTCTTTTTGGGAGCTTCCAACCTTTGAAGAGTTCCATTTTCAGGGTTTCTCTTTAATTAAACTTAATCAGGTCACAAACTATGTGAACAGCCTTAACCACAGTGTATTGGTCAAAGAAAAAAAAAATCAACAGCAGTTATTTAGCATTGCAGCAGTACTGTCTGAGGCAGTACTACTAATCAGAACTAACAAGAGACTTACCAAAAAAAACTTAAAAGAAAATATTGGGAAATGAGATGTCCATAGGGTTGAAAATCTCTGACAGTCCTGGGCATCTATAAAGCTATGCATTTGCACAAGACTTTGTACATGACCATGGCAAACCTAAGCTCTTAAATTATCAACTCTGGCTGACTTTGAGGTTCTGCACAAACATGAAGCCAAGGATAAGGTAGAATTGTAGACTACCTCATGGGAGCTTTGAAAGCTTGCCCCAACATACACACTTAGCTTCTTAACAAAGGCTGAACGACTTACTATCCTAAGGAATTTAAGGCAAACTCTATCTGATCACTAGTTGACCACTAAGCTAATGGAGCAGAGACTTTAGAGGTGGGACATACCAAAACACAAACCTTAAAGTTTTAATCCAGGAAAGTCACTAAACAACAAATGGCAGCAGAAACAAGAGCAACACATGGCAACAATGACAAACCTTGTATGAAATGGAGTAACAAATCTGATTTCCAGAGTTGGCACACTATAAAACAATAAATTAATATATACAAAATAATATTTTAATTTTTAGCATTATACTACTAAAATGTCCAGTTTTGAATAAAAACTTGTGAGACACACAAGAAACAGGAAAGTATGGTCCATACAGAGAGAGAGAAAAAAAAGGTGGCAATAGAAACTGTTCCTTGGAACATCAGATGTTGGACTTACCAGACAAATATTTTATCAGCTATTTTAAATAGGTTTAAAGAACTAAAGGAAACGATGTCTTAAGAGCTAAGAGAAAGCTGCAAATGATGTCTCCACATAGGGAATAGTTAATGAAGGCATAAAGAAATTATAAATAAAAACAAAGCCCCAAAATCCTGGAGTTGAAAATTACAATAACTTATATGCAAACTTCACTAGAAAGGGAATTTTAACTGGTAGAAGAAAGAGTCAGTGATCTTGAGCAAAGTCAGTTGGGATTTTTCCAACTGAGGATAAAAAGAAAAAAATAAAGAATAACAAACAGAGCCTCAGAGACATTTTGGACTCTATGAAACACACTAACATATGCATAATGAGAACCCCAGAGGAGAAGTAACAGAGAAAAAAAAATATTTGAAGAATGAGCAAAGATTTGAATAGACAGTTCTCCAAAGAAGATATACCGGTGGCCAATAAGCACATGAAAAGATACTCAGAATCTTATCTGTCCTTTGGGAAAGGCAAATTAAAACAAACAATAAAATAGCACTTAACATCCAGTATGATGGCTGTAATAAAAAGCCCAGCAATACGTGTTGCCAAGATAAGGAAAAAATGGAACACTTGGTATTGCTTGTGGGCATGTAAAATGGTGCAGCTGCTTTGGAAAATATACTAGTTTGTAGTTCCTCAAAATGTTAAACATGATATTACCATATGACCCAGCATCTGCACTCTTAGGTATATACCTCAAAGAATCAAAGACACATGTCCACAAAAAAATCTTTTACATGAATGTCTACAGAGTCATTATAAATGACAGACATAAAGTGGAAATAACCCAAATGCCCATCAACTGATGATTGAATAAACATGATGTGGTACATCCATACAGTGGAATATTATTTGGCTATAAAAAGCAATGAAGTTACTGTACATGCTATGCCACGGATAAACCTTAAAAACCTTATGCAATGTGAAAGATGCCAGACTAGAAAAACCTCATGTTATTTGATTCTATTTATATGAAATGTTAAGGATAGGCAAATCTCCAGAAACTGAAATTAGATTATTGGTTGCTAGGGGATGAGGGTAGGGCATCATATTGTGTGACTGTTAATAAGTATGGAATTTTGTTGCTATCACATAAAATTTGAAATTTTTTTATTTTTTACTTAAAAAAATTGCTTTTTGACAGAAACCTAACACTTTAACATGTTTCACCACATTGATTTTGTCTTAAGAAAAGAAACTGGAAATAACCTGGGAATTTTCCTTTTAGAGAGAAAGTTATACAATATCCCTACTTACATTCAGGCCACCTTAATCAGGAATCTGGCATGTGTTTATAGTACATTTACAAAATTGTTTTATATATTACTGAGTAACAGGAAGTATTCTATGTGTAGCTTTAATTTATATAAATGTAATTATATGTTTTTTCAAAAACTTTTTTACTCATGTTTCAGAGATAATCATGTTTTGATTCTAATATTCATACTTTTAAAACTGTTGTGTAGCTGTCATATGATATTAGCACAATTTATTTGAGATAACTTTTGAAATGTCTGCTATTGTATTCAGTTCATTTTTGAGGTAGAATGTTCATAAACAATTATCAGCCTGGAAAAAATATGGTCTTTTGTTCTTGTGCAGGTTATTACCAAACTTACATAATGATAAAACCTCTGGTTTAAATTAAAAGTTTTAATTGGATATTTTGCTACATGATGACAAATATCAGTAGTTACTAAGTATCTGGACATTTGAAATTAGGGAAATAAAATATCCACTTATTTTTCAACATCTGGATGTCTGATACCTTGTTTGGAACTATTAATAATAGTATTTTTCTAACTTTACCTTATTTTATAGGTTTGATCTATTTTAACGCAAATAACTTAGAGAACTACTTTGTTTACTTCAAGTAAACAAAAATAGCATGATAAATATATTTAGATAATTGTGACAATGATAAAAATCTTAATTTGTCTGGTCAATTGTAATAATATCATTACTTCCTTTCATTAGGAAGTTACTCTGGTACCTAACTATGTGGCTTTAGGTAAGATACTGTGTGTCTCAGTTTACTCAATTCTAAATTGTATAGTGTAACTAAAGATAGTAGCTACTTTATGCATTTCTGTAAAGATTAAATAAGTTAATTCATGTAAACTTTGCTCTTTGCCAGATAGTGCTTGGCATAGAGAAAGTGTTCAATAAATATTAGTTTATATTTTAAGACAGTTCATTTTTCTCTTTTGCCTATCTTCATGTATTGTTTTTTGTTGTTGTTTGTGTTTGTTTTTTGAGACAGAGTCTCGCTCTGTCGCCGAGGCTGGAGTCCAGTGGCGTGATCTCAGCTTACCACAGCCTCCGCCCCCATGGTTAAAGTGATTCTTGTGCCTCAGGCTCCTGAGTAGCTGAGACTACAGCCACACGCCACCATATCCAGCTAATTTTTGTATTTTTGTAGAGACGGGCTTTTGCCATGTTGGCCAGGCTGCTCTCTAACTTCTTACCTCAGGTGATCCTCCGCCTCCCAAAGTGCTGAGATTACAGGCATGAGCCACCACACCTGGCCCCCATGTATTATATTTTTAAATGCATTTTTATTGCTTTTTTTCCTGTTTCATATGGGTAAATATTTGTTTACATATTCCCCCAGAAATCTTCTAAAACTATGTAAACATGTCAGTCACTAAATCTTGTATCAAGATTAGCATGAACCTCAAATTTCATTTAAAATTTTTTCTAGTCTGGGATTCTTTTTAAGTTCAAATCCATATATATTCTGTTCCAATAGGTAATGATGCCAGTGGTACATAGAACAAATTAGACTAGGATAAAAGAAAAAATAAAATTACATTCATAGAAATTAAGCTTAATGAGGATCAAATCAACAAGAGAAATAAGCTTTATTGGTGTTTCAAATCCTAGGTTAAGTAAATGGAAATAATTATTAAGTGGAGTGTCTAAGGCTTATAGATAACTGTGCTCTATTGCTACCAAGGAAAGGCATAGAAAATGAAAAACTGAGGGACACATAAATAAAATGATGTATGTGATTAAAACTTACTAGTTTCATGTCCTACATGGGAAATCAGGAGTTGGCTCTATGTTAGGACTTTCAAGGGCAATGGCTTCAGTGTCAAAGCTTCCTGGGGATCAGGATAGTTGATCATTGCAAAACATAACCAGATTGAGAATGAGAATCACTGTAGAAAGCCATCAAGACTACCGTGGCTTCAAACTGGGTAAAGAGCAGAGGCTGGAAAAAAGCAGTGAGTATGGTAACTTGGACAAAATGTGACTAACAAGACAATGCACTGAAATTGAGGATTCAGTGTATAGAAGAAAAATTCATCACAGAACCCACTGTTTGTAGAATACCCTGTGATACAGCAATATGAAATGAATATTGTAATGTTAGGTTTAATCTGTTCATACACTGTATAAATGGTCATTTCAAAAATTCAGAAACGCGAACATCGTGATATACGCCTTTGGGGAGCAATTCAGCTGGAAGTAATTTTTGATTCCTGATCCTGATTTTTAAAGGTAAACTACTAACAAAGATTCAATAAATAAATCTGCCTTAATTAAAATATTTAGAATATTTTAACCACTGTGCTATGACACGAGTATACCTAAAATACACAGTTCTTGAACTCAAGCAGCTCAGGTCCTTTGAAAAATAAAACTCACAAATAATTTTAAAAATCAATACACTGGAATAAACAGTACTATGACAGAGAATATAGACAGATGATTACCTTGGTGTAACTTTGGTTTGGGAAGATCACTATGGAGAATATTTTACAATATTGAGGATATTTTTTTCTTCCTATAGCTAGCCTGGTCCACCAGAAAGGGAAGAATGAAAGTTTTCTGCTTGATCAATAGATAGTAAGGCTGTTTACTGATACACAGGAGACAGACTGAAAGGGAAGCATGTAAGTAGTGGGATGATTTGGGTAAGAAAGCGAATCAAGAGTTCCACTTCAGATTATTTGCATTTGGGAGGTCTGTAATACATCAAAGTGGATATGTCAAATAGGCACTTGAAGATGTGAATCTGGAATTTAGAAGACAGACTTTATATAAATAAGGGAGTTATTTGTCATAAGGTTGGCATACAAATGCATGAGAATAGATAGGACCACCAGGGACATAATGTAGAAAAAAATACCTGAGGATTAGGATTAAGCTTTTATGGTTAATAGCAAAAATATAAACAGAGTTTTTAAAAGAAATTGCAATATTAATATCTGATAAAATATCACTGGTATCCCATGTTCATGGGTTGAAAGAATTAATACTCTTAAAATGTCCATACTACTCAAGTGATCTGCAGATTAAATGCAATCCCTACCAAAATTCCAATGGCATTTTTCACATAAATATAATAAATAATCCTAAAATTCATATGGAATCACAAATGACTAAAGCAATCTTGAGCTAAAAGAACAAAGCTGTAGACATCACACTATCTGATTTTAAAATATACTGCAAAGCTACAGAACCAAGGCAACATGGAACCAATATAGAAACACGTATATAGATCAATGGAATAGAATAGAGAATCCAGAAATAAATCCACACATTTACAGTCAAGGGATTGGAATCAACCCAATAGTCCCATAGACTGTTCTTTTGAATAAACATGGAAATTGACCTTTCTGGTCTTACAGCTTGAAATTTAATATTTGTTTTATCTGAGTTCCTTCCTCAAGAAGGGACCTACAAGCATTTCAAAAAAAAAAAAAAAAAAAAAAAACAAGTATCAAAGAACTGAAACTCACCAGACAACCACAACCGGACAATGAGACACCAGACCCCTCATTCATCATGATTGCTTCCTTGCCCTGCCTAGCTCCTACTTTCTTACACATCATCACATTTCTTCCATGCTGTATAAACCCCTGGTTTTAGCCAGGGAGATGAATGTGAGGCTGAGCTCCCATCTCCTCGGCTGCAGAACCTGATTAAAGCCTTCTTCCTTGTCAATACTTGCCATCTCAGTGATTGGCTTTCTGTGCTGCAAGCAGCAGGACCTAGACCGAATCCCTGGTGTTTCGGTAACATAATCTTCAACAGAAGTGCCAAGAACCAAGAATGAAATTGGAATCTTATCTCACACCATGTACAAAAGTCAAATCAAAATGGATTAAAAACTTAAGACTTGAGACTATACAGGGAAAAACCTTATTGATGTTGGTCTGGGCAACAATTTTTTGAATATGACCCCCAAAACCCTGGCAAACACAAACTCAAAGTAGGTAAATGGGTTTACATCAAACTAAAAATCTTCTGCACAGCTAAGGAAAAAAAAAATGAAGAGACAGCTTATGAAATGGTAGACAATATTTGCAAGGAATAAATCTGATATCCAAAATACATTCGAAACTCAAACAATTCAATAATGAGAAAACAATAACCCAACTGAAAATTGACAAAGGATCAGACATTTCTCAAGAAGACATACAAGTGGCCTCCAAGTACATGAAAAAATGTTCAACATCACTAATTATCAGGGAAATGCATAGCAAAGAAAACAATCAACAAAGTGAATAAACAACCTACAGAAAGGGAGAAACATTTACAAACTGTCGATTCAACAAGGGATTAATAACCAGAATACTCAAGGAACTCAAGCAAGTCAGTAACAAAAAACAAAAAACTCTGATTTAAAAATGGTAAAAATGACTGAATAGACATTTTTCACAGAAGACATACAAATGGCTAACAGGTGTATGAAAAAATGCTCAACGTCATCAGTCAGCAGGGAAATATGAATCAAAACCATGATGAGATATTATCTCACTCCAGTTAGAATGGCTATTATCAAAAGGAAAATAAATAATAAATGCTGGTGAAGATGCAGAGAAAAAGGAAAGCTCACACACTGTTAGTGGCAATGTAAGTTAGTACAGCCACTACGGAAAACAGTATGGAGGGTCCTCAAAAAACTAAAAACAGAACTGCCATGTGATCATATGATGCAGTAATCCCACTGCTGCAGGGGTGTGTGTATGCATATATATGCATATATATACACATGTATATCTTCAATATATTAATTTCCTTTATATGTAATATATAAAATTTATATTTATATAATATATAAATATTCATATTTAACATATTATATATCATATACATTATGCAATATTATATATTATATACATAAATATATTATATAATATACTATATATAATGTGTATAATATATTGTATATAATATATATTATATATAAATATTATATACATTATATATAAATATTATATATCTATATACAATATAGATATAATATATATTATATATAATATTAAATACATAATATAATATATAATATATAACTATATATAATATAATATATTACATATATAATATGTAATATATAATATATATAATATACAATATTATACAATATATATTATATTATATATAATATATAATATATATTATAAATTATATATGTTAATTATATAAATTATTATACATATTATATATAATTATTTATATTTATATATAATTATATATAATTATAATTATATATTAATATATATTATATTATATATAATATATTATATATAATATAATATAATATATATTATATATAATATATTATATATATTATATAATATATAAATATATAAATATATATCTATATACAATATAGATATAATATATTATATATAATACAATATAGATATAATATATTATATATAATATTAAATATATAATACATATAATAAATATATAATATTAAATATATAATACATATAATAAATATATAATATTAAATATATGATATTTATAAATATATATCAAATATATATAATTTATCAATATATAATATTGATATTTTTATAAATATATAATTATAAATATATAATATAAATATATAATAAATATATAATAAATATATAAATATATAATTATATATATCATATCTATTATATATTATATATAATTATATATCTATATACAATATAGATATTATATATAATATTAAATATATAATACATATAATAAATATATATTAAATATATAATATTTATAAATATATATTAAATATATATTTATAAATATATATTAAATATATAAATATATAATATTTATAAATATATATTTAATATATATGAAATATATAAATATATATTTATAAATATTATATATTTATATATTATAAATATATATCAAATATATTAAATATATTATATATATTAACTATATGAAAACATTAAATATATACATATATTTATAAATATATGTAATATATGGTATATAAATATATAATATATATAAGGGAAATTAATATATTGAAGAGATGCCAGCACTCCCGTGTTCATTGCAGCAGTACTGACAATAGCCAAGACATAAAATCAACCTAAGTGTCCATCAACAGATGAATGGGTAGAAATAATGTGGTACATATACACAATGGAATACTATTCAGCCATAAAAAAAATGAAATTCCATCATTTGTGCCAATGTGGATGGAACTAAATGTCATTATGTTACGTGAAATAAGCTAGGCACAGAAAGACAAATATTGCATGTTCTCACACATATGTGGGAGCTAAAGCAGTGAATCTCATGGAGGTGGTTACCAGAGGCTGGGTAGGGAAGCAGAGGAGGAAAAGAATGAAAGAGTTGGTTAATGGGTACATTTAAATGGAAGGAATAAGTTATTAAATTTAATAGTACAGTTGGGAAATTATAATTAATAATAATTTATTGTATATTATAAAGTACCTAGGAGAAAATAATTATGTTTTCAATACAAAAAAAAATTGTAGTGATGCATATCCCAGTTACTTTGATTTGATTATTATTACACATTATATTCAGGTATTAAAATACCACATGCACCCCCAAAATGTGTACAACTATTATATATTAATAGAAATATTTAAAATAATAAAAATATAATCAGAAACATTGCTTAAGAAAATAAGACCAAAAACGTTTCAATATTAGCACTACATTTTCTGTCATTCTTTCTGAATGGACCCTTGTCCTTGCTGCCCTCCGCTCTGAGGTAGGAATGTCCTGTTATGTCTCCTGCAGGTATGTCTATGCCTATCCCTGAAAACTCTCATTTTCTAATGGGAATTCTATTCCAATCCTGCTACTTCGCCCACTTTTTTTTCTCTCACATATTTTTGTTTCTTTGCCTCAGGGATTTGAAATCTCTGACTGAACAGAAATGACTTTAGAATTTGCAATAGCAGAGTAAAGAAGAGTGCTGTATTCTGCCCACTACACAATGCATCCAAAAAAGTGGAGACAGAGGACATTGTATTGCTGGGCTCAGGGTTCCTGAATCAAGAATCTCAGTTGACGGTGGCTGAGGGAGTAGTATGGGGCAAGGGGTGAGGATTGGAGGTAGGAGGTAGTTGGTTGTTATACAACAACCTTGTTTTCTTCCTATCTCTATTTCGTCTTAGTCTCAACTCTACTTCATGAAGTGAAACCAGGTATGTCTTTCACAGGACTTTGTCACATACTTTTCTAACTACTCCCAATCCCTTTAAAACAAAACAAAACAAAAGAAAACTCTATTTTTCATCTGTCTTACAATCAGAGAAATGCCAGTAATTTTCTAGCACTTGGGTTTTATTTTGTCAGTTTTTATCTGTGACCTTTTAAAATCTTGTTCTATGCTTTCATTATATTTTAGTGAGAAGTTGAGACAGCTTTCCCATGTGCCATTTTGATCTAATAATCTTTCTTGAGTTGTGAAAATTGTATCATGTACAGAGAAGGTCGTTCTAGGGAAGCACAAGTAAAAAGTCTTTGTAGTATCTGAGACCATGGAATTTTCAGAAAACTGACAAATAGGATTTGGCTTGGGACATGATGTGGTTGTCAGCAAATGAGGGAAAATGTGGCTGAAAATAGGTGGGCCACCTGCTGATTTTTTGCAATCTGTGAAAGCATATTTTCCGTTTGCAAAAAGAACACCAACTAAATAGTAGTGCCAATATTGCACTATTGAGGAACCATAACTGATTGTGTTATCATTTCAGCCATATTTCTAAGGCAGTAATTGATGCTCTGGTTTGAATAGAATAGTCTCCATGTGAACAATTTATGAGGATGTAGGATCAATCTAGATTCTGTTGGTATAAATTGGTTCACAAATTGCTGAAACTAAACCAAGCTGCTGGCTAAAAGAATAGTTTATAAAATACTGTGCTCTGAGGTTTCCTTGTAAAGAGCCTAGTTCTGGACTATCATGTTCCATAGAAATAGGCACCCTTATAGCCAACTATGCACGCAACTATTTCACCTCAGAACATACCAGATTAAGTGCAAAGACAAATGTGGAATTCACCCATTGCCACTGCTGCTTGTTTTAAAGTCTGATTTCTTGGGGAATGGACAGAATTGATTTCTCAAATTCTTCATTGGATCTCTATCTATCCCAGTTTCATGCCACATTTATTATACTTTCCCCAACTCATTCCTTAACCAAAGGAGCATTCTACAACAGTTTCTGAGCTATTACTATGCATTGGGCATTGTGTATGCCCAGCCCTTCAAAGAGTACCTGGCTTTATAGTATAATCCTTTTGCTTAAGAGCAACTAAAGGTTAGCCATGTCAGCCTAGTTATTAAATGACTAAGATTTATGCTTCAGTCAATGTCATCTGAATTGGAATGAAAAGAAGTGATGCTACAATAGCATTGTTAAGATCATAAAGTCTTATCAACCTGTCTAAGGAAACCTGAATAAATAAAACATTTGAAGGCAAAGTCTATGCCAGCTCTTTTCTAATGTATGTTTTAAGGAAACTCCTCTACTCCTAAGTATACAATGAAATAAATAAACAGTTTGATAGGAAAACCATACTATAATAACTTCATATATTTTTCTTAAATCAAAGGTTCTTTAAAGACACTCTTAAAATATTAACTCATAAATCCTCTATGACCTAAAATATTATAGCATCAACATTATCTGTCAAGTAGTTTGTTCAAAAGTTTATAAATAGTGTAAAACTCAAGCTACTATTAACTTTAACTCACCACCTTACACTGTATGTCTTAATTATGATTTCATTAATGGTTATATACTTTCTTGAACTATCAGTATCTATTTTGCTCATAGCACATTTGTTTTTACCTTCACATATTTTGAATACAAGTGATTTGTCTTTGTATTAGTGATATTATCAAGGGAAGTACCATTTAGAAACCCTGATGTCTGGGCAAAAGTCATTTTGGAGGTTTTCAAGATGTAATTTGTAAGGAGACTTTATCATGTTTTAGAGTGTTGACTTTGGTTTCACACTACCCAAAGTATCAGTAACAGAATGGGTTTCTACCAATGTCAAACTCCTGCGCCCTAGTAGCTCAGCTACTTTGTGCTAGTGATTAGGGTCTTGAACTTTCCATTTCCATATTTACAATATGGAGATCAAATAGTACAGCCTCAGGTCTGTGGTATGATTGGAAAAAGATAAATCAACTAAATGCTTATAAGACTCCCTGGCACATAGTATTTAATAAATGGTAGCTATTAAAGTGTAAGGACATATGATAACTAATAAATATTAGTTTTATCATATATCTTGTGTAATGTGGCTCCTTAAAGCACTGGCCTTGATGTAATATTGTCCAAATAAATCTTTAAATATGGACCACTGAAAACTTGGTATAGCTAACTTTGTCACTAAATAGGGATGCATTCCCACATGAACTGAAAATAATTTCGTCATGAGAGGAGAAAACATGAAACTTACAATCTATCTCGACTTTAGTCTTTCTTTATCTTAAATTAAATTAAAGAAATATCCGGCAGGGCGCAGTGGCTCACGCCTGTAATCCCAGCACTTTGGGAGGCCGAGGCGGGCGGATCACGAGGTCAGATCGAGACCATCCTGGCTAACACGGTGAAACCCCATCTCTACTAAAAATACAAAAAATTAGCCGGGTGTGGTGGCGGGTGCCTGTAGTCCCAGCTACTCGGGAGGCTGAGGCAGGAGAATGGCCTGAACCCGGGGGGGCGGAGCTTGCAGTGAGCCGAGATCGCGCCACTGCACTCCATCCTGGGCCACAGAGTGAGACTCCATCTCAAAAAAAAAAAAAAAAAAAAAGAAAGAAAAGAAAAAGAAAGAAAGAAATATCCCCCAAGCTTCTAAGAAGCCAGCTTAGTATCCAATGAACATACAAGGGCAAATAAGACATGTCCCTGTCCTTAAATAATTTTACAACTTAGTGCCATATAAACACATATAGACAAATAAAGAATTTAGTCTATTGTGACACTTTATGTGCTAAAAGTGTAAATGAGGAGATCCAGGAATGAAGGAGATGGAAGATTCCTGGAATAGATGGCATTAGAGCTAGGTCACTCCATGGTATATGCACCAAAGCAGAAAAATGAGAGGGAGGGATGTGTCTTTCCAACAGAGGAAACATAGGGCTCAAAGGCAGAGAAGCAAATAGGAAAGTTCAAGAAGAGTTCTGGTACATTTGCATCAATTTGTAGTGCATATAATTGTAATGGGTGCATTTGAAAACACAACATTTAATATTAGTACCTTGACTTAAGAATAGTTGCTGGCTGGCACAGTGGCTCATACCTGTAATCTCAGCACTTTAGGAGATCAAGGTAGGAGGATTGCTTATAGTCAGGAGTGCAAGACCAACCTGACTGATTGCTCTTGCAATAAAACGAGACCCCCACCTCTACAAAAAAAAATTTAAAACATTTGCTGGACATGGTGGTATGTGCCTATGGCCCCAGCTACTTGGGAGGCTAAGGCAGCAGAATCACTTGAGCTCAGGAATTGGCCCAGTGAGCTATGATTGCCGCCACTTTACTCCAGCCTGAGCAACAGAGAGAGACCCTGTCTCCAGACAAAAACAAAAACAAACAAACAACAAAATAACGGGAAAAAAAAACAAAACCCAAGAAGAGATGCCAATAAATTAAGGCACAATTTCATTTTCCTGAATAAAATTTAATTTTATTACTTTAACATTTGCTTAACCAAAAGAGTTCAAAATATTAGTACTATTTTACTATTACTACAGCTCTTATGTTTTTCAAAAATATTTATTATCTGCCAATGATAAAAGACTTCCTAGCCCTTTGAAATATAATTATTTTAGACAAAACTTAGATATTCCCAATCCAGAAGCATCAAAGTACATAATATCTTTTTTCCTTTTTCAGATTTCCCAGTAGGAATTGTAGCTGTTTTCTATTTTATGGCCTAATGCCAAAAGTAATTTTATCAGTCAAGTGAAGTTAACACATTTTCATTTTTAACTGAGGGCAATTTACTTCCTGCTGGTCATTTACAGTTTCCTCTCTTAATGACTGACTTAGTAAAAGTGAAAGATAGCCTCAGGCTGCTTCTCAACAGGTCATTAACAAGTTGTAAATGAGAGGAACATTCAGACTATCACTTCAATCATACCTGTGTATCCAAATTTAAACATTACTAACTTATTTTAGATCATGAGGAGCTCTAATCTGAAATACTCATTCTATTCCCAGCCTCATGGCGCCCTATAGCGTGAATTACCTAAAGGATATTTTGGCAAGAATTAAGGCTTAAGCTTGTATATTTTTTGTTAAATGTGTTTTTATTCAATGCATTATCACAAAATGAATTCCAAGTAATCATTATTCATACCAAGACAAAAAATAATAAACAGCACCCCTCCAAAATTCACTTTCATCTTGTTCTATCCAAACCACTTACCACTTCCTTCCCATCCAAAGTTAACCAATATCTTTGCTTCTGTGGAGATGCTTCCTGGCTTTTCTTTATAAAGGACGTTTGTTCTTTAGACACCAACTAAATGTGCATATAAATACTATATATAAATACTATATAGGGTATTGAAACTACTATACTGTAGTGTAGTAAGAATACTATACTTGTGTTTCTCCTTATTTTGAACTGTAAATATTTAGAATCATATAAGCATTTGTCTTTTTGGTCTGGCTATTTTGGTTCAACATTGGCTTTATGAGATTTAACTATGTTATTTCCTGTAGCAATACTTGATTATTCACTTTCACTGCTGAATATTTTTTAACTTCTACAAAGCAACACAATCTGTTTATTCATTTAGTGTCAATTGAAAATTCAATTTATGCCTGTATTGCTGTTATGGGACATTCTGTTACACATCTCTTAATGCACATGTGCATGAATTACTGTTGGGTATATATCTAGGTATATGATTTTGGTTCTTAAAATCTGTGCAGCTTCAACTGCAGTATATAGTTCTCAATTTTTCTCACATACCAGTGGTTTATGTGAGCTCCCAATGCTATACATTCTCATCACCACTTGGCATTCCTCAGAGTTTTTAAATTGCATTCATTCTGGTGAGTGTTACAGAGGTTACCTCATTAAAGTTTTAACTTTCATTTTCCTTTGTACTAATGATTTTGAACTACTTTTCATATGTTTATTGAACATTTTGATATCTTTTCTTTTTGAGACCAGCCTGGCCAACATGGTGAAACTCTGTCTCTACTAAAAATGCAAAAATTAGCTGGGCATGGTGGCAGCTGCCTGTAATCCAAGCTACTTAGGAGGCTGAGGCAGAAGAATTGCTTGAACTCAGGAGGCAGAGGTTGCAGTGAGCCCAGATTGTGCCACTGCACTGGATGACAGGAGCTAAACTCCTCTGTCTCAAAAAACAAACAAACATAAAACAAAAATCATTACTTCAGTTACCAATTTTTCTGTTCTTTGTAACAGAAAAGTAGTAGTGATATCATGGGTGCATGTGTTGTAAATATGTTTTTCCATTTCTTGGCTTATTACTCCATTTCTTCATAGATTTTTATAAAGCAAATAAATACTTAATTTCAATTTTTATTCATCCACTTTTTTTTTATTTCTGGCAAGAGTTTTCTAAATTTTACTTTAAGAAGTCATTCCATGACTCAGAGGTCAGAAAAATAATCTCCAATGTTATGTTATAGAATCTTTGTAGCTTTGCTTTTGCATTTAGATCAGCTTCCTCCCCCAACTTGATATGATCTTCTATTTGGTATCCAATAAAGATCAAAATTCTTTTTTATAGAAATATCAAATTGCCAGCACTATGTATTGATGGTATTACTCGTGCTGTTTAGTCTGCAATAACTCCCTTGTCATAAATCAAGTTTCCATATGTTTGCAAGACTCTTTCAGAGTTCTTTATTCTGCTACAGTATTTATCAATATTATATAATTAATCCTTTTTTTTCTTCAAGAGTGTCTTCACATATTTGGCCCTTTGAGTTTCTGCATATATTGTATTACCTTTCAAGTTACACACATACCTGCATATAAAACCTGTAGTGATTTTTATTGGGATTATATCATGGTGTCTATGATTCAATCTTTGGAAACCAACATCTTTACGATATTATTTTCTAGTTTATGTACAAGAAATCTCCCTTCATTTACTTTGTTATTTAACATTTCTTTTAGTAATGGTTCACAGTTTTTTAGAAAATGTCCTAGTTATTATTTATTAGATTTATTCACATACATCTTATTTTTGTGGAGTCATTTTAGATGGTACATATATTTACTTTATGTTTGTTGATGATTTGCAGGCTATAGATGAGTTTTATATATTGATTTGTACCTAGCAACTGTTTTCAGAATCACTATAATCTTATTAACTGATTTTCATTTTATTTTAAAAGTTTTATGAACATAATTATATTCTCTAAAAATACTGACATTTATTTCTTGCCTGAAAATCCTTATAATATTTATTTCTGTATATTGCACTCCTCTAAAGGCAAGTAGTCAAATATTATAAATTATTGGTACTAGCAGGTATCTTTGTCTCATTCCAAAACTAAAGGCAAAGTTCTTTCCTTCTGCGTTTATTCTGCTAAGGATTTTTTCCCTGAGAATGGATAACAAAATGCTTCTACTGGTATCTTCTAATAGTTTTCTTCGTTTTGCTAAGATGTAAATTTGGTTTCACAAAATATTAAGACAACTGTATATTCCTACAATCAGCCCAACTTTTCTATGATATTTTATCCCATTCATATACTGGTGAATGTGCTTTCTTAATGTTTTTATTTAGAATTTTTGTATCTAGTTTTTTCATGACTTTGGCTTGTAATTTAACCTCCTTGTATTATTCTTTTCAATTTTTGGCATAGGCAATGTTGATTTAAAGAAATAGTTGAACACTGTTCCCTCTTTTCCAATTTTCTGGAAGAGTTCATGTTAACTTATTTTAATTTCTTCCTTAAATATCTGATAGAATTCATTGATGAATCCATCTTGGCCTGGTGCTTTCTTTGCATCAGGTTTTATAATTATGGATTATTCTTAAAGCATGGCTTTACCTATACCTAGAAGTTTTGATGTAAAATATTTTTTATCATTTTCAGTTTAAATATTTTCTAATCTTTATTATGGTTTCTGCTTTTCCCTAATCCATAAATTATGTAAAAGTAATCTAGTTAATTTATACAATATGCAGAGGTTTATCATTGGTTTCTGACCCAATGATCTCTCAGTTTTTTTCTATTTGATTTTTGTTTCTTTATTTTTTCTTCCTGTTTATTTTGCTAACAAAAATCCTTACATCTTCTTTATTCTTGATTGTTATCACTCCATTTTCCTGGGTGTCCACTATTTCTAATGTGGAGTTAACTGTCTAACTATTATTCCTTAAAATTAGCCTTCCTTTTTCTCTGGCTAGTTTTAAGACTTCTCTTTGTTCTTAATTCTCATTAATTTTCCTGTGATATGCCTGGATATAACTTCATTTTACTTATTCTCATGGCTATGGTGAGCTTCTTGTATATGAGGCATGATGTTTCTCAGTAGTTTGAAGCTGTAAGTTCCTCAATATCTCTTCCCTTTAATTTCCCTTGTCAGAAGTTTGGTTCCTCAGGTATCAGACATTGAGATGGAGTTTAGCACACAGGACACTTATTAAGGCATACTCTTATGGTCAATGTCTGTGGAATGAAGGAAAACCATGCAAGAATACCCAGTTGAGGGAGAAGTTGAGCTGTGATGCAGACCCAAATCCTGCTTTAGCTGACCCCCAAGGAGGTAAGGTGCTATAATGGCTTCTTGGGTTTTCCCAGGTCAGGCCAAGGAAGCCAGCTGTTTCAATAAATATAAATGTCAGTCAATATATATAAATGTCTGCAATGCTATGGACTGAATATTTGCGGTCCCCCCAATTCCTTTGCTGAATTGCTTTAATACCTGATGTGATAGTGTTTGAAGATGAGGACTTTGATGGTAATTAGGTTTAGATGAGCTCATGAGAGTGGAGCCCTCCTGATGTGATTAGTGCCCTTATAAAAACAGAGACACCCGAGACTTCTTTCTCTGCCATGTGAGGATATAGCAATAAGGTGATCATCTACAAGCCAGAAAGATGATCCTTCTTAAGTGCTAGCTGACACTGAATCTGCTAGCACTTCTTCAAAGCAGAAGAAAGCTAACACTGTAGTGAGAATTACTGAGCCAGGATCCAGGAAAATAGGGAGGCTCAAGTAGGTGAGCATTTCTTCCTAAAATCTATCTTCTTTGCTTCTTTTCTTGGTAAAATTTGAGCCATAAACTACTGAATTTTCTGAGAGCATTAAACCTCTTCTACTGTAATGAATTGCCAAACCATTCGCTTAATCATATTCTAATATTTTCCTTCTACTCTTTTAGGGTCTTCGTAGAGTAACCTCTTTGGCTTTAGTAACGTTCACTTGGGATCCTACACTCAGAGAAAATGTCACCCTAAGGTATCAATTTCATTTTACAGATGAAGAATTCTAGATCTAAAGAAGTTAACCCTGAATTCCAATCACAAACATTTTTAAATGTCTAATTTTTTTTAATTTTGAAAAATTTCTTTATGTCATGAACTTACTTGTCCTTGAACATTTAGCTTGTGCATGAAAGAGGGAAGAGCAGCAGCCAAATATCTGGTTCCGGTCCTGTGCTCTTTTGTAAACTTTCCAATAATCACACATCATTTTCTTCTCTTTGGCCTTGAATTTTTAAATGTGCATTATTTACACAATGGGAGCTGCCTGTATTTTTCTTTATATCATAATCTTATGAATTTTAATAAGACTTATAAAACTTTTCATAAAACTATATGTTCTTAAGTCATAAAATTATAAGCTCTTCATATCAGGATTTCCAATTATATATGTGTCTACTCATCCCATGATTTTAATGATACTTCTAGATTTAGTTTTCACTTGGGGAGTATTCAACAAAATTAATTTTAATGAAAGTTATATTTTAACTCAATTTTAAGAAGAAAAAGCTAGGAGAGTTCTAATATAAATCTGAATCTTGACATTTATTCTTTGAAAAGTGCAATTATAAGCAACAGTTTTTAAAAAGTAAGAACAAAAACAATGTGTTCATTAGATAACTCATAAACTTCCAAAATAATTGTCTAAAAAAATTAGGAGTATTTTAGCTATGTCTGATATGTTATTTCTGAATATACATATGTCCAATTTACAGATTCAAGAATTACAGTGCACTTGTGTTATTGTAGTGAAAAGTTAGAAATCATCCAAATGTCCATCAACAAGAAGACGGTTACTTTGTGGTATATGTAGAAAGTGGATACCTGTATGGCAATTTAAAAGAAATAAACTAAGATGTAGGCAAGTTTCCAAAATGATGAAGAGCAAAAAATGATCAAAAGCTAAATTGTAGAAGGACCAAAACAAAAATGATGCAATTTAATAGAGTTTAATTATATAAATAATGCACATATGAAATGTTATTAGATTTGTGATTAAAGTATAAAACCATACATGGAAATAATTAACACTAGTTTAATTAATTATTAATAATTAACACGAGGTTCTAGTGGGGATGATGACTTTTGGGTAGAAGTAGAAGTGATATTGGAGAGGGGGAGTTCAATTTTTACTTGTAATATTTAGTTTCTGTTTGTGTTTTAAAATATATTTGATGCAAATGTCATAAAAATTGATGGTGGATACAGGGCTGTCAGTATATATTTTTTATATGAACATCTGAAAAACACTTGAGTACTGAATTGATGTGTTCTCACTAAATTTAGGATTAACAAAAACTCATTCAGTTGCAAGATAAAGGACTAAAATAAAATCTGCATAATTAATAAAACCACTGAATTATGTAATTAATAAGTCCAGGGGAAATTTAGTCTCAAGCACAGTTTGGTCCAAAAGTTTAAATGGCATCAGAAATTTGATTTTCTTGACCACTTGGCTCTGTTTTCCTCATCATACAAAGATGGCCCCAGAAGGCTCCAAACTCACATATTCACAGATAAGCAACACCAGTAGGGAGAGGTTCTTTTTCCCAATGTTTCTAGAAGAAGGTTCAGGGTCTGCTGCCATTTATCTAATTTTAATAGCATATCTAGTTAATTGTGAGTAGACTGAACATTTTGATAGGTATGCCCACCAATCCCATAAAAAAAGCCATAGACCGTAGAGGAAAAAGCAGTTCCACAAGAGGGAAAACAAAACACTGATAGTATTGGTGCTGGGTAGGTAAAAATAACCCAACTTCCAGTTTCATTTTACAAATGTGCATTTCGATAGTATTGTTCAGCTAGTAATATCAGTATATTCAAGAAAGGAAGACATATATTGATATTTCTCTCTCACCTTCCAATTATATGTCACTTTTTTTTTTTTGGCCGAGAATCCCTGTGGAAGTTCCCAACCATTTGCCACCTCCAATCATACTGACTTAACAGAAACTAACAGGCTGCATATACATTATTTTTGCTGATTTAAAGTGATTGATTCTTGTTTAGATATAGTAGTTTATAAATTTACCAATATAATTTCCCAGGCAATGTGAATTTTTAAAACTAACTACTATTTTTAAAAACCCAATCATTCTATAATAAACTCATTTATTCAATCACCAGCTTAATGGCTAATTAATAATGCAGGTTTTAGGGTCTATATACTGATAGAAATTGTCCCTCTAGAAAGTTTGCATATTTGTTTGCTATATCCTTATTCCAGTATTTTCTTATGATCTGTGTCAAAATATTGAAAAATGAGTAACAGATGCATCATTGAAACTTCTTTAAATAAAAAACAAACAAATACATTTAAATCACATTTAACTTTTTTATCATGCAATTGTGAATTAGGTCCTTTCTTTTATTGGTAATTAGAGTGTGGAACAGATGGTGTAGACTTTGGCAAAAAGTGATAATCTCTCCAAACTAACATATTGTCAACTGATTATTCGCAAAACAAAGATCTATTCCCTTGATCAAGAGTCTGTTTTAAAGGTTAGAAAAGAAGAAACGTATTTCAACTACAAAAATATGGGATTTTACAAATAGAGAACAGCATTCCGATGCTTTGAGTGCTGGGCACATTTTGTTAGTTGCCATTCATCTTGAAACAGTTTCATTAAGTTTTTGACATGATCATTTTGGAGAAATTTCTCCATTATTGTCTCTCCAATAGTTCTGACAAATTATTAGTAAGCACTGGAAGAAACGGTCCTGATTTCACCATGCATCTCCCCTAAACTACACTTCCATTGTGTTCTCCAGAGGGACCTCTACAAGGGTACCCAGGAACTCTGAGAGCTATAAATAATTTACCAGGAGCCAGAACACCTCGTCTTGATGTAGGCTTGACTCGTTCTAGGTGCAAAAGTAGCAGATAACCCAAGCGAGCAGAAGGCCCAGGGTCAGCATCAATGCAGGGACTCCAGATTAAGGATGTCCAGGGTAATGCTCAGAATCCATCTCTTGTGGATTGAAAAAATAAATAGTTAAGTGAAAGACTAAAGGGGACAACTTGCCTCTGCTGATTCTTAGAACTAACACCACAGCTCTAATATGCTAGGGCTTTGTTTGCCCTGATTCTTACCTCATCGCTCCTGTACCCATGCCATTTTCCCATTTGTGGCCTATATGCCTCTGGCTATTATAAAACCAAATCATCATAATTCCTTTGGTATCCTGGTCTTTCCAACTCATCCAGATTTCTGTGTCGTACAGAAAGATGGAGATAAAAAGTAAGGCAATTTATGAACATTCAGGCATTTCTGCAGGGCAAGTGAATGCATGTTCAGGTTAAGGAGCAACTATATAAATGAGTGTCAAACAGACGGACCGAATCTGTGTTAGTTGTCACAGAACTGGCAGTTTCTTTGAAGCAAAACAAGCAGTAAGAATCATTCCTCCACCTTCATATTTAGAGCAGCTAAAATCTTCATGTCTAGAAAATTTTCAGGAAAACTAAAAGTTCTAGTCATAACGAAATGCACGTATTAAATGAAGAAGAGCAAAGGTACATTCAGGAAAACAAATCTCACTTTTCTTGTATAATCATTGCCTTACTGTAATAATTTATCAGCCATCTGGCAAGAGTATTATTGCTATTTTGTATATCCAAATTACTTGTAAACTTCAATTTGTTTAGAACCATGTATTACCATTTAAAGTTTTCTTCAAACTTTAACGTTAAGGTGGTAGCCAGCCAGCATTAACCAATATGACATCCCCCAACTTCTCATCAAATGACCGGTAGAAAAATAGATAAAATGTAAAATTGTATGGAGAAATTAGAAATATTAAGCACCACTCTGTTAGACATCAAAAGGAATTACTATTAATAAAAGAGCAAATTAAATTCTATTGCAAAACACAGAGGCCAATTAGAAAGCAAATGGGATTTTCACCCATTCTTAGTGAGCACTCCTACTTTAGAGACCTAGACTATTCATTATTTAAGGGAAGGAAAACATATGTCAGAAATGCATGAAGAGCTCTGCCAGAGGTGATCAGGGCAATTTATTTTCATTTTAATTCCATCATTAAGATTTCTGTATTTCATAGTTATTTGGAACTTTATAATTTTCAAAATTATAATGTGACTGTGGTTTGAATTTGATAGTTATTGGTACATTGAATAACTGGAAATAAACTAGATACTTGAAAATATGGGGAAGTCTTGGAAGCAGTTAATTTTAACAATTTTTTATACTTATTTCCTTTTCCTGCTATGCTAAAATCTACAGACTTTGGAAATGTTTCAACCTATAAACAAATCAAGTACTAAAACATTTTCATAAATATTGTTGAGAATTATAAAGTTCTGAATTATTTTTATAAGTATACTTATTAAACTTATAAAACACAATACTTGCTACTGCCATTTGTTGATGGTGAAAGAGTTGATCATTTTACTCTTGACTTGACTATTATAGAATTTATAGGCAGCTGGAGCCTGATTAAAAAAAGATCTCGGGTACATCTGAAGAAAAATATTCCATAATATATCAGATTATTAGAGAAAGAAAGCAATCCATTTGTTCTCAGTTTAGTAAAGGCCCATTAGATAAATAACTACTTGACATCATAATTTTTAAAAGAAGTTTTTGTGTCATTAAACACTGAAACCTAGTTCTGAAAGGAGGATATGAACAGCAGCTTTATCGTTAGTTAGTGAGAACGAGGGGTAAATAATCACCAAAGACTGTTTAGACTGCCACTTATTCAATGAGCAGTTCATAAGCAACTCTTACATGGGCCCATTAAATAGATTACAATGTAATTGACTATATAATAGTCCTTTAAAGGTGCACAGACAAAATATATTTTTGATAAAGATTTACTATTGAAAAGAAAGTTAAATTTTATAAATAAATTTACCTTGTGTTCTTAGGAAATTCAAAAATATGAATGACAAAACAAGACAGTCAAAATATTATGAAGTTATAATGAACTGAGATGATTTTTAACAGTTGACTGGATAAGAATAGGTTATTATAAAATTAAAATCACAAAGTTATATTTGCCCAGAAGCAATAATTCACAGAAGCAATAAAGCAGACAATGTAATCATTGGTATAAAACTCAACATTCCATATTACTCTTGGTATAGACAGAAAAGACCAAAGATGATTTTTCTTGGTATAAAGACAAGATGGACGTCAAACTAGCCTCAGATTCCTCCACGATAATAAATATTGAAGGGGTAGCTATAAAGCTTTGGGAACAATAGCAATGGATTTAACTAGGTGGTAATTCAGTTATGAAAAAATATTCAGATATCCTAAGATTTATAAACAGAAGTATATCACAAGCTTACCCTTTCCAGAGATATAAGGAACTAAGCAATAATTTAGCTGACCAATACATAAAGCAAAATGATTAACTCAAGAAATACGATGTCAATGCATGTATCAAAATATCACATGTGCCCCCAAAATAGGTACAATGATTACATACAGATAAAAAATTTAACTTATAAAAAATTGAATGTTAGAGAATTTAAAAAAGACATATCTAACATTCAAAATGCTTTAAAAATGTCCAGAAATTGTTATAAACATTAAAAATATAATCAAAATAATTTATAAAATCAAAGTATGCAACATTAAAGATGATGTTTCTAATCTGGATCTAAAATTTGCAAGTACACATGTAAAACAAACAAACAAAAATGGTGTGGGAAAAAAGAAGCAGAAGCATATAAATTTATAATCTTTACCTTATCTTACATGTGAAATATGAAATAAACACTTTTTTATTCCTGATACTTATTTAATGTATTTTTTAACTTAAAGGCAATTAATAGTAACAATAAATAAATAGATGTTATTTATGCCTTTAAACTATTTCAAGAATGTATAATATATACTTCATGTTAATTAAAAGAGTTAAAAATACAAAATGTAAAGTAGGGGTTGACAACCAAAATAATATTTATGACAATCATTATAAATGGCTTATATTTTTCTATTAAAATTGAAAGACTATCCGAATGAATTGAGAATACAACTTCATACTTCTTTAGAAGTGGTAAACCTAAAGCTATGGGAAAAATGGATTAAAAAATAAATAACTTTACATATATATATGTGTGTGTATATATATATGTAATATATGTAATACCAGTCAATTGCAGTTACTTATATATGTAATACCAGTCAAATGCAGTTACTTATAATACGTATACTTAAATTTTATATCCTATAGAAACTGAAACTTTTTAATTTCTGATTTTATTTTTCAAGAATCACATTATTTACCAAGCTATTATTAATAACTTGCCAAGTGCAGGAATTATTACATCCATGTAGGAAAACAATATAAGACATTATCCATAAATATTTATCAATGAAAGATCAAAATATTGAGTGTGGCAAACACATTAACAACATGTGTTTGTCTTCTGTCTAATAAATACTAACTAAAATTTAGTTATAGAAGGAAAAAAAAAGGATTTACCCCAAGGAAAAGACAGAATAACAAATTTTAATCAAATTTTGAATGGCTGAAATGAAAAAGGGTTTGGTTTCCAGAATAAACAAACAAGAAAACTCTGAATTTAAGACCACAAAGGAAGATAGCAGAATGAGGCATACAACTTAAGAAAGGAGATTCAATGAAAGCCTGTTTTCTAAATGAAGAACTTTTCAGCAGCCTTCTCTGTTTCCTTCCAGAAAGGCTAGCCCTAACATTCCTGTTCTAACATCTCTTTCATCTTGAATATTATCTCCACCCCAGGTAAATTAACCCCATATGCTCCACATACAGGCAGATAGAGATTCCTTCAAACTGATCAAACTGAAGCACCACTCACACAAATGGAAGAATCAATCATATTTTTAAAGCTTTACTTGTAATTTTGAACAGATATCAAAGAAAATTAGACATGAAATAAAATGAGACAAATGAAAATAAAATCAGAATTCAGTGCAGGGGAGAACAGATGTAGAACAGAGAGCAAAAGACAGATTCTATAACCTATAATTTATATTGTAGGGAGTTATAAAAATAAATTATACAACCATAATCAAAAGAGGATATAATAAAGAAGAAAATTAGAAAACAAGAAGGTTTATGAAAATTAAAAACTCATCTCTTTTTAAAAAACATGTTTAGTGTTATTTTGGAAATAAATGTGAGGACTCTCCCAGGAAGTATAACAAAAAATGGAACAAAAAAAAAAAAAAGGAGAGAGAATGACACCGTAATCTGCTATATCTGATGAACTGAAATTTTGAAAACGGAAAGAAAACACAGTAAGAAGAAAAATTGTAAAAAATGTTCAATAAAAAATAAATTCTGGTATTTCTTCTAACTTGTAAAGAACTTGCAAGCTGTCATTTTGTGCACACATCAAGAAAAAAAACTGGACAAACCAAAAATAAATTACTTTCATTTTTGTGCATACATCAAGAAAAAAGAAACTGGACAAACTGAAAATTATTTACTTTTCTTTGACCCAGTGCAAACAACCACCCAGAAATCTGGAAAGACAGGAACATTTAGAGAGATGGAGTCACGATTGACTTCCCTGGAGCAGAAGTTGCTGGAGTTGCAAACTGGTAGGAAAATTTAAATGGCAAGTGTTGACAAACTGCTGGAGGCTGAGCATGGACCAGTATGAGAGTAAAAAATTCCCAGAGGTGGAACTCTTACACTTGCATGGGTCTTATCTCCAGAAACCCAAGAGTTTCTAACAAGAAAGATCCCTTCATGACTCTGGCAGGGGAAGAGTTTATTACAAAACTAACCAGCACCATACCATTTGTTCTACCAATCCTGCTCCTAGGTGTTTACCCAACTGATTTGAAAATGTAAATCCACACATGAACTTGCATTTGAATGTTATGGCAACTTTGTTAATAATCACCAAAATCCTGAAACTGTTAAGAAATCCATCAACAGGTGAATAGATAAACAAACTCTGAGACATCCATACAATTGAATACTATTTAGGATGAAAAGGAATGAACTACCAGCATTGCAAATACATAAAAGAATTATAAATACATAATATCAAATGCACAATGCCAGTCACAGAGGACTACTGTATGATTCCATTTATATGACATTCTGGAAAAGGCAAAAATATATAGGTGGTAAAGAGGCCAGTCAATACTATGGGTTCAAAGGGGAGGGTTGAATATGTGAAAGTACAGATTTTTTTTTTTTTTTTTTTTTTTTTTTTTTTTTTTTTTTGAGACAGAGTCTTACTCTGTTGCCCAGACTGGAGTGCAGTGGCGTGATCTCGGCTCACTGCAAGCTCTGCCTCCTGGGTTCACACCATTCTCCTGCCTCAACCTCCTGAGTAGCTGGGACTACAGGCACCCGCCACCACACCCAGCTAATTTTTTCTATTTTTAGTAGAGACGGGGTTTCACCGTGTTAGCCAGGATGGTCTCGATCTCCTGACCTCTTGATCCTCCCGCTTTGGCCTCCCAAAGTGCTGGGATTACAGGCATGAGCCACCGCACCTGGCCCAGAAGATATTTTAAGGTGGTAAATCTTGTCTGAATAATACTATTATAGTGGATATCTGACAGTGTACATCTTGAAAATCCATAGAACTTTACAGCAAAAATAATGAAACTTAATGTATTAAATATGTAAGTTTAAAAAAAGAACCACTGTGGAGATTGGAGGTTCCCAAAATGAAATTTGACAAATATATATACCGCTATATCTGTTCAAATTAATGGCAAAAACTGCAATTACTTTTGTACCAACTTAATGTCTATCTATCATCTATCTATCTATCTATGTATCTATATTACATATGTATGTAATAACCTCAATGGGGGGAGAAAGGTCCTGACTTAAGTGGTTTTGGGAATAAATTACGTCTTCAAGAATAAAACAACCACAGATAAGTACTGTACTTTACTTGATAACTTTGTTTCCCAAAGAGGTAAAGGTTGACAATTCTGAAACCACTATACTGTATACCCTGAATGAACAAATAAGTAAATTAATGAGATGGTGAGGACCAGATGTCTCACTGGTTACAGATTTGTTTTGTCTCAAACTTTACACATGAAAAATAGAACAGATTCAGAGTAACCAGTTTACATTCTCATCCTAAGGAAAAATGGTGGTGTCTGAGGCAATGGAAGTAAAATAAGCAGAGAATACTAGGTAAAGAGGCTTTTGAAGCTATTATCCATTTCTAATATACTGCATTGCAAAGGAATTTTGAGGAAGGAATGAAGTTTTGTGAGTAGGCAAAGAGGAATCTGGGTCTTAGCTCTTAAAAGAGATTTAAATGAAGAATTGAGGTTTGATGCGAATGACGTAGTTTGTAAATCCACATCATGAAATTACAAAACCAGAGGATCCAACATGAGCAGAACAGCCATCAATTTAACTGCATTTCAGAACCCATATTTATTAAAGTGTTTAAAAGGGGATGTACTATTTTTACCAGCATCCTGAACTAGAGTATAACACTGAATCATTTGTTTAGTGCTCCTACACGCTTTAAATAATAGTTCAATAAAAGAGGCAGATTGTTTTTTAAAAAAATGCTGTTTGTGTGATGGGCGCTGTAGGTAGTGTTGGTGTTTCCAAATAGTAAGAATAAACTAATTTATGAAATAGCGATAATTATTTTTAGAAAGGTGTATAGTTTACTAGATTTATCTAAGTATTTCCTATTAGAGTTAATTAAAACCATTAATATTGTAAGAATGTCAAAAATTAATACAATGTCATATATAAATTCATATTTGTCAGGCCTCTGAGCCCAAGCCAAGCCATCGCATCCCCTGTGACTTGCACATATATGCCCAGATGGCCTGAAGTAACTGAAGAATCACAAAAGAAGTGAAAATGCCCTGCCCTGCCTTAACTGATGACATTCCACCACAAAAGAACTGTAAATGTCAAGTCCTTGCCTTAACTGATGACATTCCACCACAAAAGAAGTGAAAATGGCCTGTTCCTGCCTTAACTGATGACATTATCTTGTGAAATTCCTTCTCCTGGCTCATCCTGGCTCAAAAGCTCCCCTACTGAACAAATTGTGACCCCTACTCCTGCCCACCAGAGAACAACCCCCCTTTTTCCTTTACCTACCCAAATCCTATAAAACAGCCCTGCCCCTATCTCCCTTCACTGACTCTCTTTTTGGATTCAGCCCGCCTGCACCCAGGTGAAATAAACAGCTTTATTGCTCACACAAAGCCTGTTGGGTGGTCTCTTCACATGGACACGAGTGAAATTTGGTGCCGTGACTCAGATCCAGGGACCTCCCTTGGGAGATCAATCCCCTGTCCTCCTGCTCTTTGCTCCATGAGAAAGATCCACCTACGACCTCAGGTCCTCAGACTGACCAGCCCAAGAAACATTTCACCAATTTCAAATCCAGTAAGCGGCCTCTTTTTACTCTCTTCTCCAACCTCCCTCACTATCCCTCAGCCTCTTTCTCCTTTCAATCTTGGCGCCACACTTCAATCTCTCCCTTCTCTTAATTTCAATTCATTTCATTTTCTGGTAGAGACAAAGGAGACACGTTTTATCCGTGGACCCAAAACTCCGGCGCCGGTCAGGGACTAGGGAAGGCAGCCTTCCCTTGGTGTTTAATCACTGCAGGGACACCTCTCTGATTATACACCCACATTTCAAGGGTGTCAGACCACGCAGGGATGCCTGCCTTGGTCCTCCACCCTTAGCGGCAAGTCCCGCTTTTCTGGGGGAGGGGCAGGAACCCCAACCTCTTATCTCTGTGCCCTGATCCCTTATTTCCGTGCCCGGACCTCTTATCTCTGCACCCCATTCCCTTATTTCCGTGCCCCAACCCCTTCTCCGCTTTTCTGGAGGGCAAGAACCCCCCCACCCCTTCTCCCTGTCTCTACTCTATTTTTTCTGGGCTTGCCTCCTTCACTATGGACAAGTTTCCACCTTCCATTCCTCCTTGTTCTCCCTTAGCCTGTGTTCTTAAGAACTTAAAACCTCTTCAACTGTCACCTGACCTAAAATCTAAGCATCTTATTTTCTTCTGAAATGCCACTTGACCGCAATACAAACTCGACAGTAGTTCCACATAGCCAGAAAACAGCACTTTCAATTTTTCCATCCTACAAGATCTAAATAATTCTTGTCGTAAAATGGGCAAATGGTTTGAGGTGCCTGATGTCCAGGCATTCTTTTACACATCGGGCCCTCTGTAGTCTCTGTTCCCAATGCAACTCGTCCCAAATCTTCCTTCTTTCCCTCCCACCTGTCCCCCTCAGTCCCAACCCCAAGCGTCACTGAGTCTTTCTAATCTTCCTTTTCTACAGACCTATCTGACCTCTTCCCTCCTCACCAGGCAGAGCTAAGTCCCAATTCTTCCTCAGCCTGTGCTCCTCCACCCTATAATCCTTTTTATCACCTCCCCTCCTCACACCCGGTCCGGCTTACAGTTTCGTTCCATGACTAGCCCTCCCCCACCTGCCCAGCAATTTACTCTTAAAAAGGTGGCTGGAGCTAAAGGCATAGTCAAGGTTAATGCTCCTGTTTCTTTACCTCAAATCAGATAGCGTTTAGGCTCTTTTTCATCAAATATAAAAATCCAGCCCAGTTCATGGCTCGTTTGGCAGCAACCCTGAGACGCTTTACCGCCCTAGACCCTAAAAGGTCAAAAGGCCGTCTTATTCTCAATATACATTTTATTACCCAATCTGCTCCTGACATTAAATAAAACTCCAAAAATTAAATTCTGGCCCTCAAACCCCACAACAGGACTTAATTAACCTCGCCTTCAAAGTGTACAATAATACAGTAAAGGCAGCCAAGTAGCAACATATTTCTGAGTTGCAATTATTTGCCTCAACTGTGAGACAAACCCCAGCCACATCTCCAGCACACAAGAACTTCCAAACGCCTAAACCGCAGTGGCCAGGCGTTTCTCCAGAACTACCTCCCCCAGGAGCTTGCTACAAGTGCCAGAAATCTGGCCACCAGGCCAAGGAACCCCCGCAGCCCGGGATTCCTCCTAAGCCGTGTCCCATCTGTGCGGGACCCCACTGGAAATCGGACCGTTCAACTCACCTGGCAGCCACTCCCAGAGCCCCTGGAACTCTGCCCCAAGGCTCTCTGACTGACTCCTTCCCAGATCTTCTCGGCTTAGCGGCTGAAGACTGATGCTGCCCGATCGCCTCAGAAGCCCCGTAGACCATCATGGACGCTGAGCTTTAGGTAACTCTCACAGTGAAGGGCAAGTCCATCCCCTTCTTAATCAATATGGAGGCTACCCACTCCACATTACCTTCTTTTCAAGGGCCTATTTCCCTTGCCTCCGTAACTGTTGTGGGTATTGACAGCCAGGCTTCTAAACCTCTTAAAACTCCCCAACTCTGGTGCCAACTTAGACAATACTCTTTTAAGCACTCCTTTTTAGTTATCCCCACCTGCCCAGTCCCCTTATTAGGCTGAGACACTTTAAATTATCTGCTTCCCTGACTATTCCTGGACTACAGCTGCATCACATTACCGCCCTTCTTCCCAATCCAAAGCCTCCTTTGCGTCCTCCTCTTGTATCCCCCCACCTTAACCCACAAGTATAAGACACCTCTACTCCCTCCTTGGTGACCGATCATGCACCCCTTACCATCTCATTAAAATCTAATCACCCTTACCTCGCTCAATGCCAATATCCCATCCCACAGTTTAAAATGATTAAAGTCTGTTTTCACTCACCTGTTACAGCACGGCCTTTTAAAGCCTATAAACTCTCCTTACAATTCCCCCATTTTACCTGTCCTAAAACCAGACAAGACTTA
This sequence comes from Pan troglodytes, assembly GCF_028858775.2. Taxonomy (NCBI): domain Eukaryota; kingdom Metazoa; phylum Chordata; class Mammalia; order Primates; family Hominidae; genus Pan; species Pan troglodytes. Next base: position 124,980,514 of record NC_072404.2, on the reverse strand, counting down.
CAGGTTAGTTCAGGATCTGCGCCTTATCAACCAAATTGTTTTGCCTATCCACCCTGTGGTGCCAAACCCATATACTCTCATATCCTCAATACTTCCCTCCATAATCCATTATTCTGTTCTAGATCTCAAACATGCTTTCTTTGCTATTCCTTTGCACCCTTCATCCCAGTCTCTCTTCGCTTTCACTTGGACTGACCCTGACATCAGGGTCAGCAAATTACCCATCAGGCTCAGCAAATTACCCGGGCTGTACTGCCACAAAGCTTCACAGATAGCCCCATTACTTCAGTCAAGCCCAAATTTCTTCCTCATCTGTTACCTATCTCGGCATAATTCTCGTAAAAACACATGTGCTCTCCCTGCTGATCGTGTCCGACTAATCTCCCAAGCCTCAATCCATTCTACAAAACAACAACTCCTTTCCTTGCTGGGCATGGTTGGATACTTTTGCCTTTGGATACCTGGTTTTGCCATCTTAACAAAACCATTACATAAACTCACAAAAGGAAACCTAGCTGACCCCATAGATCCTAAATCCTTTCCCCACGCCTCATTCCGTTCCTTGAAGACAGCTTTAGAGACTGCCCTCACCCTAGCTCTCCCTGACTCATCGCAACCCTTTTCATTACACACAGCCGAAGTGCTGGGCTGTGCAGTCGGAATTCTTACACAAGGACCGGGATCGCGTCCTGTAGCCTTTGTCCAAACAACTTGACCTTACTGTTTTAGGCTGGCCATCCTGTCTCCGTGCAGTGGCTGCTGCCACCTTAACACTTTTAGAGGCCCTAAAAATCACAAACTATGCTCAACTCACTCCATTTCTCATAACTTCCAAAATCTATTTTCTTCCTCACACCTGATGCATATACTTTCTGCTCCCCGGCTCCTTCAGCTATACTCACTGTTTGTTGAGTCTCCCACAATTACCATTGTTCCTGGCCCAGACTTCAATCCGGCCTCCCACATTATTCCAGATACCACACCTGACCCTCATGACTGCATCGCTCTGATCCACCTGACGTTCACCCCATTTCCCCATATTTCCTTCTTTCCTGTTCCTCACCCTGATCACACTTAGTTTATTGATGGCAGTTCCACCAGGCCTAATCGCCACACACCAGCAAAGGCAGGCTATGCTATAGTACAAGCCACTAGCCCGCCTCTTAAAACCTCTCATTTCCTTTCCATAGTGGAAATCTATCCTCAAGGAAATAACTTCTCAGTGTTCCATCTGCTATTCTATTACTTCTCAGGGATTGTTCAGGCCCCCTCCTTTCCCTACACATCAAGCTCAGGGATTTGCCCCCACCTAGGACTGGCAAATTAGCTTTACTCAATATGCTCCGAGTCAGATAACTAAAATACCTCTTAGTCTAGGTAGATACTTTCACTGGATAGGTAGGGGCCTTTCCTACAGGGTCTGAGAAGGCCACCACAGTCATTTCTTCCTTTCTGTCAGACACAATTCCTCAGTTTAGCCTTCCCACCTCTATACAGTCTGATAACAGACCAGCCTTTATTAGTCAAATCAGCCAAGCACTTTTTCAGGCTCTTAGTATTCAGTGAAACCTTTATATACCTTACGGTCCTCAGTCTTCAGGAAAAGTAGAACAGACTAAAGGTCTTTTAAAAACACACCTCACCAAGCTCAGCCACCAACTTGAAAAGGACTGGACAATACTTTTACCACTTTCCCTTCTCAGAAGTCAGGCCTGTCCTCAGAATGCTACAGGTTACAGCCCATTTGAGCTCCTGTATAGATGCTCCTTTTTATTAGGCCTCAGTCTCATCCCAGACACCAGACCAACTTAGACTGTGCCCCAAAAAACTTGTCATCCCTACTATTTTCTGTCTAGTCATACTCCTATTCACTGTTCTCAACTTCTCATACATGCCCTGCTCTTGTTTACACTGCCAGTTTACACTGTTTCTCCAAGCCATCACAGCTGATATCTCCTGGTGCTATCCCCAAACCGCCACTCTTAACTCTTAAAAGAAATAAATAATCTTTGGTGGCAAGGCTATGCTGAACCTCTTTAAGCACTCTCTAATTAGATGTCCTAAGTCCTCCCAATTCTTAGTCCTTTAATACCTGTATTTCTCCTTCTCTTATTCCGTTTAGTTTTTCAATCCATACAAAACCGTATCCAGCCATCACCAATAATTCTACATGGCAAATGTTTCTCTAACAACCCCACAATATCACCCCTTACCACAAAATCTTCCTTCAGCTTAATCTCTCCCACTCTAGGTTCCCACGCTGCCCCTAATCCCGCTCAAAGCAGGCCTGAGAAACATCGCCCATTCTCTCTCTCCATATCACCCCCCAAAAATTTTCACTGCCCCAACACTTCAACACTATTTTGTTTCGTTTTTCTTATTAATATAAGAAGGCAGGAATGTCAGGCCTCTGAGCCCAAGCCAAGCCATCGCATCCCCTGTGACTTGCACTTATACGCCCAGATGGCCTGAAGTAACTGAAGAATCACAAAAGTGAAAATGCCCTGCCCTGCCTTAACTGATGACATTCCCCCACAAAATAAGTGTAAATGGTCTGTTCCTGCCTTAACTGATGACATTATCTTGTGAAATTCCTTCTCCTGGCTCATCCTGGCTCAAAAGCTCCCCTACTGAGCACCTTGTGACCCCCACTCCTGCCCACCAGAGAACAACCCCCCTTTTTCCTTTACCTACCCAAATCCTATAAAACGGCCCCACCCCTATCTCCCTTCGCTGACTCTCTTTTCGGACTCAGCCCACCTGCACCCAGGTGAAATAAACAGCTTTATTGCTCACACAAAGCCTGTTTGGTGGTCTCTTCACAATATTGATTGTCAAACTAAAATTAAAACATCTTATTGCTACTTTAAAACATTTTAGAAAGATAATTTGAGCCATTTTAAAAACCACCATGTGAGCAATATTGTATTGACTAAATAATTAAAAGTTTTTCAGTATGTTACTCTTGAACAAGGCAGCTTGTCCGTCCATGTTTGTAGCAGTATCATTTCAGTGATTGGGGGAGCACCCTTCATCTTCCTCTCCGATAAAGATGTACATAATAACTACTTTTTTTTTTTTTGGCATTTTCTTCTCTGTAACATCTGTGCCTTCCCCTCAAAATATCCCATAGGAATGATTTTAGCATGATAACAACCAACATCCTGCTGCTTGTATTACTTTCTTACACTAATTACAACACAAGCTGCAAGATTTGCTTTGTCTCAAACTTTACACATGAAAAATAAAACAGATTCAGAGTAACCACTTTAAATTCTCATCCTAAGGAAAAATGGTGGTGTCTGAGGCAATGGAAGTAAAATAAGCAGAGATTACTAGGAAAAGAGTCTTTTGGAGCTGTTATCCATTTATTTTTGTTTTTATTTATTTGTGTGTGTGTGTGTGGCGGAATCTCGTTCTGTCGCCAGGCTGGAGTGCAGTGGCGCGATCTCGGCTCACTGCAACCTCCACCTCCCAGGTTCAAGCGATTCTCTTGCCTCAGCCTCCCGAGTAGCTGGGACTACAGGCGTGTGCCACCACGCCCGGCTAACTTTTGTATTTTTTTAAGTAGAGACGGAGTTTCACCATGTTGGCCAGGATGGTCTCAATCTCTTGACCTCGTGATCTGCCTGCCTCAGCCTCCCAAAGTGCTGGGATTACAGGCGTGAGTCACAGCGCCCAGCCGTGTTATCCATTTCTAATACGCTGTGTTGAAAGGAATTTTGAGGAAGGAATGAAAAGTACTGTGAGTAGGCAAAGGGGAACCTTGGTCTTAGCTCTTAAAAGAGATTTAAATGAAGACTTGAGGTGTGATGCAAATGACATAGCTTGTAAATCCATAAAGGCTCAGGTGTGGCAAATTTTCAAAGTATTTGCATTTTTCTTTGATAATGTTTTCAGAATATTTGTATTTCATACAAATATAATAAATGAAATATTTTGCTTTCATTATAAAGCACTCTTTTTCATCACCTCCAAATTACTATCATCATTTCATTTAAAGACAATTTTAAAAGTTCTCCCACATTATGAAGCACAATAAATTATACTACATATTCGTTCCACTAACTATTCCTTGAGACTTGAAAATTATATTTACTATTTCTGATTCATTATCTTCACTATGTTTTCTGGAATTATTAATTTTATATCTTTAACTCTGTCTTGAAATTATGTTGAGAGGAAATTTTATCTGGAATAGCATATAAAAATATTTTTATTTTTATTATTGGATTTTTTTATATGCCCCTTAAATAACAATACAGTAATTTTGTTTCCATTATTTTGCTGAACTTGGGCGATAGGATGTTTCATTATATTAAAACACTCTCAATGTAAATAGTAAATGTTTTTATTAAGGCCCAGGTAAGAAATAACATTTTCAGATTTTGATACAGATTTAGAAATACAAATTGTAATCAGTAGAATGGGTAAGACTATAGTAGTAAATGTATACACTTAGAATATAAAATATTGTTCATTCTATAACAACAAACAATTCACTGTTGTCATTTTTACACACGATTACTAACACATGATTTATGCAATAATTTGCACACTAATTTGTGAAACGTCCTATTGTTGGATTTCTGTCTAAGATAGTTAATAGAAACTCTCTGAATGTAGATAGCAAGGAACATGTGGCTGCCTGTAGCATCTTGAAAATTGCTATCAGTCTAACTCATATACATTGGCTCTCTCCAGGAGAATATGTAACATGAAAATAAAATGAGCAGAAAAAACTATTCACACATATGAAAAGAAAATGTTCTTAGCAATGACCATGAGACAGGTAAGGGGAATGAATGAAACTCAGGCTTGTGGATATTGCTAACCTTCTTTCATTAGAATTTAAAAAGGATTGTAATTTTTTTTTGGTGTGTAATCTTTTTGTTAGCTCTCTTTTCTTTGCCTTATTTTCTCAGTAAAGGCTTTTTAAAGTTTTTTGAAAATTTCTCCCTGTTTTTACTAAGCTAAGGGGGAAAAGGAGGTAGATATTTGTATTCATGCCTAAGCATATAAAGGGAAGAATTTGATGTAAAGGTCAGAGGTCAGGCTCATGAAGATCCTACTATTTGAAGAGTCTTAAGAGAGACTATTTGAAGAGTCTTAAGAGGCAGAAACACAGGGACTTGATGGTGAGGACCACTGCTTTTCCATAAGCTCTTTCTGCCATTTCATTTGAGGATATCTGAGGGATGTGCAAGTTTGAATACTCATGATTTCTTCATTCTTTCCTGGGGTTTTGGTGACTCTGATCTGGACTCTGGTGACAATAGTTACTAAGTCCAGGCACAGTCTTTAAGTTTTTACATTCATAATTTTATTCTTACATCACAACAACTTAAAACATAGTATGTATATTATCCATATTGTGTGTATTAAAAAATTTCTGATTTAGATGCAAAATTAACTTGTAAAAGACAATAAAGCATGCTGGAGTATGCTTGTCTTCAAGGGAATATGCTGGTCTATTTCAAATCATTGTATTGATTAAAAAATGTCCTATAGTCCATATTTTTTAACTCCTACTGCTATTAATCAAGGGTTACTACTTCCAAGATGCCTAGAATAGTAACATTTAATATATACAATTCAGAATAACTCTGTACATAACCTTATAATTAACTGGGAAAATAATTTTAGTTTAAGGATTAAATTTTAAATGAATGGCAAAATAAACAATCTGTGTCAAAGCTTCTAGAAAATTTTTTTTGCAGAACTTATTTTTTGTAAGTTAACTCAAAAATAATTTTCCCTTTTCAAAATTCTTGTCAACAGCTCAGTGAAATAATTTCCTGAATAAATAAAAATTATTCCTATTATTTGTCCCAAATAATTTCTAGTCATTAAGTCACTAATTTTACAAAAATTTTAGGATTATACTTCTAAAAGTAAGTTAAGTTTCTACAGTATTCTATAAAACATTCTAAGGAATTGGCATTACCAATGTACCATTTATACAACCAGTGTGTGTGCAGGTTTGTTACATGGATATATTGCATGACGCAGAGGTTCAGGATAGAGATCCCATAATCCAGGTAGTGAGCACAGTACTTAATAAGTAGTTTTTCAATCCACGTCCACTTGTTTCTTCCCACACTAGTAGTCCACAGTATCTATTGTTCCCATGTTTATATTCATGTTTGCTCAATGTCTAGCTTCCGCTTATAGGTGAGAACATAAGTATTTGGGTTTTGTTTCTGTGTTAATTTACTTAAGATTATGGCCTCCAGCTGCATCCATGTTGCAGCAAATGATGTGATTTTTTAAATTTCTTTTTATAGTTGCATAGTATTCCATGCAGTTTATGTACCATAGCTTCTTTATCCAATCCAAAAATGATGGGCTTCTAAGGTGATTCCCTGTCTTTCTCTAGTAAATAGTACAGGGATTAGTATGTGAGTGCATGTATCTTTTTGGTAGTATTATTTATTTTCCTTTGATGCATACCAGTAAATGGCATTGCTGGGTTATATGATGGCTCTGTTTTAAGTTCTTTGAGAAATCTCCATACTCCAAATTGGCTGAACTAATTTACATTTCCACAAACAGTATATAAGTGCTCCCTTTTCTCTGTAACCTTGCCAGCATCTGTTATTTTTTGACTTTTTAATAATAGCTATCCTGACTGGTGTGAGATGGTATCTTACTGTGGTTTTGATTTGCATTTCTCTGATGATTAGTGAAGGAAGCTGAGAAATTTTTCATGTGTTTGTTAGTCATTCATATGTCTTCTTTTGAGAAGTGGCTATTCATGTCCTTTGCCCAAATTTTAGTGAGGTAATAATCTCATTACAAATTTTTTTTTTTTTTTTTTGGCCGGGCATGGTGGCTCACGCCTATAATCCCAGCACTTTGGGAGATCGAGGCGGGTGGATCACTTGAGGTCAGGAGTTTGAGACCAGCCTGGCCAACATGGTGAAACCCTGCCTCTACTAAAATACAAAAATTTGCCAGGCGTGGGAGTGCATGCCTGTAGTCCCAGCTACTTGGGAGGCAGAGGTGACAGAATCGCTTGAACCCAGGAGGCGGAGGATGCAGTGAGCCTAGATCACTCCATTGCACTCCAGCCTGGGTGACAGAGTGAGAATAGGACTCGAAAAAAAAAATTGTTTTCTGATTTCCTTAAGTTAATTATAGATTCTGGATATGAGACCTTTGTCAGATATGTGGTTCGCAAATATTTTCTCCCATTCTGTAGATTATCTGTTTACTCTGTTGATAGTTTATTTTGCTGTGCAAAAGTTCTTTGTTTAACTATATCTCACTAGTCAATTTTTGATTTTGTTGCAATTGCTTTTGGAGACTTAGCCAAATATTCTTTCCTAATGCCAACATTTAGAAGGGTATTAGCTAGGTTTTCTTCTAGGTTTTTATAATTCAAGACCTTACATTTAAATCACTGACAGATCTTGAGTTAATTTTTGTACATGGTGAAAGGTAGGGGGTCTAGTTTTTTTTTTTTCTGCATGTGGCTAGCCAATTATCCTAGCACCATCTATTGAATAGGGAGTCCTTTCTCCATTGCTTGTTTTTCTCTGCTTTGTTGAAGATCAGATGGTTGTAGGTGTACAGGTTAATTTCTGAGATTTTTATTCTGTTCCATTAGTCTATATGTCTATATTTGTACCAGTACCATGCTGTTTTTATGACTGTAGCCTGATAGTATAGTTTAAAGTTAGGTAGTGTAATGCCTCTGGCTTTGTTCTTTTTGCTTAGGATTACTTTTGCTATTCAGATCCTTTTTGGTCTCATACAAATTTTAGAATAGTTTTGACTAATTCTGTAAAAAAAAAAACATTGTTGGTTTGATAGGAATAGCATTGAAACCACAGATTGCTTTGGCCAGTATGACCATTTTAATCATATTCATTCTTTCAACCCATGAGCATAGAATGCTTTTCTATTTATTTATGTCATCTCTGATTTCTTTCAGTAGTTTTCCCTGTAGAGATATTTTTCCCCCTAGGTTGGCTGTATTCTTAGGAATTTCATTTTCTTTATGACTATTGTAAAGAGAATTGTGTTACTGATTTGACTCTCAGCAGGGATGTCATTTGGTATAAAGATGTCACTGATTTTTGTACATTGATTTTGCATCCTGAAACTTTACTAAAGATGTTTATCAGTTTTAGGAGCTTTTTGTCAGTCTTTAGGGTTTTCTAAGTATAAAGTCATATCATCAGTAAAAAAGATAATTTGACTTATTCTTTTCCTATGTGGATGCCTTTTATTTCTTTCTTTCTCTTGCCTGGTTACTCTGGCTAGGACCTCCAGTACTATATTGAATAAGGGGTGGTGAGAGTGGGCATCCTTGTATTATTCCAGTTCTCACAGGGAATAGTTCCAGCTTTTGTTCATTCAGTTTTATGTTAGCTGTGCATTTATCATAGATGGCTCTTATTATTTTGAAGTATAATCCTTCAATGCTGACTCTTTTGAGGGTTTTTATCATGAAGAAATGTTGTATTTTATCAAAAGCTTTTTTGAGTCTTTTGGGATGATCATATGGTTTTTATTTTTAATTCTGTGTATATGGTGAGTCATATTTATAATTTTCATATGTTGAACTAACTTTGCATCCCTTAAATGAAGCCTACTTAATCACGGTGAATTAACTTTTTGATGTGCCACTGGATTTGGTTTGCTAGTATTTTGTAAAGACTTTTAGATCTATGTCCATCAGGAATATTGGCCTGAAGTTTTCTTTTTTCATTGTGTCTCTGCCAGATTTTGGTATTAGGCTGATGTTGGCTTCATAGAATGAGTTAAGGAGGAACACCTTCTACTCAATATTTTGGAATAGTTTCAGTAGGATTGGTACCAGTTCTTTGCACGTCTGGTAGAATTTGGTTGTGAATCCCTATGGTCCAGAGATTTTTTTTTTTGAGTGGTCACTTTTTTATTGTTGATTCAATTTCAAAACTCAGCATTGGTCTATTCAGGGTTTCAATCTCTTCCTGATTCAATCTTGCAGCATTGTGTGTTTCTAAGAATTTATGTATTTTCTCTAGATTTTCTTATCTGTGTATATCAAATTGTTCATTGTAGTCTCAGAGGACCTTTGTATTTCTGTGGGATCAGTTGTAATATCAACTTTATCATTTCTGATTGTTCTTACGTGGATCTCTTTTTTTTAATCAAACTAGTAGTCTCTCAATCTTGTTTATTCTTTCAAATAACACATTCTTGATTTCATTGATCTTTTGCATGGATTTTTGCATCTCAATTTCATTCAGTTCTTTTCTAATTTTAGTTATTTCTTTTCTGCTAGTTTTGGAGTTGGTCTTTTCTTGTTCTTCTAGTTCCTTTTGATGTAAGGTTAGATTGTTAATTTGAGACTTTTCTAATTTATTGATGAAGGCATTTAGGGCTATAAACTTTCCTCTCAACACTGCTGTAGCTGCATCTCAGAGATTTTGGCAAGTTGTGTTTCTATTTGTGCTAATTTCAAAGAATAATTTGATCTCTCCTTAATTTTGATGTTCACCCAGGAGTTATTAGGAGCAAGTTGTTTAATTTCCATGTTTTTGTGTAGTTTTGAGAGATCTTCTTGATATCAATTTCTATTTTCATTGCACTATCATCTCAGAATGTGCTTGGTATGACTTTGATTTTTTTTTAATTTATTGAGACTTGCTTTATGACCAAGCATGTGGTCAATTTTAGAATATAATCAGGGTTCAGATTAGAAGAATGTACATTTTGTGTTGTTGAGTGGAATGTTCTTTAGATGTCTGTCAGGTCAAATTGGTCAGATTAAGTCCAGAGTTTCTTTCTTAGTTTTCTCCCTTGATGATCTGTCTAAGCTGTCAGTGGGGTGTTAACTTTTTCCCACAGTTATTGTGTGGCTCTCTAAGTCCTTTAATAGATTAAGAAGAACTTGTTTTATGAATCTGGGTGTACTAATGTTGGGTGCATATATATTTATAATAGGTCTTTTTATTGGATCATTATGTAATATCTTCTTTGAATCATTATGTAATATCTTCTTTGTCCTTCTCATTTTTTATTGGTTTAAAGTCTATTTTATCTGATATAGGAGTAACAACTGCTCTGTTTGTTGTTTTCCATTTGAATGGTAGATCTTTCTCCCTCCCTTTACCTTGAGTCTGTAGGTGTTGTTACATGTGAGATGGGTCTCTTGAAGATAGCGGAAAGTTGGATCTTGTCTCTTTTTATTCAGCTTGCCATTCTGTGTCTTTTTAATGGGGCATTTAGCCAATTTACATTCAAGAGTAGTATTGGTATGTGAGATTTTGATAGTGTCATTGTGTGGTTAGTTGATTATTATGTAGACAGGGAGATAGGTTACACTCTTTTCAATCTGGTTCCCTGAAGGGAGGCACACACATGTCCTGTGCTAGCCCACAGACACAAGCATCTCACCCCTCTCAGTGATCTGAGATATGGGCTCCACCCCAGATTGGGTGCTGGCCATTGATCTTGGCTTGGCACTCCAAAGCTGTGTGCTGAAGCCCTGGGGCACGGGGACCAACTCTAGACTCTATCCTCTAGACTCTTGGATTCCTGGTGTGCTGAGAGATCTGAAGTTCTCCCAGGGTGCTAGAAATATACTAAGGTGGATCAAAACACCCAGGCTGGGCAGTAGAGACTGTGCTGTGCACACGTTTCTGTGGGGAGCCAGGCAGGGGACCTGAAGGAGGGGCTGATGGGCAGGAGGACCTATAGAACAAACATGCCCCAGTCTTGTGGGGAAACCAGTTCAGCTTTCTCCTGGCCCAGCAGTCAGCTGGGTCTAGAACTTCTTGGAGGAATGTGGGGAGCTTAGGGGGATGGGTTCCAATGGCCAGACTCCACTGGAGCTGCCCAGTGCACAAAGGCCTCTGGCTCCACATTGGCTGAAGCCCTATCTCTGCCTACCTTCATATGCGGCAGATCTCCCTAACATGCAAATGTCCATGGGGGATATGGGGTCCTCTGTTGCTAGGATCCCAGGGGTCCATGGCACGAGTGGGCAGTCCCACAGTCTCTTCCCTCATTCATTCCCCAAGAGCCATTTGGAGCCAGGAACTAACCTCAGTATTAGGGTATCCCACACAGGGCTCCCAGCTTCTTTAGCCTGTGTCTGTGTTGCATCTCCATCCACCCTCGGTGTTTTCTCTCTGAAGATCTATTCAGGTTATGTTGGTTTACTTGAAATTTTGGTCTCTTTCTGTGGGAGCAGCACTTCCTGGCTCTGTGCTGTTGGCCATCTTGTTCTGGTCTTCCAATAAGCATTATTAAATGTCAGTTTGTGGAAATGAATCTCTTAATAACTATTTTGATTTATTACAAATAAAAAATAATATCATGTATTGTAATAATAAACTACTGTGCATTAAGAGTAGTGTTTGGTATATTTGATTTTAAATTATTTTTAATTACAGGATAAGTAATGTGTACATACAGTTCTGTTTTATATTAGATTTTAACCAATTTTAGAAGTGCATTATAATAATTTATGCTACTTATTAAAATTATTTGTCCTGATCCCCAAGTATAGCATATTTTTGCATAGCCTTCTAATAAAAGACGTTTTCTTCAGATTACTGTATAAGCCATTGAAAAACTTTATCTATTTTCACCTCTTTAACTGTATGAATTAGTATTAATTTGATTTTATACAACTCAAATATCTATGGAAAAACAAAGGTTGCTTAGATTGATATGACTGCTACAGTCAACCAAAATCTTCTTTTTCAATTTTAGGTTTAGCAAAATAGCTTCATTATTTACCTTGGTAGAAATTATAAGTTAATGTTTAAATTTATAAGATAAATTTATTTTAATAATATACTACCTTTTATAGTTTAGACATTTATATTCTGCATGTGTTTTCTTTCTAACAATAGCAACAATGCCATTATGATATTTAAAAATCTTATGACCTAATGAATCAATTAACACTTAGTATTCAATATTTCTGCTTTGCATTATCCTGTTTTTGTTCATATCTGTTTCTAATTCTGCCTTTACATATTTTATATATATATATATATATATATCTAATTCTGAGTAAATGTAAAAGTAGTGTAAATATCTGCAAATAACCCTGTCAATCACTCTGGGTTGCCTGTACCAAAACCCAGCTGAGATCTGAGCAGTCCCAGCAGTCAGGGATGTACCTCTCATCAGCTTCCCAAAGCCCTGGAGAATTCTTGTAGTTCAGGAAGCCTGAAACATCCACTGGTAAAAATATGTTGAGCAGCTGGTCTTTGCACAGAACACCTTTAAACTGCTATCACAAATTCTGGCTGGCTGACATCAAACAATCTGTTTGTTACTTCATTGATAAGACCTTTCCCACATTTTCACTCTACAAAACAGGGATTTTGTTCCTGGAACAGAAACCCACACTGCAGATCCAGCAGTGCCCTCATGGTATTACAGCATGCCTCTCTGAGATATTATGGGAAGATCATGGGGACCTTTGTCTTCTATTCTCTTCTTGACCACTGGCTTACACACATATTTCCAATAAACCTTTTTTTACCCATGAAATGTGATGTAGAATTTTTATAAACCAATAATCCAGGACAGATAGACACCCAGGGATCTACCTGGCATAAAAATGCACCCTCACTTCTTTTGCTTGAAAATATTTACGAAGGTGATTCTACTTCAAGTTTTTTATACTGGATTTATACGTGGGCAATGCCGGTAAAGTGTGCTTTTCTTCTTCCAAAAAGTAACATTTTGAGATGATCAAATGGAAGTGGCCTATTCTATGCTCTTATAAGCCTGGGGGAATTCTGTTTTTCTGTTGTTATAATTGACTTATTGGGGTTTGAAGGTGCTAAGCATGGGAAAACTTATGTTCCTGAATAAGATATTAAATTTCTTAGCTTTGGTTCTTTTTAGAAGATACAGTTAAACTGCAGGGAAGTGATTTTTCAAATTATGCCATATAAGGTGATTTTAGCGGTCTTTAAAACACATGTGGTAGATTTTAAATGCCTCAAATAACCTAGACTTGTGATTCTCAGTTTGGCTGTACAGAGAGTCACCTAGGGAGAGTGGGGTGGTAGTGCTTTTAAAAATGCAGATGCTGGAGTCCCCTTAGACCAATTAAATCAGAATATCCAGAGATATGACCAGAATATCCGTACTTTTAAAACACCTCAGATGATCCTAATGTGCAGCCAGTGTTGAGCTTCTGATGTATGAACAAAAATATAAAAACCTTTCACAAGTTGCCTTCTGAAACTTGACATGAAATGCCCAAGAAAAAGATACAAAAATTAGCCAGGCATGGTGGCGGGCGCCTGTAGTCCCAGCTACTCGGGAGGTTGAGGCAGGAGAATGGCATGAACCTAGGAGGCGGAGCTTGCAGTGAGCCAAGATCGCACGCCTGCACTCCAGCCTGGGCGACAGAGAGAGACTGCGTCTAAAAAAAAAAAAAAAAAAAAAAAAAAAAAAGATTGTTACATATAACTACATAAAAAATTTCAAGTTTTATATAATAAAATATTCTGGAAAAAAATTTCCACTGACCTACATTGTAGAAAGAATTCCTTTTCTTTTTCTTTTCTTTTTGTTTTCTCCAGAGACAAGGTCTTGCTCTGTCACCCATGGCATCCTGGAGTGCAATGATACAATCTTAGCTCATTGCAGTCTCAAAATCCTGGGATCAAGAGATCTTTCTGCCTCAACTTCCTGTGTAGCTGGGATTACAGGCACATGCCACCATGCCTGGCTATTTTTGTTTTCTGTAGAGACAGTGCCTTCACTAGGATTTTAAAAATATACAAAAACCAGGGTCAAAACCCTTACTTGCAAAGAATTTCTTTAATTTTAAATAAGAAAAGGAAAACAATCTAATGGAAAAAATAAAATGGTACAAACAAAATTCACAAGAGAAATCCAAATGTCCAATGAACACTAAGTCTCATTAATAATCCATGAAGTAGAAATTAAAATGAAAGACTTGTCTAGGAAAGACAGTCACAATATCTATGGTAAACACCCTTGAATATCATTGGTGAGAACATAAAGTCTTTAGAGACAAACTTAGCACTTTCCAACAAAGTTTAGGTGTTTGGCCCAGCAATTCACTTGTACAAAAATACATGTACAGTGATATTTATTGAAACAGTGAAAGGGTAAAAATTTGGAAATGAAATAAATAGTGCACACAGATTGTAATGGCCAAATACATTACAGTGCAGGTTTTATTGCATCTCGATAGGCAAGGCAATGCTATAGTAATAAACATCCCAACACTTAACGGCCTTTAACACAAAGCTTTATTTCTTATTAATGCCTCAAGTCTCCATGCCTCCTCACTTCAAAACCTTGCCTGATGGAGTAGCCATTATTTCAAACATTGCTAGTTACTGAGGCAGAAGGAACAGATCTGGAGGATCTGTCAAAAGCAATTAAATATCCCTGCTGGGAGGTGGCACATATTCACGTTTATTCTACTAATAAAATGTGGTACTATCTTTACAATATCAAGAAACAATATCAAGAAAACAATATCAAGTTGCACAAGATGGTTAGTATAGTAACATGCTCTTGCACTTTGCACGTATGTGTGAATGTGTGACGTTGTATTGAGTGAGTCATTTCCTATTGCGCCTCAAATGGTAAGTAGGGACAGATCCCTTCCCCAGGATTACTAAGGAACAATAGAAAGAACTTTGAAACTCCATTTCCACTCTAATGATTTCCCCTGCACTCCTCCACACCTGCTGTGTAAGAAGAGTGAGAAGAGGAGGGGCAGCAGGAACCATGGCTGTACGGGAAATGTGGTGTTAGTGATAAGGTGTTGGAGTGGGAGGTCACTTCCTTCCCTCTTATTTGGGAAGGGGGTTTGAGCCCCAGTTCTCTCAAAGGCAAATGAATTGACAGCTCCAAGAAACTGGCTGATAGATAATGGGAGTGATTCTCTCTGCCTGCCTGCTCAACTGCTAAAGTTGAGTCTTCTCTGCTGTGGCCAAAACAGTGAAATGTGGTGACAAAGTACCAGCAAGAACTGGACTGTGTTTCTGGAGCCTAGGGGCAAGTATGAATCTTGAGTATTGAGATAATATCTTGTGTGATGTTTCTGAATGTAGAGGCTTTTGAGAGTAGCCACAAGCAACTTGGAAAAGGTCCATGGAATAGTGTCCTTGAGAAGATGAAAGCAATAGACCCCCCATGTTCATCTCTGCACTTCTTGAAGAAGAAGGTAGATGCCATAAAAAAGCATGGAGTCTAGAGTATGAGTAAGAACCGTGTGTCCCCAGGGAGGCCATGCTGTGTCAAAAGGTGTGGACACCAGTCAATGTCAAGACAGTGGGATTGTTCTACCTCAGGGATTGCTGTATGACAATTACGACTATGAGTGAAGCTAATAGTCACCTCGAGAAATCACATACATTGT
The DNA here is from genome assembly GCF_028858775.2 of Pan troglodytes. Lineage (NCBI taxonomy): Eukaryota > Metazoa > Chordata > Mammalia > Primates > Hominidae > Pan > Pan troglodytes. The sequence continues at coordinate 124,965,141 of NC_072404.2, read as the reverse complement.
GAACTCAGAAGCCACACACCAGTGGAGGCCACTAGCAGACAGAACTTCATGGAAAGAGAAAACACCAATCTGAGTCTGGGGACTTCTCCCACCACTGTAGAAGTCCTCTCATAAAAAAATTCTGGCCTCAACTTTTCCTCTCCCATGCAATTCCCTGAGGGCTTAGACCCAGAGGGTTGGGGACAGGGAGTGAAACAGCAGATCATTGTGTCTTCTGCTTTCCATGGAGTCCCATGGCCCCTACCTTCCTGAAAACAAAACAAAACAAAACAAAACAAAACAAAACAAAACAAAACAAAACAAAAAGTGTGAGCAATGCTAGAGAAAGGACAACTATTGAACTAGATATGCTATTAGAATCATAAAATGTACTGGATACTGAATTACAATTTTTTTTGGGGTGGGGACAAAGTCTCCCTCTGTCACTCAGATTGGAGTATAGTGGCACAAACACAGTTCATTGCAGCCTTGATTTCCTGGACTTAAGCAATCCTCCCACCTCAGGCTTCCAAGCAGCTGGAACTACAAGCATGCATCACCATGCACAGGTTTTTATTATTATTATTTGTAGAAATGGGGTCTTGCCATTGTGCCCAGGCTGCTGAATTAAATTTCAATAAGTAAAATTAATCAGAAACTTCAGGAAAGAGGTATTTCACAGAGGAGAGATAACAAAGTGTTTTTAGACACAATAAACCTGAAACTACATCATGTTCATTACTAAGTGCCTTGTGACTCTTCAATAAACAGGTTAGCTATAGGTAAGATTATGGTGTTTATACATTCATGGAAACTATTCTTTTTACAAGTTACTTACTACACTGTTTACAGTGGTTGGTTACCTCTAGGGAGCAGGATTGAAGATGGTATTTTATAGGAAAATTTTGATACTTTCAGGTTGTAAGACTACTATATTGTTTTGATCTTTTATAACAAAATAAATTAATTTGACAATTGCAGATTAATAAAAAATTACTTTCGAAGTTCAATTGGATAATATACAAACATATGTACCTAGAGAAGGAATGAAATAAATTTTGTTTATCAGAAACAATTTGGTTCCTTTACATTTAAATATTCACTGATATAGTAGAAAGGGGATAATTCTACAAACTAAAACTGCTAGAGTCTTAACTAATACATTTATTTCTATTGTTTACAAAAGACACTTTTTTTGTCTTATCATTGCCTCATCTTGAATGGCTACTCCTCAATTATATGTGGTAATGAGAGACAGAAACTGCATGGATAATTAAAAGCCACAAATAATCCCCCAATGTAATTTTAGATAGTATTTCAATTTCTTCTTCTGCCTAAGCTTTTAACAGTATTATTAACAATTGTCAACACTAACTGGATTGAGTATTATAGCCTCTCTGTCATCCTCCTCCCACTCTTTGATGAGCCTATTGACATGCAATGAAATGATTGAAAAGCATCATCAACAGAAAGAAGGAGGAGAAGGAGGGACTCTGGGAATTGACTAACATGTAGTCAGGCTAGGAAACCCAGAAGTTAAATATAAAACATTAATTGTCCTGAATTTATGTGATACTATTTCTCCAATATAATGGTATACAGATGCCAATTTTTCACTTACATTTTATTACTAAGGCGGGTCTATCCATAGCTTCTCAGATCCTGGTTGTCCATTATGACATCCTACCGCAAGGAGATGTTTTAACGATGGCAAACTTAATAAATGTATACTATTTTTGTTACTATCTATTTCTTCCAACAATTCAGTTGTATTCATTCCAACCCATAAAAAAAAAATCAACCATGAGCTGTTAAAATGGCTTTGTGAGTGAATGACATTTGCTTTGCGAGTGAATGACATATTCAGTGAAATGAAAACAGTGTCTTTAATGTCTCTTTGCACTAGGACATTCTTTTCTAGTGGAGGCAGCTGCTCTCTCCTTCTGTCTCTTATTCTATTGACTATCTAGGCTTAACTATAATGGCAAACACATCTCTCCTCACTGACTTGTCTTCTTAACCTCTCCATGTTTGCTTTTATTTCCCGTCCTTTCTTTCTCATTGACTTTTCTTATGTATTAGAAATATATGAATTGTTCTATTTTTCCCTCATTTCCATATAGAAATATAATTAAGTTTCCCCCTTGGCTTTCCTAGGAACATATAAAAAGGCCGCTTTGTTTCCATTTGCTGTAGTTTAAGAAAAAATCCCAGCCAACTAATTCTTATTCAACGCTCAAGTAAGTGAATGTCCTCACTGCAACCAAATGCCATTTTCAACAATTACCATCATCAGGATTAACTCAAAAGTCTTAGCCTTATATATTAATAGAACTGAATTTAAAATACTGTTTTCATCTTATTTATTTGGCTGTTTCCAAAATCTTCACCTCAATCTAAAGTCCCTTCTTATCACTTCTATTTGAGTAACAGTATTGATTTGGTTCAAGGGTCCAATGTATCACACTGAAATACTCCATCACCACCATCTACTTACCTACCTGCTTAGGCTTTAAAAAACAAGTCACTTCAAGAAATTATCCACACATAGAAAATACATTTACCAGTTTTATCAATCACAAAATAAAATATTCCTATGAGGTGTGGTTTCCAGAAAGAGTCATCATCTGAATGCTATAGTTCTAATTTTGCCTTATTTTGAGTGATCTTTCATGATTACTTGATATGTGAAATACAAAAAGTAACTTTCCAAAAGCATATTTTGTCTAAATGCACATTGATGCATCCAATACATTGAAAAACTGCACCTCGTGGATATAAACAAACACAATTTTATTTTAAACTGTATTACGTGGGAAATTTTGTATATCCTCCCACCGGAGAAAACTGGCAAGCTGTAAGACTTTCCTGGTGAATCTAGAGTAGTAAATGGATCTGAGTTTACCTCAAGTTACGAAACATGGTGTTAATTTAGAGATTAGAAGTGTTCACCGTAAGATATTATTCAATATTTCAATCTTCATTCCAAGCACGTTAACAACACTCTTAAACATACACATGAATATAGAAAAAATAATAACACAAACAAAACCACTTCAAAAAACCTTTCACTTATCCAAATCTGATGCATTTGTTATGCTCTTGCCTGAGAGGTTCTGAAAGTCTTGGCTCCAAATGGCTTTCATTTCCTTTGTAATATTGAGTTGGCAACTTACTTGGCAATTATTACTTTTTGGTGCCTGGAAGGAAATTCTGATTTTGACATCCTCTTACACTGACATTTTTAATGGCTCATAAAAACTTTACTGAGTGTGCACTATTCATATCTCAAATATTAAGAGAAATTTTCTAAAACACACAAAGATATAACTCTTGTCAACAAAGCAGAAAACATAATTGACTTGTGCAGGAAAATCTAAATGTTAATTCAGATATGCCAAATCCTATACAGGCTCTATGGAAATATCAGCCTAAGGTTCAAAGATGAAAACTACATATTTGGCATGAGAACAAGTTAATCAGAGTAAGCAATCTATTTAAATAGTAGGAGAAATAAGTCCCGATATATCGTATTTAATATTTAAAAGATTACATGAAAATGTCTTAGGAAAATTAATAGAAACCTTGACTATCTGAATTGGGCAAAATGTCCTCAAAACAGTCACAAATTCTAGGTAGACTACACTTAATAGTAACTAAAATAAACCAGACTTCCAAACCTGAAGTTCAGAGAAAATATAAAACAAATAGTGTATTCCTAAAGTCATTTTACAAAAGTAAAAATCTTTGTTGATTGGTTGAAAATTAAGGAAGGTTTAGAAAAAAAAAAAAAAGCCTTAGCAATCAAATAGAAGTTTACTAACAAAAAGACTTCATATTAAAGAACTACACAAATCAGTCCACTTAAACCCAGATATCTATTTTTAGACGTGAAAATGAAGAGAGTAAGAATCTTCCAATTGTTACTGAAGTTGTATAATAAAAGGCACTTTATAATTTGCTATGTTAATGTAACAACACAAGATTGAAAGATTTTTTACAAATGCATGAGCTTGTTTTAGCCAAGGTTTGTTTGGGTTGAAAAAAAAATAGAAATTCCATTCAAAAAGGGATAGGGTGGTGTGTGCTTTCTTAGGACAAATAGACTCCTATGGAACACAGGGGAGAAAGTGTGTCCAGACTTCAAAGGAATTGGAATGAAAGCAAGGCAAATCTGAAAGAAAAGGGTTACACAATACCTTTAATTTCTGACGTTCTTTTCAGGTCTTCTGCATTCTCCTTGTTCATCTGATTGACTTTCCTTTCCACCTTTGCACGTGGACCATTATAACTACTGGGGCTGACATTTAACTATTTTTGCCTTTGCTGAAAGTTGATCACACATTGATCATTCTTCTCTGATGGAAATTATCTGATAGGTTCATCCCGGCCTCTCTGCTTCAATCTGTTGGTGACAAAGTAACATAGAATTTTGTGACAACTGTCATTTCCCCTTCTGGGAATATGTCTATGATTGGGTGGTTTACAGGTCAAGAGATGTAGTAGTCTTATATCAGTCCTTAACCCGTTAGAATTGATGAAAATATCAGAGTTTTCCCTAATGTTTACTTTAGCCCTATTCAAGAACTGCAATAGCCCAACGATAACACTTCCACAAATTCACAAAAAGAAATGGAATCCAATAGACTAGAATGCTACTTGCTTTACCAATATCCCTCTTTACTCTTTTATTTAACAACTTTGATTTTAAAAGTGCTGCATCACTTCTTACTAAACTGGAGTTGTGAAGGAGAACTGTCACAGTGCTATCTAGACAACGGAAGTAGATTCTCCATTATCCAACAGGTATTGTTTATGTAAGATAGTTTCTCGCAACAGTGGAAGACACAAAATAACAGTCTTGATAATGTTGTACTTCTGTGGCTAAATCAAATACACTGAGATTCTCCTCTCAGAGTCAAATTGATCTGGAAATGAGGAAAATGCATGTGAAGGCCTTTATTACAGTATCTGGCTCATAATAGGTGTTTATAAGTTACATTTGAATTAATATGAATCCACATAGCCTTCAACATATCTCACCATCTCTTTAAACCTCAGTTTCTTAAATTATTTCTACACATGCTCAATGCCTGGCGTGGTTTTTTCTTTTTTCTTTTTTTTGTGCTATCATCTTATTCCTTACAGTATGTGTTGAAATTTGCATACACATTTGTTCCCTTTGGCTTCATACAATCTAACACTCTGAGCTGTGTTAGAAAAAGCTGAACTACTGAAAGAGTGGATAAAGACTTTATAAGCCCTGAGTCCGTTAGCTAAAAGCACTCCCATTTTCCCTTGTGTCTACGTTCCAAGCACCAAGGGCTTCCACATAGGAGAGAACTATTTCCTTTCTGGGCTCATGGTTTTCACCTCTGGCACTCTCCTTCACTTATTATTAATAACATTCCTCAAGCTTTGCAACTCCCCAATAATATTTCAGTCATGGCTTTTTAATATTCATAGAAGTTACATTTAAGAAGATCTTATCCACCTCGGTTTCACTACTTTGTGTCATATGAAGATTGAGAGGTGCCGACTGCTGCTTCTAGGAACATAGCTTCTCTCAAAGTGTTCACATATTGTTATAAACAAATTACATCTCACCATTAGGATGTCTCCTTTTGTGGGGGTAAACTTTCAATCATCTAGAAAGTCTCCAAGAACATATATTTATCCCATCTGTATTTGCCTTAAAAAAATCCTACATGGATTAATTCAACAAAAACATTTGAGTGTCTTGAAAGACAAGAGAAATGACAAATATGAATAAAACACAATCTCTTAATTCGAAGAGTAGAGTAGTCATGTAAATAAATACTAGTAAAACAGAATAATCGGTGCTAAAAGAAAGTCTGTACCAGACACTAAGTGGAATTATAATGGATAAAGAAAAAGATTCTATCCAAAGCTTCCAATCTGAATGTATAAGACATAGATGATTTATAATTACTAAAGCTACTTTCTGTAAAATATGAGTTATCTCTGGATTTGTGTTAATTACTTCAAATCCCTGAGTAATAAGAGTTAATGATCAATTAAGTATTTATTAGCTTCTATATGTGTAGTATGATTTTAGAGATTATAGAAGATACATAATATTTTTGAAGCATGATCTCTGTTCACAAAAGAGTTTATATAGTTCAGTTACTAAAGTATTCTATAGTTACATCGCTGGAAAACAAACACTTCTAATTAGGCTGGTGTGGTTAGACTTCTTTGCTTAGGAAATGACTCCAATAGGGTAATACTTAGGTGATTCCAATTTGAACATACTTGTAAGCTTACTGCTAGATATCTTGGCCATGTTCTCCTTGTCAGATTGCCCCTTTAACCTCATGAATTATTTTAAGCCAAAAAGAAAATGGAAGAGGGCCAGTGATCTAACTCATAACACTCTGGGTGCCCTGGTGCAACCAGTTGCTTTGTCTGGAAAGGGCACAGAGGATCTTGATCTGCTGAGACCAGCCAATGTCACAGACTTCTTTCCCACTCTCTCATAAGAGATATCTCCAGAAATTCTAGAGAATACAAAAAAATTACATTGAAATTAAAACCAGTGGTTGGCTTTGGGCCAGGTACAGTGGCTCACGCCTGTGATCCCAGCACTTTGGGAGGCCGAGGTGGGCAGATCACTTGAGGTCACGACTTCGAGACTAGCATGGCCAACATGGTGAAACTCCGTCTCTACTAAAAATACAAAAATTAGCCGAGCATGATGGTACATGCCTGTAGTCCCAGCTACTCCAGAGGCTGAGGCAGGAGAATCACTTGAACCCAGGAAGCAGAGGTTGCAATAAGCCAAGATGGAGCCACTGCACTCCAGCTGGGGAAACAGAGTGAGACTCCATCTCAAAATAAATACATAAATAAATAAAAATAGAAATAAAAAAACCCTGAAATGAGACACTTTATCTCATTTTAGCAATCCTATAATAAAATATTTCTTTATGACGACAACATGTATTATTAATGCTGATATATCTGAATGCTCACAGTAATCAGGCACTGTTATAAACATCTTACATGTCCTGATTCATTTACTCCTCACGTCAATCTTCCCTATGAGTTCCATAAATTCATGTTAATATTAATTGAATAGATGCACAGGCTTAGTTTGAGTTTGATTCTGCAGTTGGGTCTACAGAGTCCAAGATACTTCCATACTTGATAACTCATCTGAAAATTTGTGTGCATGTTTGCAGAAGAAGGGAGTTTATAGCTGTCAAAGCTTTTCAAACTTTTTTCCTTGAATATTTTTAATCACTTTTTCCAAGTCACTTATTTTTACTCTTAAGTGTTCAAGGCTTAGCTCTTATCAGGTGAATAATAGTCTTATTCCGTTAGGAAGCTTTCTCTCAAATTAGACAGTCTGGCTGGTGTACAGAGCTTTCTAACGATAATTTAACTTTACCTACTATCTTTGTTTACCACAGTGGCTTAGAAAAATCTCAATACCAAAATATTTTTTCTTATTAGTATTTAATGTTCTTGCCCTGAAACACTGGTTTAAAATTGTTACTCTTTTTCAGATAAACAAAACTTAATGTAGCTATAAAGTGGTTTCATAAATTTTATAAATCCCTCAATGATGACATCAACATTTCAGTCAAAAAAAAAGAATATCAAACATCAAATAGTTTAGTTAAAATTTTGCTGAAGTGACTTTTAAAAGACCCTTTATGCTAAGTGGAGTTTACAGTAATGCTTCACTCTGAATAATAACCTAACTTTTGTTGTAAATTAGCGTTGATGCCATTAAATTGGCTGTCCTGCTGACTGTGAAACAGAATTGCTAATTATTACAAAAAGGGGATGCAGATGCAAATAATGTGGAAATGCTTGATCTCAGCTAGCAGAACTAAAAATAATCCAGCAACAACTACTACTACATCAGCAGCTCTTAGGTGTGGAGATTTTTGGCTTCCACTGCAAATGTATTTTGAAATTTTTCATATGTAGTTATAGATAATGAGTTTCCTGGACCAATAAAGTTCTTTGTACTAAGGGAAATGATGAGCTTTTTGTTTTTTCAGTGTTTTAAAATAAAAACTGTATTTCTTCCTGGTTCTATATAAATGGCATATACTTTTTTTGAAACGCAACAATTAGAGGTACATGAAAAGCATTTGGCAAAAGACTGAGAGAGCCTTCTATTATTTTTCAGGGCAAATGAAAATTCATGTCTGTTACACTGGCCCCTTAAATCTTGATGTACCCACACAGGAACTATTAGTCCTCTCCAATATAATGGAAATAAAATCTCATTGAAACAAGGTCATTTAGAAAGAGCAGTTTCTCTGTGTAAACTCTGAAATGACTGAACTGGAATTTTGTTCACTAAGATGATCATAAAGAGATAGTTTTATAGTTTTGATTATTGGGGTTATTACAGAATAAAATGGAGAACCTGTCTAATATCAGGATATGTTCCACAATAATTTATAGAAGAAAAAAATTTATATGACCCAAAAGAAAAATAAAAACCTTTAACCTCTAAATAAGCAGATAAAGGCTAATTAAAATATCTCACCTAGCAAAGTGGAAAACATTTTAAATATCATACTAAATGATATCAAGAATGTGGTGAGATGGCCATTTTTGTTCCCATCTATACAAACTTTTTGACTCAGAGATACTAGTTCAAATAAATTCTAGAAAAAAGAATTGGAGATTTCGGCAACAGAGTTTTTTTTGTTTGTTTGTTTGTTTTTTTTTTTTTTCTGAGACAGAGTTTCCCTCTGTCGCCCAGGCTGGAGTACAGTAGTGTAATTTTGGCTCACTGCAACCTCTGCCTCCCAGGTTCAAGTGATTCTCCTGCCTCAGCCTCCTGAGCAGCTGGAATTACAGACACATGCCAACATGCCTGGCTACTTTTTGTATTTTCTTAGTAGAGCTGGGGTTTCACCATGTTGGCCAGGCTGGTCTCGAACTCCTGACCTCAAGTGATCCGCTCGCCTCGGCCTCCCAAAGTGCTGGGATTACAGGTATGAGCCACCATGCACAGCCTGATAATTTTTATAAAAGATAATCAAAATAGCATTCTTAGTCACAAAATATTGAAATATATTTTGGTTTATTTCTTTAACATATTTTTCAGACACTAAAGTTACAAACTTAAAGTGTTTTTAATAGTACATGAACATATTAATAGCTTAATTTTAATTTTAAAACCTGAATAAATGCCCATGATTCTAAATTTTTAAAAGAAAAATTGTTAATATTTTATAAGTGACAACAGAAATACAAGTCTGAATGCTAGCAATGTTTATATCTGGTTAAGGAGTTGGGAGGTGATTTGAAGGTTTTGTATCTTTTATATTAATTTCCCAGAATTTAAAAAATAGATGTAACATATTTAAAGTAGACATTTTGATAAAAATTAATTGTATGTCTAAGTGAAAGTCTCAAATATATTTGACATATTTAAACACATTTTGTACCAAGAAAATTGTACTATTTCCAAGAGGAGATTAAACCTGGGATAATATTAGCTGACTTTAAAATCCTTTGAGAATTGAAAGCTGGCCTCCAACAGGAGTAGTTAGCATTCTTTTCAAAAATAAACAAAAATAGTACCTCCCTGCTTGAATGTGAACCAGCTACCATTTGTTTCCTTGTACCTTTAGTGTATACATGAGGAGTAAATATGAGGTCTCATTGCCTGTGACATTTCTATGTCTAAAGTTTATATACTGTTTTCTTATTTCTGTAGATGTAAGTGCTAAGGAACATACGGAACATAAGTTCACAGAAATAAGCACTTGAAAATATAAGGCATGTTCTTATCTCATTGTCACTCAATTATTGTGAACATTTTGTAAATGGCATGCTTATCACAGTGGTTTTCTACAAAAAGTTTAAATTATTAATCTGCTAATACTATCTACATCTATGCACTCGGTATCTCTTACTGTAACTCCAGTGATTCTGTTTGAATTTCTCTGTGTCAAAGTATCATATAACAAAATATTTTAAAATATGTGTGACCAGGTCATGCATTACTATTAGCACCTTAACAAATATTAGTCTATTAGTTCTCCAGCAGAAAATGGAACTCTGTGGGAGTTCTGAAATGATTTGTACGATCTGCAATGAGGGGGTGGGACGCCTAGGAAGAAGGGCCCAAAAGGAGAAGAAGTATAAAAGATGAAGATATGTGGTCTAAATAACAAATTTACTGTATTTTCACTCTTTTTCCCAGAGGACTAAAGCTAGCTAGAAACTTAATGAAAGGATTTCTAAAACTTTTAGACTAAAAATAATGAAGTTAAATATTGAACCTCTTAATCTTACTGCCCAATATCACACAACATAAAAGCACCAGCATTAAAATTTTTGATGTGTCCAATATCCAATTAAGAAATACCCAATAGAAATCTACAAGACTCTTGTATTTCCTCTATAGATCATTTCTAGGTATTATGGTATCGTCTCTCTTTGTGTAAGACTATTTAGCATTTATTCTTTTAGTTAGGAAGTTTTTGTTCAGTACTCTATCACTTTCAGAAAAGAGCTTGTATAATTGGATGCATAAAAATAAATAATTAACATGCCATATCTTCTGCTTTGTGGTATCAATATTAGGCCCAAATTAACATATGTGTTCTGTTACCTCTTATTTAAGAAATGATTACATGTTAAATCAAACCATTTAGATTTATAAATACACCAAAATTAAACATTTTATATCATACTGTTTCCTACGAAGAATACATTTAAAACTTTCTAAAGAAGGCAAATTCCTACTTTTCTATGCTACTACTAATTATTTTGTTTCAGAAAAAAATTCAAAATAAAAATTCTTCTTTTCTTAGTTTTGAAGGATTCTCCTTTTTTAACCAATAAAAAGGAAGAATTTTTGTATTCAAAATGATTTATTGAAAAGGTCTAGCTTCTGCTCTCTTCAGATTAATCTTACTATAGTTATTTCCTTGAGCAGCCATCAAATATATAGTATTAGCATAAAACCATAACTTTGCTTTTCACTTTTGCCAATATTAAGATTATGCTGCCATCTGATTCATAGGCAGCTTTACAGGCATCCATCATGCAAAACAGATTTTAGACTAAAAAATTACTCATTAGCTTTTTATTAACTCACATGTCATACATATTCAGATACATGGTCAAGAAAGGCATTGCTTAATCTTGCTGGAGCACAAGGGATTTAAATAAAATTTGTGTAAGATTCGCAACTATTTTGAAATTGGCTATAAGAGTAAAACACAATCCTGAAAAGAAAAGAAAAACATAACGAGGCTAAAGAATGAAAACAGAAGTGCCTTTTGCAGACAAAAGTTGATATATGATTAAATTTGAGAGTAAACCATTTTTGAGGATGAGAATGGACCTTTACATATTTATTCCATGTACATAATAAAGAGAAGAGGAAGCTCATTTAGGAAAGGGCCATCTGAATTCTGAGAGTGTCTAAACCTTTCCTAAAGCTATGAGGTTTTTCATTTCCTTTCAGACCTACATTTTGATAATAATAAAGGTATTATGCCAACATCCACCTTTCGAATAACAACATTACTGTTATTAAATACCTAGTTATAATGGCATTAACTTTTGAAAAGAGGTACTCATTTTAAAAATAGTAACATTTTAAGTATGAGATATATCACATAGTCTGGATATTTACTGGGTTTAAAATACACCAAAATTTTTTCTACACTTGATAAGACATAGGAGAATATATAAATACAATAATTCATTTGTCAATTTAATATATATATCTGATGTCCACCAAGCACTCTCTTATAATCCCTGACAATACATTAGATTACAAATAGATCAGGTCCACACCACTTGGTAGTTATATTTTATTGGACAAGATAAATAATAAACAGATATATGAATACATAAATAATGAAATTTCAAGTGATACATGACATAAAGAAAAATATAAAAGTAGGGGAAAGTAGAATCAGAAGAAGTGCAGTTTTAATAAGGTAGTCAAGGAAGGCCTTTCTGAGAGGGTGGCATTTGAGCAGATGTCTAGAAGACATGCTAAAGCAAACTGTGCTACTATTTGAGAAGCCTCCAGAAGATAAATCACGCTTCCCTGTGCGGGAAGCGTGTCTGAGGAGTAGCAAGGAGGTCAGTGTAATTGAAACACATAGAAAGAAAGAGAAAAAGAGAAACTGAAGTTAAGAGTGATAGTCAAACATAAGATTACATGGAGTATTACAGGCCATAGAAAGCACTTTGGATTTCAAAAGAGATGCTAGGAAGAGTATACATTTTAAACAACATCTTAGGAAATCCCCACAGAAGAAATTGACCCCAAAAATGCAATATCTATTTTAAATGGTTTTCACTTAATCTCCTACTCATTCATAGGATGTATTTTGTGGATTATAAGGCCAGGTCCATAATGATTTAATATCTGGAGATATGAGATCAACCAACAGGATAGCCACTTGTGTCTTTTTAAATGAAACAGAAGATTTAAAAAATGTCAACCAAATATTAATTTGCCAAAAAGGTACTATTTTTAAAAGACTTATTAGTTGTTTGAAACAGTCATATGCAGAAAACTAAATACTACTGAAATAACCTCAGGCTAAAAAGTGAGGTGAAGAAAAGTTCCATGAGAACAGGGAGAAGTTCAAAACATCTACTCGGCCTTCTAAAAATTACACTAAATTTAGAGAGAGTGGTCAAATGGAATTGGGCCTATGTAAATTCAATTCACCATCAGGGGAGAAATGGCAACGAATGGTGCTGAGTAAATTGTTGTCTTAAAAAGTGTCAAAATATTCAAGCAATATTCTAAACTGAATTCATTTTAAAAACAAAAAGTAAATTTGATATAAAATTAATGTGGAATTAGAAGATACTGAATGTGATACCAGAATTCAAGCGATAAACTTCAAACCTATTGTCCTCAACTCTACCATCACTGAAATGAGTCCACTCATTAAAAACTCAAAGAAGTAGTATCAACATTTATTTAGCCTCTGGAATACAAACTGTAGTTACTATATTTATAAGTTCAACTACCACATATATAAACTACTCAGTAAAAACGACTTTCTATTTTCACCATGAAAAATTAAAAAGTAAACACATTGATGACCGAATACCTCGTACAGAAAAGACTACTAAAATGTCATCACGTTCAGGACACATCTAAAGGATGCATGAGCTTGATTGCTGTCTGTAATACCAACAGACATCAAGTTGTTACTGTTATTTTATCTTAGCAATTAGGCCATGTTACAGAATATTGCTAACTCAATGAAAAATGTTAAAAATACTTTGTAAAATGACTATTCTAGACTGCAAATCTCTATCTATAATATATTCACTTAAAAAAAATAGGGCCAGACATGGTGGCTCACACTTGTAATCCTAGCACTTTGGGACACCAAGGCGGGCAGATCACTTGAGGTCAGGAGTTTGAGACCAGCCTTGCCAACATGGTGAAACCCTGTCTCTACTAAAAATATCAAAAAATTAGCTGGGCATGGTGGCACAGGCCTGTATTCCCAGCTACTTGGGAGCTGAGGCACTAGAATCGTTTGAACCCAGGAGCCAGAAGTTGCAGTGAGCCAAGATTTTGCCACTGCACTCCAGCCTGGGTGACAGAATGAGACTCTGTCTCAAAAAATTAATAAATAAATAAATAAATCAGAGCATTGCTTTAACAACCAAGAAACTTAAAGACAAATTAATTGCCCAGTTACGGTAACCATTTTTTCTCGGGTGTATTATGAAATTTTCTTATTTTCTATATTCCATTTTTTATTCCAATGTGTTGATGTTATCTATTTTGTTTAGTCTATAGAACATCTAACTTTTTTCAGAAGACAACTGTAAACAATAGGTGAAAAGTCTGCATTTATTAAAACATCTAATGTGTACCATTATTTATCTATTTTTTATGTTTTATCTATTATTACATTGCCCAGGCTTCTTATTACATCCTCACAGCTATAATGTGAGTTTCAGTACTATCACTGTCTTCATTTTACAGAAAAGAAAACTGAGGCTGAAGAGGACAAAAACATTGCGGATGGTCAGAAAAAGTAGTCAGTGGATGACACCAGAACACAAATGCAAGTATTCTGAACTTCTAACACTTCGAAGCCAAAACTTCGAATCGCCATTTTGCACTGTCTGTGAAATAAGCAGGGCAGAAAACTGGTGGTAAGGCTGGGTGGATGTTTGAATCGCCATCATGCCATCATGTGCCTACTGAGCTCAGATATTACTGTCAGTAGGCACATACAATTGGTTTGAGTAATGAGTAATGAACTAATTGGTTTGATGATTAATTAGCTAAGTTCTAAACTCATTACAATGTAATTATAGTAATTGATTATAAAAATAAAAAATAAGTGTTATAGAAAGCTACATATATTTTATTTGGGTCAAAGATATCAAGGATCTTATTTCTGTACAATAAATAAAGATTAGGCTTACATTTGCCACTATTTATGTGGTTTATCAAGTTTGAAATAAATAGTTGGGCTACAAATTATTGCAGACAATGGTTTCTGAGTGATTACCAATGTTTCAATTATAAAATCATCTATGATTAAGGATTAATACATGTCTTGGTTTTGAAGTATTTCCCTCTAAAAGTTTCTATAGAAAATATAAAAGAACATCCTTATAAAATTAATATCATTGAAGAATCCAAAGCAGAAATAATTACATGTTTAATGTTTAACTTAGTTTCAATTGAAGTACTTCTTATCACACAGCTGGGTGCTATTAGGAAAGATCTCTTCTCTCTGAGACCATTCACTCTCTGGTATACAATTTGTACAATGTTTTGAAGAATGCTGAGTGTGAAGAACTAGTTTACTATTCAATCTTATCTTATAAGTCTCTAATACTGATTTCAGAAACAATAAAGGATGTCTTTGCTGGTAGACACCATCTAGTCAGATTCATCTTCTCCATATCTAACCATATTGTTTATTTCAAAGTAAAAGGCCAAGTGATATATTTAGAGATAATGTAATGACCATCACAATACAAAATTGCATAGCATAATTTTGATTTTTATTACATTGTTATTATTTTGAGTTTCCAAATTTTATCATGAAAAGCAATCATTTTTAATATTTCCTTTGTTTCAAAAATAAAATTTTTTTAATGAATGCTGTCTCTTTATTTCAGTGCAGTAAAAATATTAGCACTACAGGTCATTAGTCTGGCAGTAAAACAATGTATTGAAGAGTAAGTCTAATCACAAATATAAGTATGAACATTTAAGAAATGAAAGCATATTGATCCTATCATTATAAAATACAAGCAGAATGTATTCCTTTTTAAGCAAATAACTACCCAAATGTATGGGCATCATCAGTGGGTCAGATCAAACCAATTGCTGTATCAGTGAAAGAACACAGACCATGCAAAATTTGAAAGGATGCAAACAGAATAAAAAGAATGCCAGAATATGATGCATCTAAACAGAATTAAAAATAAATCAAAATTATGTGTTTGGCACATAGTGGGCACAGAAAAATTATTTATTGAATTAATAAACATAGAAGGTGAAAACATACATAATTGTTTTTCTTTCAGTCACTGAACAATATCAGTGGGTCACTTCAGGGACTGAAGCCTACAGATTGCCTCTCAAGAGGCCTCACAGGGGCCCTTTATTGCCTTAGTGAATTTCTTATGATACAAGACCTACTGATCAATGTTGAGGAGTCTGCAGTCTAATTGTTTTAAAACACAGAGTGCGTGAATCTCTCAGAGACCAATCCCACTAACCAAGATAATCAGACTTCCTTACACAAGTCAGAATGCTCATTTACTCATTTGAAATGAGATATTTCATCACTGATTTTTGCATTCTCTTCCTGAGAGTAGATCTATACAGGAAACCAAAGCATAAACTAAAGGTTGATTGGTGGTCCTTGACTTACAAAAAGGAGAGCTGGCAGAAGCAAATGTGAAGGCTTCAGTTTGTGACAGCCTGATATGTCCATTTTACAACAAGGAGTCTCTTGCTTAGAAGACAGGCAGTTGACAAATATGTCAGCTAAAGCATCCTCTCTTGTATATTACCACTAGAATTTGCCATTCTAATCACCACTCCTTTTAGGATTAACACACTTTTTACTGAATATCTAATGGGTAACATCAGGCCTGGTTGCCCATCACCCACAAGTTATTTGTTTTATTTATTATCTCTTGTACCTACAACTTGAATTTAAAGTATATCTTTATAGACTCTAAAATACATGTTGTGGTAATTTGTCTTATTCTTCTCAGATTGCCATCTTCATCTGAAAATTGACACATTTCCACCATTGTGCCCTGTAGAATCATTTGATATATTTGCACATTTAAAACTCTCTGCTTCTACTTATAGGGACATAAGAATTATGTGGGGCAGGGGTTGGGGGGAGACACAATATTTAGAAACCAAGTTAAAAAGTTCCTTTCTCTCTGGATACTTTAAATTTACTTGAGGATACTCCTATTTTCTTCTTTGAAATCCTAGTAGCTGGAGGAAAAGAATAAAAAGGAAATTACTCTGCCCAGCTATCAGCAACTGGGGAAGAATAGGAGGAATGTTGATCACTCTCTAACAGGTTGGTAATTATATCCACTATTCTCCCATGGCATAAATACCATCAGTGTGGTAGAAATCACATTAGGTTGGAGGTAAGAGTATCAGGATGAGGTCTTTCCTATCTCTGGCAATAATTAATTGTGTAACATTGAACACATTATTTAATCTCAGTTGTAAATGGGGTTACACAGTTATCAGAAGTTCTTCATGCCATCATGCTTGTGACATTCACAGAATCCTATCAGTAATTGTGGCTAATTAAAGCAGGGATCCTTGAGAGTAGGGTAAGGAGAACACAAACCTGGAGAAGAGAAAAATGTATTTGATTCTCAGAGCAGAAAGAAATATGTTCATTTTTGATAAACCCATAATTGAAGAGGACAGGAATAGATCTTTAACTTTTTCTTCAAATGCTAGCAGTTTCTAGAACTCTCTAAGCTCACAGAATTCACAGTGTATTTTATATTTGAGAGAAAAAAATATTTCGAGAGGACATCAAAAATCCACTTGTAAATATTTTTGGTATGAGATAGCAATTTGTAATAGGTATTGGTTTCTCAACTTTTTTCCATATTACAAAATGCTCAAAAATTGCTTTATGTCTGATCATAATTTCTCATAAATCATGAGTTAAAATATGCGGTGGTATAAAACAATCCATGTGTAATGATTTGAAATCAAATTCAATTTGCATTAAAATTCCACTGAAAAGACTTTTTTTTCCTTAGGGTAATCCCATTCTTATAACATAGCTGAATTGATATTTAATATACACATACAACATTTATTTATTTATTTATTTATTTATTTATTTATTTATTTATTTGAGATGGAGTCTTCCTCTGTCTCCCAGGCTGGAGTGCAGTGGCACAATCTTGGCTCACTGCAACCTCCACCACTTGGGTTCAAGCAATTCTTCTGCCTCAGTCACTCAAGTAGCTGGGATTACAGGCATGCACCACCACACACCCAGCTAATTTTTGTATTTTCTGTAGAGACAGGGTTTCACCACATTGGCCAGGCTGGTCTAGAACTCCTGGCGTCAAGTGACCCGCCTGCCTTAGCCTCCCAAAGTGCTGGGATTACAGAGGTGAGCCACCACATCCAGCTGATGTACATACACAATTTCTTGGGAAGCAAAGGGACATTTGGTTATATCTCTGGCCAGAAAGAACAACTTTCCTTTGTTACACTTATGACTGATTTCTAACAGAGAAGAATCACAGGTGAGGCAATGTGGGATTTATCTCACAGCTAATATTTTCCAATTTTGTTACATAAAAGGCTAATCATCAACCTTTTTTGCCCTCAGTGTACTCATCAATAAAATATAGAAAAATGAACAAGCACACAAGGAAATATGATAATTTCTAAATTGTAATAATATTCATAATATATGTAACGCAATGCTTGGCACATAGGCAACTAATCTAGGGGGCAATTCTTTTTTCTTCTTCCTCCTTTTCCTCCTCTTTTGTCTCTTCTTCTTTCAAATTATTATTAATGTCTAATATATCAAATTAGGAGTTTGGGTGGAGAAAGGAATTAAACTAATTCATGCCATAACTTCTCTGTATACAGGTGCCAGTTAGATTGGAAATAGTGGTTATAATTAAACTGAGTATTTCTACTTAATAAATAATACAAAGTGAACAATCAAATGTATTTGGAACCACTAACCTGAATATTGAAAATATCATCTTTCTTTCCAAATGAGCTCCCCTCTTTCTGACTGCCCAATTTATGGTAATGACATCAAAATCTTTCTATTACTCAGAATTAAAACCCTGGGTTTATGTTTTATTTATTTTCTTTTTCTTTACTTTTGTACACTTGCAAAGCCTGTAATAATTGATGTGAATTATATTTACACCATCTTTCCAGATTTCACAGGTATTATTCAATTTCTAGTGCTCTCTCTGTCTCACCAGGACATGACAGCTTTCTAAATATAGTGTGCTTTAATAATCATTAGCACACTCACTTTATATCTTTGTAGGGAAGAAATGAGAACTGCACCATAATTCAAATGATAGCTTGATAACTGAAGAAAAGATCAGAAATAAAGGATGCTAAGTAATTAATTAGGGCTTTCTGTGTAATAGGGATTTTTTTTTAATCCTTAATAAAACTTGTTAAAAATTTCTAGCAATTTATGTACACCTGGCTACTCTTTACCAATGACTTTTGTGGCAATAGAGAATAAAATCTTATCAAAGTTTAATGCTGCCAAAAAGTTGGTTTTGTGATTGTCAAAGAGACCTTATAGTAATACTCTATGCATATACTTGTTCATATTTTGAATTTTTTAAATATTCACTCTGTCCTTTGGCTTTTGACTTTTGATTTTTTCTGTTACTATATCACACCTCATTCTAAGTACTTACCACTGGCTTTATTTAATGGTGTCACAAAGATGGAAAATGAAAAAAAATGTTACTTTGCAGTATGACTGGATGAATTAATGATTGACACATAAAAGTAAACACGTAGAATAAGTATAATGCAGTATATTAACACGCACATTAGTTTTCACTACTTAAGAGACAATTACAGGATCTCTGTGGCATACAAATCAGGAAATTAATTCTTGCCCACAGGTTCAGCTGATCTAGCCTTCGTTGTGCTTGGTGGCACTGCTACAGGCTTCCAAGCATCTGGGCATATCTCCAAACTGTTGGTTGGAATGAGATCTGTTCTATATTTCTCCCATTCTCCTTTTATTAGTGGCCACCTGGGACATGTTCTTGTAGAGAATGGCATGAGTGCAATACAATAAGCCAAACTATGAAGGCACATTTAAAACCTTTGCTTGTTTCAAATATGCTCATATTCCACTAGCCAGAGCAAGTCACAGGACCAAACCCACGGAGGCCCTGAGTGTATACAAACCTCAAGAATAGGAGAGAGGAGAATAAATACCTGTCAGTCAGTAACATAATGCATCAATACACTATAATAGAAAATAAAACTTTTAAGGTAGCTGCCAGTATAAGGTTGGATTTTATTGTACAGCCAAATAGAAAACTTTTGAAGATATATATTTTTTTTTCCTCCCAAACCACCTCTGCTGTCTTGGTTTCTACTTTAAATGACGAGAAGGTATAATAATCAGATGGAGTCCCATTCCAGGACACTGATTAAGCCCCATTTATTGGTGTATATTTTTGGCAGACATTTGATGTGTCTCCTTCCTTCTCCACACCTTACCAAATGCAGTCCACCACCACGTTGTCTCTGATGCTGTTACACATCCTATCTGCATAATAAACTGACCCAGGAAGAGCTAGCACATGGCAGGATATGTCATCTCATGCGTGCTTTCCCTTTTAATCCACTGAACATGTCCATGGGTGGGACTTGCTATGGTCTGAAAGTTCATGCCCCCGTGAAGTTTATATATTAAAATACACTCGAGGTGATGGTATGAGGAAGTCGGGACTTTGAGAGGTAAGTAGGTCATGCTTCTTTCAAATAAGCTCATGTTCCACTAGCCAGAGAAAGTCGTATGATCAAGCCCATGCGGCACATGAGTATATACAAATCTCAAGAATGAGAGAGAGTGGAACTCTCATGAAGGGGAATCATGTCCTTATAAAAGAGACAAGAGAGACCCGTCACACCTTTTACCACAGGAGGACACAGCTAGAAAATCTATGAACCAGAAACCCCTCACCTGCCACCAAATCTGCTAGCATCATGATCTTGGACTTCCCAACCTCCAGAACTGTAAGAAATGAATTTCTGTTATTTATGCTACCTGGTTTATGGTATATTGGTATAGCAGCCAGTCATCTTAATACAAAATCAGAACAAAAATTATTCTTTCTTTGAATATTTTTAAGTACAAGGGAGGCATGAGCTGATTTCTGTTTTATATTATTTACAAAAATGATTATGGCACAGTGTGGAGAATGAAAATCCTGGTGGCCATGGAATCATTAGAGGAGATGAGAATTTGAACAAAAGCAATAAGAACCATGGATGAAAAGGAAGGATTATCATTTTTTTTAATGGTGAAACTAATAGTATTTAGAAAACGGCTGAATTAATGAGATATGAAGGCTATCAAGTTTTTATCTTGGATGGCTAGATGAAAGGTTGCTAGCTTTTTGTATTCAGTAGCAATAAAGTATTTTGCAAAAGTCCATTAATATTTGCTACTCAAAATGATATCTTATTAAAAGTCACCAATTGAGTATCTCATTGATGCAGAAATTCCTTCCATAGCATTACAAAGTTATTTATCCTTTTTCTACCAAGTGTGTTTTTTTTCAGTGATGGAAATATAACTTTCTTTTATGATATTGCTTTCTTTTTTCAGTTATTATTATTATTTTTTAATTATACTTTAAGTTTTAGGGTACCTGTGCACATTGTGCAGGTTAGTTACATATGTATACATGTGCCATGCTGGTGCGCTGCACCCACTAACTCGTCATCTAGCATTAGGTATATCTCCCAATGCTATCCCTCCCCCCTCCCCCACCCACCACAGTCCCCAGAGTGTGATATTCCCCTTCCTGTGTCCATGTGATCTCATTGTTCAATTCCCACCTATGAGTGAGAATATGCGGTGTTTGGTTTTTTGTTGATATTGCTTTCTATTAACAGGTAGTTTCCATTATTAGACACTTAAATATTATGACACAAAATATTCAATTCCTGAAAATTAGAATTTCTAGCTGCTGTATCATTAGCCTAATTCTTTGATATATATTTCTATGGTATTTTTCAAAATTAATTTATTTTATTTCTTTTTTAAAATTTCCAACTTTTAAGTTCGGGGTACATGTACAGAATGTGCTGGTTTGTTACATAGGCGAACGTGTGCCATGGTGGTTTGCAACACAGATCATCACACCACCCAGGTGTTAAGCTCAGCATCCATTAGCTATTATTCCTGATCCTCTCCTTCCTCTGACACCTACCCTCCAACAGTCCCAAGGGTGTGTCATTCCCCACAATGTGTTCTCATCATTTAGTTCCCACTTGTAAGTCAGAACATGTAGTATTTGGTTTTCTGTTCCTGCATTAATTTGCTAAGGATAATGGCCTCCAGCTCCATCCGTGTCCCTTTAAAGAACATAATCTCACTCCTCCTTATGGCTGTATAGTATTCCATGGTGTATATGTATCACATTTTCTTTATCCAGTCTATCCTTGATGGGCATTTAGGTTGATTCCATGTCTTCACTATTGTGAATAGTGCTGCAATGAACATACGTGTGCATGTGTCTTTATAATAGCAAAATTTATATTCCTTTGGGTATATACTCAGTAATGGGATCCCTGGACAGACTTTCTGATAGCCATTCTTAGTGGTGTGAGATGACATCTCATTATGGTTTGATTTGCATTTCTCTAACGCACAGTGATGTTGAGCTTTCCCTCAAATGTTTGTTGGTCGCATAAATGTCTTCTTTTGAGAAGTGTTTGTTCATGTTCTTTGCCCACTTTTTAAAGGTTTGTATTGTTTTCTTGTAAATTTGTTTAAGTTCCTTGTAGATGCTAGATATTAGATCTTTGTCAGGTGGATAGATTGCAAAACATTTCTCCCATTCTGTAGGTTGTCTGTTTACCAATTTATCAATGTGCAAAATTGTTTATCAATGTGCAAAATTGACTAGCATTACTATACACCAAAAACAGGCAAGCCAAGAGCCAAATCATAAATGAACTCCCATTTGAAATTGCCACAAAAAATATACCTATGAATTCAGCTAACAAGAGAAGTGGAGGACATCTTCAAGGAGAACTATAAACCACTGCTCAAAGAAATCAGAGATGACACAAACAAATGGAAAAAACATAGAAAATAGGTTTTTTTTTTCTAATTCTGTGAAGAATGTCAATGGGAATTTAATGGGAATAGCATTGCATCTATAATTGCTTTGGGCGGTATGGCCATTTTCAAAAGATAGTTTCTTTTGCTGTGCAGAAACTCTTTACTTTAAATAGCTCCCATTTGTCAACTTCTGCTTTTGTTGCAATTGCTTTTGGTGTCTTCGTTTTGAAATCTTTTCCTGTGCCTATATCCTTAATGGTATTTCCTTGATTTTACTCTAGGGTTTTTATAGTTTAGGGTTTTACTTTTAAGTCTTTAATCAGTCTTGAGTTGAATTTTGTGTGTGGTGTAAGGAATGGGTCCAGTTTCAATTTTCTGCATATGGCTAGCCAGTTCTCCCAGCACAGGACATTAGATAGAGAATCCTTTCCTCATTGCTTATTTTTGTCAGCTTTGTGGAAGATCAGATGGTTTTAGGTGTGTGGTCTTATTTCTGGGTTCTCTATTCTGTTCCATTGATCTATGGGTCTATTCTCCTTCTAGTACCATGCTGTTTTTGTTGCTATAGCTTTGTATTATAGTTTGAAGTTGGGGAGAGTGATGCTTCTAGCTTTGTTCTTTTTGCTTAGGATTGCCTTGGCTATATGGGCTGTTTTTTGGTTCCATGTAAATTTTAGAATAGTTTTCTTTTTCTAATTCTGTGAAGAATATCAATGGTAATTTAATGGGGATAGTGCTCAATCTATAATTGCTTTGGGCAGTATGACCATTTTCAAGATACCGATTCTTACTATACATGAGCGTGGAATGTTTTTTCCATTTGTTTGTGTCATCTCTGATTGCTTTGAGCAGTGGCTTATAGTTTTCCTTGAAGAGGTCCTCCACTTCTCTTGTTACCTGAATTCCTAGGTATTTTATTTTTTTGTGCCAATTGTGAATGGGAGTTCATTTATGATTTGGCTCTTGGCTTGCCTTTTGTTGGTGTATAGTAATGCTGGTAATTTTTGCACATTGGTTTTGTATTTGAAGACTTTGCTGAAGTTGCTCATCAGCTTAAGATGCTTTTGGGCTGAGCTGATGGGGTTTTCTAAGTACAAGATCATGTCATTTGCAAACAAAGATAATTTGTCTTCCTCTCTTCCACTTTGAATACCCTTTATGTCTTTCTCTTGCCTGAATGTCCTGGCCAGAACTTCCAATACTATGTTGAATAAGAGTGGTAAAAGAGGTAAATCTTGTCTTGTGCCAGTTTTCAGTGGGAATACTTCCAGTTTTTACCCATTCTGTATAATATTGGCTGTGGGTTTGTCATATATGGCTTATACTATTTTGAATTATATTCCTTCAATAGTTAGTTTATTGAGAGTTTTTAACATAAATGGATGTTGAATTTCATTGAAAGTCTTTTATGAATCTATTGAGATAATCATGTGGCTTTCGTTTTTAGTTCTGTTTATGTGATTAATCACATTTATTAATTGCTTATGTAGAACCAGCCTTGCATTCCAGGGATGAAGCCTACTCGATCGTGGTGGATAAGCTTTTTGATGCACTGCTGGATTCAGTTTGTCAGTATTTTGTTGAGGATTTTTGCATCGATATTGATCAAATATACTCACCTGAAGTTTTCTTTTTTTGTTGTATCTCTACCAGGTTTTGGTATCAGGATGATACTTGCCTCATAGAATGTGCTAGGGAGGAGTCTCCTTTTCAATATTTTAAAATAGATTCAATAGGAATGGTACCAGCTCCTCTTTGTGCCTCTGCTGGAATCCAGCTGTGAATTCATCTGGTCCTGAGCTTTTTTTGGTTGGTAGGCTTTTTATAACTGTCTTAATTTGAGAACTTACTGGTGTCTTCAGGGATTCAATTTCTTCATTATTCAATCTTGGGAGAGTGTATGTGTACAGGTATTTATCCATTTCTTCTAGATTTTCTAGTTTATATGCATAGAGGCATTTATAGTATTCTCTGATGGTTGTATTTCTGTGGGATCAGTTCTAATATCCCCCTTATTTCTGATTGTGTTTATTTGAATCTTCTCTCTTTTCTTCTTTAGTAGTCTAGCTTGTGGTCTATCTATTTTATTTTATTTTTTTAAAAAAGCAGCTCCTGGATTTGTTGATTTTTTTGAAGGGTTCGTCGTGTCACTATCTCCTTTAGTTCAGCTCTGATCTTGGTTATTTCTTGTCTTCTGCTAGTTTTAGGGGTTTTTTGCTTGTTTGTTTGTTTGTTTGTTTTGCTCTTGGTTCTCTAGCTCTTTTAGTTGTGATGTTAAGTTGTTAATCTGGGATCTTTCTAGCTTTTTGATGTGGAAATTTAGTGCTATAAATTTCCCTCTTAACACTGCTTTAGCTGTGTCCCAGAGATTCTGGTACATTGTATGTTTGTTGTCATTAGTTTCAAAGAACTTCTCAATTTCTGCCTTAGTTTTTTATCTACCCCAAAGTCATTCAGGAGCAGGTTGTTCAATTTCCTTTTAGTTGTATGGTTTTGAATGAATTTCTTAATCTTGAGTTCTAATTTGATTATGCTGTGGTCCAAGAGATGTTTTTTCATGATTTCAGTTCTTTTGCATTTGCTGAGGAGTGTTTTACTTCCAATTACGTGATCAATTTTAGAGTAGGTGCTGTGTGGTGATAAGATGGATGTATATTCTGTTGTTTTGGGGTAGAGAGCTCTGTAGATATCTATGGGGTCCACTTGATCCAGAGCTGAGTTCAGGTCCTGAACATATTTGTTAATTTTTTGTCTTGATGATCTGTCTAATATTGTCAGTGAGGTGTTAAAGTCTCGCACTATTATTGTGTGAGAGTCTAGGTGTCTTTGTAGGTCTCTAAAAACTTGCTTTATAAATCTGGGTGCTCCTGTATTGGGTGCATATCTATTTAGGATAGTCAGCTCTTCTTGATGAATTGAACCCTTTACCATTATCTAATGCCCTTCTTTGTCTTTTTTGATCTAGTTGGTAAAGTCTGCTTTTTTAGAAACTAGGATTGCTACCCCTGCTTTTTTCTGTTTTCCATTTGCTTGGTAAATTCTCCTCCATCCCTTTATGTAGAGCCTATGTGTGTCTTTACACATGAGATGGGTCTTGAAGACAGCACACTAATGGGTATTGGTTCTTTATCCAGTTTGCCATTCTGTCTCTTAATTGGAGCATTTAGCCCATTTAAATTTAAGGTTAGTATTGTTATGTGTGGATTTGTCATCATGATGCTAGCTGGTTATTTTGCAGACTTGTTTATGTTTATGACTTCATGTGTCACTGATCTGTGTACTTCAGTGTGTTTTTGTATGGCTGGTAATAACTTTTCCTTTTCATATTTAGTGCTTTATTCAGGAGCTCATGTAAGGCAGGTCTGGTGGTACCAAATTCTGT
This sequence comes from Pan troglodytes, assembly GCF_028858775.2. Classification (NCBI taxonomy): domain Eukaryota; kingdom Metazoa; phylum Chordata; class Mammalia; order Primates; family Hominidae; genus Pan; species Pan troglodytes. The sequence continues at coordinate 124,939,437 of NC_072404.2, read as the reverse complement.
CAGCATTTGCTTGTCTGAGAAGGATCTTATTTCCCTTTGCTTATGAAGTTTAGTTTGTCCAGATATGATATTCTGGGTTAGAAATTCTTTTCTTTAAGGATGTTAAATATTGGCCCCTGATCTCTTCTGGCTTGTAGGGTTTCTGCTGAGACATCCACTGTTAGTCTGATGGGCTTCCTTTTGTAGGTGACCTGGCCTCTCTCTCTGGTTGTCCTTAACAATTTTTTCTTTCATTTTATTCTTGGAGAATCTGATGATTATATGACTTGAGGATGATCTTTTTGTGTAGTATCTTACTGAGACTCTCTGCATTTCTTGAATTTGAATATTGACCTGTCTAACTAGGTTGGGGAAGTTCTCCCAGATTATATCCTGAAATATGTTTCCAAAATTGGTTCCATTCTCCCCATCTCTTTCAAATACCTCAATCAATCATAGATTCAGTCTCTTTACATAATCCCATATTTCTTGGAGGTTTTGTTTATTTCTTTCATTTTTTTCTCTGTTCTTGTCTGCCTGTCTTATTTCAGATAGACAGTCTTCAAGCTCTGAGATTCCTTCCTCCATTTGGTTTATTCTGCTAGTAATGCTTGTGATTGCATTATAAAGTTCTTGTAGAGTGCTTTTTCAGCTCTATCAGATCAGTTATGTTTCTCCTTATACTGGCTATTTTGGCTGTCAGCTCCTGTATTGTTTAATCATGATTCTTTTCTTCTTTGCATTGTGTTACAACATGCTACTATAGCTCAGCGAGGCTCATTCTTATCCACATTCTGAAATCTACTTCTGTCATTTCAGTCATCTCAGCCTCAGCCCAGTTCTAAACCCTTGCTGGAGAGATGTAGCCATCATATGGAGGAAAGGGGGCACTCTGGCTTTTTGAATTTTCAGCGTTTTTGTGCTTTTTTTTTTTTTTTACTGTATCTTTGTGGGCTTATCTATCTTTGATCTTTGAGGTTGCTGACCTTTGGGTAGGTTTGTGTGTGTGTGTGTGTGTGTGTGTGTGTGTGTGTGTGTGTGTGTGTTTTATTGCTGTTGTTTGTCACTTTGTTTTTATTTTAATAGTATGTTCACTCTTCCATAAGGCTGCTGCAGTTTGCTGGGGGTCTGCTCCAGACCCTAGTCACCTTGGTTTTTCCCATACCTGGAGGTATCACTAGGGCTGTGAAACAGCAAAGATGGCAGCCTGGCCCTTCCTCATGAAGCTCCATCCCAGGGAGTACTGATCTGTTGTTGTCCCAAATGCCTGTAGGAAGGGGCTGGAGATCTGGGTTGGGAGGTCTATCCCAGTCAGGAGAAATGGGATGAGGGACCCGCTTAAAGAAGCAGTCTGGCTGCATTTTGGTAGAACAGCTGTGCTGTGTTGGCAATCCTTTCAGCTCTGATCAGGTTGGGCTCTCCAAGGCCCACAGGCTGGGCTGGCTGAGATGCCCAAACAGCAAAGATGGCAGCCTGCCCCATTCCCCAGGCACTCCATCCCAGGAAGATATTAGAGCTCTGTCAGCCATAGAAGATGTGCAGGGGTGGCTGGAGGCCCTGGCTGGGAGGACCTGCCCAGCAAGGAAGAATGGATCCAGGTCCATTTTAAAGAAGCAGCCTGGTCATGCCTTGACAAAATAGCTTTGCTGTGCTGGGGAACTGCCTCAGCCCAGGTCAGCTAGGACTCTCCAAAGCCTGGAAACTGGAATGGCTGAGTCATCCAAACAAACAAGGTGGTGATCCACCCCTCCTCCCAGGCAACCCATCCCAGGGAGAGATCAGAGCTCTGTCCATAGAATATGGGCAGGCGGTGATGGGTAGAGGTCTCAGCTTGAGAGGTCCCACCCAGTGAGGAGAAATGTCTCAGACAGGCTCCATTCTGCTGCTGGTGGCTGGCTGGCTGGAATTTCAAGCCAATGGGTATTATCTTGTGAGGTGCTGTGGAAGTGGGGCCTGCAGACCAAGGCTGCTCTGCCCTCTGGATTCAGTCCCCTTGCTAGTGGTATGTGCAGACCTCCTGCCTTGCCTGACTGGCAGTCACCTTTGTTGGGGGATCCCAGGGCTGGGGTCTCTATGTGTTCCTGAGCAGCTGCACTGCCGAGACTCCACATAGCTCTGTGTGTCAGACCCAAGGCTCTAGTTGCATGGGCTCACCAGGGGCTCTCCTGATCTGAGGGTTGCAAAGATCTGTGGGAGAAATGGGTTTCCTGGGGTCACACATTCAGCTATTGCTTCTCTTGGCTGGCGGTGGGGATTCCCTTGCCTCCATCTAGCTCCGGGGTGGGCCGTTACCCCGCCCTGCTTTTCTTCTTTCTCCATGGGTTGAGTTGTTTACCTATCAGTCCCAATATGAGTACCTGGATATTTCAGATGAAGGTGCTGTATTCATTCACCCCTTTTTTTCCTCTCTGTGAGTGCTATGGACAGCAGCTGCTTCTAATTAGCCATCTTGCCCACCTCCCTCCCCCCATACTCCTGTTTTTTAATGGGACTTTTGAAACAAAATATATTACTTTAGAAATAGCCAATTTCCCCCCTAAATTAAATTGTTGGTCTTAGCTTTAAGTCAACTATAATTCTTGTATAATTTTTCACATAAAATTGATCTTTTATCCATAAACCAGCAACAGGATTTTTCTTAGTGTCAGTAAACATTCTTTTTTTCCCCCAAGTTTTAAATGATGTAATGACTATTTCTTCTGAAGGTTTTAGTTAATATTCTATACAAGAAGCATCTTATTTACTTTAATTTAAATGTTTAGTTTGTCTCTTCCTTCTTCTTTGGGTTCTCTGGTTAAACTAACTGGCATCTTTGATGCCAAAACACCTTTAACTCCGGATTTGATTGTTTGGCTCATTTTGTTTATTAACTTTTCATCCTCTCTAGTAAACCAAGTGTAAATTTGCCATTTCTCAAATTCTTTCACATTTTTCTAGACAATGGATGGTTTGTAATTATGGCACTTGTGCTTGTATTTTAACAAATGCTGCAGATCTCTCAGGCTGTTTATATGAGAACATATTTCCGAGATTTAGATTAACTCTTATTTTTCTCCTCTTCCCCTCTAAGTGACTACAGTTTTTTTGTTGTTGTTGTTCTTCGGAAGCTTATAAGAAAGCTGTCTTTTGTTAATTTACTCATCATTGTGTTCACTCATTGCATATTACATGATAACCACCATGCTAGGCATTAGCACAAAAAGTAAGACAAAGACTTTAAACCATAGAAGTTCAAATCTTGATAGGACATAGGATCTTAAACATATAATGGCAACACAGTGTGCTAAATGTTGTGATAGAGATGTATAGGGAGGTAGAACAAAGGGGTTAACAAAGGTTTTACAGCAGAGAAGGTACTTGCCTGTGAAATACAAGTTTGTCAGGCCTAGGAAGAACAATCTTTTCCAGGCAATTTGACTTATTTGCATTTACTAAGCATTAGCCTTTTTTTAATGTAGCACACTACAAACTTTTAAAATAATACTCTATCGATCTAACTTTCTTTTTTCCTATTTTTTATACTGTCTCTGGTTCACTTCTCTGGTCACCTCTCTTCTTAGAGTTAAACAAATAATCAGGAACTTTATATATTTTGTTGTATTTCTTCACTCCATTTCATATGCCCTAACTCAGAATATAATAAAATGCCTGTTATAACCCAAGATAGTTATGAAAAGATGTTTGACTTTGTTAGAAGAACAAATCAATTATAGTTTGGTCATATTTTTGGACAGTGTGATGGAAAGAGAGAACATTTTGAAAATTTTATCTATCTTTCTGAAATAAATATTTCCAGAAATCTTAATTATCCTTTTGAAAGTCTATGCTGACATGCACTTTTATTTTATTTTTATCACAGTCATTTCTTTATAGCTGCATTGTCTGTGAAGCTGAGTCTACTTAACTGACTTGTGCACACACCATACTGAAAGAAAGAGATGCCAGCATACAAGAACTAAAGAGCCTGTCTTTGAATGTTCATGACAAAACAAAAGTAGCAAGAAAGCAACATCAGCAGAACATACAAAAGTAGCAAAAAATAATTGCCAATCATTCTGTAACCTTAAAAAAAAATTTACTCATTGAAAATAAAGTGAAAATTCATCCTTAAAGTTGGCATAAAAAACAGTGCTAAAATTTAGTTCCCCATTGGAATGAATGCTTTCTTGACAGGGTAACAAATGAAAATTGGATCAGGGACACATTTTCAGTGAAAAAGACGCACTGCCAGATGGCTTCTTGGCAAAGGAAAAGGAAGAGTTGATTAAACCGTCATGTGACGACTTCAAATTCAGCTAAGTACAGCTTAGCAACTTTTTGTTGAGAAGGAGAAAGGAGGATATTCAGGTTCTAGGCATGATTGTAACATTATTAAGGTTTGAGATCACTTTGCAGCTTCACCGGTTTTCTATCATTGGTTTCGATAAGGAAAATATAAAATTAGTCCCACCCAAGAACAAAATACTTTGCTGAATAAAACTTGAATTTCCTCAGAACTAATTCTTTGAAATCATCGTGCAAACACACTCCTCATGAAGTACATTTTACTTTTCAAGACAAACATATTGTACATATTCATTTATAGACACTACTATTTCAAGATGAATTAGAATCTTGCACCCTTATTGTCTCAGATAGCAATGGGAAGTATTATAAAACTTGTACTAAAATGCAAACATATTCCCTAAAGGATTTGCTTCCCTTGTCTTTCTTTCATCTCTCTCATATCTTCTGGTAGGACATCACTAGATTGCTTTCAAACCTGCACTGGCTTCATCTGTTGGTGTTGTCAATTACACAGGTTCCAACTCTTCTGCCTTGGGAGACCCAGTGACAATACTCCACATCTTTGGATTCAATGCTTGATCTAGGAGTGGGCATATAACTCAAGTGCAGCAGTCAGCCTCAATTTTGGAACTATGGATGCTGGGAGAAGGTCTCTCTGCTGCTGAAGCTTCTGGATGCCAAAGAACATGCTAGCTAATTACTGTCGTATAGCAAAAGTCTGCCTAAGAGTAAAGGAAAACCAGGAAGCACAGATAAAAGTGAGTGGAAAAGACAAACATAGTTCTGATGGCAGTGTTTTCAAGGCAGGCTCCTGCTTTGCTTAAAAGCATCTCTAACCTTATAATTTATAATTATATAATCCATTAATATTTTCTCTTTAATTATTAGGATTTCTATCATTAATTTAAAAAAGTGTCTTGAGTACATGACTAATATACTGAGAACCTGTGTTTTGGAGGTGAATTATCTATATATTCATTTAAGAGAAATGATATTTATGTTGATCTAAGTAAATAGCATTCCTGAACAATTTCTCTAAAAGAGTAACATTCACAATAGCAAATATGTGATCTGGAGATTCTAGGAATTTGAAGTAAGAGACTCTATCATACACACATTTCCAGCTCCCCATAGCGTAGGACTCATAAGGCTTTCTGAACGTAACTATAACTGAATGCTGGTTTCCTTGCCTATAAAATATTATATGCAAACTCATAAGGAACACTGTTTGTACCTATCATATTCATGAGTAAACTGCTTATCTTCATTGCAGTATATTTTTGTCTTAAATTTTTCTTTTTTGAGTTTTTATGCTCTTGTATAACTCCACAGTAGTTGGCAGTGAAAAAGTAAAAATTAGAAATTCAATTAGAAAATGTCCACAAGACTTAAATTCTTCTACTCATACCCTTCTATGGATCATTCTATAAAATATTAATAAGCAGTTTCACTCATAATTATGGTGATTCATGAGTGTTATCATTATAATAGTATGCTTTCATCTAGTACCTTCTGCTCTGCTTAAAACACTTTATGCATATTATTATATTATTTCATTTGCCTCCTGTACCTTCTTTTCTGGGAACCTACTGTTTTGTGAATAAAATAATTGGTAGAGTACAATTCAGCCAAAAAGTTACCAACAAACACACCAAACAACAACAAAAAATACTCTCACTATGGTTGCTATTGTTTTGGTATTCCTCATAAATATAAACAATACGTATTTTACTGGAGCTTTTATGATGGACATGAAGAGAGAATTTACATTATACAACACTGAAATGTTTAAGAAAGTCTATGTAGACATCTTTTCTCAATTTTCAATTCTCATTCTGAAACCACAGTCTCTTATCTTTCTTTCCTTTACAGGTCTTACATTTCCTAATCCTTGTCTGATCCTTTCTGTCCCTCCTCTCTCTTATTTACACACAGTAATTTAGCTCCATACCCACTCTTACCAACCATACCTACATCCTTCACTGTGCTCATCAAAATGATCAGAACAACATGCCTTAAAACATACTTGTCAGGCCAGGCACAGTAGCTAATGCCTGTATTCCAGCACTTTGAGAGGCTGAAACGGATGATCACTTGAACGCAGGAGTTCGAAACAAACCTGGGCAACATAACGAGACCTCATCTCTAAAATTAAAAAATTAGCTAGGCATGGTGTGTGTGCTGGTAGTCTCAGATATTCAGGAGGCTGTGATGGATCGCTTGAGCCCAGGAGATTGAGGCTGCAATGAGCTGTGATTGCACCACTACACTCTAGCTTGGGTGACAACGTGAGACACTGTCTCAAAAAACAAAACAAAACAAAAAACATACTTGTCAAAGCTTATATGCATTCAAATCACCTGGGAATGTTTTTAAAATGCAGATTTTTATTTAGTGGGTTTGTGGGGGAAACTTGTCTGGGGCTTTGGATTTTCAAGAATCTAGGTAACACCAATGTTTTAGGTCTGAGGACAAACCTTTGAGTAGCAAGAATTAGAAAATTGAAGATGAACATTAATGGCCAAAACTCCTTTTCTCCCTTTTTAATACTAGTGGGTGCCAATCTATTATTAAGAGACACAATTTGCTCAGTTATAAAATGGGAATAAAGTTGCTCACCTTTACATGGTAATTGTGAAATTTAAAGAAAATATTATACTTTACATGTTTTGAAACTTAAAGGATTACATAAATGTAGATTGTTATGCTACTTACATTGCATATGTTTCTATGCAGTAATTTAATTAATGTTTATAGAGAATCTCCTAGTGTGAGGTCTTCTGTTAGGTGACAAAGGTACATCAGTAAAAAATGAGACACAGTCTCTCTTTTTTTGAAATTTATAATCTGTAAGAGAGCAACATGTTAGGATATTACAAAATTTATGATTTAATGACAAATTCCAGTATCTTCTAATAAGTAAAAGTATATGACAGCACCTAACAGTGGTCTCCAACCTATACTAAGAATGGGATTTGACCTGAATGTAGGCAGATGAGTAATAATTAACCAAGGGAAGAATAACTGTTATTCAGGCAGAAGGAACTCAAGATGCAAACATTCTATAATAGACATCACTCAGCTGGTTCACACAAATATTTATTATGTTCATCCTTTCAGGATTTGTATTTCTTTCACATTTATTATGATAATGTTTTTGTAATTAATTTCTTTTTTAATGGAAGAGTAACTATGAAGTCCTTCTGTCATCAAAGTAGTGGAATGGTTTCCAAAGCTTAATACATCGGATCCGTTTATTGACTTGGCAATAAATTGGCACAATGACACAACCTACAACCTAAATTCCCAGGTCTCTTTTCATGGAAGATTTATTTTGCTGTAATAATAAACCAGTGTATTAAAAGAGTTGATGAAAAGCCTTTTTTTTCTTTTGGTTATTATTCTGAGTTCTTAAGTACAAAGCTTTAGGAACCTTATTTTAGGAGCAACGACAGAAGTATGAAAGAGTTGGAAGAAAACAAACAATTAATTGAGGGCAATTCGTATGAAAGATAAGGGGAAGAGAGAGTAGAAGGGGATAGAGAAGCTTCAGACCAAGATAGCTGTTTAAGGCCTGTGAAAGTCAAGATGAAAGAAAAGATCTTTTCATAGGAAGTGTAGCTTTGAGAAAGCCTTTGTCAGTCTAGTAGGGAGAAATGATATAAATTTGCTCCTGTCCTGGGCAGAAATGGTGAGTTTTTGTAACACTGCCTTGCTCAGTTATTGCCTGGGGCGCTGAAGAGGTGTGCTGCTGCAGAGACAGATCCAGAAGAGGTTGTCAGCAGAGTGACCATGCTGTGGCAGGCTCACTCTTGAAAAGAGACCTGAATAGCAAGGTCTAGTGTCTACCACAATCTCTTTCACCAGTTTTTCTCTGTTCATTCTTTCTCATCAATTTTATGACTTTTGGTATATTTTGGATAGTGCCAAGTTTAGTCTTTGTATTTATTGCAAATTTTATTTCCCTAGATTATCATTTGACTTTGCACTTTCTATATGATTCTTTTCTCAAGCATTTTGTTTCTATTTGGAACATCTGAGCATCTAGTTTCCTTTGAGAAATATCACTTACTTCAAAATTATATAATTATCTGTAGTATTTTTATGTATAAATTACCGACATTTAAATCTTAGATTTATTAAAATTTATTATTTTATGGTGTAATTTATTTTGACGGACTTACTATTTCCTTTTTTTCTTCCACATGGATAGTCAATTACATTGCCTATCCATGTTTACATGTTAAGTAAACTACCCTTTCCTTATCCATTTTAAGCAATGCGTGTCATAGCTTGATTTCCATATTTTAGCATCTCTTTAGCATACTTTTATTTATAGATCGATAAATTATTTCTACTCCAGGTTCACACTGTTTGGATTATAGCAATCTTATAGCATGATATAAGTAAATTATTATAGTAAGTTTCCACTCAACACTATTTTTTCAGAAACGTATATGAGTGGGAAAAATGAAGAGGCTAGCAAATCCCTTCCCCCACCAAAAAGAGAGGATAAGCTATAAAATTGGGCAAAATGGGCAATAATAACACTGGAAACTACTAAAGGCAAAGAGCAAATTAAAAAGTTGTTACTAATGAAAAGCTGCCCAGGCATTAAATAAGACCATGTCAAACAGGGGCCTTTGTGCATGGGCCTGCTCTCTTACCCAATCCCCAGCCTGATTGGTACATGATGGTTACCTAAAAGAGGAGCTGCACTGCATGGTGAGTGCTATCATTGACTTGCAGCAAAGGACAAGGCACAAGCCTAAATGTCTCATCAGTAAAAGTAACAAACTTAGTGGCACACGCCTGTAATCCCAGCACTTTAGGATGCCAAGGCTGGAGAATTGCTTGCACCCAGAAGTTTGAGACCAGCCTGGGCAAGATGACAAAGCCCTGTCTTTCTGTTTTTTTTTAAAAAAAAAAAAAGGAAAAGGAAAAAAAAAATAGCTGGCTGTGGTAGTGGTGTGCACCTCTAGTCTCAGCTACTCGGGAGGCTGAGGTGGGAGGATTGCTTGAGCCCAGGAGTTAGAGGCTGCAGTTAGCCATGATCACACCATTGTACTCCAACCTGGGTAATAGAGAGCAAGACTCTGACAAAAACAAACAAACAAACAAAAAAACCGTATATATCTATATATACATATATAGATATATGGAAAGAGAGAGAGAGAAATGGTAGAAACAGCAATTACTTTTGCACCAACCTTATATAAGGTTACTTTACTTTCCATGGCAAAATCACACTTATTTTTGCACCAACTATATATATATATCATATATATGAAATATATATGAAATTATGTATATGAAATACATATAATATGTTATACATATATCATATATTTATGAAATATATATATATGAAATATACATAAATATAAATATATATTTATATATATATGAAATAAATATATAAATATATATGATATAAATATATAATATATTATAAATATATATCATATATAAATATATCTCATATATATTTATGAAATATATATATAATATATATATGAAATATATATGTGAAATAAATGAAGAAAGTCTTTAATTCTGCCAGCCTTGGATTGCAGTCCCATTTGGGGATAGCAATGAATATGCCGTATATTTTACAAGGAAATCTTAGAAATGAAAGAGCACTTGAAGAGTGAGATAACTCTTCATTCATCTCTGAGTGACTGGCAGGCTACAGAGACATGATGATCACGAGATCTAAGAGGGCAGAGTGGAAAACAAATAACAAAAAAAAGCTTCAAGCTGGCGAACTCTAAATATGCTCCCTAACTAAACAGAGATACATCTGCAGAAGATGGAAGTCTCATGGGCTCACAGTGCTTGAGTAAAACCTCTAACCAATCTTTGGCTGATCATTGAAATGTGTAGATACAGTAGCAACCCCTTAGGAAGCCAGACTAAAAAATGAAAATAAGAATTGAAAAAGAAAATCTGAGCAGAGACATTGGCTACTACAGAATCCAGAGTAGACAACAATATGTTTTCTTACATGTCCAGTTTTCAACATGACTATGCAACATGCAAATAAATGAGAAGTGTGTTTGTTTCAATCAAGAAATAAAGCAGTCAACAGAAACTATTCCTGAGTGAGTGCAGATACTAGATGTAACAAAGACTTCAAAGCAGCAATTATAAATATGTTTGCGAAATGTAAAGAAGCCATGTTTAAAGAATTAGAAGATGTGTGGTCAATGAATCCACAAATAGGGAACCTAAATAATGAAACAGAAACTATTCTATGAGGATCATATGGATATTGTAAAGTGAAAAAGTACTACAATCAAACTAAAAATAGGTTAGTTCAACAGCTTATTTTTAGATAATAGAAGAAAGAAACAGCAAACTTGAAGATAGATCAATTTAATTTTTCCAATCCAAAGACAGAAACGAATTTTTTTTATAAAGGAATAGAGCTGCAAAAACGTATCAGGTAACATCAAGCATACTAATATGCATGCAAACATTCTAGGAGTTCCAGGAAAAGAGTAGAGAAAATCTATTTGAAGAAATAATGACCTAAGTAAAACTCTTCAAATATGATAATAAACATTAATCTATACAGGGCCAAGAAGCTCAAAAAACTTCACATGGGACGAGAGTTCTACATCTAGACACATCAGAGTCAAACTACTAAAAGACAAAAAAAATTCTTTGAATCAACAAGAGAAAAATGATTAACCATCTACAAAACCCCAACAATATAATTAATGGTTAACTTCTCATCAGAACAATGGAATCCAGAAGGCAGTGGCAAGACTTTTTCATAGTGCTGAAAGTAAAAACAAAACAACAACAAAAAAAATCCTGCCAACTTAGGATACATATCTAATAAAACTTCCCATCAAAAATGAAAACAATAAACATATTCAGAGATAAAGATTAAGTGAATTTATTGCTAGCAGACATGCCTTAAAATATATTAAAGGAAGTCTTTCAGGCTTAAAGGGCATGACACCTGATCCTAGCTCAAATCTACAGAAAAAATAGAGTGCTGAAAATGGCAAACATGTGAATAAATATAAAAAACTGCAAACTCAGACTTTTCTCTCCTTCTCAATAAAGAAATATTATAAAAGCCAATAATATAACACTGAATTGTTGGGTTTATTGCATGCACAAATGACATATATATGGAAATAGTGCAAAAGCAAAAAAGAAATGAAACTATACTGGAGAAAAGTTGCTGTCTGTTTCCAGAATTTACTTGGTATTAACCTGGAGTTTATTGTAATAAATTAAGATCCGTATTTCAATCCCTAGAGTGACTACTGAGAAAATAACTTTGTAAAATTACTAAGAAAACAAAAATGGAGGAATAACAATTGTAAAATAAAACATTATTTAACAATCACAAAACAAGGTAGCAAAATGGCAGAGGTTTTCTAACCTTATACATTTAATATTACATTAAATCTAGATAGACTAAAATTTTTGTCAAAAAGTACAGATTGTTAAATTTATTTTGTTAGAATCCCCCAACCTCAATATCTGATCAATTCCCTTACTTTGCAACATCCTACAGGTGATATTTCATCACCCTGACCTGCCTTCAGCCAGAGTCCTGTTAAGTCTGTTTCATCTGACTTTCTCTTAATCCTGATGTTTCCTTTTTGTAATTTTCTGCCCACTGAATTCCATGCTGTTCCTTGACTATACATTTCCTCTTGTCTACACTGTATTTTGAATTGAGCCCAGTTCTATACTGAGGTCTCCTTTGTCCTATTGCAATAGTTCCTGGTTAAAATTTGGTTTTACAATACAAAAAATTAGCTGAGCATGGTGGCGGGCACCTGTAGTCCCAGCTACTCGGGAGGCTGAGGCAGAAGAATGGCGTGAATCTGGGAGGCGGAGGTTGCAGTGAGCCGAGATCGCTCCACTGCACTCCAGCCTGGGTGACAGAGCGAGACTCCGTCTCAAAAAAAAAAAAAAAAAAAAAATTTGGTTTTACTGTTTCAACTTCTGTTACGCTCTAGTTTTCTCTGACAGTCCTCTCTCCCTGCAAAAGATGAAGGCCCAGACTACAAAAATTAAGAATCAAAGTGGAGACATCACTAGACTAATGAATCCACAGAAATTAAAAGGATTGGAAGAAAATAATATAAATTTCAAAGAATTTGTCAATTCTATGTCGTGTTAATTAGACAAACTAAAATGGACAAATTTGTAAAAGATATAAATTTCCATAATTGACTCAAGAAAAATAATCTGAATAGACCAATAAAAAGTAACAAAATAAGAATCAAATACTTCCCCACAAAGAAAAGCTCAAACCTAAATAGTTCACTGGAAAATTTAATCAAATATCCAAAGATAAATTAATACCTATCTTACACAAATACTTTTTAAAATGTTAGGAAAGAACACTTTCTAACTTACTTGATGAGGCCATTATTATCTGACGCCAAAGTCGGCCAAAGATGTCATGAGCATAGAAAACTACAGACTGTTATTACCCAAGATTATTTTTGCAAAAATCCTTAAGAAAATATTAGGTAACCAAGTTCAGACATATGTAAAAAGGATAATAAACCATGTCCAAATGGAATGTATCTCGGGAATTCAAGACTGGTTTGACATCCAAAAAACAAATAATGTAATATGCCATATTAAAAGACTAGAGACAAAAGGTGCATGATCACCTCAATAACACAGAAGTATCATTTGACTAAACCCAACACCTATTCTTGACAAAGAAAATCCTCCACATCCTAGAAATTAAAAGAAACTTTTTTAACCCAATAAAGGTCATTTATGAAAAGCCTACAGCTTACAGCATACTAACTGGTAAAAGACAAAATATTTTCCTCCTAAGATTGGGGTGTAGGAAACAAGGATAGCCTATCAGTAGCTTCATTCAACATTGACCTGTAAATTCTATAAAATGCAAGAAAGCAAAAGGAAAAAAAAAAGAGGGATAGAGGAAGGGAGACAGAGGAGGGAAGAAAGAAAAATCATAATAATAAAAAGAAACAAATCATACAGATTAGAAAGGAGGAAGTATAACTATTTTCTCACATGCACTATGATCCTGCATTTTGTAAATCAAAAGGAAACAAAGCTACCATAACGAATTATATTTAGCAATGTCCAATGAAGAAAAGATCAATATACAAAAAAGTTATATATATATATATATATATATATATTGCTTTTTTGTTTGTTTTATACAGAGTCTTGCTCTGTCGCCCAGGCTGGAGTGCAAAGGCATGATCTTGGCTCACTGCAACCTCTGCCTCCCAGGTTCAAGTGATTCCTGCCTCAGCCTTCTGAGTAGCTGGGATTACCGGCATGCATCACCACCCCTGGCAATTTTTTTGTATTTTTAGTAGAGAAGGAGTTTCGCCACATAGGCCAGGCTGGTCTTGAACTCCCGACCTCAAATGATCCACCCGCTTCGGCCTCCCAAAGTGCTGTGATTACAGGTGTGAGCCACAGAACCCAGCTCCCCCACAAAAAGTTTTATATTGTATTAGCAGGAAAAAATTTAAAAATAAAATTTAAAAAACAATTATATTTAAAGTTAGATAACATATACTGCCTTATTCCAAAACTTGCTACAGAGCTAAAGTAAAAAAGATAAGATGATATTAACATGAAGATAAATGCACAGATTACAGAATTAGAATAGAAAGCTTAGAAATGAGTCCTGATTTTCTAGTCAATTAATTATTGACAAAGATATTTCAATAAGTAAATAAGTAAATAAATAATAAAAGGATAGTTTTTTCAAAATGTTGTGCTGGGACAAGAGTATATTCTTATACAAAAATATCAGCTTTGATTCTGACCTCAAGCAATTAATAAAAAATAACTCAAAATATATTTTAGTTTCAACTATAAGGAATAAATCTGTAAAACTTGTAGAAAAAATACTGCAAATTCTTTGTGACCTTGGATAAGGTGAGGTTCTTATATATGACACCAAGTGCATGTTCAATGAAAGGAAACAAATAATAACTTGAACTTTATCAAAAGGAAAAGCTTTTTGGTTTTCAAAAGATATTACAAAATATAAATGCATGTTACAGACTGAGAACAACTATGAGCAAATCACAAATCAGACAAAAGACTTGCATAGAAAATGTATAAAGATGACTTAAAACTTTAAAAAAAGGCAACGAAAGATAGAAGACAATTTTTTAAAAGGAAAAAAATTTGAATAGACATTTCACCAAAGAATATATATGATTGTAAGCACATGAAAAGATGACCACCATCATTCATCATTAGGAAATGCAAATGAAAACCAACCACGATGAAAGACCACTACACACCCACTAGAATGGCTACCAAAAAAATTAAAAATTCCGAGTGTTGGTGAGGATGAAAAAAACAAAAACCAAAAAACCAAAAAACAAAAACAAAAACAGAATCCTCAAACCATGCTGGTGGAAATATAAAAGTATGTAGCCATCCTGAAAAGAACTTGACAGTTTCTTAAAACATTATTCAGGCAAGCTTTAACCTAGAAGAAAGAAAACATATGTCTTCACAGAGACTTGTACACAAATGTTCATGATAGCATTATTCATAGCCCAAACTGGACACAATCATATTACCCACAAACAGGTGAATAAACAAAATGTGATATACGCTCATACAATGGAATATTATTTAACAATAAAAAGTAAAAACTCCTGACACAAGCAACAACATGGATGAATCTCAAAAGCATGTTAACTGAAAGAAGCTAGACACAAAAGACTACAGGTTGTATGGTTCCATTTATGTGATACTTTTCGAAGAGCAAATCTATAGGGATAGAAAGTAAATCAGTGAATTCCCTGGACCTGTGGGAAGAATAGGGTATGAGGGGACTTTCTGGGATATTGAAAATATTCTAAAACTGAATTATGGTGATGAGGGCACAACTTCATAACTTCACTAAAAATTATTGACTAGCACACCTGCAATAGGTGAATTTTATAGTATGTAAGTTGTTCCTCGATAACACTTTAAAAAGTTATTTAGCTATTCTGTCATTTTATCTCTATGTAAATTTTAATATAATACTGTTCAGTTCCTAATTTTTTAAATCTGAATGATAGTGAAAATGAAATGAACATTTATACAGAGCTTTAATAACTAAATACAGTATTATATTAAATAATTCAAACTTCTAATTGGATACATTTTATGGATTTTTTTAAACTTTTTGATTTTCTACATTTTGAATAACCATGCACTTCTAAATCTAACAACCTCTTGTTTACTTTACTTACCACTCCCTTTTTTCATGCGTGTGATCTGTTTCAATGACTGCACTCCACATATTTACTGCACTTTAATTCTCCCACTTATTCTTTTGGAATTTTTATCATATTGAATTTATTGGTTTTACAGGTGTTTCATTTCATTATTAAAATATAACAGGCTTGTTAAACTTTTATTTTGAACAATTTTTGATTCACGGAAAAGTTATAAAACTACAGAGCATTCCCTTATTCAGCTTGCCCTAAGGTGAACGTGTTATATGATCATAGTATAATTGTCAAAACAAGGAAACTAATGCCAATTCAGACTTTTACCTAAACAGACTTTTGCAGTTTTCCTAAGTTTTGTTCCTAATAATCTCCAGGCTCCCACATTGCATTCAGCTGTTATTTCCCTATGGTTTCTTCCAGTCTATTATAGTTCTGTCTTTACTTCAGTGATGATACATTTAAAGAGTGCTGTTCAATTATTTTTTAGTATGTTTATAAATTATTTCCCTGATATTCTTATTATCAGAATGAGTTGATACATTTTTGTTCATATTACCACAAAGATAGTGTTGTGTCATCATTTCATCATATAAGGGATTTATTAAGTTGATATGTCATTATCAATAATCTCCCCTTGGTTAAGGTGATACCTACTACCTTTGTTCACCATAAAGTTACTATCTTTCCATGTGAAGTAATGAGTAGCTTGGGGGAAATACTTTCAGACTATGACTATATCCTGTTTCTCTGCAAAATTTTACTCACTAATTTTAGTATCCATCTGTCCTTAACAATTATTACTGTGGTGTTTGCCTAATGGGGATTTTACATTTTACTTTTTCCTTTTGCATTTATTAATTGTACTTCTTCCATAATAAAGACCAGTCCTTTTCACTCATGCAAATACTTACAAAAATTCTATTAGTAGGGCCTCATGGATATTTATTTTATTCTATGGGTTAACGTGCTCCTACCACCACGTATTTTGTTGTTCAAATTTTTCCGTCTTTGGCCATTAGGAATTCCTTTGGATTAGCTCTTGTGTTCTGCTGATAAACTCTCATTTTTTAAAACACTTCCTTACTTTCTAGAATCACAATATGTTCTAGATTTATTTATTGATGTGTGTATATTTATTTATTTACTTGCCCTATTCCTGGAATCAACAACTTCTTCAAGAAACCTATGTTCCTTTTATTGTAGGATGGTGTTTGGAAACCAATATCTGGGCATTGTAGTTAAGCTTTCAAAAAAGTATTAAAATAGCTGTTTTTGGACAGACTCATGGGCCACCACATCTGTAATCCCAGCACTTTGGAAGGTCAAGGCGGGCAGATTGCTTGAGCCCAGGAGTTTGAGACCAGCCTGGGCAACATGGAGAAACCCCAGTTCTATTTTATAAATGAATGAATGAATGAATAAATAAATAAATAACCATTTTTATTAGGAGTTTGTTATATAGTGATTTTACCACAATTCTTTAAAATTAATTATTAAATACATTTCTTAAGTGCTTATTACTGTGTAATATAATTCATTTTTTGTCCAAAACAGTTCAGATGTTTCAGTTTTCACAAATCAATAGAGGAAAAAAAATATGCATGATTCAATGGAAACAGCATTGGTTTTATGAAGTTTGCCTTTTTTCATTACAATTTATAACACCACCTTTTTCTTTAATTTATGAAAACTCTTTGGATGTATTTAAAGTTTTTGTTATTTTGAAATTCAACTTTTTAAATATTTTTGTCTCAATTGTATTTATTTCCGTGCACGAAACACCATACATGTTACAACTTTCTTGTGAAACATTAAAGATAAAAGAATTGGGATAGTTCCATTCAGCAAATATAGATGATTAGCCTGATTCTTTTTTTCTTTTCTTTTCAGCAGTAATGCCCTAATCTAATCTTTTAAAGCTAAGAAGTAAAAAATGCGTAACAGTGAAATGCTACATTGTCTTCCTAATCACAGAAAATAGCAGAAATGTGGAAATAATACAATTGAGCTTATACACGAAAATTCTGTCATTTTATATAGTACATGTTCTTTCCATTGAGAATCAGAATTAGTTATTTTAGAATTAAAAGTAAATCCTCTGGGTGCAGTGGCTCACGCCTCTAATCCCAGTACTTTGGGAGGCTGAGGCGGTTGGATCACAAGTTCAGGAGATCGAGACCATCCTGGCTAACACGGTGAAACCCCGTCTCTACTAAAAAAAAATACAAAAAATTAGCCAGGCGTGGTGGCGGGCACTTGTAGTCCCAGCTACTTGGGAGGCTGAGGCAGGAGAATGTCGTGAACCCGGGAGGCAGAGCTTGCAGTGAGCTGAGATCCTGCCACTGCACTCCAGCCTGGGCAACCGAGTGAGACTCCATCTCAAAAAAAAAAAAAAAAAAAAAAAGGAAATCCCATCCAGAATAATGGATTTATGGATTTCAAATCATAGCATACACAATTATATATCGTTTGACTAAATTTTCTACTTTCTCTTCATTGGCTTTCTGTGCCAAATCCAAGAAGTCTTGTTTACATGACTAGAGTTTCACAGAATTGTTCTAACCAAAACATTTAGTAAAATAATCTGCTACTTTGTGCTTTCATTGATAAGACCTGGGTAGAAGGAGAAAATGAGAATTTCTAGTGAAATTACTTCTTAAATAATGGTTTTAGCTTTCTTCCTAAAAATTATTTTTTATTCTAGGTACATAGCATTGTATTAACAACTATTTGAAGCAGGTATTTTATTCTCAGTTTTATGTCTTTTTAAAATGCACTGTGTACTTAGGTAAGTATTATCCCATTTTTGAGAATGAAAGAAACTATCTGCTTTGATGTATAGTATACATGAAACAAATGCTTAACCAGAAAGTTTGTCTTCAGCCAAGTGATATTTTTAGAATATATGTGTAGTGAAAATATTTACTCTAAGATCAACAGATTTAATGACCCCATTGTATTTTCTTTTATTTAACCTAATATTTCAAGTCACTGCTCTGTCTACTACATATTCAAAGAAAGCAGCACCTAATGACCAATTCAATAAAATTGATCCTGTAATAAAGCATGCCAGATGTCCCCAAAATACACAGAGAAGTTAATCACTATTAACATGTAGAATCTTGGAGCAGAGTTTATTTTGATGGCACTAAGTGGACAAGTAAGGAAATACTGGCATCTGTAAACTGCCCATTTAATCTCTCATCCTTAGTACTAAACAGAATATTCCCACATTTCAGACTTCCTCCCTCAAGATGGATCTTGACCACAATGGATGTATAGCTAATGCCTCTCCTTGTACATGAATCATGGCTTTATTCTGCCTAAGCCTACAACTTAGGTGAGGTGGCAGGAGGGAAAAAGGCAGTCAACTTGTGAGTCTCAAAGCATCCTTCTAAAACGCAAGTGTACTTTTAGCGCATTCCCAGGTCGTGTTGTGACTAGCACCCAGTTGACTCTTCTGCACTTCTGGTTTCAGAAGCAGTTTGCCACATGAGAAGAATTGACAATTCACTTATAATTGGCTTATTTATCTCGGAGACTATATCCTTAGAAGTAAAGACTAATTCTTTTGGTTAAACTGTGTTATTTTGCCTGGTTTAGTAAGTTTACCAAGAATGAAGATGGGAAAAAGACAACTGCTGACTTTGGGGTTTTTCTCTATGTCATTCCAAAAAGTACATTCCAAACACTTTTAAAGTTCCTACACGTTTTCACTTCTCTTTTTCCCAAGTCAGGATCGAGATACCAAAACACCATGTAATCCACTAATCCATGTTTAACCAGTTTCCCTTATGAGACTAAACATTTCTTAAAAACACGAAATGTGATCCCCCAGACTATCACATGATGGTACTTTTGAGACCTAATTTTCTTTATTTTCTCATTTGTTGTTTGATCCTCAGTGGTATATTGAGGAAGAAGTATTCACAAAAGATAAGTTAAGAGGATCCAATGATTCCATAAGAGGAGAGAGATTTATCAAATTTAACTATCAGGAATGAGTTATATTTATAAACTCAGAAGAAATTTTTTGGATCAGTCAAATTGAAGGGAGAGAAAAACCAAGGAAGAAAAAAAAAAGTAGAACTTTAAAATACTTGGTATCCTTCTAACCATAAAAATGAGTGGAACCATGAGACTCAAAGAAAACAAAACAAGTAAAGTGAAAGATTTTGGTCAAATTTTCAATGGGATTAAACTGCTCTTACTGCCAGAGAAATGGAAATCTCTCCTTACAGTACTAAAATTGTACAGAGGAATAATCGGTATGACTCTTCAAATAAATCTTTTGTTCATTCTCAAGATTTGATGCAGATGAATGCTGAACCACTCTGCTGGAAGTAGATTAAAAATTTAGACATCTCTGCACACCTCTATCTTTCCACCATGGAGCCTCTGAGACACTTCAAGAAAACCCCTTTTTTTCTTCCCCGTTACCTTTCCCATTGCTTTATGTCCTCAGGTTATATTAGAATTGTTTTTTTTTTTTCCCTTTAAGCGTAAACACCAAATAAACATCAGTAAGACTACAGTGAATTTTGTTGTTGTTGTTAATTACGTCAAATATGTTTAGTGAATATAAGTGATCCCTGAATTTAGAGGAAAGATATACATTAATCAGAAACTATTATAAATTAGTGAATTAGCACACCTTTTTACCTTTTTAGAACAAATACATTTTTAGGAAAGATTACTAATTTTTTGCAGACAACTTTTCTGCAGTTGCTATTCAAACTAGGCACTTTGTTTGAGCCTGTTAGGGAGACAACCTTTGGTTTGTAATTGTTTATTTTCTTATCTTTTTTTCTTTCTGACTAAGGAATTTATTTTATTTGCATTTCTGTCTCTTTTGCTAATCTGTGAGTTACTTGAAGGCAGGAACTGTATTTATGCATTTCTTGTACCCCAGAGCCCAAGAAATTGCCTGGCATGAAATAGGTGCTCAATCAATATTTTTCAATAAAAATGAACCTCACAGAGAAGCTTCCTTTCTAGATAAAAATAAAGCTGGTAATTTTGCAGTCATATTTTCAAAATGTCTTATTTTTATGACTGTGACGTTTGCTGCAGATGTCCTAGAAATTTTTTTAAGACAAAGAGGAAATAGCTATATATATATATATATATGTATATATATATATATATACATATATATATATATATATATATATAGTAATGGATTTCACCATATAATTTGAAAATAGGCTGATTTTCTTACATTCTCAGGGCTTCCTCCTGGCCTAGGAGCACATATTTTTAAATAACATACAATTAGTGATTTTTATAAAGGAAGAAATAGTTGGCTTCATTTTACTCTCCCATGTGAGCTAATGCTTGGTGACAGTTTCTATCCTCTATGGACTTGTCTAACAATTCTGACTAGGCAACTCTATATTGGAACAGGGTAGGAATATAATTGTGCTCTTGTTAAAACATGCTGTAATGTCAGGCACACTGAATTTTAATTCCCATGTGGGTTCAGATAATCAGAAAATTTTCCAACTGCAGTGGGACTTTGCAATAGCATGTGACACTCTTACATCTGGTCATAATTTCATGCTTTACCACCTTTGATCAAAGTGTCACCTTAAATGAAGGCAAGAAGACAGGAAATGCTACTGTGAAATCCACAGTGTAACAGATTCACATGAGTCTAAAGGTAAAATTCACATGCACTAACAGTATTCCTTCCCAAACTCACATGCCCAATTATGTTAGACAATTTCTATAGCTAACTATATTTAAAATTATCCAAATATTATTTTATAACTTGATGGTGTCACAGTAACTTCAAAGCAGGGCAGTTGCAGAAAAGACATCAAATTAAGAGGCAAAAACAAACTATTTATACACTGGAATGTTCACGTGAGGCCTGAGAAAATACAGTCATTGTGATAAATGATATATGAGTAAGCACTCTCCAAGCTACAAGTTACCTGACAATTCAACACCTGAAGATCAAGCAGCAGTATGGACTCCTTTCTGTAAAAGTGGTTCTTACTGGGAAAAAATCAAGCCTTCATTTAAGAGGATGAAATAGGAAATCCAAGAATTTTTAAAATGCTACAGTACTTAGTGGTGTGGAGGGAAGTTATTTGCTCTAAAATCTCCAAGTTTTGGAACTATTTTAATTGTAAAATTTCCAAACATTTGTAAATTAATGACACAGCCAAAATTTAGAGATTTTTTTCAAATAGAGTTGGAAGCTACCTTATGCAAAGGCAATGTAATAAGTTCATTTTATAGATGAAGAAATTAAGACCTATAAAGGTAGAGACTTGATCAAATTTTTCAAGCTAATAAATAACAAGTAAATCTTTTATCTCAGATGTTTTGATAAACAGCTGTCCTAGTCTGTTTTGTGTGGCTATAACAAAATATCTGACACGGGGTAATTTATAAAGAACAGAAACTTATCCTGTCATAGTTCTAAAGATTAAGAAGTTCAAGATCAAATCACCAATATCTGATAATGACCTTCTTGTGGCATCCTCACATGGCAAGAGGTGGAATGGCAAGAGAGGACTAACTGAGTCCTCACATACAAAAGCAGAAGAGAGAGAACCCATTCTCTCTAGCCCATTTTGTAGCATTAATCCATTCATAAGAGTGTTGCCCTAATGACTTAAACACCTCCCAAAAGGTCTCACCTCCCAACACTATTGCATTGCAGACTGAGATGCCAACACATAAATTTTAGAGGAGACAAAATACATTCAAACCATAACAAGAGCCCAGCAATCTTTTCTCTAAATATAGTATGCTACTTCCTTAAATTTTCTGTTTTTCTGTATTATCTTATAATTTTTACAGCAGGTTATTCCTATAAATAAAGACAGTAATGATACATAATTATTGCAAAGAGAATTCATCCTTGGCCAGTTAATCAGCCCAAATGAACAAGTTTGAATAAATTATTTTGCAATTACTATATTAACAATTAGTATCTGCAAAACCAACGAAACAGTGGTGTGTTTAAATACAACTAGAAAGAAACTCTTTTCCTTTACTTCTACATGTTTTCTAATTTATTATAGTGCAATAGCTACTCTATAACTTAGTGTTTGAGAACAAAAATCATGTTATTATATTTCATCATTTTATGGGTCAGGAGTTTGATCAGGGCTCAGATGGGCTGTTCTTCTGTTCCATCTAACATTTAATGGAGTCTGCTTTGGTTTGAATATCGTCCCCTCCAAATCTCATGTTGAAGCTTAATATCCAAAGTGGCAGTATTGAGAGGTGGGGCCCTTAAGAGATCATTGAGTCATGAGGGGTCTGTCCTTATGAATGAATTAGTCTATTCATGGACTAATAAATTTATGGACTATAGGTTAATGGATTAATGGGTTATCATGGGAATGTGACTGGTGACTTTATAAGAAAATGAAGAGAAACTTAAGCTAGGATGCTCAGGCCCCTAGCCATGTGATGTCTTGTGCTGCCTCAGGACTCTGCAAAGAGTCCCCACCAGCAAGAATGCTCTCATCATATATTGCCCCTCGACCTTGAACTTAGCC
The DNA here is from genome assembly GCF_028858775.2 of Pan troglodytes. NCBI lineage: Eukaryota > Metazoa > Chordata > Mammalia > Primates > Hominidae > Pan > Pan troglodytes. Next base: position 124,916,426 of record NC_072404.2, on the reverse strand, counting down.
TACATAACCATAAAAACACAAATTTCTTTTCTGTGTAAATTACTCAGTTTCAAGTATTCTGTTATAAGCAATAAAAAACAATCTAAGACAGAAAATTGATGCTGAGAGGTGGTGTGTTACTGATAATAAATACTTGAAAATCTGGAAGTGGCTTTGAAACTGGGTAATGAGTAGAAGCTGGAATCATTTGGAGGAGCCGGCTAGGAAAAGCCTAGATTCTGGTGAGGACTTAGAAAACCAGAAGACTAGGAAATGTTTGGAACTCTGGATTGGTTAAGTGGTTGTGACTAGAATGCAGATAGAAATGTGGATAGTAAAGGCCATTCTGATGAGATTTCAGATGGAATTGGGGAATAAGATATTAGAAGCTGGAGTAAAAGCCATCCTTGTTATAAATTGGCAAAGAACTTGGCTGCATTGTGTGGAATGCAGTGCTTTATGGAAAGCAGAACTTAGGTGCAATGAATGAGAATATGTGGCAGAAATACCTAAGCAGCAAAGCATTCAGGCTGCTACATGGCTACTTTTAACTGCTACATTAAATTGTGAGAGGGAAACACTGACTTAAAGACAGAATTTATACTCAAAAGAGAAGCAAAGCAGAAAGATTTGAAAAACTCTCAGCCTGGCTTCATCATGTGAAGAGTGAAAAAGCATGTTCAGCAGAGAAAAACAAGGATGTGGTCCAGAGACCTTTTGCTATGGAGATTTGTATAGAGAGAAAGGATCATCAAGAGAACGGAAGAAAAATGCTGAAGGTATTTCAGTGATCTTCCAGGCTGCCCCTCCATCACAGGCCTTGAGGCCTAGGAAGGCAGAAGGGTTCCAGAGGACAGACCCAGCATACCCACCATGAGCTTGCTGCCCGGAGTCCCATCAGATCTCTCCTCCCTGCATTTCAGTGTAGTACTCCTCAGCCCCGCAAGGGCGGCTCAAGGGGCCTCATGTGTGGCTCTACCTTCCACTCCAATAGGTACTTGCGTGGGGACTGTTACCTCTTTCTTTTAGCTGAGAAAGAAAAGTGACTCAGAGCAGTCTAAGGAATGTGAGGCTCAGAGAGACATGAGCCTGAGACTTTAATCACCTCCCTTGCAGCCATGCCTGGGGGTAATTATTTAAAGGTATTTTACTTTTTCTTTCCTTCTCTGTGGTTTCTAGACTAGCTGGTAAATTATCCAGCCTGCATTCCTCAATGTTGGCCCAACTCTCTACTTGTATTAATTTTGCCTCAGTTTCTTCCTTTAGGTCGACATGGCCTATTTCTCACTTTTCAAATGGGAATGTGCACACTATGACTGTCTCACCATTGCATCTTAGAAGTAGGTAACTTTTCATTTAAGAGATGGGAATTTGGATTTTGAATTTTTGAGTTGATATTAGTTTGAGTAAAGACTTTGAGGATATGGGGATAGAATAGATGCATTTGTATCTGAGAATATGAGTTTTGGGGGGCCATGGGCTGAATGCTATGATTCGAATATTTGCCTACTCCAACACTCATGTTAAAACCTAGTCCCCAGTGGGGCATTATTGAGAGACAGGGCTTCCAGGAGGTGATTGAGCCATAGGGACTGTGCCCTCATAAATGTTTGAATTCATTCATGGACTAATGGATTCACGCATTCATGATCAGCCACTTCATGATGTGATTTCTTGAGCTGATTCACCCTGCAGAGAGTCCCCATCAGCGCAAAGCCCCTCATCAGATGTAGCCATTTGATCTTGGACTTTTCAGCCTCCATAACTGTGAGATATTCCTTTTCTATATTTTCTAAAATAGCCTAGTTTCAGGTATTCTGTCATAAGTAACAGAAAAAAAACACAATGTCATCTATGGCATTTAGCTGGTGAATGGTAGGTCTAGAGAGTCTAAGACAACTTCACCTAGATGGCCTATTTCTTGGCATAGATGGCTGCAAGGTTGGACTCAGCTCGGTCATTTTCTTTCTCCACTGAGCTTCAGGGACTTTCCATATGGACTCTCCAACAAGTTCACTGGACTTCTTACATGGTGTCCTAGGGCCCCAAGAGACTGAGGTGGAATCTGTCTGTTCTGTTAAAGGCTAAGACCAGAACCAGCATAATATCACTTCTACCATGCTCTATTTGTTAAGGTAGTAGGGGAAGTAACCTCTAATCCCTGATGGGAAGTGCCAGTACATTCACAGTTATCCTTAATCTTCCACAATACATTATCAGTAAAAAGGTTAATTTAACCTTTTTATTATTATTCTGATTTAAACTTTTTATGTTTTCTTGAAAAATGTTTAATAGGAATTTATATTGATCCCAAAATATATCTAAGATATGTTGAAATACTACCAAAGCTTTCTTTTTTATATAGTTATAAACTATCAGGCACACTTTAATTTTATTTATACTTTTGTAAAAGAAGATGGAAAATTATGGTAGCTGGGTAGTCACTTTGAAAGACCACAAGCTAACCTAATATTTTATTTATTTATTTTTGGAATATCAAGAGTTTTAGCTACTGGCAGAAATTTTCATAAAATATATTGTCAAAGGAGATATATTTAAAAGAAATCATAACAATAGGGACATTGTGATAATCTATCCTAGTCATGCTTCGTGATTATTTATAATTATCAAAACTTATTAAATAATTTTAAACAAATAACAATATTTACATTTTAGAATTTATATTTGACAGTAAGAGAGGTCATTTTTTTAAAACTGAATGAATGGCAGGAATCCAACACAATCTGCCTTTTATAAATAAAGTAAAAATTATACTTATGTTAGAAAGCTTGTTTCAATTTGCTTAGTCATCAAGTAGATAATTTTTTAAACTCAGCTTTGTTGTAAAACATAAAAAAGGAAGCACATACAGTATGAACAAAGAAAAGCTTTTATGTTCAAACAACTAGATTTCTTCATATTCTTAAATTAAACCTAATCTCAGGCTTAAAAAGATTCCCACTTGTGGTTTTACATTTTTCTTGTTCAAATAATAGCTTATATTATTCTTTAGAGGCAAACTAAGCATCAGCTTCTTTATTTCACTCTCCATAATGCCTTGCCTAAGAGAGGAAGAAGGGAAATAGCATATAGAGCATATTGGTAGGTGGCAGACTCCATGAACATCTGCACCATCTAATTTAATGATCTAACCCACTGAGTTGTTTTAAATATAAAGAATGAATGTATGGATGCTCAAGAAGTTACTAAGTGATACATGGTTATATTGCAGGGGTTTGGTGTCAATGCAATTCAATTTCAGGTAAATTTGATCTTTAAAGACCCTTTTTCCCCCCATTTCTTAACCTTACCAAATTTTTAAGTGATTTTGTGAATAAACTATAAGTAGTATCAATACCTTATTATGATGAAACTAACAGAAAAGGGGAAGAAACAAACGAAAGTACCATTTATAAGCCAATAGCTGAATTGATTGGTAGACATTTTTCTACCATCGGCATATAACATATCTCATTTAATTGTTTCAACAGTACAGAACTTAGGGTAATCAGATGGATTTTTACAAATGAAAAAAATGTGATCCACGTTGGGAAATGATAGCTAGCTAAGGAAGGTATGCCCCCAATGCCATATTTTTCACATGTCATGGAATTGAGGAAAAATCTTGGATGTGATCTTATGTATGCCATAGTCTTCATTTCACCATAAAAATTATTAACTGGATTTGAGCACACTTGGAAAGTTCATGATTCTACTACCTATATATATAATTGGAATTAAAATAGGAATTCATTTATACTTATTTTGCAAAGTGTTCGATGATAAATGAAGCAGAATAGAACAGATACTGCAAACATTTAAGTTTTAATGTGAATTCACTTTTCAAATAGATAAATTTTAATGTAATGGCTGTTTAATAAAATATGTATCTAGATATTCTTACAGAATCTCAAACTCGGATTGAAGTAAAAGATATTATGGTGTGATAGTTCTCCGACAGAAGAGAATCCTGGAAATAGCTGTAGCCAAAATCGTATTTTCTCACATGGAAGGATGAGAAACCACCAAAAATACTAATAATATCCAAGGAAAAAAACAGGTGATTACCAAGGCTAATCAGAATTTCTAAAGACTCAGAGAAATCTAAGACTGTAACAGGATTACACTCTCTGTTACTCAAGGCACCAATATCTGCATATTACACTGGTAGGATTTAGAAACTGGGGTGGCCAGATTAGTGTCAGAAACAAGCAGAAATCTTCTTGACTTTCCTTTCCGCAATGAAAAAAAATAGTAAAATAAAAAAAATCCTTCTTCTAAGTAGTTGCTTTGAAACCTCATGATTAGATTGGACTTAGTCTGATATCAAATCAGACAGAGAGAAAAAGAATCATTTCATGAACTAATTGTATGAAATTCAAACTTCAAGAAGAGTAGTGGAATACTTTCCTTTTATGAAAAGTATTTTATTAAATTCCTGTGTTTATAAAATCATGAGGCAGAATTCAGATGAAATATAATGTTTCCTCCTAATTAGAAATAAACATAAGACATTACATAAAATAACATAGTATTGAATGAAAAATGTATATAAAAAAGGATAGTATTGCATTCAACATTGGCTGATTGTGTTGAATTACTATAGTTCTTCAGTAACAGGTATACATTGTCCATGCAAAACAACCATTTTGCTATATTTTAAACACTCAAGTTAAAAAAAAACACGCACACATTTTTTCCCCAGGAAATCAGTCCTAAACACAGGAAAAATATGTAGACCTACCTTCTCTATTAAGGTAGCCACTAGTAATGTGGTTATTTAAATTTAACATAAATTAATTGAAATTAAATAACATTAACATTTTAGTTTTTCAGTTACACTAGCTCCATTTCAAAGGCTCATGGCTACCACATTGGACGGTGCAGATATAGAATGTTTCTATCAGAGCAGAAAGTTCTACTGGACAACACTGCTCTAGATAATTGCTCTGGCTGAAACTAAGCTTATGCATAATATATTAAAGGCTATCAAATTATTAAGTCTTGTAAGATCCTTCAACAATATAAAATTATCAAGATTATTGATATTGTCAGTTATTAGTTTATACAAATACACAAGTAAAATATAAACCACAGATATTTTTCTTGATTCGCCAAGAATAAAACAAAGTCTAATAGTAAACAAGCATATGAAAATAAGCACAACATAATTCATAATTCAGTAAAAGACAATCGATGCATAATGATTACTTTTTTCAGTCTCTAAGACTAGCCAGACAAAAATTTCATGGCTGTTACAAGTGTGAATTCATCAACTTACCTAATATTATCTTTTATAGTTAAAAAATGCACATTTTTGACCCATTTTTATGGGTCTATCCAACAGAAATTAAGACTTTGCTACAGAAGAAAGGTTATTTAGAATATTTTACAATGATAAAATATTGAAAACAGCATAAACGTATATTAATAAAGGACTAGTTGAATAACTTATGGTACTCTCATCATATGAAACCTATCAAGTTATTTATTTATTTATTTTTATTATTATTATGTTGTTTAAATTATACTTTAAGTTCTAGGGTACATGTGCACAACGTGCAGGTTTATTACATATGTATACATGTGCCATGTTGGCGTGCTGCACCCATTAACTCGTCATTTACATTAGGTATGTCTCCTAATGCTATCCCTCCCTCCTCCCCCAACCTCATGACAGGCCCCGGTGTGTGATGTTCCCCTTCCTGTGTCCAAGTGTTCTCACTGTTCAATTCCCACCTATGAGTGAGAACATGCAGTGTTTGGTTTTCTGTCCTTGCGATAGTTTGCTCAGAATGATGGTTTCCAGCTTCATCCATGTCCCTACAAAGGACATGAACTCATCCTTTTTTATGGCTGCATAGTATTCCATGGTGTATATGTGCCATTTTTTCTTAATCCAGTCTATCATTGATGGACATTTGGGTTGGTTCCAAGTCTTTGCTATTGTGAATAGTGCCACAATAAACATACGTGTGCATGTGTCTTTATAGCAGCATGATTTACAATCCTTTGGGTATATATCCAGTAATGGGATGGCTGGGTTACAAAAATTAATTCAAGATGGATTAAAGACTTAAATGTTAGACCTAAAACCATAAAAACTCTAGAAGAAAACCTAGGCAATACCATTCAGGACATAGTCATGGGCAAGGACTCCATAACTAGAACACCAAAAGCAATGACAACAAAAGCCAAAATAGACAAATGGGATCTAATTAAACTAAAGAGCTTCTGCACAACAAAAGAAACTACCATCAGAGTGAACTGGCAACCTACAGAATGGGAGAAAATTTTTACAATCTACCCATCTGACAAAGGGCTAATATCCAGAATCTACAAAGAACTTAAACAAATTTACAAGAAAAAAAATCAAACAACCCCATCAAAAAGTGGGCAAAGGATATGAACAGACACTTCTCAAAAGAAGATGTTTATGCAGCCAAAAGACACATGAAGAAATGCTCATCATCACTGGCCATCAGAGAAATGCAAATCAAAATCAAGTTATTTTTTTTTAATGTGTTAGATTTTCCAGCTTTCATCTGTGGAGATTACACAAAGTATACACAAACTATCTTATACTTTTAAGTAAAAATTAAGTGACATAACAATTGCAGAAAAACATAAATGTGCCTAAGTAGCAGAATAATTAGGAAAAACAAGAAAAATGATCAAATTTAAAACAAAGAGTTAACCCTTTCAATAGTCACATAATTTACGTGAGCATGGATAACATTGTAGAAAATTACATCCTGGGCTTTGTAATATTGCTTATCTGTGAGACTTATGACAGGAGTATACAGGAAAATTATTAATTTTGTCTTTATTTATTATTGCATTGCTTCTATTCTTCCAAGGAGCATATATCACTCTGCAATTTAAAAATATTTAATTAAAAATAATTCACTGTCCATCTCCTATACATAAGGCTCACTTTGTAACTCAGGGATCCAGCAATAAATATTAATAAATTAGACTTAGATAGGACTTCATAATTTATAACATACTTTTATACATATTTGATCCTTACAATTATCCTGTCAGGGCAGTTGGGCAGAAAATGTTTCCTTTTACGAGTACATCCAGTTAATAAGTGGTGGTGCTAGGATTCACACTCAGGTCTCCTAAGTTTCTGTTTTGTCCTTTTTCCAGTATCATAATTCCTCAAAAATAAAGACCTTGTTTTCATCCCCAAACAAATTACATAGGTGAAAAATTAGAGACTTACAGAGGTGATATATCAATTCTTTCCATCTTCAAATCTTTTAAAATGTTTGTCTTCAACATAATGCTTTTGCCAAACTAAAATTCCTTTAAAAATATTTTACATAAAATTGTTTGTAATTAGGATTAAAACCCCATTTGCATGAAGATGTATAGACTCTGTTTACATAAAGATATGTGTTCTGTGTAAAAATATGTTTAAAATGTTGAAAAACTTTTTAAATTTTAGATTCAAGGACTACATGTCCAGGTTTGTTACATGAGCATATTGCATGATGCCAAGGTTTGGGTTTCTAACAATCTCATTGCCCAAGCAACAAACATAGTACCCAAGAGGTAGTTTTGCACCCATTCCCTCTCTCCCACCCTTCCCCCTTTTGGAAACCCCAGTGTCTGTTGTTCCCATCTTTATGTCCATTGTACCAAAGGTTTAGCTCCCACTTACAAGTGAGAATATGCAGCATTTGGTTTTCTGTTTCTGCATTAATTTGCTAAGAATAATAGCCTCCAGCTGCATCCATGTTGCTGCAAAGACATGATTTGGTTCTTTTTTATGGCTGCAGAAAATTATTTTTTAACAGAAGTACAAAGCTCCTTATTTTATTCATTTACATCACATGGAAGCACCCTTTTGAAGAAACATACAGAAAAATGTTAGCTTTAATTTTTTTGTCATTGATCACAAAATATATCAATATAATCATGGCATGCTAAAGTTGGGGATTTATTTAGACATCAAGTGTTAGAGTAAAGCACAGCCTCATTTTCAAATAGTAAAAATGAAAAAGGAAGTAGTGAGCACCGCCAAAGACAGAAAGACAAAGTACAGAAGGGAGTGGGTGGCAAGCAGGGTGGCTGGTTAAACACCTTCATTTTTCAGGGTGGAAAACCTATGCTTGTCTAAAATAGATAAAGTTAACTTACAAGTAGTGTGATATAAAAGTATAACACAGAATCTCATTATAATAATGAGTAAAATGAGATACAGATAGGGACTATTTATCCAGAAGGAATAAATTCATAATTTATAACTGTAATGTGCAAATAGCAATAGTAGTATCTTTGTCAGTTTGGGCTACTACTAATAAAATAGGATAAACTGGGAAGGTTATAATCTATAATAATTTATTTCTCATAATTTTGGAGGCTGCTAAGTCTAAAATCAAGGTGCCAGTAGATTTGGTGTCATATAAGAGCACACTTTGAGATTCATTGGTGGTGCTTTCTTGCTGTGTCCTCCCACGGCAGAAGGGGCTCTCCGGGGCCTATTTTAAAAGAGCACTAATCCTATTTATGAAGCCTCCTCTATCATGACCTAATCTTCTCCCAAAGGCCCCACCTTCAAATACCCTCATATTGGAAAGTAGGTTTCAACGTAAGAATTTTGGAGGGACACAAACATTCAGCCCATAACAAAAGTCATATATAATCTTCCATATAGAATGAATCAATTTAAACCTTAAAGAGCTCTTAGTATATATTATATTAATCTCTATGGGGATATCTGATGTCTATTTTCAGTACTAGTAAATATTGTCACTTTGTAGATTGGCATCTTTGAAAACAAAAGACACTGACAGTTCAGAACTTCTACTGGAAAAGTCTATGGAGCAACACTCTCTGCTTTTCACATATGTAAGCCAGAGTTTCAGTTCAGCCTCTGTCAGTTCGATTTCAATTCATGTTCCCATTCCTTTTAGTCTCCACAGTAAGCAGGCAGTATTAATGAGCTCAACCACTTAGCCAAATCCTGCTATACCCATAGATCTCTGAAAACTTCCAATGGGAAAAATGGGCTGGAATCTAGAGCCAAAATCCCTAAGTCTGAATTGATAGAAATATAAGGAAATAGAAAAACAACAGGGAGAAAACAATTAGGATATTTGATTAATAACGCCCCTGCCGACTGTGAAATCCAACACCTATTTTTTTTTTTTTTCAGGCGACTGGCAGTATTCGTCACTCATTATAGGAGTTGAGTATAATTTTATGTTCCAGTTATTTTGATCACATATCTCTTTTCACAGGCGGATATAATACATGATACGGCATTTTCAAAAGAATACACCTGTTGGAATTGAAAGTATAATGAATAAGGGGGAAATGATGACCTCATGATTAAGAAAGAACAAAGTAATTTGCCAGAAGTAACATCTGATTTTTACTTTCCAAAGAGCAGCAGCAGGAGAAGACTTGAGGTTTCAATTGTTTATAGAAAGAACAGTGTGGTGTTTTAAAACATTTGAAAATACAGTTTATTTCCAATTCCAACTAGCCCATTATCATGTCCTGTGGAGCCACATAACTCTAGCTGCTACAGGTTTTCACATTCAGATGGGAACTCCACAGGTGTCAGTAGACAATGGGAAAAAACCCTAGAAACTGTCCCATAGATTTTATCCAAAGTTATTTACAGAGGTCATTAAGAAGGCAAGAGTATAAGATACATTTTTAAATCTTAAGTGCTGAATTCACTGCTAATGTTTACTTTCATAAGCATGAAAAAGAAGGTGAAATGTTTTACAAAATTATATAAACATTAGGCTAAAAGCTTTGATATCTACAGAATTACAAGTTAATACTGTGCACATGACAAAAATATCAGATATTTATTAAACCTATAGAAAAAATGTTATCAATATCTTTAATCTTAAAAATAGAAGGTAAAACTCTACTGCAATCTTGACATTCAATACAATTCTAGAATAACATATTAGCGCATATTATCATAAACGTTAGGGTCCATTTTCTCTGTTTCATCATCTATTGTTTCCTAGCTACCATTTGTCACTACCTGATGGAATTTTTCTACTCCATCTTAAATATTCTGGGAAGATTTTTTGGTTCGATGGCTAGCTAGGCCTTTCTGAACTATGGTTTCAGTACTAAGACTCTCCCAACCAGTGGGGTCCTTGGGCTTCCAGGACACTGAGGACATAGGAATCTGTCCTCTGTCTGTTCACTCTCTGAGACTGAGTTGGCGGTCAATTTTCTGGCAAGAATCAAGTCTCATCTTTTCCCTCGTGACACCCCTGCTCTTACTCAACCCCAAGCAGAACCTAAGAATGTTCACCCCACTCCCCTGTTAAATAGCAGGGGCAGAGAAACACAAGGGCCAATTAAGGGGACAGGCATCTGTGTTACTGTGAGGTTTTAATGTGTTTACATACCTGGCCATTGCAAGCCACTTTGTGAGAAAAAGGAGCAAAGCTTAAAAAGCATTTTTACTTCTTCTCCATACTGTCACAATTCCACTGCAAATATCAGTGAATTGAGCCTCTTTGATTTCATCTTTAATTAAGGAGACAAGCTATAAATAAATAAATAGAAGTCTAATGCACTATATTTAAATGCATCATAGATTGGAATTGAAGGTTATTGACAAAGCCTATTAAACTACATTTATAATTATAATTTCCCTTAGCATAACTACCATATCTAAAAATAAATGTTGCATGTTTCTTACTTGATGATTTCCACAGCCTATATTTTTCCCTAATGGCAGAGGCTTGATTTGTATTCTTCACTAGGCTGGTAGTAATAAGTACTCAAGAAATATTTGTTGACTGAATTAAAGAAGAGAAGTACAAGAGTGATTTAGAATGGCAAAAGAAGATGTTATAATAAAGGCAATATTCAAGGATGAAAGGAGAGAATGGTTTGCTTTAGTTGAAGGGATGTTTGAAGAGTAAAGGTGAGAAGGCAGTAATGCTCATGGTGTGTTCAGACAACCATGAGAAGATCAGCCTGACTGGAGCAGAGGACTTCAGTAGGGAGCATAAGGAGAGAGAGTTGAATAATTAATGTGAAGCTAGATTACTAAGGACTTTGAAAGTCAATTTAAATAACTCTGATTATCTTAATCTGTAGAAAAAAAGTGTAGAAATAACATAAGGGCCAACAGAAACACATCTCCCAGTTTTAGTAAAATGATTACCACATATATCATACTGCTCATTAAGCAGAAGAAGAAAATGACATTTGTATACAATCTTCACCTTATATTAAATCCTCTAGCTAAATTTGGAACCCAAAACCCGGATTCATAAAAGGTCCAAATGCTCATACAGATTTCTAATATCCTCAAGCAGCAAATACAGAATTCCTGGGGAAAAAAAGATAAAGAAAGAAATGCCTTGTTACATTGATATTTTCATATCCTATTCCATAGTTCATAATATACTTATGGAAACAAAATCCATCTCTGGGTGGAGTTCAGAAACCCGCACACGCACTTCCACTTCCACTTCTACTCTTCTTCCAAAAGTGGATTATGGAAGCTGGTGGAGACCACTCTAGGAATGGTTGTGACCTGGAAACAAGACACTCAGGGAGAGTCTCAGCAGCATGTGGCAAAGAACAGACTCGAACATTGATGAGAGTGTGCTAAGTGCAAAGTTCTGGGCTTCAGATACACAACCTCACAGGAACTATGGTGCGTGGAGATTAGACACTTCTACAAAGTTAATAATCAAGACTCAAATGCCCAAAATAGGTCAAACATATGGTGTGAGAGATGACCACAATATGACATTCAATAGAAAATGAGCAGGTGCCATCTGCCTCTTATTTTCCTTGAACACATACTGTTGCCTTTCATTGATTTAAAAATAATAATAATGCACGTTTCCCCCACATTGTAGTATCTGCATTTGAGCTGACTCTTAAAATAAATATTTTAGTTACTTTCAGCCACACACAGTTGTGATACACTTGTCAATTTTACATGAGTGAACTTGTTGGTTATTCCTTTGTGTTTGACTAGACAATTTAAATTACTTAACAGTTGTATAAAGGTCATTTCATAAGAAATTTGAAGAAAGCATGTTAGTCATAGTTATAATTTGAAAATCTTCTGTTGACAATATTCTGATAAAATAATTGTACTTGATTTTTAGCACCCAAACTGAAAAAATAAAAATTTCAAAACACTGGCTAGAAAAATAAATACTTAGAGGTAACAGTTGAACACTCTTTTTAGTAATGTTTACACCACAATGCTGGTAGAAGAGAAGTTGAAATTCTGAGTTACAAAGATGTTAAGAAAAGTCAATCTCAGAATGTGTAGAAGTTTTAGAAAATGACTTCATCAATTTGTTTTGCTTATATTCTCTTTTAATGTTGATGACATCTCATGTTATGTGATAATATGTAAGTTTTAAAGAACTCTTGAAGCAAGTATAAAATAAAATGTCTAAGCAATTGGAAAGTACTTCATTACAGTGTAACTGCCAACATTTCCCCTTCTTTCCACTATACATTAAATAATCACACTTCCTAAAATCAATGACATCTTAGAGTTGATGAAATATAGAATATTCCAGAAATTGTACTAAGAAATTGATAAATATTACTTCAATATATCCTCACATTTAATATATAATACATTATTAAGTCCATTTTTCGGATGTGTAAATTGAACCTCACATGTTCAGTCAATTGCCATTATCCTACATCTAGTAAGTAGGGTTGTATTAGAGCCCATATCTTCCTGATTCCAAGATTTTTGCTCGTAATTATTATGGCAGTGTGTCTCAAACATCAGTGTTCATAATTATGACCCAGTAAGTTTGGCAAATAGTTAGATTTCTGAACCATTGTACAAGGTATTCTGCTTTAATAAGTATAGTCTAGACTCCGGGATATATACTATAAACAAAAACTTCATAGTAGGAGGTCTGCAAACCTTACTATACTCTTCTACATTGGCTGATGGTGAAGGCATCATGATGGGCACACTATCAGCAGTAGAAAGCTGTGAGGCAAACTGGAATCCAGTTCTCCAAGTACCCTTGGCAATTATGCAAGATAAGCCCCAGTGTCTGTGGAAAAATAGTAAAGGTAGGGATAAAAATTGAAGAGCACCAGCTGTGAAGGTTAGACAAATAACTATTCCGGTGGATGCGAGTAGAGAGTATCAAATATTTAACCAAGTCACCATGCATCTGACCCACAAAGACATTAAGAATTAATCTCAGAATGTTTAGAAATGTTAAAAATAACATTAATTTCAGGAGGAGAGGGTTAGGGAGATGTTGGCTAATTTGTTTTGCTTAATGTATGCAAATAATATATGATTACATGTGTGTCTATGTATGTATAGGTACATTTAAAATAACTCTTTACATAAGTATAAAATAAAATGTCTAAGTTAATAAAAGTGGAAATGATGACATCTAATTTCCTTCAAAAAACACTACCCTGTGTTAGTTTGATACCGTTAAATCTTCAGTTTGAAGAAAAACAGTGCTAAAAAAAAAAAAAAAAAAAAAAAAGGAATAGTTTTAGGAAAGATGGAACCTGAGCTCACTTATCTAATTTTACTGCCCTTCCAAAAAACAAAAAAAAAAAACTCATTAAAATTAGAAGTCTTAAAACTTCAATATAAATAAATATCCACAGAATAGAACATTGATAAATTTCTGCTAGAAATAACCACATCGGGGAAAAGAAGAACTCTACTTTCCTCTCTAACAACGCAAAGGAACCCACCACATGAAAGTAAGTGGGAGGACACCGGAAGAGCTTCACTTAGAAACTTTATCAGTTAATGAAAACTAGAATCAAGGACAGTTTGTGGGATATGTGCAGTATATACAATTCCCTCTAGCACCTTTGGTAAGCAGTCCCGACAAAGGCAGTCACAAAACATTTGGCTTCTGTGGTAGCTTTGTACAAGTTTATATTTGGCATGAATGGAAAATGCCACAATGATATCTTGCTACTACACAAAATGCAAAATACAAAGCTATTTGACACAAAAGCCAAGCTAATATTGGCCTCCACTCTATTCCCAACAAGCCACTGTGTTTCTTAATTAGCAATGTAATAGTATGAGGAATCTAAATGTTTTCACTTTGTTTTGTTATGACCGAACTATTTGAACATACTAAAACAAAAGTACAAGCAATCTGACAGAAATTATCTCACTTTTCTACTGAAGGAGAAACTCCTTAAAAATGATCATTTAAAAGTCTCACTAAACATATGAAAACATACTCTAATTAAAAATAAATGGACTTTATTTTAAACTCTAAAATTATCTTCTTATAAAATGTAATAAAATGGACAAAAGGCATTTGAAAATATTTGTTATTCTCAATGATATTTAAGAAGAAATTGCATCTGTATGATGTGATAAAAAGTCCGGGTTAGAGACCATTTAAAATAAGGAAAAACTAAGTGGTATTTAACAGAGAAGTTTAAAAAGGGATCAGAGAATAACAGCTTTGAAAAAAATAAAATATGAAAGATTCTGTTAAATAGCAGTAAATCTTTACTTTTTTTTATAATGAAAAGGGAAAATACAAAATAAGAAAAAATATTTAGGAAGCTCTTCTCTTTCCATTAATAGGTATGGCTACTCATATAGAGATAAAAATTTTTATCAAATTATTAAAGATATAATAGATATTGAGAGTTTGTTTGGTTAAAGTTGGAGCCTAGAGAATTACGGAGGAAAATGAATCCAATTTTTTCCTGATGGCATTTACCAAATCTGATAAACTGGATCTCAGACATTTTTTCATCTGTAAGGAAAAAGAGGCACTGAAAACCCACCTTGGCTTATCTAAATACAGAATCCATATTAGACTTATTCACTCATAAATCCAGAAGGCCAAATAACCGCATATTTCATCTAAGAGTATTGCTCTGGAAGAGGACAAGTCATTCCAGATGTAAGGGTAGAGATACAGGGTTTGGAAAATGCTTTATATTCTAGGCATGATGAGATAAATCGTATGCAATAATCCTGCATTGAGAGAACTAGAACAGCTAAAAAAAGATTAAAACCATCTCATTGAAGCCATCTGAGAGTTACCTGGGCAATAAGATTATTTCGAGCCAATATCTACAAGAAATTTGAAGTAAAAGAAAGAAACATGACATTGAATGTTGCTTTTCTACCAATGTTATCTGGTAATTTAAAAGTTGTTAGTGAGAGGTTGAAAATCTGAGTGGAAATCTTTGTAGGCTCATGGGGTTGGAGATCAGGATTTAAAAAATGGAAATCATACCTGCCAGTGAGTAAGAGTCCTGATAGATAACTGAGGCTTGGCAACCCAAAAGGCTATGATATATCATTAAAGTTGAACCGAAAATAAACCAGTGAGCAAAGGCCAGCTGTAATAATTTCAAATGCTGATTGTATTAATTAGGTTTGTCATCTGCCTGCCAGATGAAAAAGTAATTCCTCTCTGGAGACAGTTAACACTATTCAGAAGCTCAAATTATGCCTAAAAATTTCATATGCAGTGTTTAACTTACAAAGAAAAATCAGCAGGCATATAACAAAACAAAATTCTAATGAAAACAACAACAGAATAGAAAATAAAGGAAGAACCATAGGAGAAGCATAACACGGATATATACAAAGCACAAAACTATGATTAGTTATTATAGTCAAGATTTAAAAACACAAGACGGGTAATTTTGGCAGAGAAATGGAAAATATGCATAAAAGTTACATGAATGTATTAAAATGTATGAAGCAATCTCACTGAAGGACTAGAGAAAAAGATGCCAACCTAGGTAACTTTGGAAATGAATGGAGTCTGTAAGACTAAAGGCCAATAAATTTTTCATAAGCACTGTACTGTACACTTTAGTTGTCTGCTGCACTCTTATACTGTACTACTCTGTAGTATACACTACTCTGATAGATTTGTCGCCCAGGGGGTAGAGGTTAAGTCTAAAACCACTACATAGTTATACTGGAGTTAAACAATTAAATAAATGGATGGTGATAGTGAGAACCAGGTTTCTCAGTGCTGAGGGAAGCAGTTTCTTATAAGCAAAGAAATGTTCCTTGTTGTCATGGGTAGAGATACAAATATCAGTATGAACTCATGGTTTAGCTTCATATAGATACAGATGGTGTGATGGTGAATACTGAGTGTCAACTTGATTGGATTGAAGGATGTAAAGTATTGATCCTGGGTATGTCTATGTGGGTGTTGCCAAAGGAGATTAACATATGAGTCAGTGGATTGGGAAGGCAGACCCACCCTTAATCTGGTGGGCACAATCTAATCAGCTGCCAGCGAATATAAAGCAGGCAGAAAAATGTAAAAAGGCGAGACTGGCCTAGCCTCCCAGCCTACATCTTTCTCCCGTACTGGATGCTTCCCGCCCTCAAACATCGGACTCCAAGTTCTTCAGTTTTGAGACTCGGACTGGGTCTCCTTGCTCCTCAAGCTTGCAGACAGACTATTGTGGGAGCTTGTGATTATGTAAGTTAATACTTGATAAACTCCTCTTTATATAGATCTATTAGTTCTGTCCCTCTAGGGAACCCTGACTAATACAGATGGTTACATAGAGTAATATTTATAAGTATGTGCACATGGGTTAGCTTCCATGTATGTATTTTCTTGTTTTGTCAGATGAGTGAGCCTAGAATCAATGAGTACATCTACTGCCCAGATCTTGATTTCTAATGCCATTCTCCAATAAAAAGAACCGGTATTTCTTGGATAAATGGCTGATGCTAGGACTGAGGCAGAAAATATGCAAGTTGAGCCTGGACCATCTTACAGTGCCAGAAAGTACAGATATGCCTTTCCTCCCCACACAAATAGCACTCACACAACGATGGAGATATGTCAAGGGGGTACAGGAACTAAGTGGAAGATCTATAATACCCAAATCTGGAACAATCCAAGCAATGAAATAAATTAAGAAGAGATGGATTACAACCGTAGTATGGAATAAATATCTGAGTCCTTCCTGATATAAATAAATGATTGCATTAATAAATAAATGGAGGAGAACAGAAAAAATTCACATGCAGACCTCTAAATAATATATATCAATAGTCTGCCCTGAAGGAGGTAGAAGGCCACACCCCACTCATTATGGGTAGGCTATGCATATGACTCCTGTCCAAAGAGTACAGTATGAAAAAGTGAGGAGGGAAGTAACTTTACAATGAAGAAACCTGACAAAAACTACCTTAACCTCAAGATCAACATCGACAATGAAAAGCCAGGTTGATGGTATGTATCCTTCATATAATGTAATGAGAATAGCTCTTTTCCTCTCTGGTCGTTCTTCCCAAAAGGCATAACCTCCATCTTCTCATATGAAAAGTATCAGAGAAATCCAACTCAAGGGACATTCTACAAAATACCTGACCAGTGCTCCTCCAAATGTAAAAGTCATCAAAAAACAAGGAAAACCTGATGAACTGTTCAGAGCTGAGAGGAATCTAAGAGACATGATGACTGTAACATGATATTTGGCAACAGAAAATATAGGTAAAAGGTAAGAAATATGGAATTTAGTACAGATTTAATAACAATGTATCATTATTGTTTCATCGATTGTAACATTGTTACATTAGCATTATGATTACATTATCAGTTCCTACATACTCCATGTATCCAGTGTTTTCCATTATAATGATGGAGGACTTTGGATACATCTTCACAATCTTTCTGTAAATCTAAAAGTATTTCAGAATTTTTAAAAAGCTTACTTAAAAAAGAAGAATAAGCACAATACCCTTACATTAGCTCCCCAAAATAATGAAATACTTAGATGTAAATCTAACAAAATATTTTCAAGATTTAAATTAGGAAACCTATAAAACATTGATGAAAGAAATCAAAGAATGTAATTTATGTTAACAGAATAAATGAGAAAAATAATGCGATCATATATAAATGCAAAAGACATCTACTTATGATTAAAAATTACCCATTCAACTGGAATTAAGTGGCAATCCCTTAATTGATTAAAGATTATATACCAAAACATTTTATAAAGTCAGCACAGACATCTAACAGAGTTAGATGTTGAAAGACTTCATCTCAAGATTGAGAATGAGACAGCTGTATCCACTTTCATGTATCCAGATTCAACTTTGCATTGGTGGTTATGAAAAATAAAACAAGACAAAAAAGTTTTGAAGATTGTTCATGATGATATTATAGTGTAGATAGAATGCCTAAAGAAAATGTTAAGTTAGCGGGAATGTTAGTGACTTCATTTATTTTGAGACCAGAACCAGACACAGTGAATCCATTTTGTTTGTTTGCTTGCATTTTCTTTAGTCTTGGAGAGAAAGTCCTTTTGTTTGTTTGCTTGTTTGCTTGTTTCCCTTTTGACTTTAATCATAAACTCACTTCTGGAAGTATCAGTTCTGATTTAATAAGAGAAAGGTGTTTGTACGACAAAATATAAATAATTTCTGCAAATAAATTTGAAAAAAACCCATAGAAAAAGTGGGCCAAAAAAAAAAAAAGAAATCCTCAGAAAAGAAAATCCAAATCCAATTAATTTAAAATGAAACCTACAATGAGACAGTCTTTACATTAAGATTGAAAAAAAATAAGAAATACAAAATCTGGTGACAATGTAAAAATGAGGTCTCTAATATCCTACTTGTAGAGAGAAATTTGATTATGTCTACAAAGATGAAATTATGTAATAATTACTCACAAATTCCTTTTCTAGATATATACTCTACCAAAAATTCTCACACAGTTGTATGAAGAGACATCTATGAGTATTTATGGAACCACTGTTTACAGTGAAAAATAAAACTCTTAAACTAAATTTTATCAATATGATAATGAATATAAGGTATATTCACAAAATAGTTATTAAATGATTGAAATATTGGAATTCTCTCTATACATATACCATTACAGATAAATTACAAAACATTGGATTTAAAAAGTAATGGATGGTTACACAAACTATAATACCACTCATAAAAATTAATATATACAAAAATATGTAGTTTGTAGGAATATATTATGCTGGTACACATAAGTATGTCCACAAGTTCTCAGACAATCTTCTTTTCAAAAGGTGGAGCCTAATCTCCCTCCTATTGAATATAGGAAGATTTAGTAATTTGTTTCCCATATATCAACTGTAGCAGAATTGACTGTATGATTTCCAGGACTAGATTTAGAGGGCATTATGGTTTCTGCCTTGCTCTCATGGCTCCCTGGATCTCAGAAAAGCTGGATGCCATGTCATGAGGACATTCAAGCTGCCTTCTAGAGAGGCTAACATGGAAAGGATCTGCAATTTTCTGAAAGCTCTGATCAACTGCCAGTATCCACTGGCCAGTCAACTGAGTGAGTCAAATAAAAAAATTAGGAAAAAATGGAAACATGTTAATGTAATCAAGTACATTACTTTATATAATTAAAAATTAACAAGCTAGAATTAAAAGGCAAACTTATTAGCTAAGATAAAAATATTGGTATGCCGAATTCAAAGTTGCAATTATTTTCAAAACAATAATCATCTACAGTGAAAGTGTAAGAAATTAATTTCCCATATTCAGATATATAATTAAACAAGCAACTAAACTAAATAAAAATTGATGTACATAATTTTTCAACCTATGTGTCATTTTTCTCACAGAAAATGTGAAGGTAAAATGTGTAGAAAAAGTGCAGTGCACACACACACATAAGCACACATAGAAATCATTTTAGAACTACCATAACAAAAAAAAATGGTCATGTCCTAGTGAAAAAGAAAAACTATAAAGCTTTCCCGAAAGTCATAAAAGAGGACCTCGATGAACTGAAAGAAAACATATTCCTGTAAGAGAGAATTCACTATTGTAAAAACGTCATTTCTCCTTCAATTCCTCTATAAATCCCTACAGAACTTTTGTGAAATTCATCAGTCTTAAAATGTATCTGGAAGAGAAAATGTGCAATAATAGCTTAGTACATTTTGGAGAGGAGAACAGTGAGCAGAGACTCTTCTGACACACACCAAAGCATATGATTTATAGCATTTAACACTGGGTGATATTATCAAAGGTATATGTGAGCCTCATCTTCCTGCACCCTGTGTATGAATAATGTTTTAAAACATTAGTTTACACACTTATCCCTTAAGGACTTTCAGCTGCCTTACCAACAAATTTAAATACAGTTATGTCTTGCATAATGATGTTTCAGTTAACTACGGACTGCATACATGATGGTGGTCTCATTAGAGTATAATGGAGCTGAAAAAGTCCTGTCACCTAGGGATGTTGTAGCTGTTGTAACGTTGTAGGGCAAACACATCATCTTTTCTATAATTTAGATACGTTTAGGTACACAAATATTTACCATTGTGCTACCACTGCATACAGTATTCAGAACAGCAGCATGTTATACAGGTTTGTAGCATAGGCTATACCTTGTAGCCCAGGCGAGTACGTGGCTATACCATCTAGGTTTGTGTAGGTACACTCTATGATGTTTGCACAATGATAAAATCACCTAACAATGGGTGTGTATCCTCATCATTAAGTGAAGCGTGATTGCAGATACTTTGATCAGATTCAAATTTTAAATGCTCCTGACTATTATCATCCGAAATATAAGTTTTTTTTTTTTTTTTTACTATTTATCTGCCCTGCTTCCTTTTTCATCAGTTCCTTGCTGTCCCAGAGCTCTTTGTTAGGAACCTATTGTCTTCATTTTGTGAAGCTCTTTTCTAGTTGCCTGTTAGAATCCTAAGAGAGCTTCTTCACCTGAGAGATGCAGGAATATAACAGTACAATAGAATCCTAACAGAAGTAAGCTTGTTAAAGCTCAACTCTTCTAAACTTCAAGTACTTTTGCATCCTTACTGAAATTCTGCTAGTGCTAACTAGCAACGCCCTCACTTTAAACAAAATGCTTTTAGAAATGCAGTTCTCCAGTTTAGAATATCTTAATTTTACAAAAAGTTTCTGTGAAAATTATAATTCAATGATGAATATTACTACATAAGATTTAAAGGTTCTGTATAACCAAAGACACCATAAATAAAGGTCATAAATGACATAGCTAGAGCAAATGTTTACAATACTTAATGGAGTATCGACATCCTTAACATGTAAGAAATTCCCATAAAGTAATCCGTAAAAAAGTTACCAATTAAAAAATGTTTCATATATGAAGAAACAACATACAGAAGAAATGTAAATTGCACACATAAAAAAATCCTAAAATCTACCCTTAATATTATAAGTAACCTAAATAATACAAATTAAAAAATAAGATGTAACTTGTAACTGATATTAAATAGAAATGTAAATGATTAGGAATTTGCTGATAAAGGTGGGAAATTTGGTATTTTCATACACTATTATAAGAGTACAACTTGATGTATATATTTGAAAGGTCAATAGGTCAACTTGGCATAATCTATAAAAATGCCGTATACTTATAACTTCTAAATTAGCACTTTGCAAGATTCCAGGCAAAAATGTGTATGCAGTGATGTTCATTGCTGCCTGATTTGTAATAGCAAAACTCGTAAACCATCAGAAGTGCATTAATGAAGTAATTACTAAATAAATCATGGCACTTCAGTACATTTGATTACTGTAAGGTAATAAAAACATTACATTGTTATATATACAAAATATGGACACATCACAAAGTTATATAATAAGTCCACTAGAAGAAAGCAAAGTACATGCATAGGCTCTTTATAAAAGGAGCACATTATAGTGGTTAAGCCCACTGGCTCTGGAGGCAGATTGTCTAGGTTTGTATCCTACGTTTGCTATTTAGCTTTAGATATGGTCTTCGATGAATCACTCGCTAACTTTCGGTGCGTGTAGTTTTAATCTGTAGACTATGAGGATAAATATTTAGCGCCAAATGCTGGGGTTTTATTTATGGCTCATTTAAAATGTAAACAGAGTACTAAGGAACTTTTGTTTTGAGCTGTGTATATTGGACAAAATTCTTGGACCAAAAGAAAAGTTCTATGGGGTGGGGTGGAGGTGGTGGGGAGAGAAAGATAGTCTTGAAACATTACAAAAGGTTGTAATGGTTATCCCTTGAGAGAAGCATCAGATTAGAATATAGCATTAAGAATACCTTTTTTAAAAAGTACTGCATATATGCTAAAACATTATGTAATTTAGACAGATGTTTTTAAACAAAGAAAAAAAAAAACAAATAAGAAAGTAAAGCAAACCAAAGATGGAGTTTCCATCTGGTTTTTGTTTTATTTTGCTTTCATAATACCATTGTTGTTGTTTCTTCCCATAATCTGTGGATTGGTTGTTAAGGAGTGACGTTTATAACGCACACACCATAAAGGCTCCTGTCTGAATTCAGATTTTTTAAATTTTTTTTTTTTTTTTTTGAGACGGAGTCTTTCCCTGTCGCCCAGGCTGGAATGCAGTGGCGCGATCTCGGCTCACTGCAACCTCTGCCTCGCAGGTTCAGCGATTCTCCTGCCTCAGCCTCCTGAGTAGCTGGGATTACAAGCGTGCGCCACCATACCCTGATAATTTTTTGTATCTTTAGTACAGACAGGGTTTCACCATGTTGGCCAGGCTGGTCTCGAACTCCTGACCTCACGATCCACCCTCCTTGCCCTCCAAAAGTGCTGGGATTACAGGCGTGAGCCACTGCGCACAGCCACATTAAGATTCTTAATTCATTTTGTTGCAAAATGATTTTATAAGAGGTACTTCGATGGCTATTTCCATTTCAAGCTTATCTAACCCGCTAAATAAATGCTGATTAATTTATCACGTCTTAAATCTGCAAAAATAACATTTAGAGTTAAATGTATTTTTTTTCCTAGAGAATGAAACCTGATAGTTTTGCATATGTTGGGAAAGTCAGATTTTAAACATTGCATGCTAGTTGTTTCATTCTTCTTCTTCTTTTTTTTTTTTTTTTTTTTTTTGCAATGGGGTCTCACTCTGTCACCAGGCTGGAGTGCAATGGTGCAATCTTGGCTCACTGCACCCTCGCCCTCTTGGATTCAAACAATCCTCTCATCTCAGCCTTCTGAGTACCTAGGACTACAGGCTTGTGCCACCAGGCCTGGCTAAATTTTACGTTTCTGGTAGAGATGAGATTTCGCCATGTTGGTCAGGCTGGTCTCAAACTTCCAAGCTCAAGCGGTCTACCCACCTTGGCCTCCCAAAGTGCTGGGATTAGAGGAGTGAGCCACCATCATACCTGGCCTGGTTGTTTCTTTTATTTATAAATGATCAAATGATAAAAACTGAAGATTTTCAAAAGAAACTCTAATGGATTAATAACTAAACTTTATTATCGTTCATTTTAAAACACTGTTTTGCAAACATAGACAGTTTTATATTTTAAACACTAAAATCCCTGATAATTGGAGACCAAAGCATGAATTATCCAGTTGCACTAAATGGATATGTATGTATGTGTCAACTAAAATAAAATAAAACTTTAAAAAGATAAAAATTCAGCTAATATGAGCATTCTCTTTTCAGTTAAATTAAGTGAATAAGAATTATGTAAGAAAAATGCTAAAAATTACTTGCTTTTTATTTTAAGCCAATGTATTAAATATTGTTATTTATAGTCTGTCTTTCTGCAACATAATGTATATTAAAAATTTTATTAGTTTTTTAGTTCTTTCTATTATTTTGATTTCATTAATCTATGACATTCATGAAAGCAGAAGTCTCTCTTTTGTTCACATTATCTCTAATGTCTGTCATTGCTAAGATGTATGATTTATTCAGCATGTATTAATTGCATGAATAAATCATTTGTCTTACTTTTGTTCGTTATTATGTATTTTATCCCTATGCATATATTCCATTTGTTTTCCTCATCTCTGTAATATTCAAATTTCTTGATATGTGTTCTTACCATAATGTAACATCAACCCTAGTCATTTTATTATGTATTTATTTTTTGATGCCTATGTCTATTATTGACATAGTTGAATTTTTTAAAACATTCTCCAATAAGCCAAATCTCTAGACTGACTAACAGGCTTCATTCCCTCCATGAAACTTATGGACTCATGTGCATGACCAGTACACCAGAACAGTTCTGCTCCCACCAACATTTCTCAGAAGACAGTTGTATTTGTTCTCAAACAAGATTACATCATATTTTCTTACTGTAATTCTGTAATGTAACGGTATATTATATTAACAGAGAATGTAAAACAAGGAGCTTTCCTAATTAAATCCATGCTCTGATTGCTATGAAAACCTCAATAAAATAATTGCTAAAAATAATTGTTGAGCTATGGTTGAGAGCAGTAAAATACAAAATATTAAAGTCTAGAAAGATTCTGCATACAGTTTGCATCATGTAAGCCTTAATTTTTATCTCCTATTTAAAAGTAAAACAAAATTGAGAATCACAGATAATGTATTATAGATGTTGTTTATGAAAGCAAAACAATGAAAAATTCCAATCAAGTTACCCATAATCAAAGAAAATACCTTGTCTATTCATTAAACAATTATGAATGCATATATTTAAATATTTTTAGAAAAAGATGAAATTACTTAAACTAATGCATACTATTTAATATTTCCAACTTTATTAAATGTTTTAAAATTATTAATTACCCCGAAACCCTGTCTCTACTAAAATACAAAACATTAGCCAGGTGTGGTGGCGGGCTCCTATAGTCCCAGCTACTCAGGAAGCTGAGGTAGGTGAATCACTTGAACCCAGGAGGCAGAGATTGTGGTGAGCCGAGATGGCGCCACTGCACCATAGTCTGGCAACAGAGTGAGACTCTGTCTCAAAAAAAAAAAAAAAAATTAATTACACATGTACTACTGTGTCCCAAGTGCATTGGTAATGAGCCTTTTTACTAGACAGAAAATACATTCTTCATCGTTTACACAAAATGAGCATTTCCTCAGCATCTAATCATACCCACAGCTACGATTTATCACCACAAAGGAATAAACAGCAAACTCAGCAAAGAGAAAAGGCACATGGAGAACCCAGAGGAAACCACGGGAAAGATTTCAAGAGTCCTGTCCTACTGGAGCCACAGTGCCCTGCTTAATTTCCCCAGCAAAAAGTTGTAACAACTTGTGGGAAATGTTATCTAACAGACTGGAAGCTCATAAGTAAGGGACAAAGTGCACAAGGGTTTTATTGGTTTCTGGTCACATAG
This sequence comes from Pan troglodytes, assembly GCF_028858775.2. Taxonomy (NCBI): domain Eukaryota; kingdom Metazoa; phylum Chordata; class Mammalia; order Primates; family Hominidae; genus Pan; species Pan troglodytes. Next base: position 124,891,325 of record NC_072404.2, on the reverse strand, counting down.
GCACCCTCTGATAAGTATGTATCAAACTTCCAGACTCTTACAAAGAAAGCAAGTGTTCACTTTGTTTGTACAGTTTAGGTACAGTGAGCCATTCTTCTCTTTAGGGTAGCAGAGCACTCCCTAAAACCGAGTTTCCAGACACTAGCCCACCTTACAAGTAGGCCTGAATGGATAACAGTCTCAGGCCTGCTATGTTAACTCTTTCCTGTAGAGTTCCAAAAAGCATAACTTTAGGATGAACAATTCTAATTCTAAGAATTTATTCTGTGGGGATAATCACAAAAAAGAACACATATACAATGCCATTCTTCACAATAGTAAAAATAAAACATGTCTGTCTCCAAACTCTGGGGAATGCGTGCCAGTTTCTTAGGTAGGCTCTCACCACTAGTGAGCTTGCAAATTTCTACACTTCAGTAAGCCTCTATCCAAGGAAGCAGATTTTACTGTACCTTCCTTTAAGGCTTGGCCAATTTGGATAAGAGATTCTCTCAGCATTGCCACCTAATCCTTGCCTACCCCAACATACATATATTTGACTTTCAAGACAAAGAAGAACAATAAATAAAATACATTTTTAACATACATTTCACAGATGTTCAAAACTCCACAGCTCAATCCAATTTAATGCTTTTCAATGAAGTCTGTATTTGTTGAGATTTTACTTAATGGTGGCCACTGTGATGAGTCAAAATGAGAAAGATTTATTTTCTCCCTCAAGGAATTCACAGTTCAATAAATATCATCAGAGTAAGCCTGGCTTCTCCTAGAAATTTTCTGGGTAAAACAACTGTTTGTATGCCAAGAAGCAAATGTTTATGATAAAATGCTACATTTTTCTTTCAAGCAAGATAAGGCAGTGGCTTTCTTTATTCTATCTTACTCATCATTTTGAATGCCATTATGTCTCCCCACTCATCTGTGGAAATTTGGGGGTCTTAGTTTCTTCTTGCATAACATTACAGAGATTATTAACTACATAAAGTCTTTTCTGTCATAAAAAATCAATAATTTTGTAATTCTTGTAATTACAAATTACATATTTGCATAATGTATGTAATGCATAGCTTTACATAGATTATTAACTATATAATTGTAGTCTTTTCTATCATAAAACATCAACAATTTTGTAATTCGTGTAATTACAAATTACATATTTGCATAATGTATGTAATCCATAACATTACATAGATTACATAATCTTAAAATTTCTTCTATTATAAAAAATCAAAAGTTTTACAATTCTTCAGTTCATAACAACCACATATTTTCAAATAAAACTTATTTATGAATAATTGAAAAATAATTCATATGAATCAATAGGAATCATCTTATTGATAAAACTATCTTGCTGTTTGTCCTAGAATATAATAATACTTTGCTTTATTAAGTGTCTACCAAGTCAATGTTGTGACTTAGGCTTATCTAAGCTAAAATACAGGCCAAGCAGGCTAGGGTTTGAATTCAATTCTACTTCATGGTGCCTCAGTTTCTCATCCTCAAAATATGGATAATATGTTATTCCTCTCTCAAAATCTTAATGAAAATATATAGCTATAGATACATATATATACATATATACCCACACATATAGATACAGAAACATATATATTTACATATAGGTATACATACAGATATGGATACATGTGTACACATGCACATGTATATATGTATCTACATGTGTGCATATGTATATACATATTTTTATGCATACTTTTAAAAGTGAGCTAGTACATGATGTGAGTTTAATACATAAAGCTTTTCTTTCCTGTATAAAATACACTTAAATACTTGTGAAATTTTAGTTAAAATAGTCTGACATCAAACCTCATGCTTCTCACAACTCTTTGCTAGAAGAAATAAGACTCCTCACAATGACTTATATTCATTTGATGAGAAAATAGTTAAATATTTAGATCCTTAAGTTCTTGAAAATTCTGTTATGATTAAGATGTAAAAGAACACAAAATACCTTTATTCATGTAATTAGATCAGGAAATAACTGAATCAAATACAAATCATGTCTATGAGACTATCAAAGAGCGATTGACACAAGAAAGCCTAGATAAGTTAATTTACAAAGAGAAGAGAATTTCATAGTTGACCAGCCATCCAACATAACTCTCTGGGGATTTGGGACAAACATCATGTTGGAGTTTGGGCCAGTGAAAGAGCTAGTTTTCCACAAACCTTGCCAGATCAAGGAAGGGCCTGCACAGCTACTGGCGCTGCTGGGAGCGAGCAGCCTGGATTATAGTAAGAATGACTATCAAACATAGCAACAATTTGCTTATCATCAGAATCCATCCATACACTCAAAATTGTCCTGAAGAAAAAAATGATAATTTGAGTAGAGTTGTGCATTCTCATGATATTTGGAACTAAAAAATCTGCTAGCAACGAAATCAAAGGCAAAACGATAGCCCAAGATCTGTTAGCTCAAGCATAGAGATCAAAGAGGAGGCAGCTGCCACTGTGCAGAGCACTGCTGATGAAGTTAGAAAGTAAGCTCATCATTTCTAAAACACAGGCCAGATCCACAGCAACTTGACTCCTGATGAAATCTGAATGATCATCTTCTTGTCTTAGCTGCCAGAAAGAGTTATTGTTCTCTGGGAAAACCAAACAAACAAGAGTATACTTGAAACTCCTCTGTTTTTCTATATATGAAATTTAATATAAAATTAAGTATTTTGAAGTTTGAGAAAAAGAAATATAGGACCTATGATCTAGAAAACAAATCAACAGAGTATACCTATAAATAACCTAAATATTAGAACTAACGAAGATTGAAAAATAAGCTATTATATATAAGTTCAAGAATTTACAGAAAAAATTGAAATAATAAATTTATAAAATGTGGTTTCCATCGGAAGAGATGTAGTCGTCAACAGTTTTCCTTATTCCTTATTCCTTCTTCTAAATGCTGAACACTATATAAGAGAAATATAAGAAGACCTGAAAATATAGATTAGAGTAAAACATCAGGACCCAAGGAACAACATGGTGGCACATTCCCTAGGTTTTGTTTTTGCCTTATATGTGCCATGTTTGAAACTGAAGAAGATAATTTAGAAACACTAATGGGTACAGAATAGGTACTGACAAGCAAATCCACCCCCACCCGCAAAAAAAAAAAAAAAAGTCTGCCTTCTATCGAAAGGACCAGAAAATATATAGCTTAGAAAGAAACAGTAGTTTTAGATAATAATTGGTCTACTGCAGCCAAACACGTGAGAAAAAACTGTGGCCCCACCTCCCACTACTCTAGCAAATGCCAAGTGGAGGTCCTAGACTTCCACACTGGTCAAGCTATTATGAGGTGCCGCAATCCCCAGGAGAGTGTCAGAGACGGCCAAGTAAGAAGCCAGGACTCTCCTCTCTGTTGGGCCAGAATAAGACACTCATCCAGTGTCATGGGAGAGAATGTTGGGAGCCTAAACTCCATCCTCATGCAGCAGTAAACACACACATTTCTACCTCTCTTCTGCTGTGGGATAAGAGGAAGCCTAGAAAAATGTCAGGACTTTCACCACCGACTAGCATAAGGAGGTCCTCCTCTACCCCATGTGGAGTGAGTGGAGTTGACATTGAGAGCAATGACAAGACACTTTAACCTCTCCTAGCCAGGAAGGTGTCAGTGGAGGTTTAGTGAGAAGCTGGAATTTCTATGGCTACCCCTAGTAAACAGGAGTCCCTCTCTCTTGGTTACCAGTGGAAGCCAAGGGGAGAACATGGAGTTCCACCACTATATGGCTGCCATAAAGTGGCACCCTATCTCCTTCCCCTGCTAGAGCACTGCCAGAAGAAGAAGCTAAAACAGAAGATTTCAAATGTAAAACCCTAGACTATAAAAACCATGAAAAATAACCTAGGCAATACCACTGAGGACATAGGCATAGGCAAAGATTTCATGATGAAGACACCAAAAGCAATTGCAACAAAAGCAAAAATTGATAATAGGATCTAGTTAAACTAAAGAGCTTCTGCACAGCAAAACAAACTATCAACAGGGTAAACAGGTCAACTACACAATGGGAGAAAATTTTAGCAAACTATGCATCTGGCAAAGGTCTAATATCCAGCATCTATAAGGAACTTAAACAAATTTACAAGAAAAAATACCTGGTAAACAAGAGGGCAAAGGACATGAACAGACACTTTTCAAAAAGAAGACATATATGCAGATAACAATCATATAAAAAAAGGCTCAACACCGCTGATTACTAGAGAAATGCAAATAGAAAAGCACAATGAGATACCATCTCACACCAGTCAAAATGGGTTTTATTAAAAAGTAAAAAAATAACAGATGCTAGCGAGGTTATGGAGAAAAAGGATGCTTATACATTGCTGTTGGGAGTGTATATTAGTTCAACCATTGTGGAAAAATGTGGCGATTCCTCAAAGACATAAAGATAGAAATACCATTCAACTCAGCAACCCAATTACTGGGTAGGTACCCCAAAGAATATAAACCATACTATTATAAAGACACATGCACACATATGTTCATTGCAACACTTTTCACAATAGCAAAGGCATGGAAATGTTCATCAGTGATAGGCTGGATAAAGAAAATGTGATACATATATACCATGGAATACTATGCAACCATAAAAAAGAATGAGATCATGTCCTTTGTAGGGACATGGATGAAGCTGGAGGCCATTATCCTCAGCAAAGTAATGCAGGAACAGAAAACCAAATACTGCATATTCTCCCTTATAAGTGGTAGCTAAATTATGGGAACCCATGGACACATAGAAGGAAACAACACACAATGGGGCCTGTTGGAGGGTGGAAGATGGGAGAGGGAGAGAATTAGGAAAAATAATGGGTACTAGGCTTAGTAATGTCTGGGTTATGAAACAATCTGTACAACAAACCCCCATGACATGTTTACTTATGTAACAAACCTTCACATGTACCCCAGAACTTAAAAGTTAAAAAATAAATAAATAAACAAACAGAAGATTTGAATAAGATTCATAGATTCATGTAATAACACTCACAATGCCCACGTTCCAATGGGAAAAAAAAAGTTACTCAACATTCAAGAACCAGAAAGGTCTTAAATTGGATAAAAAGAAGTAAATCAATAGATGCCATTGCCAACATGATAAAGATGTTAGGATCACCTGAAAGGATTTTAAAACAGCTATCACAAAAATGCTTCAACAATAATTCAGAACACACTTGAAACAAATGGAAAAATAGAATAGCTTAGTGAGAATATATGATATAAAAAATGGAATTTTAGAATTTAAAACTGTAATAACTAAAATAAAACCCCAGTGGATGGGTCAAACAGAATGGAGGGATAGAGAATCAATAAATTCAAAAACAGAACAATTGAAATTACCCAATCTGAAAAAACAGAGAGAAAATTGATTGGAAAAAAAATGAACAGAGGACTTCCAGTTTGAGCTCTGACTTACAAAAAACTTGGAAATCATCAATCCTAAACTTGTAAGAAAAAATCTGAACAAATTTGAAATCAACCAAACTTTCTTGAATCTATCACAGAACTGAGGTTATGGGAAAAACCACCATTCAGAATCCTCAGTGTCAAATGAGACCTGCTTATCTAGAAAAGAAGCTACTAAAGCCATAAACTGCCACTTGACTGGTAATTCTGATGAATTGCTTGGAGTTGTGGGTGGAGAATTATGAGAGTGAAAAATTATGGGTACTATCTAGGGGTACCCCTACTCTTTCATGGGTTTTACTTCTAAAACCCTACCAGCTTCTCATGGCGAAGATCTTAGAAGGATCTCCTGACTCTGGTAGGGGGAAAAGAGTAAACATTCTGAAATAAACTCACAGTATTCTACACAACACAAACTTATTCTCCAGGAGAAAACCATTACCAGAGCTTTATTTCAGTTGGAGGAAAAGCATTCTTCCAACCTTAGATCTCTGTAGCCTTCTGGTTTCACCTTAGGTATGTGGATTGAAAGTGAAGGTTACCATACCACTAGAGAATAATTGTCAAGTTCAAAGACCAAAGACACGGGCTCACCAAAAGACTGAGGTTGGATCCTAAGTGTATAGAGAATGCTTCCTTCCCCTCACACCTTACAATATCACTAGCAGGATCCCAGTATAATAACAATGGATTACAGCTTAAAGAGATAAAAGACACAGACTCTGAGGAGTGCTTAAGAAAGCCAAGGTCAAGAAAGAAGAACAAAACAAATAAACAAACAAAAAACACTAGAACAATTTAAAGCCTCTAGCATCTACAGCTACGACAAACTGAAAACAAACCAACACCTAGTCAGATTAAACAAAAATTTCATACTAAAAGCCTCTCTTCCTCAGTTCTTATTAACAATACATTTCCAGCTTCCAACAAAAAATAACAAGTCATGCCAAAAAGCAAGAAAGAAGAATCTAAAGAGACAAAACAAGTATCAGAACCAGACTTAGATATGACACAGAAGTGAGAACTAACAAAGAATTTAAATAACTATGATTCCTATGTTAGGGGATCCCATAGAAAAACTGGACAACATGAAAGAACATATGGTTAATATAAGCAGAGAAATGGACACTCTGAAAAATTATCAAAAGAAAATGCTAGAAATTAAAAACCCTGTAAAAGAAAGAAAGAATGTCTTTGATGCGCTAATTGTTAGAATGTACATGTCAGAGAAAATAATTTGTGAACTGGAAGATGTATCAATAGAAACTTCCCAACCTTAAATGCCAAGAGAAAATAATATTTTTAAGGAGATGGGGTAGAATATTTTAGAATTTTTGGTCAATTTCAGAAGGGGTAACATAGACATACCAGAAAAAGAAAGAGAGAACAGAGCAGAAAAATATTTAAAGTAATGGTACCAAATAATTTTTCCAAGAATCACAGCAGACACCAAACAATGGACCTGTGAAATTAAGAGAACACCTGAAGGATAAATAACAACTACAGAAATGTGCATGTAAGCATATCGTATTCAGACTGCAGAAAATTAAAGACAAAGAGAAAACATTGAAACACATCCGCCCCACCCCACAACTGCCAAATCCTTATCTATAGAGGAACAAAGATAAAAATTACAGAGACATTACAATCAGAATCTATGTAAACAAGAAGAGAGTGGAATAAAATATATAAAACACAGAAAGCAGAAAACCAACCTTCAATTCTATATTCACTGAAATATATCAAAAGAGAGGAAAAAAAAGCCTTCTCAAACGAACAAAAACTAAGGGAACTTATCATAAGCAGTCCTGCTCTGCAAGAATTCCTTTTTAAATTTATCAGAGTGAAGAAAAATATGTTAGAAATTCAGAGCTACATAAAGGAAAGAAGATCATCAGAGAAGGAATAAATAAAGGTAAAATATAATATTTTATACTCTATTTACATAGCTAATGCAACATCTTGCATAAAGCATGTCGCATACATCCATAGCTTCCAAAATGTGCTTGTCATAGGCAATCATAGACAGAACTGTTAAAAAGCTTCTCATATATAAAAACTCTGTTACCAATAATATCATCAGTGGATCTGCCAAAAAGTCCAGCACTAGTGTGTTTACAAGGAGATTTGAGCAGATCATCTTTCTACATTTTTTTCCAGCAAAGAATATTTTACATGGAGACCTACTGTTAAATAGCTCCTCCCCAAGAGTCAATAGCGAAACTAATATATTAAAAATTAAAAAATATTTGAAAATTAGGCAACATATTTATAAATATTACATAGATCATGGAAGAATGTTAAAGGGAAATTAGAAAATATTCAGAAATGATAGGTAATGAAAACATGATATATCAAATTTTGTAGAGTGCAGATAAAAATATTAGAAGGAAAATTCATAGTTTAAAATTCCTATATCAGAAATAAAGAAAGGTTTAAAATCAATATGGCAAGATTATACTTTTTAAGAATGTAGGAATAAGAGCAAAATAAACATAAAGCTGAAGGAACAAAACAATAAATATCAAAGAAATATCAAATTCATGAAATATAAAATAGACAACAGTAAGAAAAAACACAACATTAAGATTTTTAAAATGTTACAAAATTGATAACTCCAAGCAAAACTGATCAAGGAAAAAAAGTAATACAATATCATAGTAGAATCTACAGATATAGAGTAAATAAAAATACAATCACGTTTATGCCAACAAATTCAACAACATAAAGGAAACAGACACATTTGTTGAAAGGCATAACTTATAAAATTGACACAAAACAAGAAAGTTAATGGAGTAGTTTAACAACTACTTACAAAATAAATTTATAATATCAAAACTTTCCACAAATAAGACATTATGGTTACATAGATTTCCTTGTAAATTCTCTCAAAACCTCAAGGAATAATGATACCAATCTTATACGAAATATTTTTGGAAATAAAAGAGGATTGGACACATTCCAACTTATTTTATGAGACTAAATTAACCTAACATAAACATCTGGCAAGGGCATTACAAAAAAGAGAAAAACTGGTGAGTATCTCTTATAAATACAGGCATTAAAAATGCCTTGACAAAATATTAGCAAATCTGACTCAGCAAAATGTTAAAAGGAAACTGTATCATGAACAAGTGGGGTTTGCCCTAGGAATGCACACTGGTTTAAATTTTAAAACTTTTGGCCGGGCACAGTGGCTTACACTTGTAATCCCAGCACTTTGAGAGGCAAAGGTGGGCGGATCACGAGGTCAGGAGTTCGAGACAAGCCTGGCCAACATGGTGAAACCTCATCTCTACTAAAAATACAAAAATTAGCCGGGCGTTGTGGTGCACACCTGTAGTCCCAGCTACTTGGGAGGCTGAGGCAGGAGAATTGCTTGAACCTAGGAGGCAGAGATTGCAGTGAGCTGAGATTGTGTCACTGCACTCCAGCCTGGGTGAGAGAGCGAGAGTTGTTTTCAAAAAAAAAAAAAAAAAATTAAACCTTTGGTATAATTAATCTTACAAACAAAGGATTAAAACATTGAGATGGATATAATTATTCATTAGTTTATATAGATGCATAGAAACACAAAAGCATTTAGTAAATATTGACAGATATTAATAATAAAAACTCAAAAAATAAGAAAAGATAATCATTAACATAAATAAGGACATTTTTAGAAAGCTACAGGTAACATCTTATTTATTAGAGAAACATTCATTAGTCCCTTTCTCCTTATATCAGGAAAAATTAAGGATGTTTGCTTTTACCATGTTTACTCAACGTTGTACTAGAGGTTCAAGACAGTTTGGTTAAGCAAGAAAAATAAATAAAAGGCATATTGTTTGGGAAAAAAGAAGATAGCTTTTATTTATAGATATCATAATTAAATGTAGACAATCCAAAAAAGTTTAAAATAATCAAATTTAGCAATACTCAAGAATACAATGTTAGAAAATAAAATTGCATGTCTATACGTTAGCAAGAAAAAATTTGGAAGTGAAATTTAAAATACAGCATTATTTTCAATGTCTCAAATTTGAAAACTACAAACTACTTCTGAGAAAATGTTTAAAGACCTCAATAAATATATAGATATATAACTGCATAAATACATAACATGCAATATTGTAAATATTTTACCCAATTTGATCTGTACTTTCAATGAAAACTCAGTCAAAATGGCAGATGTTTATTGTACTTTTCAAACTGATATTAAAATTTATTTAGAAATAAAAGGGCCCAAAATAAACAAAACCATTTCTAATGTTGAATAGAGTTAAATAACTTATAGGATGGTACTTATACATAATTCTAAATCTACAGGTAAGACTGTTTTGGGTCTGGCATAAGAATAGACACATAGATTAGTGGAATAGAATAGACGTTACCAAAATAAAGACACATGTCTGAAATAAACACACATGTCTGCAGTTAATTGCTTTTTTTTTTTTTTTTTTTGAAGAAAGAAATGTCACCAGTGTAGCAATATAGACTTTAATGAGATACTTTTCAACAAATGGTCAGGAACCACAAGATATGGGAAAAATTAAATTTGACTCCTATTTATATTATTCACAAATGTAAACTTAATATGATATATTTGTAACCTAGGGAAAGGCAAAACTTAACACAAAATACAGAAGGCACTAACCATAAAATAAAATATTGATAAAGTGGACTACACAAAAATATCAATGAAAAGATATCATTAAGAACATGAAAATGCAAGCCATAAACAGGGGAAAATATTCACAATGCTTATATGCATGACAAGGGATTAATATCCAGAATAAATATTTTTTAAAACTCCTCTGAACCTGTGACACAAAGCACATTAAATTCAGCTTAAAACTGAGCAAATGTCTTGGATGACACTTAATGGATTTTGAAATATATATGAAGAAATTTATATTTGAAGAAATATAAATGGCCTATAAATACATGGGAAAAAATGTTCAATAGCTATCAGGGAGATACAAATTAAAACCAAAGTGAAATACCATTTTCTACCCACTAGAATGGCTAAATTTACTAATGTTACCATACTCAATGTAGGAGTGAATTTTGATCAATTGGAATTCTCATATATTGCTGTACAAATAGTTTGGGAAATTACTTAATAGTTCCTTAAGAAGTTAAATGTGTATCTATGCAATGATTTTTAAATTCTGCTTTAATTAATTAATTCATTTGTTTTTATTGTTTTGTATTTTTTTTTTTTTTTTTTTTGAGACAGTCTCACTCTGTTGCCCAGGCAGGAGTGCAGTGGTGTGGTCTCAGCTCACTGCAACTTCTGCCTCCCAGGTTCATGCGATTCTGCTGCCTTAGCCTCCCAAGTAGCTGGGATTGCAGGCGCCAGCCACCAGGCCTGGCTAACTTTTGTATTTTTAGTAGGGATGGGGTTTCACCATGTTGGCCAGGCTGGTCTTGAAATCCTGACCTCAGGTGATCCGCCCGCCTCGGCCTCCCAAAGTGCTAGGATTACCAGCATGAGCCACCGCACCCAGCACTTTAATATATTTAACCAAAGTAAAATAAAATATATGTCAGACTAAAGACCTTCTACAAAAGTGACTTTTGAAGCCTTATTTGGAAAAGCAAAATATTGGCAACAACTCATTTTGTCAATGGAAGAATGAAGAGACAAATTTTGATAATTTCACATGATGATGTGACACTTAACAATAAAAAGGAATGAACTATGTATGTACTATGGAAGAATTTCAAAACCTTTGTAGTGAGCAAACAAAGCCAAACACGAGAGAGTACATATTGTAAGATTCTGTTATTATGAATTTCATAAACAAGCAAAACAGAACTCCAAATAGGATTTGCCTTTAGGAAGAAAGGTTATTACGTAGAATGAGACTTGAGTGAATTTCTGGGGTGATGGACATGTTTTATATTTAAATTGGTGTTTTGATTACACAATTATATGTACATTTCCATGTAAATTGCCTATTTCAGTTCGAATTGCTCATTTTGTGATATATAACTATATACCAGTATGAAAGAGAAAAAGAGAGAGACATAAAAAATGTTTATAATTACCACACTAGCATAAATTTTCTACTGGTTAGGCATTATTTTTAGATGTCTTATTATCTTAATTTTTGTAAGAAACCAATATGGTGGAAAGCATTATTAACCCCATTTTATAGATGAGGAAAGTAAGAGACAGGAGAGTTAACAAATAGTTAAGAGTCACACAAAGCTGAGATTCAAATCCTAGGAATTTGTTTTGGAATTCCAAGTTTATGCACACATATCATCATCATCATTGTCATCATTATCACCATCATCATTATCAACTTTTATGAGAACCTTGACTACCACTAGTGTTGTGAAAATCGCTGACTTTAAATGTGTGCAGAAGCTTTATAAAACAATATCATGATCTGAACCCATAATCTCTTCCTAGTTATTTCCATCTTCACTCAAGACCTAAGTATCATTTGTTCACAATTCAAGTGATATTTCTTACCCACATCCAAGTAATTGTCCTGTTTCATTTTTGTCCCAATAGTATCTCATTTGCAATGTACTATGTTCCCCTCCCAACTCCTCACTGCAAACCTGGGCCTCTTCTAGTATTTTCTATTTTTGTGAAACTTCATATATGCATCCTATTATGTAAGCCAGGAATAGAAGACTCCATTTAGCATATGATAAATATTGTTGAGCTCATACTTAATATTACATACTTTTCTTTTCCCTGATAAAAACAACAACAACAACAACAACAAAACAGTAAACAAGATAGGCAAGACCTCCATTTGAACAGAGCTTATGTGAGTGGAGATAATAGACAATAAGCACGCAAAGAGAACAAAACAAAACATAAATAATATGTATGTTTTATACACACACACACACACACACATCGCTACTCTCTCTCTCTCTCTATATATATATTATATTAGTGATAGGGACTCTGCAGAAAATTACAGCTAGTTAATACAAAAGAAAAATTCAGAATGGGGCAGGGAGTCAAAGAATGTCTCTATGAATGACAAGAATGAGCAAACATGAATATCCACATATAAAATTTGTGAAGGATAGAACATTTGTGCAAAATTTCTGAGGTGAGATCAAGCTTGGCATCTTTGAGAAATGGAGAGAGGAGCAGTGCTGCTAGGGCAGTTCGGAGAAATAGAGTGGATGGTGCCAGGGAGGCAGGCAAAGCCTGTTGGAATACAGGACTTCATGAGTCAGGGAGAGGAGTTTGGTTTTTACTCTAGGAAAAATGGAAAACCACTGGAAATCGATGGCTCACCACTGTTCTTAGGAGAAAGGCAACATTTCTTAAACAGGGCTGATATTTTACACCTGTTAAGATGCGTTGTGTTGTTGCATCCTCTAGCTTTGTTTTGCATCATACTCTCGCTTGACGTGCTCTGGTGCAGCTGGCTACATTTTAGTTCCTAGAATCACTATGATTCCTCAAGCCACAATGCATTGAGCCATGCTGCTTCTTTTACCTAGGATAACAGAATTTTCAAACAAATGAATGGGTCAGATTTGGATATTGTAAAATAGCGACTCGCACTGATTTCTGAAATAACAAAAGAGTTGGGGAACAAAAAAGAAAAAGAAGCCTTCCTCCCAACCTCACTTCCACATCGAAGACTTAGATCCTGTGCCATCAAAGATTCTAGGTCAGTCTTCCTCCTGAAGGAAGCCTCTGTGTATTGCTGGAGAACTGTTTCCTCCTCTCAGCGTCACTACTTATTATATACCAGATCAGACAATTCTATAAGGCCACACAGTCTGAGACAGAAGGAGATCTGTCATGGTGCCTTTTATTCTGAGTTAAGTCATCTAAAGTAAAATAAAGGAAAAACAAAATGAGCACAGACAGCTGTATGCTCTAGAAAGAATAGTGTTTGCGTGCAAAGAAACAAAACAAAACAAAACAAAACCTACAGATTGCTTCAAATTAAGACCAGAAAAAGGCTATGAAAAAATGTAAAATCCTCATGTCAGGGCAGCAGAACTACGTGATATAAGTGCTTAATACAAAGTGGGGAAAGTAAGCCCTGAGCAAAACTTATCTAAATAATGTAACTTAAGATCTCAGAAATAAACATCTGTGGAAATAAATAAAGCATAGAGGGACAATCAGCAACCTCTTAATCAAAATAGATCTCTACTGCTTTAGAATTGTGTACATTGGAGGGTGGGGAAAATGAAAAATAAAAATATAGAGGCTTAAAAAATATATATAGACAGAGAGGCTTATAAGACATTCTGTAACATGAGCATGGAACTGTTTCCCTAAAATAAGCAGAAGGAAAGTAGAACTATAAAAACTATTTACTACAGGATACATCAGTATAGGTAAGACTATATTCAGTTTGAGTTTTCAGAAATATTAAGAAATAATAGTCTGCCTAAAATAAGGTATTAAAGATTAAATAAAATGAGAACTGGTTTATGTATACAACAAATGCTAAGAAACTAAAGACGTAAGCAGAAAACATATTTGCATAAGAGTTAAGAAAGAATAGATTCTGTCATACGCAAAGTCAAATCCACAATTTGGAAAATAGACTAAAAATATCCTTAAACACAATACCTGTGAAAAACATGATGAATATCAAAAGCAGAGAATATAGAGAGAGTATAGTTCTAAATCACGGATGAACTACATTTTAAGACATAAACTGGCATAAAGAAAACAGAAACATGTTGTGATATTCAAAAATATTTCCATGATGTTTTACTTTTTTTATTTTTTCATTTTTTATTTTTGTAAAGTATTTTATTGTTTACGAAGAATGTCCATGCCCATTTCTTTGCAAATTCTTTTTTTTTTTTAATTTTTATTATACTTCAAGTTCCAGGGTACATGTGCACAACGTGCAGGTTTGTTACATATGTATACATGTGCCACGTTGGTGTGCTGCACCCATTAACTCGCCATTTAACATTAGGTATATCTCCTAATGCTGTCCCTCCCCCTTCCCCCACCCCACGACAGGCCCCGGTGTGTGATGTTCCCCTTCCTGTGTCCAAGTGTTCTCATTGTTCAATTCCCACCTATGAGTGAGAACATGCGGTGTTTGGTTTTTTCCCTTGCGATAGTTTGCTGAGAATGATGGTTTCCAGCTTCATCCATGTCCCTACAAAGGACATGCAGCCAACAGACACATGAAAAAATGCTCATCATCACTGGCCATCAGAGAAATGCAAATCAAAACCGCAATGAGAAACCATTTCACACCAGTTAGAATGGCAATCATTAAAAAGTCAAGAAACAACAGATGCTGGACAGGATGTGGAGAAATAGGAACACTTTTACACTGTTGGTGGGACTGTAAACTAGTTCAACCATTGTGGAAGTCAGTGTGGCAATTCCTCAAGGATCTAGAACTAGAAATACCATTTGACCCAGCCATCCTATTACTGGGTATATACGCAAAGGATTATAAATCATGCTGTTATAAAGACACATGCACATGTATTTTTATTGTGGCACTATTCACAATAGCAAGACTTGGAACCAACCCAAATGTCCATCAATGATAGACTGGATTAAGAAAATGTGGCACATATACACCATGGAATACTATGCAGCCATAAAAAAGGATGTTTTACTTTTTTTATAGTAAACTGCTGACTGCAAGAATTCACTGTACTCCAGGTTCAAATAATACTAAAAGAACACCCATTTGACATATTTTGAAGAAGGCTTGAATTTTGATTATAGAGAAAATAAAATAATAAACACACATATATAAATAATGAGACCACTTTTAGGGAAAATTCATGTAACCCTCGTTTATTTTAAACTCATTCAATCCTGGTTTATTTTTACCTTGTCATTAATGTAGAAGAGCAATGTGAAAAGATTTTTGGACATACAAAATTAGAACACAAAATAAAAAACGATCTATGTAACCTGCCCCGAAAATGCACTAATTGAAAATATAAACTCCGAAATAGAGAAGAATGGATTTATAGAATGGCATAAGCCCTGATTGTATCTCTCATCTTTGTGATGGCTATTTTATATTAAGTTTAGATTGCTTATTAATTCAACAAATACTTTTGCACACCAATGTGCCAGGGGATATACTAGCGTATCATAATGCTAGTATGAAGGACAAAAATATTTGACAATATGGGAATGAAATCACAAAAAGAAAACATCATTAATGATTCTTAAACGTTGATGCCCCCCCAAATTAATAATAATGACTTGAGTGTATATACTGAGTTCATATTTCTTTGAGAGAAATTGGAGAGCAAGAGAATATTATACTAGATTCTTCATTTTACATTGAGGGAGTTGTAAGTAATGATATTCATCCTGAACATGACAACTTTGAAAATAAATTTAATCACATGTAATATTTTAAACTCTACTATATAAACACTAAATCATTTTAAAAATGTGAAAGCCAATATATACCTATATAATTAATATGACAATTAATGAAAATAATTTTAAATAGTATAAATACTAATACATAAAAATAACATACCAAATATCAGCACATGGAAAATAATTAAACTTCCCATTAAGAAAGAACATCTATCTGATTTGGATAAAAGCAATATATGTTTTAAGAATATACTGCTTATATGAGAAACATCTGAAGCTGAAAAGTCAAAAATAAAAATAAAGTGACATATAAATGCAGTTTTGAATGTAGAGTATTTAATTGTTTTTTTCTGTGATGTGTACAAGAACAGATATAAGTAAATAATATGCCAAAATATCTGTACCAGTTTGCAGTGCAGCTGATTTTTATTTCATGATTTTTAATTTTCTATATTTTTACTTTTTCCATAAAGGTATATATTCTAAGATTAGAAAAAGAGAGGTGAAGATTTTATTTTAAAAAACAAAGATCTCCAGATCATTTACTATTTTGTTTTTGTAAAATATTTCTCTTCTTGCTTATCTAATTAACTAGTCAGGTCAGCACTTTGTTATTTTAGCAAAGATGAATAAGTCTGGGAATTAATGACTATGAACAAGGGAATATTCTTAGATATTATGACCTTGACTTTAATTTGTCTCTAGAAACATGGGATATTAAATGAGTTGGAACTTGTTTATTTTTCATCATTTGAAGGAATATTCATTCTTACTTGATCTACTTGTCCCACAAGCTCTTGAGATTTATAATTCTAATTTCTTATCAGTTGACAGCTTTGAAATGTTTATTTCATTTGAAAAGGGTGCATACATAGCAAATGTTAAAATATGACAGAGAAAATATCATCATAATTCCAGCTTCAATTTAAATAGTAAAATTGTTATTTTAATCATATTTTATAAGACTATTTTAACCAGTCATCTGCTTCCCCCTCATCCTCTGATTCCTGTGTCCACACAGCACTATGCTTCAACTGGGGCAAAGGATTCTTTTGCTTCAAAGCATTTTTGATCATTTATAATCTCACTTACCCAGAGCTAATTGCTTAAAAATCCCTTACACATTTTCCTTTTGCTAAGTTCCACTTGGGGCTTACGATTGCTTAGAGACTTATTTTTGCTTCTCTTCTCCTCTCTGCATGAATTCTTGCTGGCCCCTCTCCACTCTATTTCTGATATATTTTAATTCCTTGTCTCTTTTTAATGTTGAGAGATTAAATTCAGCCTTAGCTTTGCTCCACAGACATGCATATCCCAATTCATGCCAAAGCTCTGAAAAGCAAAGAGGCTTCTAATGAACAGTAGTATCTGAATGAGAAGCCACCCTGTTAAGCATACATTTTGGAGTCTCATTCCCCTCTCCAAACACTAATATTTCTTCCTAATATGCAGTACGCCCTCCCCAAAGGGAGTTCAGATGAATTAGGATTTTTCTATATCTTTACAACACTTAAATATATCCCAGTCGTGCTAAAAATGTGGTCTCCAGATAGCATCAGCATCACCTGTAACCTCATTAGAAATGCAGGTTCTTGGGCCCTAATCCACACCCACTGAATCAGAAATTCTAGGAGTTTCTCTGGTGATTCTAATTGCATGTAAAAATTAAGAACTACTGAACATAGTCTGCAGCAACATAGAAAAAAGTAATATGCATAATCTCAAAATGAATTTCTATGTAATTAGGTCATATTTAGAATGGCAGAATAAGGATGGGAAGGGGGATGTGGCAGTAGGGCACACCTGCGTGTTCAGAATCCAGCTCTGGTCATACTCTTGAACTTGCTTCATCCCTAGTTTTCATATTCAACAGCTCCTTGAGCCAGTTTGTACTACCCCCACCTTATTCTGCCAATCACATAATTTACCTTAATTCATTGCTGGATGTCTGCACACCTGGCCTGAATTTAAATCTGCAGCATCCAAACTTTCCCTGTGCTTTCCATGCACAGAGTTCAGCCTATGCCAATGTGAGACTCACCTCAAGGTGACTGCTCAAGGTCTCCTTTCATCCTGTCCCTGATTTCCTGTTTCTAGAACCCCACACCACCTAATATGCTGCTCGTTTCAATGTTCTAGTATAATTTTCCTAATCCTAATAAAGAATTTTATCCTTGTAATAATGTAGTGCATGTTCACCACAAACACAAAATGGCCTCCTTTTGCCAGTTCAGTAACAGAGAATTGGTCTAAATTTTAAATATAATTTGATTTAATGAATGTACTTTTTTCCCCTTCCTAGTTAATTACCACAACCAATGATAGATTTGGGCCAGATTGCAAAGAATATGGAAGGAATTATATTTTGTCCTATATGCAATGGTAATAGTTGAAAAGTTTGATAAGAGAATAGAAGCTGTCAATGGAGATGACAGGGTAAGAATTACCTATGGTAGACAATGAAGAGGACTTTGAATTAAGCTAAGTAAGAGATTACAATAATGGTTAATAGTTTGGTCTAGAGTTGGGGTGGTAAAGATTCAGGTAAGTGGATACATTTGAAATTTATTAAGGAGAAAAAGACATAGGACTCTGATTTAGATAGAATAAGGGGCAGATGAGGAATGAGGTAGAAGTGCCGAAGATAGTTCTCAGATGTCTGCCTTGTATTAGTGGATGATGATGGAACCATTCAATGAAATAAGAAACCCTGGAAAAGAACCAAATTTTAGGGGTTGGGTAGGGAATATTGCTATCACTTCTTTCTTCTGCAACAACCACCTAACAGATCTTTTTGCATACTTTTATTAGGGAGAGATACAGTCATACTATTTTTACTGATTATTTACTAGATATAAAGTTTTGATGAATTACATAGTAAGCGTATAGTCTCTCTTGTCATCCTCAAGAGAAGTTTCTAAAGTAGTTGTTTCTAAGCCAAGGCTCACAGAAAGAAAACTGAAACACAGATTTAAATTGTTCAAAATCACATAGCAAGTGGTACAATTCAAACTTTAGAGTTCACGCTCCAAATTTTTGTACATCTGCCTCCTTAAAATACACCCCCATTCCAAAAAAACTGAGAATCAATGTCCATTCATTGTTGCTCAAACGAAATCTGTTATTGGACTAACTCACTCTACCTCTAATATTGGAGTACTTTCCTGTAGCATATATCTTTTTCTGAGTATTGCTTCTTGTTCCCAGTATCACAAAACAGGTATTAATATCTTTTTCTACAATGCTTATTCTATTAGATCCTCTCATACTGTACTTCATCAATCAAAAACATGCCTTTTTGCCCCACATTTTAATACCTGTAAGTCAATATTTCTTAAAATTCATTACATAAAAAAGTGTTGTGTCACAATTTAATTGGCAGCTATTTTTTCTTAGCAGTACATACAATTGATACATCTTACAACTAATGCCATCTTAGATTCTCTGAAATATGTTTTTTTAAATTTCCTGACTTTACATCTTTAGAGATACTCATATATTGGTATTAAATAAATTGATATCTTATGTGATTGGACACGATAAACAAGTGAGACACTATAAACCCTAATGCTACCTGGCAAAGGATCATGTTTCCCTAATTCAACCATTCCTTCACTTTCTAGACTTATTCATAACTTTCCTCTCTCCTCAAACTTCTATTTATGTGTGTCCTATGTGCATTTTTAGTAAGAAAATTGAGTAATGAATATTCTGAAATTGTTAGATAAAGTACTCTCTGCTTGCAAATTGTGTATTTTATTAGTTGTGGTCCAATATACACTCATTAATACTTTTGTCTTATTAGTTTGTTTGTTCTATCACTTATTGAGGAAAATAAGCTAAAATCTCCATTGACAGTTACAAATGCTTCTATTCTTTGTTTTTATTTTTTACTTTGCGTAAAGTTATGATTTTAATTTAATTTTTACTGGATATATTTAAGGCTATGATTTACATGTATATGCTGTTATTTTACATTCCTGTGAATTGAAATGCTTCTTATATTCTTTTATTTTTAATATTAATTTATATATGTATATATATATATTTCATGCAAGTATTGACATGATTATGTTTTAATCTACCATCCACTATTTTCCATTTGTCCCATCTGTTTCTTGCTCATTGCTTTTTGCTTTGTTGTTGCTTTTTGAATATTTTTTATTACATTTTCACTATTGGACTTTTTATAATGGCAGACCTAGTAATTACTTATCATAATTTAATTCTCACATATTATTCCATGTAAGGTATAAAAACCTTAAACTATTATCTCCATTAAGTTCCCATATATTTTGATATTACTATCACATAATTTACCCATACATATGTCATAAATCATGTAGTATAATACAGGTTGAGCAACCCCAATCTGAAAATCTGAAATTCAAAATGCTTCAAAAGCTAAAACTTTTTGAGAGCTGACATAACATCATAAATGGAAAATTCCACACATCAGTACTTTAACACAAATTTTATTTCATGAAAAAAATCATTCAAAATATTACATAAAATTGCCTGTAGGCTAGGTGTATAAGGTATATGTGAAACCCAGATGAATTTTGTGCTTAGACTTTGGCCCCATTTTCAAAACCTTATTATGTATTTGCAAAGGTTCTAAAATCTGACAGAATCAGAAATTTGAAGCATTTTGGATAAGGGATACTCAACTTGTATATACAATTGTACTAATCTGCTCAGGCTACAATAACAAAACAGCAT
Source organism: Pan troglodytes (assembly GCF_028858775.2). Lineage (NCBI taxonomy): Eukaryota > Metazoa > Chordata > Mammalia > Primates > Hominidae > Pan > Pan troglodytes. The sequence continues at coordinate 124,870,854 of NC_072404.2, read as the reverse complement.
AGACTTGGTTGCTTAAACAACAGAAATCTATTCTCAAAGTCCTGAAGTCCGGGAAGTTCAAGATCATAGTTCCATCATGTCTAGGTTCTGTTAAGGGCTCTTTCTGGCTTGCAGATGGCTGTCTTCTCACTGTCTCCTCACATAATGGAGAGAGAGGGAATAAGCTCTTTCTCTTGTTATAAGACCTCTGATTCTACCTTACCTAATCCTAATTACCTCTCCATCTATAAACACCATCACTTTGGGGGGTAGAGCTTCAACATATGAAGCAAGACATGATGGGAAGTGAACATTTCACTCTATAGAAACAATATGGTATAATACAGCTCTTTTTTGCTTTATTCAGTCAATTATTATTTGCATAATTTAAGAACAGGGATAAAAGTTTTGTTAGTTTGCTAACGTATTTGTAACCTCTGCTATTTATTTTACCAGTAGATCTGAATTTCTACCAAGTATTATTTCCCTACAACTTAACTTCATTTAGCATATCATGTTGTATAGTTGTTCTCCCAACAAACTCTCTTTTCAACTTAGCTGAAAATTTCAAGCATTTTCCTTAAGGTAATTTTTACTGGATATAGAATTTTGGAATAAGCCTTTTTTTTCACTTTTAGTACTTTAAATATAGCATTCATTTTTTCTTTCTGATGAGAAATCAGCCATCATTTGTTTTTATACTACTACTATATATAATTTGTCTTATTTTCCTCCTATGGCTGCTCTTAAACTTGTCTTCTTATATTTGGTTTTCAATGCGTTTGTTTTTACCTGGCATGTATTTTTTCTAAATCTCTTAATTCTGAAGGTTAATGTTTTTAATCAAATGTGGAAATTTTTCACCATTATTTTTCAATTTTTTCTGACTTATTCTATCTTTTCTTTATTTCTGGATTTAGATTGCTTGGTATAGTCTCACAAGAAACCAAACAACAGTCCATTTTTCTTTCAGTCTTCTCTTTGTTCTTCAGCTTGGGTAATTTCTATTAATCTATCTTCAAGTTCACTGACCTTCACTTCTGGCATGTCCAATTTACTATTTATATAATGTAGTCATTTTTCTAAATTATGATAAGGTAGTTTTCAGTTCTATAATTTCCATGTGGTATCTTGTTTTTTCTATTTCTCTGCTAAGAATCCTCAGCTTTTCGCACATTATGTCTATATTTTCCACCGTATCTCTTACATGTTTGTAATGGCTGTTTTAAAGTCCTTGTGCTAATTTTATCATCTGAATAATTTTGTTGTTGGTTTTTACTGACTGTTCTTTCTATAGATTACTTGTCACATTCTTTTTTCATGTCTAATACTTTTTACTTGTATGCTGGAAATTGTACATTTTATAGAGGCTTGATTATGTTGTCTTCCTTTAAAGGTTATTTTGTTTAGTTATGGCAGGCAGCTTAATTATTTGGGGATTCTCTTGATTTTGTCAAAGACTTGGCTATATGCTTTGTTAGAAGGAGTGTATTTTGGTTCATCCCTAGCCCTAGATCATGGCCCTAATTCTGGTGCATAGTCATTACTCTTAAGGTGTAATTTGTATGGTTTCTCAGCTGGATGCCTGAGATACTCAGCAATTCTCTCCACATCTTTTAACCATAAACAAACCTCTTGTATATCTGAGCTACTTGCAGCTTGTTAGAGCTTGCTGAGGTTTGTTCTCTGAGTGTACAGGCCAGCCCTGGACCAAACACCTGAGAGACTCCTCACAGGTCTCAAATGCCTTCTTTCGCTCAGCAGCCCTTCCTCATGTACCCCACTCTGCAGTCACCTCAGATGCTTCAGACTTTTGGACACTACCTCCATGCTATACTGTCAGAGTTCCCCAGGGAGAAAGCCAATAGGAACACAAGGCATAATTCGTGTTTTACTTTGGAGAATCACCGATCTCTCTTGTCTATTGTCAAATGCCTGGAGTATGAAGATAAGCGATACCAGTGAATCTATCAAGTCTGAAAGACAAGTCCTGAGTCTTCTCTCGAATTGTATTTTTTCAAACTGTCATCTTTCATGCCTTTGTTTTAAATTTTGACTATATTTAGCATTCCATAATCTTCTAATTTTCTGATTCTAAACTTTTGGGACTTTTCCATAGGCCTGATTCTCTAGAAGGAGAGGCTGAGTTGAGGATTCTGTTAAAGTGATATATCAAGGGAGGACTCTCAGGAGAAGACATGGGCATAGCAGGCTAGAAAAGGGAAAAAGCCAAGCAAGAATGCGGTTTTGCTGAAAACTAACTTCAGCCTGGTCCTATGAGAAGTACTAGAACATGGACTAAACCATAGAGTTGTTCTGCACCTTGAAGCAAATGCTCTAGGCTTATGTGCCCTCATGTCAGTCTGGAATGACTGTTCTGTGCAGTAGAGGTGGGAATGTTGGAATAGAGATTTATAATCTCCCAGACAAGTTTGCTCCTATTTAGCTGAGGTAAATTTCTTCAGTCAAAGAGGAGCCTCTAAGTCTTTAGCACTGAACATTCTCCTTGCTGGTGAAGGGAACCTGAGTAGAAAACAAGAGGTTACAGTCAACTATCATCTTGGACATAAAATAAATAATTTTTAATGTAGTAGGTATAAATAGATTTTAAATAAAGGCAACACTAGGATTTAGTTTTACATACTTTTATATAAGAAGGAGCCTTTACAGTTCTAAACTTATAGGGTTGAGTTGGTTGAAAAAGTAGAGTGTTACCATATATATCTTGCAAAATATATTTTTACAGGCCTCCCTATAAACCACATCTCTAGTTAACCTGAGGACTAAATTATTCTTGTCAAAACTGCTTATTTTATGTAAAAATACCTAAACTATCTAATATTAAATATTAGTCACTTTACAAAAAACCAAACACCGCATGCTCTCACTCATAGGTGGGGATTGAACAATGAGAAGACTTGGACACAGGAAGGGGAACATCACACACCAGGGCCTGTTTTGGGGTGCGGGGAGGAGGGAGGGATAGCGTTAGGAGATATACCTAATGTAAACGACGAGTTAATGGGTGCAGCACACCAACATGGTGCCTGTATACCTATGTAACAAACCTGCACATTGTGAACATGTACCCTAGAACTTAAAGTATAATAAAAAAAAATTGGTCACTTTAGTTAAATATCAGGGAAAGTTTTACATTTCTTTTTAAATTGAATTAAGTTTTGAATTTTGATAATTTCCAATTCTGAGGTAAAAAATCTTAGAAAAGTGGTAACTTTAATAATTTAAAATTACTAATTCATATTTTTACAAGGATAGTAGAATCATGAATTTTCTTTGTCTATAAACATGTATTGCTTCTGTGAAGAAAGAAACGATCTCTAGAGAAACTTTAGTCATCATCGTCCAAGTGGTATATAACTTTATTTCTATCAGGTTTGTCATTGTGATTATCATCATGGTTGGTAATATTTGGAATCATCTACTTACCATTTTCTCATGTATTTTTAGTAGTTGTGAGTGGAAATTTTCTTTCTAAATACAATTTGATATTGAATATTTTGAAAAATCTCAGCTAATTTTTTTACCATTAACATTGTAAAATTGAAAGTATTTGTTCAAAATAAATGATTATTGTTGATGTTTATTATTTACTAAGCATTCACTATGTTGCATGCAATGCTTTTTCTGTTTTATTTTTTCCTATAGAAATGGAAATCATTCTCTTCAACTTTAGCCAGCAAGAAAGAATTCTTACCAAGGATGTATGAATTTATGCATACTTACAATCTTCTGAGGATGATCTACAATGCCAGTTTTCAATTAAAGTACAGGAAATGCCCTGTGTAACCCATGTTCTGTCAGAAAAGTGACATGGGAAATGAATATCAACATTTTATGAGGCTGCTACATCACCTCATATTGAAAAGGTAGGTCAATCAATCAGTCTTTGAAAAAAAAATGCTGTGACTCATTTTATGTAAAACACTGCACTACATGTTTAAAAGGAAACAAAATAGGGAAACTTACTCCTTATAGCTTTTGCATTGCAGCTGGTGGCATCCTGGCATGGTGGGAGCCAGAAAAAAAAGAGGAAAAAAGTACCTCTTTCAAATACCTTAGTCAGAAGAAATAGCCCTGATAGAAAGAGAAACTAATGAGATGTTGAATAAAAGAAAGAAAACCTAAAAACAAAAAGCGAGGAGGGGAAGTGACTTTCCTTATTATCTACTTAAGATATAAGTAGAGGGATTCTTCAGAGTAAAAAAGTCATCAACCTATCAGATGAGAGAAAAGAAGCGAGTAAAGTAAGTTTCACAAAATCGGCAAATCATCACACACACTCAGGCTTGAGAATATAACTCTAGGAATTTTCAGATTTTAAATCTGAAAATAAAGACTGTATAGGGCAGAACGTTACATAGCTGTTAAAGGGATTCATAAGATGGGCACTCAAGTTTAGCCCTATAGCTTCTGAGATTTATATTGAGAGCCTTCTGCAAACATTAACTCACTTCCCACTGAGGAGTCTTGACAGATTCAAGAATAAAAATCAAGGATTGGTCAATTGTCATTCTCACTCCTTCTGTGGTAATTCGCTTGGCATTGTGCAGAACCATACGTAGAGCTTAGCATGAAAGATGCTGTGAAGAGCACTCGAAATTGAAATGTTTGAAATTTCAAAGTAGTTAAATGAAGATGAGTTAGCCTGGCCTCATTTTCCTGGTCAGTAAAGGCTTTTCAGAGAGTGAAAGCATGTGTTTCAGCAGTGTATTCTATGTAAATAAAAGAATCTTCACATAAGACATCTGTTTTAATTAAAGTTGAACAACGAAATGCTTCATTGAAAAAACAAAGCTATCTCTTTTCTCAGCTTTCTAGTCTGTAGGTACTTCCCAGAATTTAAAATCAGAAATGTTTAAGTGGGAACAGCAATCCATTGGCAGATTTCTCCAGACATTTGAAATATCGAGGGTCATTTATATTTGACTATGCTCACATGGCAAGTGCTCAGTCAACTCTTTAAGGAGCAAAAGTGTCTTCTAAGGACTCTGCCAGAAGTAAAAATAAGTCACGATTTGTTAGCTGTATTATGTTTTAGGCAGCTAAGAATTGAAGACTTTGTTCTTATAAGATGTGGAATAGACTCTGCCAGGGGGTCAGTGACAGGTGAAGAGAATGTGGGAGCTGGATATCCTACCTGAGGAGCTAAGAGAGAAAATAGGGTTGTGCCCAGCCTGCATCCTTAGAGAATGCAACGATCAAGCCTAGAAAAAGCAAAATTAATGTAGAAATGTAAAGAGAGGGTCAGAAGAATGCAGATAACGTGTATGCCAGGATCTCAAAAATAGTAGGAGAAGGGTGTAGAGAGGATATGAAGCTACTGCAGGTGTGGCTGGAGTGTCTTGGCTGCTGAGACATACATCAAATTCCAAAGGGCCAGGGTAGATCAGAAGTAGGAACTCTATACGCAGAGGTAACAAGCTAGATTGAAATCTGTGAAATTAGATGACCTGGAAAGTCTTCAACTATGACACATTATATATCCTAGTGACAAAAATTGAAAATGTTTGTGGTGCCTGGTATAGAAATAGATTTCTGAGTATTTTGTTATTGTTAAAATTATTGCTTGCCAAATTATCTTCAGTACATGTCAGCCTCCTTTTCCCAATTGAGTTACATAGTGTATTTAAAAATAAACAGTATTCTTTAATATGCTCTAAAAATGCCACTGCTTATGATCTCCTATGGTATCCATTATCATAGGAGTTATGTCTGCTATGATAGAACTGTATACTTGGATACGATACCTATTTTGCCATCTACTGGAAATGACTTCAAATTACAGACATATACACCAGAGGAGAGAATATGGCTAAAATAATTCAGCTCTCTATACAGTAACATAATGGTGAAATTTGAGGTGAGCAAAAGTGGTAAAAAAATAAGCAGTGTGATAACTGCCTTCATTCCTAACTGATCACAGCCTGTGTGAATTTCTTCATCCAACGTGTCTGATGTGATTTTTGTTGGTGCAATAAACACCTCATCATCCGATTGCCCTAAATGATCTATTTTTGACACAAAGGGATACTCCAAACTTTTATTACTAAAGACAAAGACAAGTTTGAATTTATTCTATAAAGAAAATTACCAGTACTTCCTAAATTGATGTTTTATTCTAAACATTGATATTCTGATGTTGTGTATTCTCATCATTCTTTTTATGATGTTTACTCAAAGGAAATAAAAAGGAAACGCCATGTATCATAAAAAGGATAATTTAAGGCAAATACACAGATATGTGAAAACTATAGAAAATGTAATATAATGCATCAAAATGTAGATTTTAAAATTCCTTTCTTTTTGCTGCTAATAAATTGGGCACAGAAAGATATGGTGATAAAACCACAATTGTGTGGTGATAACATTTGGTATACAAACATCAAGCTTTGGAAAGAGTATGATATAATTTAATCTCAACCACACAAAGCCTTTTTAGAGGGTTTGATTTTCATTAATTTTTCTTCTGATAAGATCTGGAGTAACTGAAAACAATTTTAAAAACTCAAATTAACAGTATTTTGGTACCAACAATATATGGTATACATTTGTCTACAAAAGAAATGGGATTTCATGTTATTACAAAAATGTGCTGGTTCCAAATAAAACTCATCAAAAATGCTTTCCTCATTATATTAAACTTTGTTTCACATAATAAAATACAACCATTAGAAAGCCTACTATATTGGGAATTTTATAGTTTTCTCATGAAAAATTGACAAATGATAAGATAGCAAAAAGCTCAATATCCACATCTGTAAATATTACAGAAGTGATTTGTATTCACAACAATACTATGTATGCCCCTGCCTTCTGATCTTTGAACTACGCTTCTTAAAATATATTGAATCAATCTTGAAGAATTATATGATAGCAAAGATCCTTGAAAGTGTATCTGATTCATTCTTTTGGCTTCAGCTGAAAATGCATAAAAGTCGTGCTAGACAGGTGAGTCTTATTATTCAATAACTACACAGTAGCAGAATCCAAATTCTACTCCAAATAAGTCCATTCTTGAATCCAGTGACCTTTGCTATTAAGGTAGTCCTCAATATATGTGACTGGGTTTCTGCTACTATAGCTTAAGTTTATTTTCCCAGTGGAAATAAAGAGCAATATGATGATGCTGTATATTTAGGATTTTATCTGTGAGTTCTGTGGAATGACATCTAGTCACAAGATATTTAGTCTCACTAAAAATGCCTTTCATGTTAAAATTAATGTTCAAATATTAGATTTACATCATAGGCTAGTCTCAGTTTTCTCTTTTAAGAAATACATATGTTCACTTATCCACATGGATCCTATTCTGTATTACAGAATTATTGTTTTTAAGTTTAAGCAGAGAGGTTCAGTGTCTTGTTCCAGTTTTGACATTCTAAGAAACACATTATGAGTTACTTACTCGGATTTCAGTATATTGATTTTCTTTAGCATTTTGGTTTCAATCTTCTCTGTAGCAAGAGGAAATAGACTCATTACTTCAGGAGATTTACACTTGGCCATATGTTAGTTAGTATTACAGAAATACGCTAGAGTAATATTCAGCTAAAAAGTTTGACTTGGAGAGAAAAAAGTTGGAATGTCTTTCTAAAGGTTCTACTCGACTTCTCAAAATCAGGAAGAAAGGAAGTAGCAGTGTCTCTTAAATATTCCCCACTGCCACAGAACACTGATACTGAATAGGGGTCTGATTTACACCTGTAATTGCTGTATTTTATGAGGGAGAATTAAGCTTAATGTTATAGTTCAGTGGAACTAAATTATCAGAGCCTGGAAACACAGCTTCTAGGTACGTCCCATCAAACCTGTCACTGGTACTTGTGTCCACATCACGTTTTGTAGTCTCCTTTTCTGACAAGTGATTTCAGTTCTAAGAAAAACAGTTTACCTTCCCTAACCAAATGAAAATTTTGAGCTGGCCTGGTAGGTAGAAACTCATTCCAAGTGATTATTATAAGAGATCAATAATGTCATACAGTTTGTAACATGATCTTTTCTGTTTTGTTCTGTACCCTTTCTATTCCCCTTGGTTTAACCATATGTAACCTAAATGCAAAACTGCTTAGGAGGGATGATTTTGAGTTTCATAACAGATCCAATCCAATTGGAATAATAGAAATCACTCACTAAAACATTTATCCAACGAATGGATTTATCCAATAGCAAGCCTTTCTTTAGCATGTTATATGCAGGGCATTTTGCTTAGTGTTACAAATTCTAGTAAAAGAATGCATATGCTGGAAAACAGTTTTACCCTAAACATATTGAACAACATGGCTTTCAGCTGCACTTGTCCCTTTATACATGGATTTTTTTTTTCGATATATATGTTGGAACACTTTTGTTTGAAATTTGTGACAATTTGAAAAAACTTGCAGACAAACTGTGTAGTCTAGAAATATCAAAAATTAAGAAAAAGGTATGTATGCCATAAATGCATAAAATATACAGAGACACTAGTCTGTTTTAGCATTTACTACCATAAAATATACACAAATCTATTATAAAAAGTTAAAGTTCTTCAAAACTTACCCACACAAACACAGACTGTACATGGCACCAATTGCAGTGGAGAGAAATGTAAACAAATGTAAAGACGCAGTATTAAATCATAACTGGCATAAAATTAAGTGTAGTACACACTCAACTACTGTAATAATTTTTAGTCCCCTCTTGTAGCTATTGTGGTGGAGTCAAGTGTTGAGAGTGTCTACTTAAAACACTTTTGTGATGTTAATTATCTCTGCATAAGCGGCTCATCTCTCCAGGAAATTGCGTATCTCAGTAAAACATCTCATGTGTTTCTCGTGTATTTTTTCATCATGTTTAGTGCAATACCATAAACCTTGAATAACACCATGGAAACCATAGGAGGTGCCACTAGTGATGCTGGAAGTGCCCCCAAGGAGCAGAGAAAAGTCACGACATTACAAGAAAAGGCTTGATTACTTGATAGGTACCATAGAATGAGGTCTGCAGCTGCCGTTTCTCACCACTTCAGACTATTCATCTTGAAAACAGATAGCATAAAATTATGGTATCATTAAATGAAGTACAGTAGTTACAGTAGATGTATTTTCCCTTCCTTATAATTGTCTTAATAACATTTTATTTTGCCTGGCTCAATGCATTGCAAAAATACAGTATGTAATACATTTAACATACAAATTATGTGTTAATCAACTGTTTATGTTATTGGTAAGACCTCTAGTCAAAAGTAGGCTACTAGTAGTTAAGTTTTTGGGAAGTCAACAGTTATACATGTATTTTTGACTACATAGGGGTAGACACCTCTAACCCTCTTGCTGTTCAAGGGTCAGTTGTATGTATGTTTGGTCCTCTGAATTAATGCCTTTGTAACATACAAAATGTTTTATTTTGTGTCTGGCATCTTTTAATCAGTATCATGTTTATGTTGTATATGTAGCTGAAGTTTGATTATTTTCATTGTCATATATGGTTTCATTGAACAATTATATCACAGCCATTTATTCCATTCTTGATGGCCATTTGTGTTATTTCCAGTTCATAGCAATTAAAAATAAGGCTGCTGTGAACATTTTCAACATGTCTTTCTGCACCGGTGCACCTGTATATGCTGGACAGGTATGGAATTTCAAACTCATATAAACTATCTACTTTCAAATTCAGTAAATAGTACAAAATGTTTTTCCAAAGTGCATACTAAATTTTAGTTCTAAGAGCAGTGAACAAGAAATCCTGTTGCTTCAGATTCTTGTAAAAACTTGGTATTATCAATCTGTATAGCCATTCTGTAGGGTGTGTCATGATATACTGTAGTGGTTTTTGTTTGAATTCCCAAATGACTAGTGAAGTTGTACACATTTTCTTTTCTATTCTTTCCATTTTTAGCCATTTTGAGATTCTGTTGTGTAAAGTGCCTAAGTCTCTTGCCTCTTTTCTTTCGGATTCTGTCTTACTCTTGTTGGTTTGTAGTTTTTTTCATACTCTAGATATAAGCCTTTTCTAGATCATAAGGATCACAAAATTTTCCCCCATTCTGTCTTTTGTCTTAACACTATGTTTTGATACATAATTATAATGTAGTATGATTCATCAATTTTTTAATGTTAATACTTTTGGGAGTCCTGTTCAAAATATTTCTCTACTCAATGTCATAGAGATGTTCTTCAATGTTTTCTAAAATTTTTCATGTTTTGCCTTCCATATTTAGAGCTACAATGCACCAGCCATTGTTACTTTACATATGATATGAGTAAAAGTTAAGGTCTTTTTTTGCATACAAATAATTACCCAATTAGCACTGTCCCATTTTGAAATAACAATCTTCCCTTACTATAGTGTCATTCTTGTCACATATAAAATTATAGATATTCATGAGGCTGATCTATCTGGTCTGTTGTATTGATGTATTTATTCATCCTAGTCAATACCTACTCTCAATTTGTTGTTGCTTTATATTAAGTCCGTATCTCTGATAGGACAAGTCCTATCATCTTATTCCATTTTTTCAAGGGTGTCTTGGTTGAACATGTCCCTGGCATTTCCAAATCCACAGCAGTTTACCAATGTTGAAATAAAAATCTGCTAGTATTTTTGCTGAGATTCATACTTCTTTATATTTAATTTTATATTGAGTATACCAATATATTTGGGGAGAAATAACATCTTCTACAAACCACCATGACACAAGTTTACCTACGTAGCAAACCTACACATGTACTGCTGAACTTAAAATAAAAGTTAAAAAATAATAAAACATTAAAAAAAAGCTTTAAACTAAAAGTAAGTAAACAAATAAGTAAATCAATCTCTCCATTCTTGGACCAGGTGTATACTTTCATTTATTTAGATCTTAAGTCTGCCTTAACGTTTTCTAATGCTCTGTGTGGCATTCTTTCACTGAATTTATTCTAAAGTATTTGAAATATTTTGATGGTATTGCATAGCCCATATATACACACATATACTTTTCTTTCAACCTTTTTACATTGTATCCAACAACTTTGCAAAATTTGCATATTAATTCTAAAACAGTTATTTGCACATTCTTTTTTCTTTTCCACTCTTTTACATGTATTTATTTACTTATCTAATTTTAAAGACAGGGTCTTGCTCTGTCAAGCAAGCTAGAGTGCAATGGCATGATCATAGCTCACTGTACCCTCCCACTCCTGGCTTCTGTGACCAAGCAATCCTCCTGCCTCAACCTGCAGAATAGCTGAAACTATGGGCACACGCCACCATACCCCGCTAATTTTACGTTTTTGTGGTTGTTGTTGCCTTATTGCATTTGCTATGATTTCAGGCATGATGCTTAATAGATATGTTGATGGGGGACACCTTTCTTTTGGTTTTAATCTCTGAGAGAAAGTATTCAATAGTTCACTTCTACATAAAGTATGTTTCTTCTATGGTTTCTGTGCCTACCCATTATCAAATTAATGAAGTTTCATCTATTCATAATTTGTTAGAAGTTTAATTTTTTAAATCATGAATATGTTTAATGTTATAAAATATATTTTCTCTTTCAATTTAGTAGATTAAATTGGTGACATTTGTTCTTTATTTTGTTAAAATGAATGATTTAATTGGTTGATTATCAAAGGTTAAAAAAACCTTGCATATCCGTAAATGAACCAAATTTGATCATGATATATCATAATTTTTATCTATTACTAAATCTGGCATGGCTTTAATTTGCTGATATTTTAAAAATCTATGCTTAATGTGAAATTTTTCTGCAGTACCTTGCTTTTAATGTCATTTTGGGTTTAGGTTCAGATTATCTTTTTCTCATAAAATATGAAAAGATCTCTCTGTCGTATCATGGGAGTGTTGTTTTTTGTCTTAACCATTTGGTGGAAACTGATGAAAACAACTAGAAAATGTAATTTTATTTGTTGAAAAAATTTAAAAGATATATTTAATAATTTAAAAATAAGATTAGATAGATTTACTATTTTTTCTTATTTTGCTGTGTCAGGTTTATAAGCAGTTTTATTGGCTAACCTCTCCCTTCTACTTTTGTGTTTCTATTTGCATATACCTTAGCTCACAACTATGGCTCCTATGTTTCTCACTTTTTCTTCTGTGAAGTCCATCATTTTGTGTCTCTGGGCTTTCTTCTGGATATATTCTTCTGATTCTCCTCCCAATTTACTACACTTTCTTCAATTGTATCTAATATAGAGTTATATTGCTCTATTTCGCTATTAATTTTAGTTGTTTTATTTTTTAGTTCTACAGTTTCCATTTAAATTTTAATATCTTTTATTAATACAGACATATGTTAATATGTAATTCTTATATATTCTCTTTTAAAGTTCTAATTTCATGCTTTATATCCTTGACTATATGAAGAAACGTGGTTGTATAATTTGTGTCTGATAACTCCATTAAATGGATTCCATGTGGATCCCTTTTTTATAGTCTTTCTTCCCTCTTTGTTCTTCTCCTTCTTCCTCTTCCTCCTCTTCCTCTTATTCTTGTCTTCTGCTTCTAACTTTGTTTTTACTTTTTAAATTTTGCTACCTCATATGACTAGTTCTTTTGGACTTCATGAAATAAATTGAAGTCTAAGATGATATTATAGTCCCACAAAGAATATTTATACTTTCTAGTAGCAAATGGTCAGGGCCACATGCAATTCATAGCACCTTGATCTAATTTTGTTTTTGAGGAGATCCACAACTAAAATATTTTGAAATGTCAGTCTCTTCAAAATTTCCTTTTATCCAGAGACAGGGGCATGCACCAGTCTCCTCTCTCCTTAATGCTCCCTGAACACCAACTTTTTTCCCCAAGTCTTGTGAGGTTGTCTAAACTCTGCTCATATTCTCAGTCTTTTTGAGATTTACCTACAGAAATCAGCAACCCCAAGTATGAGGCTCACCTCCCTGGATTTTATTCATTTCCCAGGTCTTTACCCCATGATTCTTCACTGCTTTGGTAGCTCTGTGCTGACTTCAAGCTGAGTTTTAACGAATTTTTATCTCAGTCTCAAGGTTGGTCTAATTTCCTAGATTGCCATTGCCCTAAGGTTGAATAATTTTTTTCAAGTAGGTAAAATTAAGAGATAAAGTAAAACAACAACAAAAACAACAAAACAAAAACAAAAGCAAGTTAACAACAAAAATCATCCATAAAATCATACCTTTAAAAGATAGAGTATAATTTTTTGTATATTTTCTACATATTTTATTATTCTTCATAGAGCCACATGATCCTTAAATAATGTTTTAAAACAACTAACGTATGCAGCATTTATAGAGACAATTTGAGTAATATTATATGTAAATATATTAACCCCTAACAGTTCTATAAAATCTGTTTTTCCAAATTTTTCTTCAGATTAAATGCTAAAATAATTTTTAAAATATACTTGACTTGAATAGTTGACTAAATTTTTCTAAAAATTCGAAGCTTACATGTAGTTAAAAAGCTTTCTACCTTATCTGTTTGATCATTTCAGTTCTACTCTTGAGAAGTTCACTGAGAGATTTTATGTAGTATAATGTTAACATTTATGGTAAGATTCGATGAAGCTATATTAAAGGTAAGTCAACCTTCAGAATTAGAGGTACCTTATTTCCACCAGGTATAATGTGGATGACAGTCTTCATTTTTCCTATAAAATGTGTGCTATATGTTCATTAACCATAAAAATACATTAAAAACTCATCATTATGGCAGTAATGACACCTTTTAAACAGTGCTAAAAAGTTTGAAAGTATAAAATCTCTCAAAAGACTTATATAATATGCAAAATAAGTTATTACGCCACTTCATTTAGTGAATATTAAGTAAGCTTCTTTAGCTGCTTGTACCATCAGTTTATTTCACTCAACTGAATAGTCTAATAATATTCCCATTAAATATTTATATGAACAATCAAACACCACAAATGAAGACCATATCCCTTGACATTCAAGATGGTTTCCAGGCTGATATCAGCACTTTGTTATGTTGGTAGGGCTCATTTGCTATGGCTTAGAATGATATTTTCTATTAGCTTTGAGTATATGATATCTGACCTTAGAATAAAGGCTATTCATCATGTCTTCTAATTTCTCAATTTTATTTCTTCACTGAAGGAGTATTAATAATAAAAAATTAAGTGCATTTAAAAGTTGGGGTCTTGTTATGCTAATTCAGCCAAGGAAATTGATTAACAGCTCATTTTTTAACACAATAGAAAATATACTCTTTCATTTTGTATGTTTAATATCATCCTGTTCATATGACTTAATTTATATCTCCATTAAATAAAGGTGAATCTAATATTTTACTTCAGCCCTATATGTAATTTTTTTGATTTATGAATGCATGATAGCATGGTGATTGTAATTTAATTGTTAATACTCAATTTGAAATCCTACAAATCTAATCACATTCTGTCTATGCATTTATGCTCCTGAAATATTTGGCTCACTTTCATGGATATTATTTTGAGATCACTGGAAGTTAACATCAAAATGATCCTGAATATTATTCACATTTTAAGACTAGAAATTAGATTCATTTCACAAGCTTCAAATAAATACAAAAATTATTTGGTGGTCATTCTGGGTTCTTAAGAAGTTATAACTAAAACTTAAAGAGAAATTTAATAATTATTAGCTTTATTACACAATCCTGTAAAATGTGATGTTATAAATCTGTAGCCACAAGCTTGGATATTCAGAAAAAGCTCATGTTACTTTATGTTATTTAAATTTAATTAAATGTGACTTATTTCCATCCATTGGTGTTAATGGAAAATTTAATGTTGATCATTATTAGAGCTGAGACATACACAGCTCGGGGCCATATGAAGCCCAGTCTCCAATAGCTTCATGCTTTAGTACTGGCTGTTTGCTGATAGGAACGTTGTCCAAACTGGCATAGCCTATATAGTCAGGTTGCTCTCTGCTGTTTCCGTGAATAGAAGATTTTTATAAGAACAGAAACCCTGACAGCTAGCATCAAGCCTTTAGTCACAGTAAATAACCAATGTCCTCCATCCCCTCCAGGGTATTGCAAGGACCCTGCACATTATCCTACTTGTCTTGGAAACCACAGACCTTAGATCAGGCCCACTGGTTGGAAAATCTCTTGTCCATCATCATGTTAGGTTTCCCACACCATACCCACTTGTTTATCATTTTCCATATCTTTTTTGGGAACATAGAATAATGTCCTCAAAAAGTTATCTTTTTGTAGTAGCTTGAATGCCTGAATAAATAGCTTTTTAAATCAGGGCCTTTTCGGGGAGGAGCTATTAGCAATCCTGAGAATGCAACACATATAGCTGTCTGTCTTAGATTAGGCTCCTCAGAAAGAGACCCTGATTTGTATTAAAGCATTTTCTTAGGATATGTTCCCAGGAAAACCTGGTAGGGGAGTGGGGAGGTAAAACTGTCATCAACAGCACTGTTGTAATGTCCCGGGAAAAGTGAGATGTGTGGTTGTCCTAACAATAGCTAGTAGTACATGCTTTGGGCTTGAAAGAGCTCCTGAAACAAAGAGGAGGAAAACATTTTTGGGGATTGGAGATTAATGGGGGGGTTCCCAAACACTGAAATAACATAGTATACCCTCCCACACACTCACAATTTTACATCTCAATAAGTTTCTTCGCCACAAAAATTAACTGGTACGTGTACTCAGCATTTTCCAGATATGGAAATGAATTAATTCCCTGTAGGATATTTTAGCTTGACAGAAATTAAAAGGTCATGAAATGAAGCTGCTTGCCTTATTTCTAGACAATTTTAGCTGTTTATGATATATTATCATCCCATAAGTGAAACTAACATGCACATTACTTACACACTACCAGAAGATTAATTGGAATGCCATGTGGTACAGAAGGCAATGGCTTCCCCAATTAAGAGTAAAATAACTCAGAATATAAGACATAACTTGGAATGAACTTCCATTTCCTTTTAATTTATTCTGCTAATCTCAGATCCTGACTTAATGTATAGATATCTTAGGTAATTATGATGCCAATTACTATTGGAATTTTCCTCTTACCCTAAGGATTTTTACGGTTAAGTTATTCTAAAAGTTAACTACAGTTTTCTGTTTCCTTGGGAGTGAGTGAGGAAGTAGCCTAATGAAAATGTGCTTCCAGGTGCTGAAAAAGGCCACCTTCTGTAATATACAATGCCTAATTCTTCAGGATAGAAATTCATTGTTTTACCTAGTATAATTTACAGTCTCAATTCTACCACTGAAGTTGGCCATCAGTTAGTTTGAAGAATCTGTTAGCGCAGGTTAAGTATGCATGTTTGTAACTATTATGTACTGGCACCTGATGTAGTTAAATGGTAAGGTCATTAGGTTGACATCCTAGAGACATTGCTTAAGGGCACTACATAGCCCCTTATGATGGTCATCGCTTTTAGTAAATGTGAAAAGTAACTTCATGTCTAGATTCCTTTATGTACACTTTCTGGTGAGCCACAGTCTATTAATTATAGCCATGGAAACAAATGTATGTCAATGATTGCAGGGAATTGAATGCTCTTGTACAGAGAAAATAGGGGACAAGTTGTCATTTAAGCAGAAAAAAACTGTGACCCCTCCTGACTTATTTTATTATAGCCACATTCCTTAGCTTAGCCTGCCAGGTCCATCATGACATGATCCCTGCCTCTCTCCTAACCTCATCACCTAGTAGTACCTTTTCCAAAACACACCACAATAGCATATTCAAACTTAATGCTCTGTCTTCCCTTCATCTTTCATAAAACTGCTCCATCTCACTGGCATATAACCACTACATACTTTCCTCACTTCACTTGGCTAAGAGCTACTTATCTTTTAATACTTTATTCAGGAAACACACTCTAGAGAGCCTTCTGTATTCTTTCCCAGACTTGGCTGGAATATTTCATCAATTCTCCCATAAAATCCAGCGCATGTACTATTTTCACAATTTAATGTATTGGTTTACTTAATCTATTTATGGATCCTATTCCCTGGAGAGCAAATTGTTTTGGGTGGAAGACGACATATAAATTTCTTTGCATTCTCTAAATTTAGCAGAGTATCCAGGACACATAAAAAGGTTTCAATGATAATTTGTTGAGTGAGGGAATGGATGGATGGGAAGATGGATAGATGGGTGGGTGGCAAAGACTCTGATTTACCACTGAAGTTGTGAATCAATCATAATGAGCTAAGGATTAAAAAACTCAATGATTCAGTTTAGATACAGGTCTATTTCCTTCTAAGTGGATCCTTTTTAAATTTTATTTTTAAGAGACAAAGTCTTGCTCTGTCACCCAAGCTGGAGTGCAGTGGTGCAATCTCAGCTCACTGTAGCCTTAACCTCCCAGGCTCAAGCGATCTTTCTACCTCAATCTCCTGAGTAGCTGGGACTACAGCCACTTGCTACCACACCTGGCTTATTTATTTATTTATTTATTTATTTATTTATTTATTTATTTAGTAGAGACGAGGTTTCACCATGTTGCCCAGACTGGTCTTGAACTTCTGGGCTCAAGCAATCTGCCCCACTCAGCCTCCCAAAGTGCTGGGATTACAGGCATGAGACACTGCACTCAGCCAAGTGCATTGTTAAGTAAGGCTGGGATGTAGATAATTATTGCTTTGCGGATTTATGATATAATGCATTAATGCTATAGTTAAGTATCTACATGAAATTCATTGAAGAGTCTTTTGATAAATCTACCACTAATAAACACAATATCATAGCTTACACAACTTTTTACATTTTATTTTAAATCATTGTTTTGCATATTCATATATATGTGTACGTACGTATGTATATAGATGTATACGTATGTATATAAAGGCACATAAATGACTATAGTAATTTTACTCTGATGATAAAATAGAACTTATCCATGCATATATGTATACATTATCTCATGCCTTAACGGTTAAGACAATGATTAACTTCTTTAACTTAACAATCAAAAAAGATAGTTGATTAGCTCTTGTGAAATCAATTAACACAGATTTTTAGAATGCCAGACCAAATTTAAACACTCTAATCATATTTTTTTAATTCCCATGAAAACAAAATTTTATTCAATATGATCAGGAAAATACAAGAGGTTGCCCATGACCAGCCAACTTAGAACCTGATTCCAGTTACTATCAGTGACTGTGTCTGTCATCGAAACATTAGACCATTACCCTCTGTTACTATTTAATTGAAATATCGTAATTGTCATTTTGCACATAAATTAAATTATTTGAGGCACATTAGAGGATACTCTAGCATTTAAATGGTGCTTTTCATCTTCAACATATTTTATAAACATGAATTAAGTAAGCTACTAAAGTGGCTATTTGAAAATTTTATCTCCCTTGAAAGTGATTATGCCTAAAATTTCTACTTAGTGGCATTGTACTTAATTTTGCAACCATTACACTTCAAAACTAAACTGTTCATCAATTTTTCCCCAATTAACCGTTTACTATGCTACTCAACAGGATAAGCATTAGATACTTAAATAGCAATTTTATCAGGAAGTTGGTCCAGTGGATAGTTTTATCCTTCATATTCCTAGTTCTTGTGCTTCTGGGGGAATTCTCAATGGTGCAGTTCTATTTCTTGGGAATAAAGTGGATGATGATAACTTATACATGATTCTTTACAGGAGAAATGTTCCCTGTGAACAATATCACTTAGATACAAAGTGGAAAGCTGTGTTATATATTATCTTTCTGGTTGTACTGAACAGAGACATACTCAGGCAATGCAATGCATGGGGACTTATTATGAGGATATAATGGGAAATAGGATGAAAAAGAAACATGGCTCTGGGTATTATATTCAAAATTACTCAAAAAAGGAATATAAATGCCTCTTTTGTGCTCTTGGTATATCCCTACACTGAGCCATAGACTATTAACTCTTTCCACAGTCAAAAGGTTATAGACCAATCAAATGCTAGCCAGAGTGGCACAGTCACAAGGTACAAGGTATGATAATCTCTGTATAAAGGGATGTTCTTCAGCTTCTTGTCTCAGTCGTGGAATGAATAACCACCAAGCTCTTCGCAAATTTCCAATGGGGATGAAATAAATAGCAGGTAACTGAGGTTTTTTTTTTTGAAAGAAGACCATGCAACTATCAGTTACTGTGAGGCTTCAGAGGTTTTTTAGTAAAAAAATAATGATTTTTGGAACACTTACTATGTGTGAGGCATATTTCATAAATCATTTATTTTATTTAATCATTATATCAACACAGAAGGTAGATACTGCTAAGTCTGTGTCACCAGTGAGGCCCAGAAATTTGAGGAATCTGTCAAAGCTCACACCCAAAAAGTGTGAAAACTAGAATCAACCTAGGTTTGGTTGTTATCAAACCTAGTTCTATTTCCAACGATACCAGATTGCCTTTCACAGTAATTATTATAGAACTAATTAATACTTATGGATTGAGTCTCATGCTTATTGGTCATATGCATACACAACTATCTCTCATTCTTGCTAACTTGGAGTTTATTAAAGCTAAATATACTTCTGTTTTACTTGGTAGGGGGTACACAAAAATTATACTGTTTCTGGGTATGAAAGAAATACTTTTTTAATATAGCTCAGAACTAATGTGAGGCAAAATGTAGGTGCACTCAACAAAGACAACACTATTAGGAATAGAGTCAAGGAGTCCCTTGTCCCTCATTTCCTGTCTTGCAGACTAGTGCTTCTTGAATGGCATCATACTGCCCCTTTGCGTGTTAGCCTTCCTGATGGACAGCCAGTGTTTTCTACATAGCAAGAAGAACAAAGATTCATAGTTCAAGTCATGGCTAAATTCAAATACGCTTTGGTCTGATGTGCATAGCATTTTGTTATTTTTGGAAAAATATATAAATAGATATCTCTTAGAAAATGATATATAGCATCCATATATAAACTCCGAGAAGAACTTAGACTTTTGATTCCGGGTCAGAACACGTTCAATATTAAAATGGCCTTTTCACTAGTTTTCACCAAGTAGTTTAAACATAGTAATAAAAAAAGACCCATGGCTATGCTTATTGAAGGACAATCTATGAAGTTTCCCTATTGCAATCAAATTTTTTATTCCATAGTAACCAGTGGAGTTGTCAGTGATAAAGTAAAAAAACAAGTAACAAGATAAATTTTATTTCTGCAGCATATCATGTTCTTCTTTTAGTGACACAGATTTTGAAAAGTGTCTTTGAACAGGTAAATTAAGCTATTGTGAAAAAAAAATAATGACTATCATGTGTATTTATGAGCATTAATGCTTTCAAACCAACCCCCTAGCCCCCCAAAGATGCTTGCTTGGCATATTTATTCTATTTCAGGAAAGAAAAGCTCTTCTAAATAAGTTATTTTTTAACTTCTATTGTTCAAAATACATGTATATTTACTTTCTCTGAAACCTGAGAGAATAGCCGTAAAATCATAAGACTGCAGGAAATGCTTGCTTTTACATAGTCAATAGGATTTCTGTTTTTCCCAGAGGCAGTAACAAATCTAGATCTTTTTAAGCAACCTTGCCTTCTTGGCCTATGGACTTCTGTTCAAAATATGTTTTGCCTTATGAGTAATGTAGTTGCATCCACTACTTATCCTTATACCAGACACTTTGCTTGTAGGATGCTGAAGAGCATTAGTCTGTCTACATTTTCAAGCTCTCATTTCTCTGTAGGAGCCCTCTGGCTAATACCAATTTTTAACATATTCCATTCTCTCTACCTTCCCCTCTTCTCCCTTCTCCTTTATTTTCCTCTCCTGTCTTCTCACACTCTCTTCATGTTACTCTTATAAAGTGAATTTTGTTAGTGACTCATTTAATGCCATAGTTTGCAAAATTCTTTTAATATCAGCTTAATATGCTAAAAATTAAAGGTATAGAAAGTACAGTAGGAATGGCTGAGGAAATGCATGGATAATTCTTGTTAGGTCTATGTGATTTATCTTACAGCAACTGCAAAACCAGAAATAAAATGGACTCACAGATTAGATTTATAATATATTTCTGCTCCATTCCTGTTTGCATACTGAAATAATATACAGCATGGAATTGTATAGACAGATAGAGAGGCAAATAATTTGGAAGCATAAGACACATTTTTAGTAGTAGTCATATTGAGGAATTGGTTTGTGGGTGATTTTTTAAACAAGAGAGGGATGTAGGCAGTGCCTTTGCATTCATGGTTTATTGTACTACTCTGATGAAAAGATGACGACGGTTTTTAATATAATTATTCCTCTGTTTGAAAAAGTGCAAAGCTTTGCTGACTGCGGTGGCTCATGCCTGTAATCCTAGCACTTCGGGAGGCCAAAGTGAGTAGATCAGTTGAGGTCAGGAGTTTGAGACCAGCCTGACCAACAAGGTAGAAACCCCACTTCTACTAAAAATACAAAAATCAGCTGAGTGTGGTGGCAGGCGCCTGTAATCCCAGCTCCTTGGGAGGCTGAGGCAGGAGAATCGCTTGAACCCGAGAAGCAGAGGTTGCAGTGAGCCAAGATCACGCTACTGCACTCCAGCCTGGGAGACAGAGCGAGGCCCTGTCTCCAAAAAAAAGAAAAAGAAAAAGAAGTGCAAAGCTTATTTGATTTCATTTCCTCTCCAGAACCCATATAATTATTTTATTATAGAAGCATAGTTCAATCCATTTATCAGAATCATACAATGATAGCAACTTAAAGGATATTAGAAAACTTCTCTTGTTACATTTTGAAAGAGGAATACATTGAAATAATTCTACAGATATTAGTGAATCCTTAATACATGCCAGATATATTTTCTTTGACTAACATCAAATGTAACATCATATGTAGATATAGATATAGATATGGATATAGATATAGATAGACATATGATCCCTGGTGCTTCTTACAAAGACAGGTATATACTGGAATGGCAGTGGAAGAAATTCACCATTTATTTCTGAAAAACAAATGCTTGTAGAATAATAAACCTGTGTTCATCCATAAGGCTCTGACAGTATGTTTATGGACTCAATTTCTATTAGTATTTTATTCTAACTCAACTTTACACTCTGTCAAGGATTACATATAATTTTAAGTCATTGGTAACATTCGATGTCTTAGCATAACCTGCATAAAGCTTGACTGTAGCCTCAGGGTTACTTATAATTTTAAGTCATTGATTACATTCAATGTCGTAGCATACCCTGTGTAAAGCTTGATTGTGGCCTCACACCCAATATCATAATCGCATACAGATATATTTAATGTATTTCAAAATAACAAAAATTCCTTTTATCAGGGAATAGCGAGCATAAATGATTCCTTATAAAATATATTAACAATTAAATAATGAATAATTTTCTTTTGAAGATTAATGCATACAAATTCCAAACATATTCCTGACTTTGTAATAGTCTAATCCAAGTTAAACTTCATCTCCAAGTTTCAGCAAACATATGTCCTTGCTTTATGAGCATATATATGACAGCTAAATTATGTGTTTATCATTTTCACTGAGGATATTTGACATTTATAGGTTGTGGTGAAAACAAATTGGGTAATTTTGCTGCCTTAAAAAAGACAAACCCACTACAAAACCGGATGCTGTCTACTTTCAAAGGAGGACAGTTTCTGCCTTCAAATATGAGGAGTTCTTACATCTTTTCTTTTATGTACAGAAAATAAAAGGAATCACAGCCATTGACAAGTTTTGTCAATCAAATCAAATCAAAAAGGACAGCTTGATTTTCAGATCTCTACCTTCTCTTTAAGAAAAGGAAGTATGAATTAGATCTCACAGAAATTTTGTCACAGCAATTAAGCTACAGAAATGCAGAATGCTTGTGAGAGAGTCAGGTTCTGAATTGTAAGAAAAGTATCATGGTAGAATATCTATAAATTCTGTAACTTCCAGTAAGTAACCAGAGCTTAAAAGGTGGAAAAAGGCAAAATGGACTGGTTGCTGGGGCTTGAGGTGGGAAAAACGGGGAGTTACTCTTTAGTGGTTATAGAGTTTCAGTTTTACAACATGAAGAGTTACAAAGATGGATGATGGTAATGATTGCACAATGCTATGCATGTATTTAATACCATGAAACTCTACATTTTAAAATGGTTAAGATGCTAAATTTTTCAATATGTTGATTTTACCTAAATTTTTAAAAATGGGAAAAAAGAAAGCACTTGTCAGGTGCAAATGAAATTATGTTTATAACTTCAGATTGTTAAATACTCATCCTGTAAATTAGATAAGCCCTGAATGACACCCTCACCTTAACAGATTACTAGGACAATATATTGAAACAGCATTATTTAGTATCCAGATTTCAGGTTCCATTCCATCATGGTATAGAGACCTTTAATAGGGAATATAAACAAAACGCTAATTATGGTTTTATGGTAAGATGGAATTGTTTGTAAAATTTATTTTTATTTCAATAGGTTTTGGGGGAACAGGTGCTGTTTGGTTACATGAATAAGTTATTTAGTGGTGATTTCTGAGATTTTGGTGAACCCATCACCCAAGCAGTGTACAATGTACCCAATGTGTATTCTTTTCTCCCTCATCTGACTCCCACCTTTTCCTCTAAGTCCACAAAGTCCATTGTATCATTCTTATACCTTTTCATCCTCATAGCTTAGGAATGAAAGCATATGATATTTCGTTTTCCATTCCTGAGTTACTTCACTTAGAATAACGGTCTCCAATTCCATCCAGATTTCTGCAGATGCCATTATTTCATTCCTTTTTATGGCTGAGTAGTATACCACAGTGATATATATATATACATATACAACATATACAGATATCACATTTCCTTTATCCACTCATTCATTAATGGGCATTTGGGCTGGCTCCGTATTTTTGCAATTGCAAATTATGCTGCTATAAGCATGTATGTACAGGTATCTTTTACATATAATGACTTCTTTTCCTCTGGGTAGATACTCAGGAGTGGGATTGCTGGGTCCAATGGTATGTACTTTTAGTCCTTTAAGGAATCTCCACACTCTTTTCCATAGTGGTTGTAAATTAGACAAATATTATTTGAAATAAACTTAAAAGAACTAAATTACTGGACAATAATTCCATTATTGAGAAGGTGTGTTTTTATGTGATCCAAATTAAAGCATATTAAATTCACTCTAGAAATAGTACTGTTTAATATTCACAGGTGAATTTCAAGTATTACCAATTGAAGAATATAAATGGAATTTTAAAATTCAAATCTAATACAGGAAGAAAACTTAAATGGGAAAAATTTATTAATGACAAAGTAACAAAGGAACAGGATGGAAAAAGGAAGCTAAAGTATGAAATTATATATATTATATATAATTTAAAACATAAGATATATATTTTTTTAATATATGTATTTTTCTAATATATATAAAATACATAATTTTATACTTTTTCTTTTTCCATCCTGTTCCTTTCTTACTTTATTAGAAATAAAGTTCCTTTCTTATATTATTAGAAAAAATATACTATATATAAAATATATATTTTGTCTATATATATAAAATATATAAATTTACACATTATCTTCCTTTTTCAATTTGTTCCTTTCTTAGTTTGTCATTAATAATTTTTTCCCATTTAAGTTTTCTTCCTGTACTAGATTTGAATTTTAAAATTCCATTTATATTCTTCAACTGGTAATACTTGAAATTCACCTGTGAATTTTTAATACATATATATTTTAAATATATATATTTAGAAATATATATTCAAAGTTACCTTACATGCTAGTGAGATAAATAGGTTAAAAGGCAAATATTGTTAGCTCGACTTAAAGATTCAACCTAACTCTTTGCTCATTATAAAATATGTCTTCCAAATGCAAGAATACAGATAAAATGAAAGTAAACTCTTGGTAACATGCAGACAAAATGGCAATTATAAGAATGCTGATGTAGCATTATCAATATAAAACAAAATAGATTTTAAAGCAAGAAGGATTATTAACAGATTTAAAATGGTGATGATATATTAGTTTCAATTGACTTGGAAGAAACTAAAATTCTAAATTTAAAATAATCTAAAAAATTTTACCAAGTATAAAGAAACAGAAATTGATGAATCTGTGATCACGGTATTTCAATATACCACTTACAAATTGGTAACAATATAAATTATTTCAATGGTATAGCTAAGAAGCATAGTTTAATCAACATATACAGGATTGTACTAGTAACAAAGACTATTGCAAATGCACATACAATTATTAAAATTTCACAAAGTTTGAAAAATCAACATTTTATAGATTATATAACTCTGATGACAATGCAATTAACTTAGAAATCAGTTACTGGAGGATAACTGTTCCCTATCAAAATAGTCAAAAGTCTATTCCAAATGTATTAAAGTTTTAGATGTGAAGAGTATGACTATAAATGGTTTACAAATAAATATCAGACATATTTATCTAGAAATAGATCAATATTTCCTTTAAAACAATAAAGAATAAGTAAATAATATAATAAAATGCTGACAAATTTGATTACATTAAAATAAAAAACTTCTACTTATCAAAACCACCATAAACTGAAAGCAAAAAGTCCAAATATATGAGAAAATATTTGCAACAAAAATTATTTTAAAAAGTTTGCATTCAAAACATATAATGAATTTTTTAAAAATTAGGAAAGATGTTGACAATAGAAAATAAAAGTATAAAATGTATGAAGAAATGTTTCCCAGAAGGGAAAACTTGATGGCAAATAAATAAGCAGGAAAAATTTTTCTAAGTCTAACAATACCTGTTTTGGTAAGCATGTGGAGCAAGGACAATTCACATTTTTGGTTTATTCACATCACACATAGAATTGCCTACTTATAAAAATAATGGTAAATGCATCAAATTTGCCATGATTAAGTATTTTACTCTCATATCCATTATTGAGTTCTACAAGCTTGGAAGTATATTACATATAAACTAAGAGCAAAGGTCACTAATAAAAATGATATTCAAATAAACAAAATTGCATTCATGACTTGACTAAAAGATCAACTATTATCATTTGAGTTTTACCGTCCATAAGAAATGAACTATATTATCAATATTCTCATGTTTTGTCTAATTATTTATAGACTGGGTCTCGCTTATTCAAAGACTGAACTAGCATGCTAATAACTAAGTGTGAAATTAAATATTTGTATATATCCCTTCTAGAGTGAAAACAAAGTTTTCATTATACTTTAGCAATTAGTCATTATAACTCAAATCTCAAATAGAAAGTACTTTTTCATCAATAATTTAATTTTTTAAAAATATTTGCAAATTTATGCAAAGAGTTAAAATGTTCATTAACAAAAGTTTATCCAAGTTTTTAAGTTTAGGTCCAAACCTAAGTGACTTTTACATATATACATACATTTATATATGTATATTATATATACATATAATATACATAGATATATAAATGTATATATACTTATATAAATGTATATTATATATACATATAATGTATATGTATAATACACATTTTATATACACATATATAATACACATTTATATATACATATATAAATGTAGGTATACATACATACACATATAAAACACACATATATATGTGTAAAATGTATATGTAAAACTTATAACTTAATAAGAGGACCCATGTTTACACTTCTAAAATGTTGAGTCTTTAATTACTCTCAAATTATAGACAACCTGCCCAAATAAAAGTATTTTTGTACTTCTTTACCATCGCTTTTTCAATTCCTATTGCTCTCAGAAACATTCACATTCTGTCAACTCTCTAACACTTGAAAATCTTAATACTCAGACATAAAAATATGTCTACAAATATACAAACACACAGACCTAAATTCTCAAAGAGCTTACCATTTAATACATTTCAGAAATACTTAAAATGGCTCTTTGCTTTTTCCCCTAAATTTGCCTTTGTCTGTAGAATTTTAAAAACATTTTTCAAATATGACATTTTCAACAGCAGTTGATTTTTCTAATTAGATAGTGCACAGGTACCAAACAGGTGTTCTTCTTCCTGACATTCATCCTACATGCATTTGATGTATGTCTTTATTTGCAAATGGTCATGGCCAGGTTTCTTCCTTTAGTGTTATATTTCATAGACGAATAAATTCTCCCACTGCTCTGTAGTTACTGCTCTGAAATTTGATTAGTGAAGTTGTAGCTAAAGATTTTTCTGATAGCTTGTTTGTCTTATTATTCTACAGCAGTAATTTGAGGTCACATCAAGGTTAGAAAAATCTCCTCCAGGTATATAGACACACATTTAGAAGATTTATTGTCAACAGGGTTTTAGGATGTATAGTAGGCAAATAAAGCAATCACTACTGAGGAATCAAGTGAGCCTTAATAAGAAGTATTTCAGTCTTTTTAAAAATTTAACATCTTAGAAGAATTCTGTAATTCAGGATTCAACCCTAGAAACACCTTTCCCTCTTCCCTTGCTTACATTCTCCCTTTTTCGTGGTTTTTCTCTTTTCATGTCAACACTCATTCTTAATTTTCTGCACAGCCTTCTCCTTTTCCACCTGACTCCTAATATTGGACAGTTTCAGAGCTTAGTTGAAAGTCTTCTTCATTTTTCTTTTCCGAACACCCCACATATTACCATTAATAAATCATTTAAAAATATTGATTAAGACCTTATATAAACTATACATTATTTCATTGAGTCCTGCTATTAATAGGCTAATGATGCTTAACTTTATATTTTAATCCAGTTTTACTCTTGAATTCCATATTTATAGACCCTTTGCCTACATATTACCTACACTTTGATATCTGAGAGGCATCTCATGCTTACAGTATCAAGTTTACATGTTAAAATCAATTAGAACCAAACAAAACATAAAAACAAACAATTTTTAAAAAAATCGACAGGATAACCATTGCCTATTCACCATTTTAACTCTGAATTTTTTTATTTCAATGACATGTGGCTTATGCATTCATTTATCCATATAACCATTCATTCACTAATATTATCCAAATATTAATTGAAGTCTTATAATGAAAGAGTATATATCTACCATAAAAATACATGAAACATGTGTAAAATATAATTATGTACTAAGATACAAATAAATTACCAAAATACCAAAGAACGGATAACTATGTAGCTCTTATTCTCTAACCAAAATTACTAAATCTAGATTTTCTAAACAAGGAATAAGAGAGAAATATGTTAGAGAAACTTTGAAATAATGTTTCAAATAATTATAGGTCCCAGTATAAATCATAAGAAGCCGGAATATATGCATTATACAACAATAATAAAATGATTACATTAAAATATTTCTTACAGGAAATGAGCAGATTAAATAATTCTATTAGAAAACAAGAGAATGAAAATGTATTAGCTAAGTATCCAATTTATAAAGATAATATAATTAAAATAAGAGTAAATTCATAGGTAGTAGAAGGTAAGGCATGAAGAGGTAAAAGCAAAAAAATAATAATAATGTAATAAGGAGCCACAGCAATACAGTTGAATAGAAGGCTCTACCAATGGTCCTTCCTGCAGGAATACCGCATTTGACAAAACAAGCATCTTCATAAGAATAAAAATCAGGTAAGCACTAACTAACAGTACCTGGTTTTATCTTCATATTGCTAAAACTGGCACTAAAGAGATCAGGAAAGACAGGCTTGAATTTCCAATGCCACCCCTCCCTCATCCCCCAACAGCAGCCATGTGGTGCACATAATCTGCATTTTGGGGGAAGAACAGCACAGTGATTATCGGACCCGACATTAACTCAGTGCTGCCCTCTCACAGCAGAAAGCCAGAATGGATTGAACTCAGCTGACACTTCCCCACAGCAGGAGCATTCTGACCAGCTCTAGTCAGAGGGAATCACCCATCCTAGTGGTCAAAAATTGAGTTCCTGCGACCCTGAGCACTGTGGGCTAAAGTGCTCTGGGGTTCTAAATGAACTTAAAAGGCAATCTAAGGCACAAAGATTGCAAATCATAGGCAAGCCCTAGTGCTGAACTTTGCTCACAGCCAGTGGACTTGGGGGACATGTGACTTACTCAGACAACAGTCAGGGTGACTAAGGTAGTGCTTGTGCCCCCAGTTCTCCAACCCCAGGCAGCACAGGTTTCCGCTCCAAAAGAAACCTTCTCCTTCCACTTGAGGAAAGGAGAGGGAGTAGGAAAGATGACTTTGTCTTGCATTTGGGTTACCAGCTCAGCCACAGTAGAATAGGGCACTGGGCAGAGTCAAGAGGTCGAGGCCCTAGCTCCCAGATGACATTTCTAGAGACACCCTGGGTCAGAAGGGAATCCACTTCCTTGAAGGGAAGGACCCAGTCCTGACAGGTTCCATCACATGCTGATGGAAGAACCCTTGGGCCCTGAATAACCAGCAGCAATACCCAGGTAGTACATCATGGGCCTTGGGTGAGACTCTGAGACTTGCCAGCTTAAGGTGAGACCCAGCAAATTCCCAGCTGTAATGGCAATGGGGAAAGACTCCTTCTGCTTAAGAAAAGCAAAGGGAAAAAACCGGGGTTTTGTCTTGCACCATAGGTACCAGCTTGGTCACAGTGAGGTAGAGCACCAAGCAGGACCTTGGGGTCTCTGATTACTGGCCTCTGTTGTTGGACAGCATTTCTGGGCCTCCCCTGGGCCAGAGGAGATCCCACTGCCTGGAACGGTGAGTCCCAGGCCTGTCAGCATTCACCAAATGCTGATTGAAGAGTCTTTCGGTCTTAAGTGAACATCACTGGTACCCTGGCAGTGCTCCCCATTGGCCTGTGGTGATGGTGGCCATGGGGTGAGGCTGTTCTGCTTGTGGAAAGGGGAGGGAAGAGTGAAAAAGGCTGTGTCTCATGGTTTGAATGTCAGCTAAGCTGCAGTAGAATAGAACACCAGGTAGATATCTAAGTTTTTGCCTCCAGTCCTTGGCTCCTAGAAGGCATCTCTGGACTGACCTAAGGCCTGGAGGAACTCATCACCTTGAAGAGAAGGACACAAGCCTGGCTGGTTTAATCTCCTTCTTATTGTAGAGGCCTAGAGACTTGAATGAACATACACAGTGGCCGGGCCATGGTTATAGCAGCCTTGGGTGAGACCCGATGCTGTGCTGGCTTCAGGTCTGACCCAGAGCAGTCCCAGTGGTGGTGGCCTCAGGGATACTTGTATCACTCCACCCCCAACTCCAGGTGGCTCATCACAAAGAGAGAGACTCCATTTGTTTGGGAGAAAGTTAGGAAAGAGAACAAGAGTCAATGCCTGGTAATTTAAATAATTCTTCCACATCATATCTAAGACCATCAAGGTGGTAGTTCTATGAGTCTATAAGAACTACAGTGTAACTGGGCTGGGATGCCCCCTAATGCAGATATGGCTTAGATCAAAACACTCCAGTCCTTTCCAATACTTGGAAAGCCTTCCCAAGGATTGCTATAAACAAGCCCAGACTGTGAAGACTATAGTAAATACCTCACTCTTTAATGCCCAGACACCAGTGACACTCAACAAACATCAAGACCATTCAGAAAAATATGAGCTCACCAGATCAACTAAATAAGGCACCAGGGACCAATCTTAGAGAAATAGAGTTATGTGACATTTCAGATAGCGAATTCAAAATAGCTGTTTTGAGGAAACTCAAAGAAATTCAAAATAACATAGAGAAGGACCTCAGCATTCTACCAGATATATTTATCAAAGAGATTGAAATAATTAAAACAAATCAAACAGAAATTCTAGAGCTGAAAAATATAATTAACAAACTGATTATGCTATTATAATGTAGTCTTATAATTGCAGAATGGATCAAACAGAACTACTGAGCTCGAATATAGGCTATTTCAAAATACACAGGCAGGGGAGAAAAAGGAAAACAAGGAAGAAAAAGAATAAAGCACATTTACAATATTTAGAAAACAGCCTCAAAAGGTCAAATTTAAGAGTTACTAGCATTAAAGAGGAAGTTACTAGCATTAAAGAGACAGATATAGTGGTAGAAAGTTTATTCAAAGGAATAATAACAGAGAACTTCCTAAGCCTAAAGAAAGTATTAATATCCAAGTACAAGAAGATTATAGAACACCAAACAGATTTAACACAAAGAAGACTACCTCAATGCATTAAATAATCAAACTCCCAAAGATTAAGAGTAAAGAAAGGACCTTAAAAACACCGAGAGAAGAAACACATTACATACAATGGAACTCCTTTATGTCTGGCAGCAGACTTTTCAGTGGAAACTCTACAGACCAGGACAGAGTGGCATGACATATTTAAAGTGCTGAAGAGAAAAACCTTTTACCCTAGAATAGTATATCCTGTGAAAATATACTTCAAACATGAAGAAGAAATAGTTCCCCAAATAAACAAAAAGTGAGGAATTTCATCAACACCAGACCTATCCTATAAAAAATGCTAATGTGAGTACTTCAATCAGAAAGAAAAGCATGTGAATAAATAATTAGAAATCATCTGAAGGTATAAAACTCACTGATAATTGTAAGTACACAGAAAAAGCAGAATATTATAACACTGTAACTTTGGTGGGTAAACTTGTTATATGTTAAATAGAAAGAATCAAAGATGAACTAATCAAAAAGAATAACTACAACAACTTTCCAATCCACAGACAGTAAAATAAGATATAAATAGAAACAATGAAATGTTAAAAAGCAGGGGGAGGATGTTAAATTACAGAGTTTTTCTTCATTTTCTTTTTGCTTGTTAGTTTGTGTGTTTCTTTACGTAAGCCGTTTTAAGTTGTTATCCGATTAAAATAATGGGTTATAAGATAGTATTTGTAAGCCTCATAGTAATATCAAATCAAAAATATACAATGGATGCACACAAAATAAAAAGCAAGAAATTAAATCCTACGACAAATGAAAAGTTACCTTCACTAAAAGGAAGACTGAAAGGCAGAAAAGAAGGAAGAGAAAACAACAAAACAAGCAGAAAATAAAAAGGCAAGAGTAAGTCTTTATTTATCAATAAAAATATTAAATGTAAATGGCTGTAAATAAATGTAAATGGACTAAACTCTCCAATCAAAAATCACAGAATGGGCCAGGTGCAGTGGCTCATGCCCATAATCCCAGCACTTTGGAATGGGCAGATCACCTGAGGTCAGGAGTTTCAGAACAGCCTGGCCAACATGGTGAAATCATGTATCTACTAAAAATACAAAAATTAGCTGTGTGTGATGGCAGGCACCTGTAATCCCAGATACTCAGGAGGGTGAGGCAAGAGAATCAATTTAACCCGAGAGGCACAGATTGCAGTGAGCCAAGATCATGCCATTGCACTCCAGCCTGGGTGACAAGAACAAAACTACGTCTCAAAACAAACAAACAAACAAACAGAATGGCTGAATGGATTAAAAAATACAAGACTAAGTGATTTCTGCCTACAAGAAACACACCTCACCAATAAAGACACACATAGACTGAAAATGAAGGGATGGGAAAAGATATTCCATGCAATGGAAACCAAGAAAAAAGTAGGAATGGTTATGTTTATAGCAGATAAAATAGACCTCAAGATTAAACTATTGTTAGGGGGCGGCCCTCGCTCCCAGAGCTCCCAAGATGGTGGCAGACCACTTCCAAGATGGCAGCAAGCCTCTTATTCTCTAACCTGGGGTTCTTGGCCTCACAGATTCCAAGGAATGGAATCTTGGGCCATGCAGTGAGTGTTACAGCTCTATTAGAAGCCGTGGGTCATGGAAGAGAACCGTGGAACCCAGCAACTAGTGTTCAGCTCAATTAGGACGAACCCAGGCACTTAGCTGTACAGAAACAATGGCAATCCTTTAGCCTGATCCAGAGCAGCAATGGGCGCCTCGCTGGATCAGGAGCGCAGTGGACACCCTGCGGGATTCGGAGGGGTGGAAGTCAGAGGCGGGTCTGTGACGTCGGCAAACCACAGTGGTGGACGGCAAGCAAAAGCTCAGCTCCAGCCATAACAAACACGGACCAGAAGAGTGTGCAGTTGCAAGATTTAACAGAGTGAAAACAGAGCTCCCATACAAAGGGAGGGGACCCAAAGAGGGTAACCATTGCCAGCTTAAATGCTGATTGTTGTCCCTCCCCCTGTCCTCTCAGGTGATAGATGATTGGCTATTTCTTTACCTTCTGTTTTTGCCTAATTAGCATTTTAGTGAGCTCTCTTTACTACCTGATTGGTCGGGTGTGAGCTAAGTTGCAAGCCCCGTGTTTAAAGGTGGATGCAGTCACCTTCCCAGCTAGGCTTCCTAGGATTCTTAGTTGGCCTAGGAAATCCAGCTAGTCCTGTCTCTCACTATAAGAGATAAACTCATTATACAGTGACAAAGGAGTCAATTCAATAAGAAGATATAACAATACATATG
This sequence comes from Pan troglodytes, assembly GCF_028858775.2. NCBI lineage: Eukaryota > Metazoa > Chordata > Mammalia > Primates > Hominidae > Pan > Pan troglodytes. Next base: position 124,837,584 of record NC_072404.2, on the reverse strand, counting down.
TACCAACACTAGGGCACCCAGGTATATAAAGCAGTTATTAGAGCTAGAGAGAGAGAGAGCCCAATACAATAATAGCTGGTGACTTCGACACTACAATTTCAGTATTGGACAGATTTTCCAGAAAGAAAATCAACAAAGAAACATTGGATTTAACGTGTGGTGTAGACCAAGTAGACCTAAATAGGTATTTACAGAACGTTTCATTCAATTACTGCAAAACATAAATTTCTTTCCTGAGCATATGGAACATTCCCAAGTTAGATGATACGTTCAGTCACAAAACACATTTTTAAACTTTCAAAAAACTGAAATAATATCCAGTATCTTCTTTCATCACAATTGAATAAAAGTAGGAATCAACAGCAAGAGTTATTTGGGAAACTATACAAACACATGGGAATTAAATAATATGCTCCTGAATGACCAGTGGGTCAAAGAACAAATTAAGAAGGAAATTGAAAAATTTCTTGAAACAAATGATAATTAACACAACATACCAAAACCTATGAGCTACAGTGAAAGCGGCACTAAGTGGGAAGTTGACAGCTATAAACATGTACATCAAAACAAAACAAAAAAAGCTTCAAATAAACAATCTAGCAATGCATCTTAAAGAACTAAAACAAGACCAACCAAATCCAAAATTAGTAGGGGAAAAAATAATAAAGATCAGAGCAGAAATAAACGAATTTGAAATGAAGAAAACATAAGATCAACATAACAAAAATCTGGTTTTTTTAAAAGATAAATCAAATTGACAAACCTTTAGACTCATTAAGAAAAAAAAAAAGAAAAGACCCAAATAAAATATAAAATCAGAGATGAAAAGGAGATATTACAACCAATACTACAGAAAGTCTAAGGATTGTTATTGGCTACCATGTGCAACCAAATGCCAATAAATTGAAAAATCTAGAAGAAACAGACAAATCCCTAAACAATTACAACCTCCTAAAATTGCACCATGAAGAAATCCAACACCTGAAAAGCCCAATAACCAGTAACAAGATTAAAGCCAAAATATAAAGTCTCATAGCAAAGAAATGCCTGGGATCTGATGACTTCACCACTGAATTCTACCAAACATTTAAAGAAAAACTAATAACAATCCTACTCAAACTGTTCTGAAAAATAGAGGAGGAGGGAATACTTCCAAACTCATCCTATAATGTCAGAATTATCCTTATATCAAAACCAAACAGAGACACATCAAAAAACAAAACTAAAGGCCTATATCACCAATGAATATTGATTCAAAAATCCTCAACAAATTGCTAGATAAATGAATTCAATAACACAATAACAAAAGATCACTCATCATGACCAGGTAGGATTTATCCTAGGGATCCAAGGATGGTTCAACATATGCAAATCAATCAATGTAAAAGAGGAAATCAATAGGATGAAGAACAAAAATCATATGTTCATTTCAATTCCTGCTGAAAAAACATTTGTTAAAATTCAACATCCTTTCATAATAAAAACCCTCCAAACACTGAGTATGGAAGGAACATACTTCAACATAATTAAAGCTATATATGACAGACCCATAGCTCGTATTACTGAATAGGGAAAACTTGAATGCTTTTCCTCTTACACCTGGAAAACAACAAGGATGCCCATTTTCGCCACTGTTATTCAACATAGCTCTGGAAGTTCTAGCTATGAGGCAGGAGAATAGGATCTAGAGGCAGGGAACAGAAGGACAATTCATGCTGACTTCCTAGAACTAAATCAAATGTAAACACTTCAGCAATGACAGGAATGTGAATGGCTTTGTAACTTCACTTCATCCTCTCCATTCACATAAGCCACACTCACTGAGTAACATCTTCTCTACACTTTGTAACTTCACTTCATCCTCTCCATTCACATAGAGCTGATAAGGAGTAAATGACTTTGTAACTTGACTTTATCCACTTCATTTACATAGGCCATACACCAAGTAACTAATGGGAAACCTCTAGAGGGTATTGAAACCCCAGAAAATTTTGTAATCAGGTCCCTTGAGCAGCTTGCTCAGGGAGCAAAGTGTGCTTCATTTTCAATAAATCACTGTTTTGTTGCTTCATTCTTTCTTTATTTGTGCATTTTTTCCAATTCTTTGTTCAAAATGCCAAGAACCTGGACACCCTCACCCAATAACAGCTAGAGCAATCAGACAAGAGAAAGAAATAAGGGGTATCCAAATTGGAAAAAAAATAATTCATTGTATTTCTGTTTGCAGATGATATGATCTTATATTTAGAAAAACCTAAAAACTCTACCAGAAAAGCATTAGAACAGATGAAGAAATTTAGTCAACTTATAAGATGCAAAATCAATGTACAAAAATCAGTAGCATTTCTATATGCCAGCAGTAAAAAATCTGAAAAGGAAATCAAGAAAGCATTACCTTTTACAACAGATACAGATAAAATAAAATTCTTAGGAGTAAATTAAATCAAAGAAAGATCTCTGCAATGAAAACTATAAAACATTAATGCAAAGAATTGAAGAGGACACCAAAAAAAATTAATGTTCATGGATTCGAAGACTCAATATTGTTTAAATATCCATACTACCTAAAGCAATCTACAGATTCAATGCAATCCCCATTAAAATAGCAATGACATTCTTCACAGCAATAGAAAAACAATCTAAAATTTGTATAGAACCACAAAAGACCCAGAATAGACAAAGCTGTCCTAAGCAAAAATAACAAAACTGAAGAATCACATTACTTGACTTGAAATTATACTACAGAGCTGTAGTAACCAAAACGGCATGGTACTGGCATAAAAAGAGGCACATAAAACAGTGGAACACAATAGAAAACCTAGAAATATATCTGTAAATCTACAGTGAACTAATTTTTGATAAAGGTGCCAAAACCATACATTAGGGAAAGAACAGTTTCTTCACTAAATGATGCTGAGAAAACTCAGCAGAAGAATGAAACTAGACCCCATCTCTTACCATATATAAAACATCAAAGCAAAATGCATTAAAGACTTAAGTCTAAGACTTCAAACTATGAAACTACTTCAAGAAAACATTGGAGAAACTCTCCACTACTTGGTCTGGGCAAAAATTTCTTGAGTAATATACCACAAGCACAGAAAACCACAGCAAAAATGGGCAAATGGGATCACATCAAATTCAAATGCTTCCGCACAGCAAAGGATAAAATTAACAAAGTGAAGAGACAACCCTCAGAATGAGAGAAAATACTTGCAAACTGCTCATCTGATAAAGACTTAAACAGAATTTGTAAGAAGCTCAAGCAACTCTATATTAAAAAATCAATCTGTTTAAAATGGGCAAAAGTGGGATTGCTGGATCAAATGGTAGTTCTACTTTTTTAAATCCAGCAATCCCACTACTGGGTATGTACCCAGAGGAAAAGAAGTTATTATACAAAAAAGATACTTGCACACACGTTTACAGCAGCACAAATCGCAATTGTAAAAATATGGAACCAGCCCAAACGCCCATCAATCAACCAGTGGATAAAGAAACTGCAATATATATATGTATATAATTATATATAAAATTATATACGTATATAATTATATATAAAATTATATAAATACATGTATTTATATATAAAATTATATAAATACATGTATTTATATATAAAATTATATAAATCTATATAATTATATATGAAATTATATATGTATATAATTATACAAAAAATTATATAAAATTATATATTTATATAGTTTTAAATTTATATATATTTTATATAAATATAAATTATATATATTTATATATTTATATGATAAATATTATATAATATATAAATTTATACTATATATTTATATAAAATTATTTATATAATTTTAATTTTAGTATATAATTACATATATAATTATATTTAATTATATATGTAATTATATATAATTATATATGTAATTATATGTAATTATATATTTAAATATAATTATACATGTAATTATATATTTAAATATAATTATACATGTAATTATATATTTAAATATAATTATACATGTAATTATATATTTATGTATAATTATACATGTAATTATATATTTATGTATAATTATACATGTAATTATATATTTATGTATAATTATACATGTAATTATATATTTATGTATAATTATACATGTAATTATATATTTATGTATAATTATACATGTAATTATAGATTTATGTATAATTATACATGTAATTATATATTTATGTATAATTATACATGTAATTATAGATTTATGTATAATTATACATGTAATTATAGATTTATGTATAATTATACATGTAATTATAGATTTATGTATAATTATACATGTAATTATAGATGTATGTATAATTATACATGTAATTATAGATGTATGTATAATTATACATGTAATTATAGATGTATGTATAATTATACATGTAATTATAGATGTATGTATAATTATACATGTAATTATAGATGTATATATAATTATACATGTAATTATAGATGTATATATAATTATACATGTAATTATAGATTTATATATAATTATACATGTAATTATAGATTTATACATAATTATACATGTAATTATAGATTTATACATAATTATACATGTAATTATAGATTTATACATAATTATACATGTAATTATATATTTATATATAATTATGCATGTAATTATATATTTATATATAATTATGCATGTAATTATATATTTATATATAATTATATACGTAATTATATATTTATATATAATTATATACGTAATTATATATTTATATATAATTATATACGTATGTAATTATATATTTATATATTTATACGTATAATTAAATTATACGTATAATTACATACATATATAATTATATAAATATAAGTATATACTTATATGTATAATTATATACGTATAATTATATACTTAAGTATATGAGTATATACGTATATACTTATATGTATAAGTATATACGTATATATAATAAATTATTAGGCTCTCATTCTCATCTGGGTAGATGAGAATATATATGATATATATTTGATATATATGATATATATTTATATAAATATATTTATATAAAATTATTTATATATTTTAATTTTAATATATAATTATGTATATTTATATATAATTATATACGTATGTAATTATATATTTATATATTTATACATATAATTAAATTATATGTATAATTACATACATGTATAATTATATACGTATAATTATATACTTAAGTATATGAGTATATACATATATACTTATATGTATAAGTATATACGTATATATAATAAATTATTAGGCTCTCATTCTCATCTGGGTAGATGAGAATATATATGATATATATTTGATATAGATGATATATATTTATATAAATATATTTATATAAAATTATTTATATATTTTAATTTTAATTTTAATATATAATTATGTATATTTATATATAATTATATGTAAAATTATATATATAATTATATACATATATAATAAATTATTAGGCTCTCATCCTCATCTGGGTAGTTCCATAGGAAGGTGGAGAAACTAAAGAAGGACATTTTATCAATAAAGAAGGATGGTAAAAGCAGCACAAGAAGAACTGAGAACTCAGACTTACAAATATTTGGAATAGCCCTCTTCCTCCCAAGAAACCCTGGAGATCTGGGGAAGGAAACTGAGCTCCCATGGTATATAAAAGTGAAATAAGTTTTAATTCAATACTAATTGAATTTAAAGTTCATGGTAAAGTATCAACCTGGAGTCAAATGGGGGTTTTACAGTTGATAATTGGATTTTTAAAATGTCTTTTACTATCAACACCCTTTTAGAATAAGATATTTTACCATGTTATTTTTAATTATTTTATGTCATTATTTTTTACTTAGTTTTCTCTTGTCTAAAAGGAGTCCTTGTGTCTGTTTGGTGACTTCAGTTAGCTCTGCTGCAATATGCTGATTTGATTATGTAGTTCTCAGAGTAAAATGATATCTAATTTGTCTAATTTCCAAATAATCAAGAGTGCTTTATCTTTTGGTCCATATACTAACATAGATGTACATGGCATTTTGTGGTTCATTACTATGTCTGAATACATACTTCATTTATTCCTTACAAAAATATGTGAGTTTTTAGTGAGGCTATTTTTTAATTCTTACAGATTAAAAAAATAAATTCAAAGAATGATTTGCTGTTCCCACAATGCTGGAATGTGGCAGAATTAGAATTAAAAGTCATGGTTATTGGCTTCAATTTCTAATACTTTTCAATATATAATCTCTTAAAAAATTCGCTCCTGATTTTCACATGCAAGAATACAGTTAATATTATTAAACTGGCTATCCAATGATGGCTTTTTACCCTAAAATTCTTTTGCTTCCTGGATGAAAAGATGA